>NC_132954.1:6700750-7330166 GCF_034638445.1 Ciconia boyciana
GCCAGGAGGATGTGCCGGGGCATGCGGCAGTCGCGGGTGATCGCGGGAGCCCGGGAGCATCGCCTCGTCTCTCCCAGGGCAGGAATCTCACTGCTGAAGTCCTCTGATGTGCGGCTCCTCCCCGCGTTGGCGTGATGCAGTTTAGCCGAGCACAACATCATCCCTACAGCTGGTTGGTATTTTTTGGGGAGTTATTTTGTCCTATTTTTAGGAAATGCCAATATGGATAGGGAACTTTTTTTGGGTCTGGGAGGGAAAAGGTCAGCTTGAACAAATTTCTCAACCTGAACTGAAAACAGAGAGGGGCAAAACAGTTTCCTAGCTGTTTTCCAGACAGACCCACTCCTGCTTCAGACGGCAGCTAATTAAAGTGCTGACATTTTAAGACACGATGATGCAAAATCTCTTGCTTTGAGCCAAGTCTGGGCCCTTTTCAGAGTTCAGTTCACACATTTTCTGCCCAGAGTCCCCGGGAGCAGCGCAAGAAAATTAAGGGGGAGGCGATGTGTTGTTTTTAATGTAGTATTTTTCTTAGGGTGTGAGCAAGTTTTTAGCCTTTGGAAGAATGCTGTAATGTCAGATCGCCTGGGTAAAGATCTCCAAAAAAAGCTGTGCTCTGTGGCAGAGGTGCCTGTGAGGGTGTTTGAGTTTTGGCTCTGCTATGCGTTACCCTGCTCGGGCAGGGAGAACAGGGGAGGGGGAGTCCCAGCAGGAGAGCAGCCCGCACCCCTGAAACTGTAATATCACCCCAGCAGCTCTCACCTAGGTGAGCAGAGTGACACGAAGGCCAGCCGTGCCGTTTTCCAGAGGGCTGGGGGCTTTTGGGGTACCCCTGGGAGGGGAGGAGCGGGTGGGCTGCGGCAGCGCCGGGCTGTGTGCCGTGCCGCCTGCCGCCAACAGCGCCGAGGGGAGACGCGGGCTGCGGGGCCGGGGCTGGCTGGAAGGGAGCGAGCTGCAATCAAGAGATGTATTGTGGCTGTTGGACTGCCTGCGCGATGCAGCGTTTAGGAGACAAAGCGCAAAAGTTGGCTCCGCTCAGTGGGGATGCGGGAGGTGATTTGGGGGAAGGAGATGCTGTCCCTGTGGGGCAGGAGGAGGCTGGCAGGTGATGGGGAGCGGGCGAAAGAGGAAAGAGCCCGACTGATCCCAGCTGCTGCAAACAGTTTCTGGCTCCAACCCGGTGCTGCAGGTCTGGGGGGGTGAGCATGCCACCCCACTAAGAATATCCCCACGCTTGTTCCCAGGAGGGGCCTGTCTGCACCAGCCCCAGGGATGCTGACGCACCCAGGCGACGGGGTGAGCGAGATGCAGAGGGGTGGACGGACAGACAGATAAACGGATCTTGGTAGGTTGATCTGAAGGGAGGGGTTGATCAGGACACGGGGGAGAAATAGCTGGTGGGAGTGGGGGGGAAGCACCCCGCTGGACAGCATGGTCTGGGGGCTGTCGCAGGGCTGGTGGTGCTCCCCCTCACTCTGGACACGAAGGGGTTCGTGCAGGCACTGCTGGGGGACGGTGTGGGTCCGGTGACACCAGTTTGCCCTCGCCCACCAGCAGGCTGTGCCTGGGGAGGCAGAGGGACGTGCCAGCCCCTGGGATGGGAGTGGGACGGGTGGGTCCCACCGGGCTGTGAGGGGCACGTGCAGGGATCGATCCCATGGGCGAGATCTGCAGTGCTGGGGGGAGCTGGCCCGGGGCATCCCCCCGGTGCAGAGGGTTGAAAGGCTCCGCCATCTCGGCGCAGAGGCCCTATTGCTGTCACAGCCCAGAGCTGGCTGGAGGCTACAGCTGCAAACGCTGCCCTGGGGCGAAATGCTGGAGCTGGGATGCAGAGCCTGTCCCTGGCAGAGGCCTCTCGAGGCAAACCATGCCATGGCCAGGGACTTCGGGCCAGAGGGATGGTGGGTGGCAGGCAGGGTCTGCCTTTTTGGGGTTACCAAGGCACTGAGCTGAGGGGCACTCGGGTATCTTAGCCCCTGCTGCTGCCCTGCCCTCCGTGTGAGCAAACCTGCCCATTCCCTGCCCTCTCCAGGGTTAATCCTCAGCTGCCTTCCCAGGGTGCCGGGAGCCTCTGCCTGGCTGTGGGGATGCAGCCCCCCAAGTCCCCATGTCGGACGGTTCCCTGCTCCCCCACGGACCCCCCTGTCTGCCAGTGGCCGGGAAAGCGCGTGCCCAGTCTGCAGGAGAAAAATCTTCTTTTTCATGTGAAGGGAGCTGGCAGGTTTCTGGTGTCAGCAGGAGAGGGATGGGTCAGCAGCACCATTCAGTTTTCAACTCACTTTAAAGCCCCGCTCCTCGTAGCCATCCCTGGTGCGGGGTGGCCGGGTGCATGCTAAACCAGCCAAGCAGGCACCCATGGAGCCCCGCACAGCCGTGCCAGTGCCGGCAGGGACAGCTGGGCTCTGGGGAGCCGCGAGTGGCCGTGCGGGGTCCAGCCCCCAGCTCCTTATTAAAAAAAATAAATATATTGGGAGAAGCTATTTTATTAGCTCCGCAAAGAGGCTAAGCGCCGTGAGCTCCGCCACGGTCACCCCCGGGAAGCCACCCCACCGCAAGGTTGGTGCGAGGCTGAAGGTGAGCTGGCAGCCTCTCCCCAGCAGAGACATTTTCTGCTCCGTCATCCTGAGTTTTCTGCTCTGCTTTGCCAGACTGTTCCAGGGAAGGCGGCCGGCGCACGGTGCGTTCTCCCAATGCCATCTAGCGTCTGCTCCGGCAGCCCCAGACAGTTATTTTAAGGCATCAGAGCTTATTTATTGCAGAGTGATCTCTTGAGGGCCAACAGGCTGCTCCAGATGATTATTAACAGCGGTACCTGCAGCATGGATAACTAACTGGTGAGTGCACAGGTTGGGCTTGCTTATTTTTTCTATCGCTCTCATTTCGCCCCAAAAGTCCACCCCGGCAGGATGGAGCGCAAGGATGCGATGGCGTGTCCAGGGTGATTAAAGTCTTTCAGCCTTCAGCCGCTTGTCTTGCAGCCCCGACATCACCTGAGGCTTAATCACTCAGAAAAGTGCTGTCATGTCCTATTGTCGCTGTATTGGGAGCACGACCTCTTTCCCATTTAGCTGCCATTTCAAAATAATATAACTTGCCAGGGGACAGGCATGACTCAGGAGACTGGTAATAGGATATAAAGAGTTTGACCTGCGGGTCACCCATTTGAATGCTGCCAAGGTCAGCAGCAAGGGCAAAGATGTCATCTGCACGATGATTCTTTGGCCAAACAACCCAATACAGACGTAACCGGGCCCCTTCGCAGCAGTCAGCAGGGGCTGAGGGCTGGGTTGGACTCTGCTCCCACTTTGAGAGCATCCTGGGACCCTGACCCTCCCTGCCTGGGTTTTAGGACCGGGTGACTGCCCACGGTCCCCTCCAGCTTCTGAGTTTGCCCTCCACGCTCTTCCCTTGCCATCACTGCGGGGACATGGTCTGCACAGACTGGAAATGCTCTTACTGGAAATGCCCTCATAGGGGCAAAGTACCCCAGCAGCATCTCCCCTCTGTGCCCCCCTCGCTTCCCAGTGCACAGAAAGGTTTTGCAGGACAGGCGTGCCCTGTCCCCCTCTTCGCCCTGTCCTCTTCTCTGTTCACTGCCATCAACTGCCATGATTTAGGTCCCCGCTAACCTCGTCCCCATCCTCAGCCACAGCTGACCGTGTGAATTTATCTCCTCGGTAGCAAACCATCTCATCGAGTCAGTTTGATTCCATGATTAATTAAGCTCTCCCTAGAAATTAGGTTACTCCCTGCAGTCTCACTTATAAATGTTAGCAGATTAATGGGTCCTGGCCAAGTTCGATGGCCACCACCAGGCTGGGCCGTGGAGGGTTTGCCTGCTCTCATCCAGACAGTCCTTGAATACAGGTTTGCCCTAGGAGAGCTTCTAAATAGACCCGGCGTATCTGCAAACCACCGTCCTGACCACGTGAAGGAAACCTGCACCAGGGGAAGCGTTACTATCAGCCGCTCTTAGGGCAGCTCGGTGTTGATGAAAGGTCCTTTCAACGCCTCTGTGCTGGCGGGTGCCGTGGGGTACGGCCCACGGCTGCTCTGGGCCACAGCTCCCCTTGCCCCATGGTACCCACAGGTCCGGCAGCGGCAGAACCGCGGCCCCCGCACCGCTGCAGCGTCTGTTCAGTGGCACCGGACCCAGATCCTTCGCCAGGCAGCACCGCTCTCCCCAGGTGCCGCAGCCCCCTCCTCATTAGCACACTGCCCTCATCCCCTGCTGTGCCAGCAGGGCGGTTTAATTGCTGTCAGCCTCGTTAGCAGTGCCGCCTTCTCACCAACCTCCCTTTAATTGTAGCCTCCCTCCTTCCCCAGCAGCACTGCATGAAGTGCTTTGGGTGAGAACCTCCCCAGGGCCCTGTGGGACCTGTTAAAAACAGGGTTTGAAGCCGTCTTGCCCCTCTCCCTTCCTGCTGAGCTCCTGGCTGCGGTGCTGGGGCTGCGCTGGCTCGTCCCATATCTGCTGGAAGATGGGAGGCCAGTCCCATGGCACGTGTCCCTCAGCCACCAGCATCTGCAGGACCTTTCACCACCCTTTGCTGGCATAACCTTGCCTGAGGTGGAGCCCAAAAAGGTGTGGGAGCCCCCATAGGAAATCCCTGGGCTTTTTGCAAGACTCCCAAGGCGTTGGCAGCGTGGGGAGGTGGTGGCTGCCCGCGTGAGCCCCAGGATGGGCGAGTGCGGGTTGCAGCACAGGGGGGAGCCATGGGCCAGTGGATGGGGCTAGGGAAGGGGGGGCACCGGGGCTGACCACAGAGCAGTCAGTTTGGCTGCAACAGTGACGGACGGTCGCGCGACTTTCCCAGTGGTTTAGCCAACATCTGGCCTGCTCTGTGTGTTTAGTTTTCATTAATCTGTTTGGGGTTTTTTAATTATCTGCAAACAAGGTGCTTTCTGCTTTAAATACAACGGTGCTGGGTAAAGGGAGCAGCGGGCAGCTGGTCTGTGCAAACAGTGCTTCCCTACCCGCTCACCACCCGCGCCGTAACTTCACCCAGGACCTATTTTTTTGTATTTACCCAGCATCAATAATGGGATTCCGCCCTGCTAACCAGCATCTGCATGCAACGGCACCAAAAGCAGAAGCAATTCCTGCTGAGTTAGTGTGTAAAAGCCTGAGCAATCATCTTGTGCTACAGACCTGAAGGAGGGTTTAAATATAAGGCTCTTTATTAAGATGAAAATAGCCCTTTCCCCACTGGTTTTCTGCTTGCTCTTTCATGCTGCAGGAGCCCTCAGGTTGTGTCAGGGGCCGGCTGTCCGTGGGCTGACCGGTTTCCTCACCGCACTGAACAACTCCCCTCCCTGTGCCGTCAGCACAATATCGGTAACGTCGCAGCAGCTGGAGCAGGCAGCAGCTCAGCGCCGGCCGATGCCGCTCGGGAGCACCTGCTGGCCACGTGTGTTTGGGCTGTGTCCCCCCAAAACTTCCTCAGTTGGACTTCTTTTTAAAAAAGCAAATTTTTCAGCAGAAAACCCAGCTGTCACTGGTGGTTTCACCTGATTGAAAGTGAAGCAGAGACCTCGGGACCTGCCTGGTCGTTGCAGTGCCTGAGAGCAGGGTTTGCTGGGACCCTGCGAGTCCCTGGAGCTGGCGAAACTCAGCAGATGGTCCTTCTCCAAAGAGAGGGCCCAGGCTGCTCGCTCTTCTCAGCACGAATGTAAAACACATTTCCTTCCTTGATTATTATTTTTAATTCAAGCCAATAACCCCCAAACGTGTGCTGGCCACCCGGCACGCCCCAGCCTGGCTGCTGGCATCCTCAGCAAAGGCACCCGATCCTGGGGGTGGGAACCCATCACCCACGTAGTGTCGGGCAGCTAAACCTGCCGGAGCTGCTGGCAGAGGGACGGGAGATGCTTTGAAATATCACCCAGCAATGCCCTTGGCTTCCTGGGGAGCAGAGCAGCCTCCAGCTGTGCTGAGAGGGTGAAGTAACAGGCACAAGGTTTGCCGTGCTTCACATCTGCAACATCTGTCAAGGAAGGGACCAAAAGGACCAAAAAAACTCTGGCTATTATTATTATTGTTGTTGTTACTTTACAAAGTGGAAAACCTTTTCTTGCAATTCCAAAACCTTCAAGGAAAAAGCGACATGTCAGTGGCCCAAGGAAGCGTTTTGCTTTTCTACAGCAACTTCTGTCTGACGATTGCAAAACTCCCTGCAAAGCGGGTGGGCTGGACGGAGATGCCCCATGCAGGGCAGTCGGCCCCGTGAGCTTTCGAGCGGCAGCATCCTCAGACGGCAGGCGGAAGAGCGCTGGTGGTCTCACCCGTGACAAGGCATCGGCACAAAGCACCGGTGCCCTGGAGGAAACCCTGTCCCTCGGTGTGTGCAGCAGGAAAATGGGTATAGTGCTATTTACCTGCCTCCTCCGGAGCTGGCTGTGGTGTTTGATTCATGTCAGGAGCTTGGCTGGTGACTCCTGGATGAATGACGCTATATAAATGCAAAGTGTTATTAATATTTCATGTTGTAGTGAAAATGTACTAATGGGGCTTGTTCCTGGAAGATAAAGTGCTGCCATTAATACACCTCCACGTCCCCAGCACCGTGGACTCGCACGGGCTGGCTGGTTTCGGCTGGTGGAGGGTGCAGCCTTCGGCACCCCCCGCTTCTGCCTCTGGCAAACCGAAATCTCCAGCAATTTTAAGCGGTGGGACGGCAGCTCTGGCTGCGGGAGCTCAGCGCCCGCCAGCCCAAGGGCAGAGGACGAGCCACGAGCCGCGGGCTGCAGAGCAGATGCACTGGCTGGTGTCAGCCCTGGCTGCCGCTCGGGAGGGAGAGGCGGCAGCGGAGCAGCTCCTGCCTCTTGCCTCACCTCGCTCTGTGTTTTTCTCTCTCCCTGTTTATTTGGTTTGTGCCTCCACCAGGTCTTTGCCAGGCAGATGGGGGTTGATCTCCACTTCGGCTCAGCCGGACAGTCCTGACCAGCGGGACGTGGAGGAAAGCTGTGTGGCTGCTCACCTTCTCGTCCTGCCGTCAAAGCGGGGCAGGGGGACGAGGGGGGGTCACGGTGGCCGTGCCCACACTCCCAGGTGGGCCGTGGGGTGCTGTGGAGGAGTGAAGGTGTGCTCTGCCTGGAGCCCAATGCCAGCAGAAACTGCCCATCACGCCTGGCAGCTCCCCAAAAGAGGGGATTTTATCCCAGAAAGCAGCAAGCTACGAGAGCCCCTTTGGACACCTGCAAGCCTGGGGGTGCCTGGGGCAGAACGGTCCCCCCACCCACCACTGGGATGGGTGCTGCCCCATGCCCTCCCTGCCCGCCCACGACGGGACGCAGCCCCCAGGAACCCTCTTCCCAGCACAGTCACCACACAGGCATGTCAAAAAAAAAAAAAAAAAAAGGGCTTGTTTGATTTCAAACTGCAGAACTCTTCCCTGGAGCCATCCGAAACAGTGGTAATTTACTTTACAGCTGTTTAGATTTGTTTCTCTACATTTTTTTTTAAACCCAGTGGAATTGCAAATGAAACGTGTGTTTGCTCCTCAAATGACTCCAGCCGTACCTGAGCTCCCGCACCCCACGCAGCAGCACCCGCTCCTTGGACCCCCACCCATCTGACCCCCACCCTTGCTCTGTGCTTCCTGCTGCACCCCAGAGCTGCGAGCTGGGGGTCAGGCCTCAAAGAGGGGGTTCTCTGAGCTGGGGGCTCGTCTTGGGAGGGCTCCTGGGCTCAGGCGACTGGGAGGGGGTGATGGGGAAGAGACTTGTGCCAGCTTGCAGGTGAGGGGAGCACAGGAAAAGTGGTTAATTAATTCCCAGTGAAATAACCAACAGCCGCCCGCTTGTCAGAAGGTGGGGAGGGATAAAGGCTCTTCTTAAGTTGTTGCCATGGTGCAAAGTTTGAATAAAAAGGGATTCTAAAGAGAGGTGTTTGGCTGAGCAGCTCCCGGTGCCTTGGGCAGGTGCTCCCAGGGCTTTGGCCACATCACCCCTGCAGGTCTGAGCAAGCGAAGGAGGGGATGGAGGGACCCCAGGCCGTGCTGGGCGTCCTGGCATTCCTGCGGCAGCTGGGGACAGACACCCTGAGCATCCAGTCTTCCCGGCGACGGGGCAGCCGATGCAGCCCTTCCCTGCACGGCAGCAGGATTGGGCCCCCGTGCGCTGCAGGGCAGCCCTTCGCCCCAGGAAATCTGGCAGCCTACGGAACACGTGGGGCTCTGCCTCGAACCCCATCCCTTCCCCCTGGGAATCTCCTCCTCACTCCCAGGAAGCCAGGGATGACTCACACGGCACCGGTGCCTCTCGCACCGGGCGATGAGCTCCTGCCGCGGGCAAGCACCGACCGGCAGCAGCGCCAGCCTCGGCAGAGGGACGCCCCACAGGTAAGCAGCATGAAAACATTGCTCTGCTGCAGCCCCCGGCCCTGGTAAGGCAGCCCTGGGGCTGGGGAAGGTGCGTCGGCCACATGCCGCAGAGCCCGACCCGATGCCGGGGTGATGGGCACATCCTGGGCTGCTGCCAGAAGTGTGCGCGCGGAAGGAGAAATCTGGGGTTTGCATGTGTGTCCCCGGGGATCTCCCCAGCGAGATGGGAGCTGCTGGCTCCCGTGGCAGGTACGTGCCCGGGGAGCGTCTGCAGCCGTCCCGGCCCCGTGAGCAGGCGCGTTGCACGGCCCAGTTGCGCGGAGCAGCGGGATGTGTTCACCCCCAACAGCGCTGCAAACGGGGAGAGATCTTGTTATTTTTACTGATAGGTAAAACGTTTAAGGAGAGTTGGTGCCAAACGCAGCCCCGGGAGTCCCGCTCGGCTGTGGCCCCACGCCACGTGGGGTGTGTTTATCTGGCACAATGCAATCCAGGGTCGAACCAGCTGCTCGGGGTCCTGGCGCTGGTACGGGCCAAGATCAGTCTGGGCTGATGAAAATTGGTTCTTGTGGCCGCCCAGCCCTGGCTCAGCACCTCAGCGGTGCCTGGGGCCGTGCAGCCCTCCCTGCTCGCCCGCTGCCTCTGCTCCACGGCGTCTGCTCGCCGCGCTGTGCCGTGCCTGGCGTGGCCTCCCCGGCGAGTGGGCACGGCGTGGGGGCGGCGCGGGGCTCCTCCCAGGCTGCCCGGGTGGGGGAGCGGAGGCGACGGCAGATTCCAGCGATGGGAGAGGACGTGGTATTAGAGCCGCGGAGCCGCCAGGTGAGTCATGTCCTGGCTGCTGCTATTTGTTGTCTGCCTGGGCCAGGCCTGGCAACGTAAGGAAAATTAATAACAAATACCTGGGCAACGGGGCGAGAGACGGGGTGGGTGGTGCGGGACGGCGGAGGGCTGAGCAGGGCATGGACCGTAGCTGGCAGTGGTTGAAGGATGCTTTTGCCGTGGCAGAACCAGCAAGCTTTGCCGGGTCCCCGTGACGGCGGGGGATGGTGCTCTGCGGAGACACATCACCAGACCAGGTCTGTGCTGGGGCACGTGTCCGAGCGTGTCCCCGTGTGTGAGCAAAGGCCAGAGTCGGTCCCCGAGGCCACCCGAGCAGGAGCACAGCTCAGTGCTGCGGGACGTGCAGGTGCTCCGATGGGGACCTCTCGCTGCTTCTCCAGTGTCATTATATCTTTCTCTCCTCCCAGGCTAGTTAACGGGATCGGGGGACCATGAACTGGGGGGTGTTCGAAGGGCTCCTCAGCGGGGTCAACAAGTACTCCACAGCCTTCGGCCGCATCTGGCTCTCCCTCGTCTTCATCTTCCGCCTGCTGGTCTACGTTGTGGCGGCCGAGCGGGTCTGGAGTGATGACCACAAGGACTTTGACTGCAACACGCTGCAGCCGGGCTGCACCAATGTCTGCTTCGACCACTTCTTCCCCGTCTCCCACATCCGCCTCTGGGCCCTGCAGCTCATCCTGGTGACTTGTCCATCCCTCCTGGTCATCATGCACGTGGCCTACCGGGAGGACCGTGAGAGGAAGAACCGGGAGAAGAACGGGGAGAATTGCCCCAGGCTCTACAGCAACACGGGCAAGAAGCACGGCGGGCTGTGGTGGACCTACCTGCTCAGCCTCGTCTTCAAGGCCGGCGTGGACGTGGTCTTCCTCTACATCTTCTACCACTTCTACAGGAACTACACCCTGCCCCGGGTGGTGAAGTGCGAGCTTCCCCCCTGCCCCAACGTGGTGGACTGCTTCATCTCCCGGCCCACCGAGAAGAACGTCTTCACCCTCTTCATGGTGGTCACCGCCTGCATCTGCGTCGTGCTGAGCCTCGTCGAGGCCGCCTACCTGATCGGCAAGCGGTGCCGCGAGTGCCTCCTGGGCAGCAGCGAGGAGAGCTGTCGGAACAGGCAGGACTGCACGCTCTCCTACGCCGAGCCCGTGGGCATGGCGGGGCAGGTTTTCCACGGGGCAGACTACAAACCCCCCACGGCCTCCATCCCCCCCACGGCCGCCAGCCCTGGCACGCTGCCCGAGGAGGAGGCTCTGCCCTAGAGCTGCCCGGGGGAAAGCAGGAGCCACTCACCTGCCCTGCACCCTCCTCCTCATCCTCCTCCTCCATCCCCCCAGCCCAGGAGCACTGGGGGTGGCAGCACCTCGGGGTCAGGCTGCACCCAAGGGCTCTCTGCCTCTCCCGTCCTGGGGAAGGCACGGTACACCGTTCCGCTAAATTTGGGGTAAAACCAGGTGCTGTAGGACACGTGCGGTCCCTGAGAGCTGACGGGGACAAGCAGCTCCGTGGCGGCCATGAACCAGCAGCGGTGCCCAGAGGTCGAGCCCATCTCGGCCAGGCTGGCTTAGCTGGTCCTGAGGCTATCTTTGCAATAAATAAAGATTTCTGTCCCTCAGAACTGATGGCCAAAGCGGTTGTTCTCCTGCTCCTTGGGCACAACACTGCCAAGAGGAGAGTAAGGGCTGCACCACCCCTGGAAAGACATCGCTCCCACGGGCAGCTCCGGGCTGGGTTTGGACCAGCTGTGGTGACAAACCACCGGCCGGAGGCTCGGGTCGGCTGGAGAAAAGCCACTGAAAATGGGAGCAGCCCCTGGAGCTGGGCACGAGCGATGGCTTGGCCAGAGGCGGGAGTGCCGCGGCCGGGTGGGTGGTTTTTGGGATGCATGGGGTGTCACGAGGTCTGCGCCGCCCGGGGAAGGGCTTGTCCTTGCACCCAGCAAGTCAACAGCAAAACTCCTGCTGCGTTCGCCAGGCACCGGGTGCAGGTGAGCAAGGAGGACAGCTTAATTCTCTCCCTGTAATCCCAGGCTTTAAAAAAACCATAAATAAATTCTTGATTTAAGATGGGCTGCTGGGCACAGGCGGGCACACCCAGAGGCACAAACATCCCTGGGGACCCATGGGCGGCAGAGCCCTTCGCGGCCGTGGGCTGCCAGGGACACACTGGAGCGATTTAACCATGTCACAAATTTTCAAGCCAGCTCGGAGGTGGTGGGGGAGAGGGGCCAGCCAGGACAGGCGCCCTCCAGCCCCCCGGGAACCCCCCTCTGTATCCCTCGCCCTACATAAGCCGCACCGCAGGCGTCGGGGCCATTTCAGACTGATGCGATCGTCGTTAACAGCACTCATTAGCCCAGTGGGGACAAGAGCACATGCTTGGTGCGGCAGCCACCGCGGAGCAGTGCAGGGGCGAGGATCCGGCTGGGCAGGCAGAGCCCGCCGTGGGCTGCCGGCTCTTCCTGCCTGGCCAGAGAAAAACACCTGAGCAAAACAACTGAGTAAAGGACAGGAAAAACACCCCAACCATTGATTAAACAATAACATTAAATGGCAGAATATGATCTTGTTTATTGCTGTAATACGTCGGGTTCTGCCGTGACTTAGGCGGCACTGCAATTTCTAAGGCCATCAGTGGTAACTGAGCATTAGCCGGGATGAATAATTAACAATAATTTCATGGCAATGCACTCGTAAGTAACATTAACATTGAACATGCAGCTCGATCTGTTACTGGTTTCGCTTTATTTAGAGGGTGCAGTTATTATTTTTTCCATGAGCACCGGCAGCCCCGGCGCTCGCTGGCTCTGCTGCAAAGGAAGCGGCACGGGGCGGGGGAGATGCCATCACCCCGTCCTTTCGGATGGGGGCTGGTCACTGCAGCTCCTGCCACTTTGCAGCACGCCTGACCCAATGCACCAGCTCCCACCTGAGACCCTCGTTGGGCAAAGCTGGGCTCCTTCCCACAGCCCACCCTGGGCAAAGGGACCAGCCTGGATGTGCTGAAGGGGGAGGCAGAGGGACCGCTACGGCCGGGGGGATGCTGAGGGCAGGCAGGGCTGCAGCGCTGCCGGACGGGAGGGCAGGGACCGGGCTGGCCGCCCCACGAGGGTGGGGATGGTGGAGGAGCCCTGGGGGGATCCCTGCCACCGGCCCAGGACCGTCTGGGCACACGGTGGCTCCTTGCAAAGACACCGGTGGGTTTGGAGACCTTTGGGGTAAGAGAGGCAGATGGTGAAATACAGGTGGATTTCTTCCATCTCCTATAAGTGAAGCCGTTCTGATCTCTGCTTTCCTTCTGTCCGCTCTCGTTGCTGTGCTTGCTGGATTATCCACCCGAACATTTTCTTTACTGAAGCCTTTAACGTCAGAGAATACAAGTTGTTCTTTGTGTGCAAGCCATTGCCTCTGATTTAAAGAGCTGAGGCTGGGCTGTTTGTTTTCAAGCAAGGTTGGCCGCTGTTGATCAAGGCTGTCCTCGATTAGCAAAATCCAGAGGTGTTCCCCAGCTGCAAGCACTAATCGCTGCAGAGGTGAGACCCAGAGCAACCACCCTGCCAGCCCATCCTGCTTCCACACATCAAAGCAGCAGCCAGAGCTGCTGCCCGTTGCGAGAGACCTGACGATCCAGTTGCCATTTGTTGTTGTGCTGCTTTATCTCGCTCCGAGCAAGGATTGCAGCCGCTCCGCAAAGCTCCAGGTGTCTTGCACCATCCGGGCTTGGGATCAGCGGCGGCTGGCCTGACAAACGGGAGTGTTTGTCTTCTTTCTGATGTGTTTCTGTGCTCTGCACCAAGGGCAGCTGAGGTTGCCCTGCCTGGTGCTGCAGAAACGGCGGCTGGAGACCGTGCCGCTTCCTGGGATGCAGAGCTCTGGGTTAAGAGGCAGGATCAGTGTCAGTGGTAAAGCAAATGAACTGGGGGATGTCACAATAAAAGCTGAATATTTCCCAGACTTTGCATCATCATACAGGGGATTGCATTTGCTTGTGGGGGTGCCCAGAAGGCCTCCTGAATTTTGGGGAGAGGGGATTTAAAACAAAAGCATCGCTAACTCCAGCCCGGCCAAGGAGGTGGAGTGGCTCGTGTGCGTGGCAGTGCAGGTCAGGGGCAGCCTCTCCTTCCGGGGGGGCTTGTTTCTTCCCTGCCCAAATACCGCCTGTTTGCTGGGAATTGAAGAGAAACTCTCTGATTTACGTCCAGCGTGCCGGAGCAAGCGGCTGCCCCGGCTGCCGGCTCCCAGGCTCCCATGACTCCCGTGCCCCAGCACTTGCGGAGGAGGTCCCCTCCCTGGGGACACGGCCCTGGCGCGGGACAGCCGGGCTGGCCGGGGTGCTGTTGGCAGGCAGGGAGCTGGAGATCAAAGGCAGGGCTGGGTCCCGGCCCCGGCGGGTGGCCGAGTGCTGCCTCCTGCAATGCCCCATTTAAGACCCTTTTAAAGAGACTTGGAGGGTTTCCTGCTGGTTTGGCGGCCGCCTGCTCCACTGCTCGTTTTTTTCCTTTATGGAGAACCCGAGGTCGGGCCACTGGAAGTCACTAGGTGGGTTTAGGGTTCACATCTGGCACTGAAGCCTTTCACCCGTCACCCTACCGAGCCGGAGCGGGGTGACAGCAGGGTGACATGCCCTGGGCACGTACCCAAAGCTCCTCCGAGGGCTCCCCGGTGCTGAGAGCTGCTGAACCGCATTGGCACCTTGTCCCTGTGCCCACGCCGGAGCAGCCGGCAGAGGGATGGCGCAGGGGACACAGGGACTTGCCCTTTGCTGGGACACCCAAATACCCAGCTCAGCACTGCAAAACACTGCAAAACACAGGGTGTTTCCATTCCCCACCCAACTGCCTTAGGGGAAATCTTCTGTCTGTGCCAAAAGACACCTGAACTTTCTCACCCATGGCTGCGCGGCCCCTCCTGAAATGCCAAAATTGCAGGCGAGAGGCTGCTGGGGGGATCCGGCCCCACTCTTCACCTGGCCCTTACAGTTCCCCTTTACCGTGGGGCAGGGAACTGCTGCCTTCACAAGAAATCAGACCTGCTGGCAGTTCTTGCCATCTTCCCTCTCTCCTGGGTTTTGCATCTCGAAGGCCACAGCCCCCAGATTCCTGCCGGAGCTCCTGCCTCGCCGGCTCTCTACAACATAGCTCAAATTCCTGATCCTGCCAATAGGACTGTGCAAAGGCGAGGGCAGGCTCCTGGCCGGTCTGGGGGGGACCTCCCTTTGCTCTCGTCTGGGATGAGGGTGCCTCTGGCTGCCCCATCCTCTGGGCTCGCCCCTCTCCGCACCCCCAGGCTCCCATGAGGGTTTGCTTTGGGTGTCCTGGTCCCCCATTCCTGTGGCCTCTCCCTGCCACGTCCCCAGCCCGGCAAACCCCCACACACTTTACTTGACCTCCTGGAGCCAAAAAACTGCTAGGTGAGTGGCTCCTTGTCTGCAACAAGTGCGGGGAGCAAACCTCTCACAGCATCAAGCACCCGGCGGGGTTCTTCATATGTGTCCCCACGGGAGGGGTGGCCTCCTGGGAAAATGCTGCTGAGCACTCAGCCCCGGGGCATGCCGGAGCGATGCTGGGAAAGCCTCGGGGCAGCCGAGAGGCCAGGTAAACCATGGGTGAGCGGAAACGCATTCCTGCCCGGGCCACGTCTGCAGAGGCATGAAATGGGGCTGCTCCAGGGGAAAGGCTGAGCAGGGCACCCAGCTGCCCGGGCAGGGAGAGGCTGACTCAGCCTCCCGGGAGCCACCGGCGCTCTGGGGAGAGGGACGGTCCCCTTAGGGACGCATCCTGGGTCCCACAGGACAGGACTGGAGGCAGCTGGCAGGGCAGGGTCCCACTGCAGGGGTCCCTGCTGCCGTGCTCTGCCACCCAGTCTGTGCCACTCTTTGGGAAAGGTCTCGCCCGCGACGCCCCAGCGCCGGCAGGGCCGTGGCTGCAGGTTGCTGTAGGTTGGAGATACCGATGTGCTGTTGCAAAACTATTACTAAGGCAAAATCATTTTAAAAGTGAGTTATAATTGCGTAATTTGTGATTCTTAGCAACGGTTGATGGCTGCCCCATACCTGGGGGATGGTGTGAGCCCGGTGCTGGTCTCTGGCCGCCCTGGTCTCCCCCAGGGTTTGCTGCCAGGTTTGCAGTGTCCATAGTCACCCACGCAGGGGACGGAGCATCACCTGGCAGGAGCCGCTGGCGTTGCTTGCAGAGGAATCTGGCTCCGTTGATCTCACTGCTGGATTTGACCCGCCTTTATTGTTCAACCCGAGCGTGTGTGTGCATGTGCGCAGACAAGAACCTCTACAGGAGCTGTTTGCCAGACTCACCCAGTTACTGGGAACAGAACAAACTACCCTTCCCCTCCCCGCACACTCAGCGCTGTGGACAAAACCTGGGCGCATAGGAGAGCTGCAGACAACACAGCCGGGAAAGAGCTTCCCTGCTCCGAAAGGTGCCTGGATCCGGCCACCTCCCTCTGGCCCTTCACCGGCTGGACAGGTACCTCCAGTGTGCCGGGGTAGAGGCGCGGGGTGCTCACAGGGCTGTTGGGGACCTGCAGGTTGGGGGGGACGGACCCCACGGTGCTAACGGGGTGCAGGTGGGAGCTGTGTTACGGCTGGGGCTGCTGTGCCCGCAGTGGCCAAAGGTGGGGACCCTGACAGCACACAGTGCCACGCTGGGACCCCACAGGCAGTGCCGGGGTCCCTGGCCCATGGGGCTGCGCACCCGGGGGATGATGCAGGGGGATGGCGTGGTGTGGCACCCCGAGGAGCAGGAACGGCCACCCCAGGCCCTGCTCCTCTGTCCCGCTGCCCTCCCCGGGGACCAAAAGAGGCTAAGCCCCCCCCCCAGGAGAAGGTGCAAAGCCCCGCTCTGCTGTGTTTCCACCCCAGGCAGGAGCTGGGCGTTTTGGGCCCAACGCCCTGCACCCATGAGGGGCAGGATCCGGCGGTGACACAGCGGGCTGGCATGCCGGGGGCTGGTGAGGGTGCCGGGCTTTGCAGGAGGCAAACCGGCGCTGCAGGCAGAGCTGAGCACACCGGGAGCATTGCCCCTGCTCCACCTGGCTGCCAGCCAGCGCCGGCCGGGCTGCGGGGCTCCCACGGCACCGCACACGGCACCCCGGCACGGGGCTCGGCACGGAGCTCGTGCTCCCCTTCCCACCCCGCCGCGGGGGTCCACAGCTGGAGCTGGTGCTGGGCTAAGCCAGGCAGGTGGGTGCCGGGTAGGTGGGTGCTGGGCGGCATCACCCACGGGGCACTGGAGATGGGGCCATGGGTGAACTGGCAGGCTGGTGAGGGGGCACTGGCCCTGGGGGCATGCAGGGGCTATGGGCTCCACCATTGGCACCAGCTTTTGGCTGAGGAGGGGGAAGCAGCAGCTCCCCTCTCCCACTTTTAAAGCGAAGAGCTGGGCGGGAGCGCTGTGATTGCTCCCCACCCCGGCTAGCTGCCACGGGTTTGCCGGGGAGGAGGATCTCCCAGTCTCAGATGAGGTGGCGAGCAGAGGTGTGCAGGGCTGGGCAGAGGTGCTGCCCTGGCGCTCGGCACATGCTGGCAGGGGACCCCAGCTCGGCCCCGCTCGGCTCAGCCACGCCTCTCGTTGCGTCCCCGGGCCAGCAGCGTGGGAGCATGGCGGTGCGTTCGGGGCTCACCGTGGGGTGGCCCCAGCCAGGGATGGGTACCGGGCAGCCCCGTGGGCTCGCTCCAGGCAGGCTCCAGGCTCTGTTCCTTCCCCGCAGCCCCGGGACACCTCGCTGCGCCACGCAGCCCTCCCCGGACGAGGGGAACCTGAACACCCGTGTGCCATCACGCCCCTGGCCATGCCCCGCGCTGGGCACTTCCCACCCCGCAGCCGCCGGTGAGCGGGGAAGGAGCCTGAGCCTCTTCCAGGTACGTCTCGGAGGGCACCGGGTCAGCAACGGGCAGCGGCTCCGCGGGAGTGGGAAGGCGAGTGTGCAGTGCCGATTGACCTGAGTAGCTGGGACTGAAGGAATTAGCATTTGGGGTTGAATGAAGCTTTCGATCTGCCCTGAAATCGGAGCAGCCCGTTTGCTCCTGGGCCATCCTGCGCAACCCGGGCAGGCCGGTCAGCAGCCAGAAACAAAGCATTTGTCTGAAAAAAAAAAAAAATTTCTTACGCAAAACCTGTCTTGTAGAAAATGCCAAAATAAAATGTCGGGGCTGGCGATATTTGGGACATGTTTCCCCTGGAAGCATTTGCCAGCCGTGCTGCCACCTCCCCAGCTGCACACGGGTGTTCCAGCCTTGGCCCCGACCTGTTGGGCCAGTTGTGGCTCCCGCGGGGCTTCGGCACATTCCTTCTGCTGGAGCCGTGCGAGCACCCGGCACTGCAGACCCGCAGCAGCTCTGCGGGCGCAGCTGAGCCGTTCCTGCGGCATGCGAGGAGCTGGCCCGCAGCGTGTCCTTGCTGTCGGGCGCAGACCCGCAAAACCTGGCAGTCGCAAAACCGGACTAATTCTTGCAAACGCGAAGAGGCTGCAAAAAGTCTCCTCTGAGCATTGCTGGTGCTTCACTCTGTCCTTTGATGGCTTGGCCCTCCCTGCTTACCCTGGAATCATAGGGTGCTTCACTCTGGTCTTCACCCCCACACTGCAAACCCCCCCCAGTGCTCCCATCAGCAGCGGTGTGCATTACTCAGCGCAACGCCCTAAAAGCCAACACCGCGGGGACAGATCCAGCCTGCTCTCCTGTGAAGCCCTCTGTCACGGGAGACACCTTTACAGCACAGAGTCAACAGCTGCCAACTCACCTCTGGGTAAAAATCACCCGGGGCTTGTAAATCCAGGGAGCATAAAGCTCTGAGTCTGGCTTAGCGCGCTGCCCTCCTTGCACCGGGGCAGCTCCAGGCTGGGCCATGGAGCCGGTTTGGCTGGCACGGGGCCTCGGGGCTGCCGGCAGCGCTGTCAGGAGTCGGGTGCCGGGCGCCGGCAGCATGCACGGACTCTCGCTTTCAGCAGCCTTGCTCTCGCCCATGCTTGGGCTGCCTCAGGCGTCACCTGCGAGAGAGAAAACCGGTCCCTGGCATGTCCCGGCATCCCAGCTCTGCAGCAGCCACTTCCCCTTCGGCTCTCAGCATTAGCAAAGCACGGCAGCCAGTTTAGCCCATTTTACCTTATAAAACTGAGGCTCAGGGAAGGCTGGGACCAGCTGGGACCAAGCCTGAGGTCCCCTGGAATCTCCCTAATGGTAAAGGTCCCCATCCATCCCCAAACATGCTAGCGGAGGTCACGCAGGGGAGCATGGCTGAGCCACACAAAACCCTGGGGAGGAAAGACGATGAGCCTGGGGAGCACAGACCGGGAGCCATACTGGTCCGGTGCTGCACCCCACGGGGAGCCAGTGCCTCGGCAGCCAAGAGGGAGCTGGCAGGGTGCTGGGGATCCATCCTGGCAGCCATGCCCCTGCGGGCAGCGGGGCAGAAGGAAGATGCAGTCGGGGATGGAAATGAGCTGCAGGGTCCCCTCCCGCCCCTGTCCCAAAGGACCTGCCAGCTCGCAGGGCGGGTGTCCGCACAAACCTTTGCTTTGCTGACATGCCAAGCGCCCCGCACAGCCATCCCCGCCTGCCGCCCAGGCACAGCCTCCCCTTGTTGATCCTGGCACGCGCCAGGGGATTGCGCTGCCAATTTACGCCAACATGCACAATCACGCCGGGGACTTGGTGGCAGGGACTCGGCCGGGTGGCTCATCCCTTACCGCAAAGCCTCCACCAGCAGGAAGTGCAGAGAGGTTGAGTCACCCCGGGCTGTCACCAGGAGAGCGCAGGGCTGGGCTTTACCCTCCACGAGTGGGATGGTGCCCCCGCCCAAGCGAGTGTAACGTGGTGAGGGAGAGATTCTGGCAGGTCAATGAGATTAAGTGCAGCGAGAGATGAGCTGCCCCGTTGCCGTCTCCCATTGCATCTCTTCACCCACCGCTTCTGCTGCTGTTTCCCCAGGTCAGGTGACTCTGGCCTCCACCAGCCGCCATGGATTGGAAAACGCTGCAGGCACTGCTCAGCGGGGTCAACAAGTACTCCACAGCCTTTGGTCGCATCTGGCTTTCCGTGGTCTTCGTCTTCCGTGTGCTGGTCTACGTGGTGGCAGCTGAGCGTGTGTGGGGAGATGAGCAGAAGGACTTTGACTGCAACACGCGGCAGCCGGGCTGCACCAATGTCTGCTACGACTACTTCTTCCCCATCTCCCACATCCGCCTCTGGGCCCTGCAGCTCATCTTTGTCACTTGCCCTTCCCTCCTGGTCATCATGCACGTGGCCTACCGGGAGGACCGTGAGAGGAAGAACCGGGAGAAGAACGGGGAGAATTGCCCCAAGCTCTACAGCAACACGGGCAAGAAGCACGGTGGGCTGTGGTGGACCTACCTGCTCAGCCTCTTCTTCAAGCTTATCATAGAGATCCTGTTCCTCTACCTCCTCCACAAGATGTGGGACAGCTTCGACTTGCCGCGGCTGGTCAAATGCTCCAACGTGGACCCCTGCCCCAACACGGTAGACTGCTACATCGCTCGGCCCACCGAGAAAAGAGTCTTCACCTATTTCATGGTCGGAGCCTCCTCCATCTGCATCGTCCTCACTGTCTGTGAGATCTTCTACCTCATCTTCAAGCGGGTTGTGCGGAGCGCACGGAAGTGGAAGAAGTCCACCAAGCGCTCCGTCAGCTACAGCAAGACCCCCACCTGCCAGTGCCACCTCAAGACGGAGGAGAAGGACGACAAGTCCCAGACTAGGTGTGTGGCAGCCCTGCGGGCCTCAGCTCCCAACCTGACTGCCGTCTGATGGGGTCCTGGGAGGGGAAGAGGGAGGGAGACATATCCAGGGATGGCTGGCCCCAGAGGTGGCCACTGGTGATGCCATCACCAGACTCTTCAGCCAGGACCTCGATGACTCTAAAGGGGAGGGGGACACATCCACGGGAACTCTCCTGCTTGGGACCATGGGCACGGCCCCGGGTGTCCCGGCGGTGTGGGCACACTCAGCGGCAGGTGGGTGCCAGCTGCCCGTGGGCATGCCTGAGGGTGTCTGTTCTTTCCACAGAGGAGAGGAGCTGTGAGCTCGCCCATCCAGCCGGTTCACCTTCCCCTTGGCCCAGCAGCTTTTCAAGCTTGCCAAGTCCCTGAACCCTCGAGAGTCGACCTGTGTGAAAAATGAGTAAACCAAACAAACTAAAGTCCCCCAACAGAGGCCCATGGGTGCCTGAGCAGATGCAGGTAAGGCGAGGGCAGCCCCAGAGCTCTGCCGGCACACGGCGGTGCCGCGGGGCGTGGACATCATACCGATGCACAGACACCATGCACGACCCTGCTGAGCAGCCCTACCGCAGCAGCCAGCGCTGCCCGGCCCAGCAGCGAGCCCAGCCGAAAGCTGCAGGGATGAAGCCGATGAGTTTGGAGGGCACATGGGACTGGAGCTGGCAGGAGGAGGGAGCATGGGGGGTCCTGTGTCCCAACAGCTTCTCTTGGGTCCTCCGTCTCTGCTGCTCCCATGCTGGGTACGAATGCGTTGGTCGGTACCCGGTCAGGGCTGGTGTCACCCAGCACAGTGACGGTCCCCAGTTTGCCAGTACTGGGGCAGGAGCAGCTTTCTCCCCTTTGCTCATGCAAGCACTGTGCCGATGTCCTGCCCAGATGCCCTTGCTGACTCTGCTGCTTCCCCCAGTGCCTTTGCACCCCCCCTTGCCTCAGACGGACACGTCGTGCACAGCATCAGCTACGGATCGAAAAGGCCAATAAACGTCGTGTTGTTTGTAGACACTGGGATCTGCTCTGCACGTTGTATACTGGGGGGACTGGTGAGGGCACAAGAAATGGATTTGTTCCCCAGGAGCCCGCGGCTGGGTGCTCCTCACTCCCACCCGAGCCGAGGTGGCACGGGTCGAGCCCCGGGGCCAGCGTGCCCAGTGTCTGCCCGCTCCGCCTCCTCCGGGCTTGTCACGCGTCATTAAACTTTAATTCACCAGAACCGAATGCTGGCCCCCAAGGAAATCAAGGAGGGATCAGCATCAATTATTTACTAAACCTTGATAAATATTACAATAAATAGAAATTATTTCCATTTAATCTCTCCTTAAGCAGTGCTACACGAGGGTCCCCTGGCGCTCTGGCCAGCCGCATTTCCAGCTCTGCTCAGCCCGCTCGCGATTCCCCAGACCCATGAGCGTGTCACGGTGTGACACGGACTGACACAGCCAGGGCTCGTGCCACTGTGAGAGGCCGTGACAGCGACGCCCACGCTGCCGGCAGGATGACGTGTGACGTGTCTCTGTGCCGGACATGGAGCAAGTGCTTCCAGCACAGGCTACTCCTGTGGGCACCCCAGCGCAGCATCACCTGTGTCACCTGGAAAGATGCTCCAGGAGGTCGGACAGCACAGGGTGTCCGACTGGGAAGCGGCTCTGGCACCCGCACGGCTCACTGGGGACCTGTGGCTGGTGTGGGTTAAGCCTGTGCTGGGCACGGTCCTCCTGGTGGGTAAAGCAATGTGGAAGCTGGCACATCCGTGGGTCAAGGCAGCTCCGGTTCCTTTGTGGTTTCGGAGCAGCTCCCCAGAGATGATCTTTTCCACCCGTTGAGGGCTGGTGGGGCGCAGAGCATCACTGGGGAACACGGCCAAGGCGGGGGCCTCACCATAGCAGCAGACATAACCCGGGGCGGTGGGAAGGGGGAAGCCGTATTCACAGTGGGCTGGCTGGGAATCGGGCGCTGGGCTCTGCAGCACCCTGGTGCCACGGCATGGGGTGGCACGTGGGTGTTACCTGAAGCATGACAATTATTTTATATTAAACATAATGATGCTGTTCCGGCTCTGCTCTCCACTCAGCCCCGGCACTGTCTGTGAGGAGGAAATGCCACGTCTCGGTGCGGGAGAGGCGGCAGCTCCCAGCTGTGTGCGCGGACTGGCCTAGTTTCTGGTTTCGATAGCCCAAGCCCAAACCCGCCGCCCTCGGCTAGCCCCACGCAGCCCATGCCAAGCGTGCCAGCCCTTTGCGGCCGCCGCAGGACAGTGGCGGGGGGGCACACACAGGGGGTCTGCCCCCCTGAAGCCAGCAGGACTTGAGCCTCTGCGTCCAATGCCAGCATCTGCCCACCTGCCGTGTCCCCCCTCCTTGGGGGGGGCCTCCGCACCCCCCGCAGCGCCCCGTCCGAGCCCCCCGACAGCAAAGCTCCGCTTACAGCCCGGCGGCGGCTCCCAGCCCCCGGGTCCCCAGCGCAGCTCAGCCCAGCAGCCGGCGGGGGACGCGGGGCCGGGGCAGCGCCGGGCTCCGGTGTGGCTCCAGCACCACCCAGCGCCCGTCGCGCCGCACGGGCCCGCGGGGGGACCCGCCGAGCGCCGCAGCAGCGGCCCGGCCGGAGCGGGCAGGGACGGGGCACCCGCGGGGACAGCCCGCCCCACGCCCCGGCATCTCCGCGGCCCTGCCCCCGCCGGGGCCCCCGCCCGCCATGCGGGTACCGAAAGCGCGGCGGCCGTAGGGGCGGCCGGTGGGGTGACTTGCTCACGGCCCCACGCGTGGGCAGGGCCCGGGCACCCCGGGCAGGTCCCTCCCCCCCCCCCCCCGGCTCAGCGGGCTCGTCCCGGCGGCGGAGCCGCAGCCACCGCGGGGCTGCCGGGCGCGGGCGGTGCCGGCCACCGGGCTGACCCCGCAGCTCGGCAGGGACGAGCGCGCAGGGACGCCCGGGCTTCCCGCCGCCCCCGCCGCGCCCCACCGGCTTCGGCCCCGGGGGTCCCGGCCGGGCGCTGCTCCGCGCACCCACCGCTCCCGCCCCGCCCCGCCGGGGCCGCCCCCTCGGCCGGGGGGCAGCGGGACGGGGCGGCCCCGCACACCTGAGGCACGGCGCGAAGTCCCGGCCCCCGGTTTCCTGCCCGCGCTCCTCCCCCGGCTCCCCCGGGCCCCGCACGGCCAGAGCCGCCCGGCCCGGCCCGGCCGCTCACACCCAGCGCGGCCCGAGCCAGGCGGGACGTGCCCGGCGCGGCGGAGGTGAGTGAGGGGGGCCCGGCACCCCCGGCGGCTGCGGCTCCCCCCGGGCATCGGGCAGGGCTCGGGGACACCGTGCCTGGGGACAGGGGGCACCCCCGCCGCTGGCACCCGCTGTCTGCTTCGGGGCACCCTTCGCTGCTTGCACCCACTTTCTTCTCCGGGGTATCCCCTCGCCCCGCCGCGGCTGGGTGCCCCTTTAACGGCCCAGCTTGCACCTCTGCCTGCTTAATTGGCAGAGGTTAATTAGGAGCCGGGGCTGCGGCCGGGCCCCTCTCTCCCGGCCGGGCTGCAGGGCTGAGCTCCCGCGGGGGGATGCGGGCTGGGCTCGCCGGCAGCCGGGGGTGAGGCTGAGGCAGCCCGGGGACCCCGGAGCGGCTTCGGGTCCGTGTGCGGTGCGTGGTCTCGGGGGTCCCCAGTCCAGGGAAAGCCCTGGGCAAGGGGGAGCGCGCTGGGGCTGGGGTGCCGTCGCCCCACAGCAAGGGAGCTGGCTGGGGACTGTCCCTTCAGTTCGGGGTGAGTCCTGAATAGGCACTGGGGGGGCTGCTGTACCCCGGGGGTTTGTGCTTCCCCTCCTGTGACCGTGCTGCTCTCCGCCCTTCGGTAAAGCCGGGGCAGCGGGCTGTAGGAGAGGCAAATCTGGGCTGCTCATGTGAGCCCCCGCCACGTCCCCTTGCTGGGTGCTGTGGCCCTGACCTCCCAGGGCAGCCCCAAACCGGCCGGCCAGTGAGCCAGCCCTTCGCTGCGGGCTGTGTCCCGGGAGGCTGGGACAGCCACCAGCCGTGGGTGCTGTGGGAGGTGAATCCCTGGGCTGCCTCTTCTCCCCCCAGCCCCATGTTTCCACATTGGGCAGCAGGGTGTAGGAGGAGCGCTCCTGGGCTCAGAAATCCTGCCTGGCTCCCTCCCTCAGGTGTGGGATGTTCTTCAGTGGGTTTGCTGGGACCCTCCGCAGAGCAGCCGTGTCCCGAGAAAGCCTGGGGTTTAGGTAGTCCCGTCGGCCCTGTGCTCTCCAGTGTGGAAATGGAGAATTGACTTGGCTCTCCTCCCCTCCCCTCTCTGCTGGCAGAGGCACGAGGTTCCCTCGAAGATGGGTGACTGGGGTTTCCTGGAGAAACTGCTGGACCAAGTCCAGGAGCACTCAACGGTGATCGGGAAGATCTGGCTCACCGTCCTCTTCATCTTCCGCATCCTCATCCTGGGCTTGGCCGGGGAGTCCGTCTGGGGGGACGAGCAGTCGGATTTCGTGTGCAACACCAAGCAGCCAGGCTGCACCAATGTCTGTTATGACAAAGCTTTCCCCATCTCCCACATCCGCTACTGGGTGCTCCAGTTCCTCTTTGTCAGCACTCCAACCCTGATTTACCTCGGCCATGTTGTCTATCTCTCCCGGAAGGAGGAGAAGCTGAAGCAACAGGAGAGCGAGCTTCGGGCTATCCACAGCAAGGACCCAAAGATCGAGCAGGCCCTGGCAGCCGTGGAGAAGAAGATGTCCAAGATCTACGTGACGGAGGACGGGCGGCTCAAGATTCGAGGGGCGCTGATGTGGACGTACATCATCAGCGTGATCTGCAAGAGCATCTTTGAGGCTGGCTTCCTCGTTGGCCAGTGGTACCTGTACGGCTTCTCCATGGTGCCCCGCTACGTGTGCAAGAGGGACCCCTGCCCCCATCAGGTGGACTGCTTCATCTCCCGCCCCACTGAGAAGAGCATCTTCATCATCTTCATGCTGGTGATGGGCCTGATCTCCTTAATCCTGAACCTCCTGGAGCTTTTCCACCTCTGCTGTAAGAACCTGCTTAGCAACATCAAGAAAGCATCCCAGCTCCGGCCGGCCGGCCCCGACACCTTTGCTGATGACATGGTCTCAGGTCCCTACCCGCCCAAGCACTATCCCTTCCTGCCCATGGCCGAGAGCCACACACCGCCCTACCAGGCCTTCAACAAGCTCTCCAGCGAGCAGAACTGGGCCAACTTCCACAACGAGGAGAACCTGGTGCTGAGCAGGGGCAGCCGGCCCCTGTCGGACCCCTACGCCCCCAGGGCTGCTGAAGCCCCTACCCCAGAGGAGAAGCTGTGCAGCCGGCCCGGGAGCTCGGCCTCCAAAAAGCAGTATGTCTAATGCCGGGCTGGCCCCGGCTGGCTGGGGGGACCTTCCTCGGTCCTTCGTGCCTGCTAAGGTGCTGGCCGTGGGCAGGCAGCTGCCTCCTGCCTGGTGCTGTGCCCTCGGGACAGGTCCCCCTCCGGAGGCTGTGCCCGCAGAGACCTGCCTGCCCCTGGGATGCCCTGGAGCGGGGCTGAGCGCTGCCCTGGAGCAGAGCCTCTGCTCTCTCCTGTTTTCCCCACAGACCCTGCAAGGAAGGAAACTGCAGAAAGTTCCCTGGGACGGTGTGTCCCGCGTGCCTCGCTGTGGGAAAGGGAGAAATCCCTGGGGCCACGCGGCTGGGAACAGGCTGTCCCCGGGGCTGTGGTGGGTGGCTGCTGCCCCTCGGGAGCCACGGCTTAGCCGGACCCCGGAGCTTGCCGGAGCCCCCTCCGGTGCGAGAGCTGGGTGTACGGCTGTGGGGAAGCCGCTTGCCTCCGGCCTCTGCACGGAGCGGGCTGAGCCTGGGAAGGCTGGGGGGAGCTGGGCTGGGGCAGCGCTGCCTGACGGGTCCTGGCCACCAGCCCTGTCCTGTTCCTGTGACCCCGGCAGGGAGCCAGCGGGGCCAGCGGCTCCTGCCCAGGGTTTGCTGGAGGAGCTGCCCCTTCCCCGTGGGGCACGGGGGGGTTAAGCCAGTGGCAGCTCACAGCTGCGGTGACCGGCTGATTCCGATGGCTGTGGGGTCACCTTTCGGGTGCCCCAGGAGTGCGAGCCCCCCCGCCTCCTGGCTCTGGACCCTTTCCCGATGATGTGTGTCTCTAAGTTATTTTTAACCTGCTGGCCAGAGCACGGAGCTTTCTGCCTTAAAGGTGCAGTTATGCAGGGGACTCGGGGAGCTGTGTCCAGCCTGGGCCACATGGCCTTGAGCCCTGTGGTTTTGGGGAGAAATTAGCCTAGCAACTGCTGGTTTGGGGGGTTATTGGTTTTATTACTTTGCACTAGTCATCTCCTGCTGTGGGCTGAGGGGCTGGGGCGGACACCAAAGAACCAACGGCCACCATGAGAACGGCTGCCTGACTTCCCCAGCCCACTGATGCTATGAAAGGGGAAGGTCCTGCCGTGACTGAGGCACGAGCGTGGGATGCGGGCACTGCCCTCAGTGCTGTTTCCTTTCCCCCGGCAGACTCAGTGTTGCATCTTGTCGAATAAAGTCGGATGAATGAAAAAGGTGAAGCGTGGTGTGACTGTGCTTCATGCAGCTGCCTTGGGGAGGGTGGGTAAGGGCTTGGGGCCAAGAGAGAGGGAAGCCGCTGTCCCGTGAGCGGTGGGGTGAGCATGGGCACCCTCTGAGCTCCAGTTGTGCTGCTGGTGCCACTCACCCACTGAAAGCACAACTCTCCCTGCTATCGTGTCCTGTCCCCTCGAGCCCAGCTTCAGTCCGGGGGCTGTCACAGGGCCATCGTGGCGCAGGCTGCGGGTGGCTCAAAGCGGAGCTTGGCCCCGCAGCCAGCCTCTCTGCCCTAGCTCCGCTGCAGATAAACCCAGTGGAGGCCGTGGAGCTGCTCACGGCTGCATAATAGGTGGAAATGAGCCACAGATAAAGGCACACAATGCGGCTGGGGCTGTTGTTTAGTTTCTCCAGCCAAGCCAGCCCAGGGTAGAGCCTGCTCTCTGATGAGGGCCTCTTCAGTGTGGGTGGGACGGGCTAAAAATACCCTAGGGAAAATGAAATATGGGTGATACGGGACAATATCGCTGCCATCGGCCACTGGAGGAAGCGGAGAGGGAGGCACCCGGCTGTGCTGCCCTCGGTGCAGAGCCTGGGCTGGTGGCCGAGCCTGCCCTTGGCTCCTCTCCCTGCTGGGGATGAGGGGGGCTAAAATCCCCCGGGGTGGGGGTCTGGGGTGCACACTAGTAGCTCTCAGCCCTCCCCTGTGCCCTCCACGGGGATGCTGGGGCAAATCCCCTCCAGACAGACCCTGCCCTGCTCCCACCATCTCTGGAGGGACCCTGCCCTGCTCCCACTGTTGCCCGGTGGGGACCCCCCAGGGAACCCCAGTGCAATGGGGGACCACAGCCCAGTGCTCACCAGGCATCAGCAGAGCTGCAAAACCCCAGAGTGCTGTGGCTTTCTGGGGAGAGCAGCCCGACATGCTCGGCTGGGAGGAAGCGCCTGTGTGGAAGGTAACGGTGCAGCCATGCTATGTGTTTACCCGTCGGCAGCGCTCCCCTGCTCGCCTCCCCTCTTCTGGGCTGATATTTTTGTTGGCACTGGGGAGCATCACGCTTTTCCGAGCGGCCCTGCAAGGTGGAAAACAAGACGGCCGAGAGCCCCCTTGCCTGGACACGATGCCCGGCCACGGGCGCTGCACAAACACGGCTCCGGCCCCGCTATTGTTCCTGTGTTGTGACAAGGCAGCTCGGGGTGGCCAGCGTGACCCCGCGCCGGCGGGACCTGCCCGCAGCACACGCCAACAACAACAGCGAGGGGCTCACCTGCACGGTGGGGCCGGGGAGGGGGCGGCAGCGGGGGCCGGTGCTGGCAGCAGCCCCCCAGAAGGCGGGCGGGCGGCCCTTAGGCAAATAAAAGTTTGCAGCTGATAAGGGTGCAGGCTGGCCCGGCGAAGCCCTTTGGCACAGCCTGGGGACAGATAGCGGCTGGCCAGACACGCACAGCCTTTCTCACACCTCCGTGCTCCCTCCTGAGTAAACAGGCCCCTCCGGTCTCTTTCTGGGAATGGCACTCTCTGCCCCAACGCCCAGCCCTGCACCATGGTGCTGAGCCCTGCGGTGGCATGGGCAGCCTGGGGGCTGCGGTGAGGGGCTCACCATGGCCATGCCCGAGACCCAGCTCCGGGATAACGGGCAGCGAGCACAGCCCTGAGTACGTGTCCTGACAAGCGGGCACCGGGACCCACCGCAGCCGCCCAGGCAGGATGGCAGCAGCTCCCTGGGTACGGCCATGGGGTGGGAGCGCCGTGGGGCTGTTCCCATGGCCGCTCACAGGCTGTGAGCCCCACGCTGGCATTGCCCTCGGCATGGGTTTTGGGGGAGGGCAGCTTTTGTACTCCCACCTAAGAGCCCTGTGGGGTTTATCCCAGCCCGAGGCTGGATGTACTTTCCAAGGCGCAGGCGCAGCCCCCCCAGAACTAACTGGGCGAGCGCTGTGCCACGGCGCAGGAGCCAGGCTGCCTTCCTCGGCAGGGTGCCGGCAGTGCCGTGGGGCTGCTCCTGCATCCTCGGCTCCTGGAAGAAAGCGAGTGCCCAGAGAGGGATGTGATGTGACCAAAGGAGCGAAAAGAAGAGGGAGAGAGGTGGACAGACAGACGGATGCGCACCTGACTGCCAACAGCCTGAGGCTGGGGGTGCAACAGGCGTGGGGTGTTCCTTGGGTGCATGGCCAGCACTGCTGTGCACCCCTCTGCTTCTCGCCAGCGCTTTGGGAGGATGCTGGGGGGGTGGCTGCTTGGAGCATCCCCTGAGTCAGGAAAGGCTTTGGGGCGGCTCTGTCAGTCCTGGGACCCCAGTTCCTGCTGGGGCTATTGGTCTAACACCAGCCACGGTCCCCAGGAGCCTGTGCCAGTGGCTCTACCTCACAGCCACAGGTTTGCAGGGAGGTTCCTGCCCTCGTCCCAGTTAGGACCAGTCCGTGCTGGGCTCCCACTGCACTATCCTGCCCTGGGATGGGGAAGAGGAGCTGTGAGGGCTGCCACAGTATGTCGTGCCTGCAAGGCTCTGCCAGAGCTGCTGGCTGAGCACCAAGGAGTTTATTTTTAAGCTTTCCCAGCACAGAGAAAATAGCAAGTGTCTAAAGCTGACCCGCTCGCAGGAAAAGCCACGGCAGGAGGAAAATCACAGCTGAGAGGGGAGGAAGGGCAGAGGGCTGGGCAGGGGGATGCCAGCCAGGGCCGCAGCATGGTGTGTGTGTCCCCCATCCCACTGGGGCCCCATCTGTGCCCAAGGCTCTGCCCGCAGCCCCCCAGTGCCCTGTTTCCCGCAGCCCCTCAGGGGAGCGGGCGCAGGCAGGAGCATCCTCCTGGGCCAGGCATGGACCTGAGCCCCGGCACCCCCTGCCCACAGCACCCACCACTGAGGCAACACCAAACCAGGTACAATCCTGCCCCACGATCAGCGTCACTGCCAATAGTGTACAATGAAGGAAAAGCAAACCCCAAACAGCTCCCTTCCTCCCTGGGGCCCGTCCCCGGCACGGGGTTATATTTAGCCCTCCACGCGCGGGCATGGCAGACAATGTGGCCCCGTGTGAGAACCGCGGGCGGGAGGAAACGCACTCAATAGCCCCGACGACTTCCCGCATCCTGACATTGTCGCTCTCCTCCAGCCGCTTCCTCGCACAGAGGCAGCGGGACAGTGGCGGCCGGCACCCCATGCCCACGCTGGGATCGGTCCTGCCCTTGCCAGTGGCTCAGGGCACCATCCCAGTGCAGGACTGGGAGGGCAGAGGCTGCTGCCAGCATAGCCAGGGGTTTTTCCTGGTGCGGGGAGGTCGATGTGGTCTAAAAGCAAGGAGCCACAGTGGCCTCAGGGTGCTGGGGATGGGGACTCAGCCCTGAGCTGTGGCTGCAAGAAGAGGCGATGCCGAGTGGGAAGGGAATGTGTGCTGCCGTAGCTGTCCTTGGCTAGGGCTCCGGGGATGTGGCTCTGTAGAGCAGGGCTGCTCCTCTCTCACAGCACTTCAGTGCTTTTGCCAGCCGTAGAAATGAGCTGTCAGGCACAGCATGGCAGACCTGCGCCGTGGGAGGAAGAGGAGAGACGAGGCGGCTGGGAAAGGGCTCGGCTGCGCTCGGGGAAAGGGCAAAACTAGAGCCTGGGAAAACAGCCTCGGCTGGCCGGGGCAGGGAGCACGCGTCCCCAGGGACTGCGGGGGACGCGCTGGGGACACACGCCATTGCTCTCCAGTGCAGCGGGGGGGGGGGGGGGAAGCACCCTCTGTGTCCCGGGGCTGTGGGGACACCGCACTGCATGCATGTCCTGGGAGCCCTGGGGTGACCGCGCTGCTCCAGGACGGGACACAGGAGCGTGAGTCCCTGCGGGCCCCAGCTCCCCCCTTCCAGTCCCCCTCACCGCTCCGCTCCTTTCCAAAGCATCGTCGCTCCGGGCCTTGAGGAAGGGACTGATGGCTTTCAGCAGCCCTTGTGCCAGCGCAGGGTCACAGCGTCCCCAGCCCCGTGCAGCTGGTGCATCCCTGCTCTGAGCTAACCGGACGTCCGCAGTGGCCGTCCAGGTGTGCCGAGCCGTGCCGAGCAGCCGGTGGGCCCCCCCACCCTTGCCTGCACAGCAGCTGCCCTGGCCCCCCTGGGCCAACCCCCCCCACCCGGCACGGCCCCGGCTTGCTCCTTGCATCCTGCTCTGGAAACCGCCACCTGCTCCTCTCACAAGCTGTTCGTGATGGACCCCTGGGAGCAAACCCGGCCCTGGGCAGGGCAGAGGGTCAGCCCGGGAGCTGCAGCCGTCCTCGGAGCCGGCAGGGAGGAAGCAGCAAGGCAGCAGGGCCGTGCCAAGAGCACAGCAGCTGGCTTGCTCTCCCCAAGCCTGGGGCATGGCCGCCTCGGGCTGGGCAGGGACAGGCAGCACTTCTGCAGCTGCCGGATTCAACCCCTGCCCTGCGGCACAGTGCAGCCGCAGCTGGCCCCGGCCGCAGGAACTTCCCCAAAGCCAGACAAGCCCTGGGAGGACACTCTCCCGCAAAACACCAGCCTTCAGGCCAGGCGTGGGACTCCCTGCATGCTGGCACAGCTCCTTGCCACGCTCCCGCTGCAGCGCCCGGCTGTGCCGTGCTGGGAACTGCTGGATTACAAACGTGCTGGACCAGCACAAGGATTTGCGCTTGAGCAGTTGTGTGCAGGCTCGAGAACCCAGTTTTTTGCCATAATGGTTTATTCACCAAAGCTTCCTCTTGCTCTTCGTGAGCCACCGTGGCTGCTCGCCCCAGCCCTGAGTGCTTGCCGGCTCCTATTCTTGTCCAGCCGACGCTTCCCAGGCAGCACATTGTTGGGATTCAATGGGAGGAAGGGTGGGTTGATGGTACCGAGGGTTTAGGAGAAAGGCAACCGGTCTCTGGGAAGCGGCTTCGCCCCTGCCCCAGCGCCTGCGGGGAACCACGGCACCGCAGCAACGCCGACGTCTGCCGTGGGGACGGACAGGAGTCCCCAGACACATGGAAACCAGCTGGAAACGCAGCAGGACCAGCAAGGCAGCCGCAGCAGGAGCAGGGCAGGGGCTGCCCAGCCAGGTGCCATTGGTGCCCGCGCAGCCGCTGTCGGGGCTCAGCCCTTCCCAAGGACGTTGCTCCAGTGCCGTGACGGAGCAGCCCCCCCAACTGACGCTGCATGGGCCCAGGGGAGGAAACAGGGCAGCGAGGCCCCGACAAAGCCCGATTGTGCCCAGCTGGCCCTGGGAACAGGCAGATCAATGGGCTATAAACAGCCCAGGGAGCTGCTCCATCGTGGGGTGAACAAAGGCATTTCGGAAGACATTTCCGAGCTGGGTTCAGCTGGTCCCAGCTGGGGGAAGGGACGGGACTGTTCCCACCCTGGTGCACAATAGGGAACAGCCATCGCCCAGCATCACCCCACAGCCAGGCTGGGAAAGCAAGAGGCCAAGGGCAGGGGCTAGCCCAGAGGACTGCCAGCCTGCCGGGGGGCTGGGGCAGTGGCAGAAGAGGTGCTGTGAGCCCTAGTCCAGGAGGCAGAAGTGGGGCAGGGCTGGGACAGCCTTTGCTTCGCCCCTAGACTCCTCCTGCACCTTCTAACCCAGCCTCAGCTGCCCTCGCACACTCCAACGGCAAAAGCCTGCGAGTTCCCAGCAGTGCCGGGCTGTGAGCCCAGCTGGAGGGCAGCGATCCAGCCCAAGGACAGCAGATCGGGAGGTAAACACGGCCGGGCAGGGCCAGCAGTAAAGCTGTCAGCGGGGCAGGAGCTGGCCCCGAGGAAGCGGGACGGAGCGATGCAAAACGCTGAACTGGCTGCTGACCTCAGGGCTTTGCACCAGACACGGCAGATTTATCGTCCCCAGGAGGGGAAGGCCGGGCCAGGGCAGCAGCTAGGCTTCGCTCAGGCACCAGGGGAAAAAACAAGCCAGGAGGCAGCGATAACCCCGGCTACGGCCCCGGCACGCAGCCGGCAGAGAGCGGCTGCACAGTTACCAGCTGGCCCTGCTTGGGCAGCTCTTGCTGGGGTTTGGTCCTGCTGTGCCGCTGATGCCCAAGGCTGGAGGGGACACCAGCCACCGGTCCCCAGCGCTCGCTGCCAGCCTCTCCTGCCATGCACTGCCCTGCTCAGCAGCACGGCAGGACCCCCCTGTCCCCTGAGACCCCACCCAGCGCTGCCACAGCCCTTCTTGTCTAGATAAGGTCGAAGGGAAGCAGATGATGTGGCCGGGGGAGCCGGGAGGGCGGCACAACCTCAGCACGGGCTGGGATTTTGGTGCCTCCCCCTCCTTCCTGCCCGCCACCCTGTTGCCAGGCCCTGAGGTCAGTGCCTGGCCAGGAACGATGGCATTTCTCCCACTGTAGAAGGCATTGCTTCTTGAAAACATGGGGAGCAGAAACATGCTCTGAGCCAGGGTTAGGGCCAGGTGCTGATGCAGAAGACACAGAGGCCCAAGGACTGACAGAAGTTTATTCTGGCTGTTCCCGTACAGGGCAGAGATCTTCCCGTTCTCTACACACCGGCCCAAAGCCACCGCCACGCTCTGAGCTCCACTACGGAAGCAGGGCCAGGACTTCCACCTCCCCCCGTCCCCGTTCCTCACTGCGAAGCCTGGCGATGATGCAGAGAGGGGTTCCCCAGAGATCTCCACCGCTGTTCGTGCTCCCGTGGGTGTAACATGGTAACGTGGTGCTGTGGTCGGGGTTCACAAAGAGCCATGGGAGAGCTGCAAGCAGGATGGCAGGTCCTCCTGCCGCAGGCGGTTAGCCTGACCCCCACCCCACGTCACTCAGGTCCAAGTTTCTTCTATCTTCATGCCATGGAAGAAACCAAACCTAAAGAGATGTGGGTGGAACCAGGCCGAGAGGGTTTCGTGGTTCAGGGGCCGGGACAGACCGAGAGCTGATGAGTTTCAGACACGTTCCACCTCCAAAGCATGGCTCCCTGCCTGCTCTGCCACAAGGGAGGTCTGGGTGCCATGTCTTGAGCGCATCCGTGGGGTGGGCAAACCCTGACCCTCCAGAGGGCCCCGGGAGGGTGAAGAGCAGCAGCAGTGGGCACAGCCCAGGTAGGGCCCGGTGCAGGAGGGAGGCTGGTGGAAGACGCGCAAGGTGACAGGGGAGTCCCCAGCATGGTGCTGCGGGACGCAGCCCTCCGCGGCCGGCCCCAGCCCCGAGGACGGTCGCTCCAGGGCCCCGCGTTTGCCCCCACCACGTTATTAATTAACTCTTCTCCGGGCGGTTCCTGTTCAGCACGGCCCGAGGGGCGAACTCGAGCTTGTCCTTCAGGCTGACCACCTTGGTCAGGTCCTTGCCCGCGATCTCCTGCAGCTTGCGGTCCTCCCGCTGCTCCGAGATGCTCTTCTCCTCCTCGGCCGTGGGCGAGGGGTGGCCGCGGAGGAACCACTCCAGGTGGTAGCCCACCAGCCCCACCACGAAGGCCACCGGGAAGGTGACGTACGGGGCCTTGGAGCGCACGGCCGCCCAGAGCACGGACCACATGGCGCCGGGGGCTGCGCCTGGCAGGGGGCGAAACGCGCCGGTCACAAGCTGGGCCCGGCCCCCCGCGGCCTGCGGGCCGGCAGCGCCCGGGCGAGGCTCCGGCGGGCGAGGCCGCACCGGGCGGGCCGCACCACTGACCCACAGGGAATCGGGACCCGCCTGGGCCGCGCCGGGACCCCCGCCCGGCCCCCGCGGGGCTCCCCCGCTGCCGGAGCCGGAGCCGGAGCCGGAGCGAGCCCCGGGCGGCCCCGCTCACCTGGGCCCAGCCGCCGCCGCCGCCGCTGCCGCCGCCGCCGCCGCCGCCGTCGCCCCGCCCCTTCCGGTCAGCGGCGGCGGGCGGGAGCGCGGCCAAGCGAGGCGCCCCCGCGGCCCGGCGGGGCGGTGCTGCCCCCTGGCGGACAGCGCGGGACCGGCGGCGCTGGAGGAGCGGAGCGGGCGGAGGCGGGGAGACCCACGGGGGGAGACCCACGGGGGAGAGAGCCACAGGGAGACAGCCACGGGCTGACCCACAGGGAGAGAGCGCCGGGGAGAGTCACGGGGAGATACCCACGGGGAGACCTGGGGGAGAGGGCCACCTGGAGACACCCGTGGGGAGACCCACGGGGAGAGACTCACAGGGGGAGAGACCCACAGGGAGAGAGCCGTGGGGAGATCCACACAGGCGCCCACAGGGAGACCCACGGGGATACGCACAGGGAGACACCCACAGGGAGACTCATGGGAAGATCCACAGGGAAAGAGCCATGGGGGGACACACAGGAAAAGACCCACAGGGAGATCCACGGGGATCTCCCAGCTACCCCACAGGGAGATCTACTCCTGCCCCAGCGAAAGCCCATCTCCCACCCCACGGACACCCCTCTCCCACCCCACAGACACCCTTCTTCCACCCCATGGACAACCCTCTCCCACCCCATGGACACCCCCTCTCCCACCCCACGGACACGAAGGGGCAGCAGACGGGGGAAAGGCGAGCCCGACGCTGGCCGCGTCCCCGCAGGGAGGTGGCCGCTGGCCCGGAGTAACCAAAGTCGTCTTTATTAATTGCAGCGGTTCATTACAATAAAAAGGGAGCCACGTGTCACGGTCACTGCACAGCGCTGGCCGGGGCGGGGGCCGGGGGGCCCTTCCCAGGCACGTCCCTAAATCTGGGGTGCAGGGGGGAGTGGGGTGGGAAAGGGCTTTGGGTGGCTGAGCGGGCGCTACCGTCCCGGAGGTGTTTAGCACCGACCCCCGGGGCGAGGGACCCCCGGCAAGGCATCCCCCTGCTTGGCCCCGGCCCCCCCTGCTACATGGGGGGCACGAGCTGGGTCCCCCCAGCTGCCTCCGATCCCACCGCCCTGCCCGAGGGCCCGGGGCGAGGTTTGGCCCCGGATTTCGGGAGCTGCCCAGCACCCACCGGCTCAGCCTGGGGTGTGGCTGGTGATGCTGCACAGGGCTGCTGGCATGGCAGGGTTGGGGTCGGGGACAGCGTCTTCCCCCTTCTGCCACCAAAAGGGACACTGTGGGGGACAGGATGCTCAGAGAGGGAACAGGGATGGGGAGAGGGCAGATGCAACCTGCTGCTCTGCCCTTGAGGGGACCTTGGGGACCCCAAACCCTGCTCCCGGGTCTGTGCGCAGCGATGGGGGAGCTGGGAGCAGCAGCATCCTGGGGGGTCCCTCGGCCCCGCGGGCCACCAGGCGCATGACAGCCCCGTCCTGGGGTGTCCCGTCCCTGCGGGGCACCGGGCGCTTGGGGAGAAGGGGTGACCCCCCCCCGGGGTGATCTCTAGCAGCCCCGCACTCAAGGGGCAGCTGCTGGCCATGTCCACACTCCTGTCCCACGGCGCCGAGCCCGGCACAGGGCAGAGCCACCGTGGTCCCTGGCACCGCGGGCGCAAAGGGGCTGCAGGCAGGTCTCCCCACCACTACCACCTCGCTCGCACACCAGGGAAGCGTCTCCCACCGGCGGCAAGGCAGGGCGGGACCGTACCCCCCAGCCCCGGCTAGTGCCACGCTGTAGAGGTGCTCCCAGACTCCAGGCTGGCGTGAGGGAAGGACAGATGGATGGAGGGACAGACTGATGGGGAAGGAGGGCTGAGCGGGAATGGAAGCGCATCGCGATGCTCTGTGCGAGGGAAGCGGGGTGGCCCGCCGTGACCGGGGGTTTCTGCTGCTCTGGTCTGTCCCACCAGCCAGAACACAGCGCTGGTCACGTGTAGTTTCTGGTTTATTCCTCAGGTTATATTTATATATGTATATAGGGGAAGGAGCCCTGGGTCCCCCACGGCAGCTGAGCCGGAGGCAGGGGGGGGCAGCGCGGGGGAGCCCCTTGTCCCCACCACGTCCCAAAGCCTCGTGCCAGCAGGGCCGGGGAGCGGGGCTGGGGGGGCTCCGGCCAGGCAGGGGCTGGGGGTCCCGTCCCCGCCGTGCGCTGGGGGATTGCACTGAGTACAGAGAGGTGGGGGCCTGCCTGCAGCCCCCTCCCCTCCAGCCCGGCAGGGCTGGGGGCTGAGGGTCACCTCTCTTTTGGTTGGGACGCAGGCTAGGGGGGGTGCAGAAGGGCTGGGGGGGGCTGGGAAGGGGACAGAGAGCTGGGACACGGCCCCAGGGAGGACAGAGGGAGGGAGAGCCCCGGACCCCGGGAGAGGCTGGCAGGGGCATGCGGGCGGGGGGGGCAACGGGACGGGGCAGAACCGGGCTTGCGTTCACCCGCCGTCGGATCCACGAAAGGTCTACGATAGAAAAGAGAGAAGCTGTGAGTGGGGCCAAGAGCTGCCCCAGGGTGTCCCCGCGGCTCCCCATCACAGTGAGCTACGGCCGCGCCGTCCAGTCCGGGTAGAAAAGCGGAGGCTGCGGTCACAGCCGGGTCTGCGCCTCGGGGATGTAGATCTCGATGCTGTCCGCGCTCTCGGTGGCCGAGCTCTGGCGGAAGGAGGCAGCTCGCTTGGCTGCCAGGAGCCGCTTGCGGGCCTCCTGCCGCTGCCGGTCCACCGAGTCCAGGGAGCGCTCCTTCACCGGGTGCACCTTGGAGCGCGGCGGCTTCTTTGGTATCGGGGGAGGCACCTTCTTCTCCTCCTGCACAGACAACGGGGGCTTCAGGGCAGGCGCGGGGCCGGGACCTCCAGGGAACAGGCGTCCCGGTGGGCTCAGCAGAGCCAGCGGGCGTGTGGGACACATGTACCTTCGTGCACGGCACTGCCGTGGGTGGCAAAGCCAAAGCCACGGCGAGATGGCCCCACGCCCCTCCTGCGCTGCACCGAGCTGCGAGGCAGGGCTGAGCATCCCTTCATCCATCTGCACGGGCGTGAAGGCACCCGCAGCACGCTGGCCTGCCTGTGCCGAGACCCTGCCTGGCCCTTTGCAGGCAGCGCTGCCCAGAAACACCCAGCGAGCCGGCTGCAAGACCACGGCGGGGGAACGGCCCCTTCTTTAGCCTCATTTTTCCCGTATTTTTGTTTTTCAAGTGTTTGCTAAAAGCAGTCGCCAGCAACAGCCCGGCAGCGGCGGTTTGGGGACAGATGTGCTTGGGGAGGAAGGAGGGAGAGGTGACAGGGGACAAGCGCCAGCGGCAGAGCCCTGCCCTTACCTTGGGCTCCACGATCTTCCACCCATTGGCCTTGAGCTGCTGGAGCTCCGCGAACTTCATGCTGACATCCTCGATGGAGAGCTGCAGGAGGTCCCAGAAGCCGGCCAGGTCTTGGAAGGTGGGCACAGGGAACGCGTTGGGATCCTGCGGGGACAGAGTGTCATCCACGCCCGCCTGCGGGACATCGGCTCTACTGGCCACACAGCCATCCCACCCCCACATTCTGGGGGGCTCTCTTCTGGCTCTCCCCCAGGGCGTTACAAAGTCCCTTGTCCACCAGCTAAGGGTACAAGACTCCCTGCCCACCACGGCTGACCCCATGGCACCGCTGCCCGGCACTCACCATGTTCTGCTGGCAGAGGCGGTAAAACTGCTGCACCTTCTGGGACATGAGGAGCTGGGCACTGCCCACAGCACTCCGGATCTTCTCGAGGACTGGCGGGGAGAGAGCAGACGGTCAGCGCTCCCACTGGGCACAGAGCCTCTCCCTTGCGTGGTGGGGACCTGCACCCCATCGGGGGCAGCGGGACAGCTCAGATCCCCCCGACCTGCTCGGGTTCTCCTCCCTCCTCTGGACCTCGCTAGTCCCAGCAGGTTTCCCAGTGTTTCTGGCCCTCACCCAACCTCTTTAGCCTTGGCAGGGGAGATGCTCCAAGGTGGTCCCAAGGTGGGAGCACTGCAGGACCGTGGCTGTGCCCCCCAGCCCCATGGGAGCCTCAGTCCCTCCTGACCCTGCAAATCCCCCCGACTCACTCTCCTCCGGCAGGTCGTAGTCCTCGGCCTCCCTCTCCATCTGCTGGCACCAGCCCTCCATCTTCTCCACCTCCGCTTGCAGCAGTTTGATGAACCATTCCCCATCGCGGTGGCAGGGGGAGGCACGGCCAGAGTCGGGGAGGCTGCGGGAGCCCCGCTCCATCCAGGCATCCCGCCGGGGCACCTCCACCGTGTCATACTGCAGCTGGTAGTCCTCCCGGTACGCCCACTGCCCCTGCGTGTGCACCGTCTTGTACACCGCATACTGCCGGCCGGACTCGGGCTCCGAGGAATGCCGCTGGAAGGGGCGCCCGAACTGCAGGGCTTTGTCCTCAGTGGCCACGGCCAAGCCAGCGAAGCCCTCCAGCTCCAGGTCCGCCTGCACGCCCGCCGTCACGCTGTTGGAGCGCTTGAAGCGCGCTCGCCTGGGGAGAGCGAGAGCACGTGGGGACCCTCACGGCCGGCGAGGACAGTCCTGCCGCCCCGTCCCCTCGCTGGGCACCATCACAGGCAGCGTGAGGGGTGCCCGCAGGTAGGATGGGGCTGGGGATGCCGGTCTGGACCCCCAAGCATTCGGGGCCATAGGGACAGCCCTGAGCAGCCGCAACCCATTGGTCCCTCATCTCCTCTGCTCTTAGCCCGTTTCCATGGCTACCAGCACTGGACCGAGGATGGACAGGAGCAAGCACCAGGGCTGCGTGGGCACGTTGCCGGAGCTCCCCTCCCGTGGGCCATGCAGGTCCCGGCACACGGCACTCCCACCCCAGCCAAAACGTCATGTGTTGTTGCAGAGAAGCCGAAAGGTTTCATCTGCGCCTGGGCCGGGTCCAAGCCCCAGGGCTGAGCCCCAGCGAAGGAGACCCGAGCACAGGGCAGGAGCAGGGGAGCCCCTTCCCCGGGCAGTCCATTTGCAGCAGCGAGGTGCAAGGGCAACGGGAGGGCCAGATCCTGCCCCAGGCAGGGGCAGCCAGCCCGGGACAGGGATGGTGCTGAGCTCTGGGGGTCTCAGCCAGAGGAGAGAGTGAAAAGATGCTGTGGGGCAGCTCAAAGAGCCCCAGGGGGACCCAATCCCCTGGTGCAGTGAGCATGGCAGGTCTCAGCCCAGCCCAGCCGTGCGGTACCTTTTGTCCTCCTCCACCTGCACCCCGATGGAGTGGAACTCCCTCTGGCTCCGGCTCTCCGTGTCCGAGTCGGAGATGGCTTCGACCTGCCGAGGGGCAAAGGGAGAGCGCTGGAGGGTGGCCTCGAGATGCAGCGTGGGGGCTCAGTGTTGCCCACACCACTCAGGCAGGCTCGGAGCTGGCTGCCGGCACACAGGGAGGAGCGGAGCCCACCTGGACGCCGATGGAGGGACGCCACTTCCGCTGCCGAGCCAAGCTCCTCAGCTCCTCCCGGCCGGGGATAGCCTTGATGATGAGCGTGGAGGGCTTGGGAGCGGCGCGGGGCTGGACCAGAGGCAGGTTGAGGGCCACGGCCGTCACCTTGGAACTCTCCAGGCTCTCGGCCGAGTTGCAACGGGCCGTGGTGTCTTTGGACCAGGCGGGGCTACGGGCAACCTCGCCAGGCAGGTAGCTCTCATGGGTGGACTCGGTGCTGCTCTGCGTCGTGACAGAGATGAGGGGTTTGGCTTTGGTTCCTGGAGGGATGGGAGGTGGAGCTTTTCTGTAACTGAAGGCTGTTGTGGGAGAGGCGCAGGATGAAAAGGCGCGTGAAAACACAGACACTTGCTCATTTCCCGCCGCGAACGGGGGCCCCGGGGGAACGGTGCCCACCTCCTCCCGCAGCGCAGGGCTCGTGGCCCCCCAGGGTTTGCACCTCGGCCGGCTGAGATCCGGGCTGGAGCTCAGAGGGGCTGTTTGGCTGGTTTATCCCCAGAAAAGGATCAGAAACCACCCCCAGACCCACGATGGCCACGTTGCTGCAGCACCCAGCAAGGGGCAGAGATGGGGAAAGAAAGTGGAGGGAAGGAGGGAAAGGCAGACGGCTGCTGGGGGCGCAGAGCAGCCCCCTGACCGGGACCGAGCCATGAGCGGGATGCTCGTACCCTGAGCAGGATGCTCACGCCCTGTGCCGGGGGCTGCGCAGGGCTGTGCAGGAGGGAGGGCGGCAGCAGTCCTGGGCAAGTGCCCGGGCAAGCAGGGGGAGAGACGTGGGGGTCCCTCGCGCGGCTGAGCCCCACCACCCCCCGGGACTCACAGGTGCTGGGCTTCAGGATGCTGCTGGTGATGGGCGGCCCAGAAGGGGCCGACATGGAGAAGAGCGAGAGGCAGTCGTCGTCCTGGGAGCAGCCCGCCTGGATGGCCCGCAGGTAGCTGTGGCTCCGCATGCGGAAGCAGCCGGGCAGGTCCAGCGCCTCCACCGCCTGCGACTCCACCTCGCCGAAAACCGACTCGCAGACGGCCTCGAACTGGTGGTTGAGCTCGTCGTTGATCTGGGGAGAGCAACGGGTGAGGCTGGGGGCGGTGAGCCAGAGCCGGGGCCAAGCGGGGCAGGAGATGCTCAGAAGAGCAACCGCCACCCCCCCTGCCCCAACCCGCCCCACGGCGCCCGTGACATGGGACCCTACCTGGCCGGTGGTGAAGGAACGCCCGTAGCCCTGTCCCCGCGGGAGCATTCGCGGTGGCGTGCAGCAGCTGGGACAGTTACAGATATATGAATCAGAATAGTGCCTACTTGCAAACCTAATGAGAGACAGTGGGAATAGAAGGGATCGCACCAAAAGCAACATATTCAAGCAGAGCATTCGGAAATGCAGCCGCAGCGATGCTCCCGCCAGCTGCCGCTGCTGTCCCCTCTCCTAACGGCCCTGAAACGCTGTTCTGGGGGCACGGACCCATCCCCCAGCAGCGCGGGGCTGCCAGAGGGGTACACAGCGGGGACGGGGACGAGGAGCAAGCCTGTCACCCTCCAGGACTGGGTCACATCCCAGTCGCCTCCTTTTGAACGTGCCTCTCATCCCCAACCTTTGCTCACGGCTGCAGCCAAGGTCCCACCCCGAAGCCCAGCGCAGCCGCGTCCCCCCCGGTGCCCGCCAAGGGCAGCTGGAGCTCCCGGGGGGCCCCAGCCCACGGCCCCGCGGTGCTGAGACAGGGCTGGAAGGCGACAGCCCTTACTTGGTCCTGGCCTGGTCAGCGCTGGAGGAGCGGCGGTAGCTGTCTCGCCGCGTGGCCGCCCTGGGCGATACTTTGGCGCTGGCGTCCGAGTCGGCGCTGTCCTCATCGCCCATGGCCTTGATGTAGCTGCCGCTGCGCATCCGCCGGCAGGGGATCTCCCCGTCCTTGCCCACCCCTGGGTACCCTCTCCACTCGTCCTGTGGCACCTGGGGCAGGAGGCAAGCGTGGGAGGACGCGGTGGCCAGGCTCCCGCAGTCGGGACGCAGAGCCGAGCCCCGCGCCTGCCATATGGCACGTGCCAGCCCTAGCCTGGCGTGCATGCACGGCCCAAACCCAGCACGTGTGCACGGCCCGAGGCCAGCGCGCGTGCTGGCACAGCTCCCCTGCCCTCCCCACGGCACCCCAGAGCTGCAGGGACAGACCCTGGGGGCTCTGACCCCCTGGGAAAGCCCCGAAATCCAGGAGAGCTGATCCCTCCTAAGAGCCACGGCTCCCCGTGCCCCGTGCGGGGCCGTTCCCAAAACGCGGGGCAGTGCAGCCGCTCCCACCTCGCAGCCCCCCCGGCAGGCACGGCTGGGCCAAATCCCACCCATGCCAGCGCAGCCGCCCGGCTGACGTAGCGGCCGACGGTCCCACCACGCGCCGCTGACGCCGGCACCACGGGGTCCTTACCGGGCCGCGGCAGGGGAACAGTGTCCCCCGGGCCCCCCGGGGAGGGCGGTGGGGCCAGCACCCTGCCCTGATGCCCCCACTGCCGGTGGAGAGGGGCCCCTGGCCGCCCCGCGCCCCCGGCCAGCACGGCACTGCCGCTCCCTGTCTCCTTCCCCCAGGAAAGGGAGAGAAGAGTTAATTAGTTTTTAATTGGAAGGGGGGTGACCTAGAAGGGAGCCCAGTGATGAGGCAGGCAGTGGCACCCGGCCAGGCGCAAGCGGGATAAAAGCCACGAGGAGGGAGTGGGCATGGGGCCACCGGCAGCCCCGAGCTGACAGAGCTAGCCCGACCCCAAATCCAGCGGGCACGGGGTAGGGAGGCGGCAGATGGGGCTTCGCACTGCCAGCGAGGGGACAGCAAGGACCAGTGCAGGACCCCAGGGGATGGGGTGCAGGCGCTGGGGACATGGAGCGGAGCTGGAGCATCCCCAGGGATCCCCATGGAGCTGCTGGAATGCAGGGTCCCAGCCCCGGCTCGCCCCACGGCATCGCTGGCCACGGTCCCCGGGGCAGCAGCCCCCTGCCCTGCCCGGCCCCTCACCTGCAGGTACTGGTACGCTCGGTCTTTGGCCTTTGCTTCTTGAAGCATCAAGGTCTTCTCGGTGCCGCCGGCGCTGGGGTAGGCTTCACGGGCCTGGCTGACGGTCATGGTGTGCCAGGCGCTCCTCTTGAGCGTCTGGCCGTCCAGAGACATGGACATGCCGGCACAGGCCAGGCATTTTCCTTCCCCACCACCCTTTAGACTCTTCAAGGTCAAGTCTCTGAAGGCACTTTCGGGAGCGTCCACACAGTACTGGGTGCCCTGGTCGGCGGCATGCCGGCCAGACACCATGTAGCTGCTGTCGCTGTCCAGGTTGTCGTCGGAGCTCCACCAGCCCATCATCTTGGACCGGTGCCGGGAGTCCACCTTGCGGTCCTTGCTCTTGCTGCGCTTGCCGTGGCGGGACTGGTGGTGGTGATGGTGGTGGTGGTGGTGGTGGTGGTAGCCGTCCCCGCGGCCGTCCATCTTGGCACCGTTGTAGTCCCGTTTGGCCGGCGCCTCCAGAGAGTGGGACTTGGCGAAGAGCTTCTGGACGGAGTGGACGAGGTGGCGGATGCGGCTGGGGCTCTCGCTGCGGGGCTCGGCACCGCCGGCCCGTGGGTACTGCAGCGTGTGGAAGCCGTCGTGGTGCAGCGGCAGCTGCTTCTCAAACTGGTCCAGCAGCGTGGGGGGCAGGCGGTTGATCTTGCTGGCGGGGTGGGCAGTCGCCATGCATTCGTCGCAGGAGTCGTAGGGCTGCTGCGCGTGGTGCATCCTTGGGAAGGTGCTGCTGGCGCTGGCGGAGGGCGGTTCGCTCAGGGGCCCGCCCGGGCACTCGCTGGCCGCGCCAGGGCTCCGTGCCGGGCAGTAGGGATGCTCCAGGGAACACGGCTCGCTGGGGCTGAGGAGGTACGGCGGCCGGCCCTCGGGGCCGTGCTGGACGTAGTCGGCGGGATGCTCGCAGTCCTCTGGGATGCAGCGGCAGCGGTGGCCAGAGGAGGGCTGTGTCTGGCTACGCTCCCCATGGTAGCCCTTCATGGTGTCAGCACCCACCCCGTAGCCTCGGCATCCTGCAGGGTTGTCCCTGCGGGCTCATCTGCGGGGACAGGGACAGGCACAGCGTCACGTTCCCCTCTGCACCCCACTGCCAGCGAAACGTTGGGGCTGTCCCGCAGGAACCAACCGAGGGGGCTGGGAAGCTCCCAGGGCAGGATCTGGCCCTGGCTGAGCCCCTGTGAAGCTGGGCCGGACTGCCAGAAACCTGGCTGTCCACAGGGCGAGGGGGACACGGTGCTGGGGCCGGTCACCCGGGGTCAGCCCCGGCTCGGCTGCTTGGAGGGGGCAGCACCAAGGGGGGAGCGGGAAGGAGAAGGCACTGCCAGCAGCGACGCAGGCAGCGCGGGGCCTGCAGACGGCGAGGGAGGACACGCTGCCATCATCAGAAACTTGTTTTCTTCTCTGACACCAAATATTATGAAGTGTTTCTCCATTAGGAAAACGGTTCTGGCTGAGTTTTTCAGCCGTTGCGATTCACAGAGCCGTTAATGAGCTGCTGCAGGGCGCGGGGGGGGGGGGCGCGCTCTGATGTCTCCATCCAGCCCGTCCTCCCCGCACGGCCCCGGCCGTGGCACCTGCCTGCGGATGGAGACCCACGACCGGCTGCCCCGCCAGCCCCCACGACCCTGCCAGCCCCCAGGGATGGAGAGCCAGGGAGCGGAGATGGCTACGCTGCGTGTGGGGCATCCCCACGCAGAAGCAGGAGGACGGACGGCACGGAGCCAGGCTGAGCCCCACGCCAGCCGCCGGGATGCTGGAGCTGCATGGGCCCATGGAGGTTTGTCTTCCTTACAGTCCCTCAAAGGCTCTGCCTTTGGTATGACTGTAAATGAGGAAATTACTTATTCTCCAGTGTAGCTCGGCTAATTACAGGCATCGTTAATGCTCTTGTTATCATATTTGGGCAGGGTGCTGCGGGCAGCCCATCCCCGAGACCGGCTGCAGGGACAGGTGACTGCGGGACAGTCCCTGTGGCACACGGGGATTGGAAACGAGGGACACCGGGAGGGCTGGGGATGCGTGGGGAGGGAGAGCCCGCGTGCCCCGAGGAGCCCCGGGAGGGGAGAGGGGCTGGAGGCCCCCGCGGGGTGCGGGGGCGGACGGCGATGCGTGCGTTGGCGGCGAGCGGCAGACGGGGCCGCAGCAGCGCCCGGGGAACGCGTCTGCCCTAATAAGCCTCCACCGCTGCCTTCCTTCCCGGCTTCAAGGCTGGATGGTTCGGTCCTGCGCCTCTCGCCCCCGCCCTCACAATCTCGCTCCTGCTCTAACGAGGCTCCCTAATTGCTGCATCTTAACCAAAGGAGGCTGCAGCCTGTTACAAAAAGAAATGCCTCTCCCCTCCCCGGAGAGCTGCTATGAGGAGCGGGCCCAGCAGTGTGGGAGGGGGCTGCCTCCCCTGCCCTGGGATCGAGCCGGCAATCGGCAGCAGGACGGACAAATGGACAGACAGGCTCCCAGCCCCGGCTCTGCCTCTGCGGGCTGAGCTATCATCTCCTGCTCGGGGAGGGAAGCTCTCAGCTGATCCAAATATTGCCGCTGCGATGGGAAGAAGGAGTCAAAATAGCTGAGCAGCCCGTCACCACAAGCCCGGCAGGCTTTTGTGCTCGGCAGGCGCAGGAATTAAACAAAGCTGGGCCCCGCCACCGCGCCGGCGAGGCAGCGCCGCAGCTCTCCTGCAGCCGCGGGCAGTGGCGGAGCAGGGGCGACGGCAGAGGATGGGGACATGCCATGGTGAAGGATGCTACGTCCCGGCCAGTACCAGCTCACCAAAGCCACGCAGGAGCCTGTGCCCGGGCCAGGGACCAGCCGGACCCCCATGGGCACCCTGAGAATGGGGAAGGGGTCGGGAGTGATCCTGTGGGTCTCGGCACAGGCAGCGCGGCCCTGGGTCCCCGTCCCCATGTCCTGGCGGGGATGGCCACGTGCAGAGGGCAGGAGAAGCCACCAAGCCCGTTCCTCTGCCCCGTCCAGGGTGGGCAGCGCAGGCAGGAGGCTGCCACACGGGGCAGGGGGAGATGGCCAGGGAGCGGCTCACGGGCCGATGGCCGCGGCCGAGAGCCCGGTCCCGCTGAAGGCCGCTCGCGCTGCGCAGCCGTCAGGAAGGAGGGGATTTGTGCCTCCGAACCGCAGACTCAAAGAGGGGGGGAAAAACCCAGCCCGGCTGAATTTTGTGCCATTTAACACCAGGGTAATTACCACCAGTGGGAACCTACCGCCCACACAATTATGTGCTAGGATAAACTGGAAGAGCATAATTACCATTACAAATAACTCACTTCTTGCCTTTATTGCATCCAAAGCCTGGAGAAACTCCCACCGGCGATTCCCCCACCGCCACCTTCCCTCTGACGTCTGCTCCCACTGCATCTCTCCCCGCCACGAGGCTCAGCGCAGGGAGGAGAGGGGCCCGTAGCCCCTGGCACTGCGGGCCACGCCGAAATTCAGCCCCCCCCACTTAATTTCCCATAGGGTCACTTGGCAGAGGCAGTTCTGCTTCCCAGCAAACCGCCCTGGCACAGGGCAAAGCTGGGCTTTCTAACATTTCCAGGTCCAAACCCCGAGAGCTGGGGTCAACAGCCCCGTGCCCGGGGGGTCCCGGCCCCCCGCCCTTCCCAAGCAGCCCCCACCACAGGCAGCACGTGCCAGGGTGCCAGCGAAGCCCGTTGGTGGCACTTACCGCCCGGCGCTCAGGGGGATGCTGTCCTCATGGCCCCGGCCGGCGGCGGCTCCTCCGCACTGAGTCTCCCAGGGGGAAGCAGGCTCTGGGGGAGAGACACGAGGGGGATGAAACCCAGGGAGGAAGAGGAAGGCTGTTCCTCCCCCAAAACCAGCCTGACCCCACTCCCCGTGTATTTTTTTAGCAGCTCAGCCTTCCCTCCTCCCCCGAGGCCGCCCCGTAGGCAGTGCTGGCTGCACCGGCAGCGACGGGGACGGCTCCGTGCGGCCGTGGACACGTGTTTCACCCAGCTTAGCCCCAAAACCATCCCCAGCCCCATCCTCTTATGCAATTCCCTGCCAGCGGGTGCCAGAGCTGGCCCAGTGGCCGCCTCGCCATCGACTTTGATTTGCTCCGGATCTGGCCATATGCTCCACAAAGCCTCCTCCTGCCACCCCGGCTTTCCAGCGCGAGCAAAAGGATTTTTTCCAGCTGCCAGCCCGGCAGAGGTGCGAGCTCGGCCCGTTCTGCTTTGCAAATTAGCGCGAGGTTTTGCCAGCGCGGGTCCTGCTGGGGATCTTTATGGCTGGGGATGAAAGCAGGAGAGAACAAACACGCAGCGTGAGTGCCCTGCGCCACGCAAGCTGAAGCCTGGCAAAAAAAAAAAAAAAAAAAAAGTGGTCTTCCCACTTAGGAGCTGAGCAAATTTGATCTACGGTCGTTGGAAGAAAATAAATATGGAATACCGCCAGGTCGTTTCCATCACGCTTTTAATCTATTTACTTTTTCCCAACTCATTGTAAGCGAGAAGGATTGTAGAAAGCAAACATTTTATTTTATTACTAATTGCTCTGTTATTTTATTAGGCTGTATTAGTAAAATTTACTCAGCCTGGAAGAAAAAAAAAAGGGGGCTTAGTAAGAGATCGCCTAATTTAGTACATAATTCTGCACCGAGTCATTATTTTGTTAAAAGTTGAATTAGCTGAAAGCAGCTCACCGATGGTTCATTAGTTGTGTCAGGCAGGGAAGAGAGTGTCGTTAGGGAGAGGTTCGTCACCCCGGTAGGTAAGGGCTGGGCAGGGGAAGGGGAAGGGGAAGAGAAGTGAGCAGGATGTAAAGATCGCAGCAAACATGCTCAATGCAATCAGGAAATCAAATCTTTTAACGGAAGAAAACTGAGCGGGCAGCAGGTGGGCGCTGCCCGGAGAGGGTTGTGAGGGGCAGGAACCAACCGGCCGCTGCTGTAAATAAGGGATGAGGTGAGATTTTTAAAAAGTCATAAAGGACAAATACCAGCTGAAGAATTGCAAATGTGAGCAGAGCGAGAAGTGTTTACCGAGGCCGCCGAGAGGGGCCAGCAGCATCGTGCTGCCCAGCACAGCCGGCCAGCACCCCGGTGGAGCTGGGCTGGGGGGCCCTGGCACCCCGATGCCGGGGGCCATCTCTCCCGGCAAGGCCCTGCCCCAGCACGTCCCCTCCTCGCCGAGCGCGGGTGCTTCCCAGGCACCACAGCCACGGTGCCCCAGGGCTCGAGCCCAGCGCTGCCGCCCCACTCCACGTGCGGGGAGGCTGAGGACGGGCCGTTCGACGGGAGGGGCAGGTTATTAAGCACATGATTAATTTTGGCACCAGCCCTGGCTGCCTGACAGCTCCTTCTCCAGGGCTGGGGAGAGCAAGCGTGAGAGGTGCTGCCTCTGCTGATGCAGCGGTTGGTGGGATGAAAAATCCTGCAATGCAGCACTGCTTCTTAATGAGCCATTTGTCTTTGAGTCTTCTTGACTCATTACCATGCCGGGAGAGGGATGGGAGTTGCCCCAAGTCCCCATCTGAGCAATTACTCCTGGAGCAGAGAGAGGAAATACGGCCATGACGCGCCCCAGCTGCCAGGGATCCCGGCACGGCCGCCAGCACCGGGACTTCCCGCCGCAACGCAGATGCCGCCACCGCCGCGGGGGACCCGGGACCCCCCACCCCGCACAGCACGTGCGACCCAGCGCTGCCCGCCTGGACACCCTGCTCCCCAGAGCCGATTCCCCCGGGGCAAGAGCCACGCTCCTGTGCCGGGGCGTGCGAGGGAGCTGGAGCATCCCGGGGCTAAGCCAGCGGAGAAGGAAGCCTGGTTCTCCATCCCTGCAAAGCCCAAACCTGAATCTTGGTGGAAGAGCCACTTCTTCAAAAGCCCTGGACAAGCGGGGAGGGGCCAGGGCCGGTGGCCAGAGCCCACAAAGAAGTTGGCTGAGAAGGAAAGAGGTGGCACAGGGAAGGAGCTGTGCCAGCATCCCCAGGCGGGCGTGGGCAGAGCTGGCAGGGGTGAGCTGCCCCAAGGCACAGGCACCTCCGGCCGCCTCAGCCCCGCAGCGATGCTCATCCTGCCCACGGGAGCCGAGACACGGCACACGGGGAGCCGACTGCCAGAGGTGGGATCCCACGGCCAGAGCGGCAGGAGCGCAGCCGACTGAGTCGGGAGACCACCCTGGAGGGACCCCCAGGCCAGGCTGTGCCCCGGGGACTCCAGCCCACGCCAGCTGGCGCAGGGTTCACGGGCACTGCGCCGCACGGATGAGCACTCATCACCGGTTATGCCCATGAATCGGATGAGCGCTCATCACCGGTTATGCCCATGGATAGCTTCCCTCCCACGGACCCACTCGACATCTGCCCGCGCTGCCTGGGGCTGGCAGCAGCCGGCACGCTCCCCCGGTGCCCCTCCAGCACTTGGTGGAAACGGGGGACATGCAGGTGACCCCAGGGAGCCCGGCGGGACAGAGAGCTGACGCCAGACCAACGCGCCCAATGTTCACCTGCAGCAAAGGGAAGGCACGAGCGGGGACATCCTCCCATGACACGCTCGCCCGGGGGGGGCTCTGCCCACGTCCCCACCGGGCACCTTGCTCCAGTGCCCAGCGGAGCCCCAGGCAGGCGATGGGCTCTGGGCATCCCCCAGGAGTCAGACCTGCCCCCACCAGAGGACCCTTTCCAGGCATCTGGGGCCGTGGCAGCCCCCCCAGGCGCTGCTGGCTGTGCCAGGGCCCCTGGCTGGCAGCGGTGCCAGATGAACCCCGTTTCCCCACCCATTTCGCCCTCCCCACCCGCACACAGCCCGCTCCGTTGGCAGGACGGGCTGCCTGGGCTTAAAAAGCCACTTATCTCCCCGGCCACACGGTGTAATGACTTAAGCCGGGGATCACTCCAAAGCTGCTTTGGTGAGCTTGGGGTGGCACAGCGTTAGTGCCGAGTGCAGCAGCGGCGACGATCTCTGGCCGTCCCCTGCCCATCCCTGCCAAGCCCCGGGCCGGGCTGGCCCTTCCATCCCTGGCTCCGCTCCCGCCGGGCGCTCGGCCGTGCCTCACCTGCCACCGGCGTTTCTCCGCACCCCATTTTCCCTGACACGCGGCACCCTCCGCTCCGACCTCAAATAACACCCATCCCAACCAGTTCCCTTTGCGATCCCGTCCCACGGCGCTTCCCACAGCAGGGCCACAGGGGCCAGGGTTTCCAGCAAGCAGGACCTGGGAATGGCGAGGAAGCAGAGCCCTTGATCCCTGCGCCGGCAGGGATGCTCTGGGCCACCGTGCCCCATTCCCAGGCTGCGTCCCACCCCCAGAGCCCCTCGGGGCCAGGGCTGGGACGGACACAGCGAGCCTGGGGCACGGAGCAGCCCAGCTCACCAGCGCAGGACCCTAACTGCTGCTTTAATGGATGGGCTTAATTTGCAAAGCTGATGAAAACCTAAATATTTAAATACATAATTCTGCACAATGCTCTTAGCGCGGGCCCGGTGTGGGGGCAGAGCGAAGGGGAGGTACGTGGCTGGGAAGCCAGGTGCACAGCGGGGATGGGGCACACTCTGGCAGGACCACGTCTGTCACCCGGGCACTGGCATCCCCGTCACGCACAGCATGGGGACGGCGCACGCCCTCGCCCCCACAACGGGCAGCACAGGCAGGGTGGGTGCCATGGGGTGCTCTGCCATGGGCACTGGTGTCCCACTCTGCCACCAGCCTCTGAAGCATCCCACAGGGAGACATGGGAAAAGAGGAGCATGGTCCAAGCTGGGGAGCTGCGAAGGGCGGCGGGACGGGCCCCCGCAGAGATTACACCACTGATATTCCTGCTACAAGAGCTTAGAGATAAAAGAGATTTACAGGATTTACCAGCAATACAAATTGAATATTTAATTTTAGCTGCAGGGGAGGAGGGGGGCTTGGCCCTGGGGGCACGTGGAGGTGTGCGAGCAGCGGGCCCAGGGCCGCCCTGCCTACAGGGAGGCATTTCCAGCTTTCAGGGGAAAACCAGTGCCAGGGCTGTCACCAGGGGCCGGGCAGCCCCATGCCAGCGGGACTGGGCACCCTCTGCCCAACCTGCCCCTAAACCCACCAGCCGCTTGCCAGCTGCCAACCGTGCAGCACAGCCTCTGCCGCCGTGCAGGAGCTCCCACGGGATCGTCCCCGGATGAACCACGTGTGCGGTCCCAGCGCCGGGGATGCTCCAGGGGGGCTCAGGAGGGGCCCTGGCCCCCGCACGCTGCCCGTGGGCCAGCCCGGAGCTGGCGCTTGGCTGCTCTCTGCTTCGCCGCATTCACCCCCTGCCCCGACAAGGATGTCCCCAACAAGGCTGTCCCTGGACGAGGCTGTTTGCCGGCCAGGGCACGGACTGTGCCAGGGAACGGGGCTAGGGGCAGCAGGAAGGGATGACGGAGCTCAGCACCCTCCAGGACGGGGTGGAGAAACCCCAAAGGGGACCCAGCCACCCCCTGCGGGGCCAGAGCAGGGGCAGCAGCCAGGCAGCAAGAGCCCCCCACCAGCCATGGGGCTGGGGCTGCTGGCTGGCCCTGAGCCCCAGCACGGGGATCCCCATGGTGCCACCGAGCCAGGTGCCCACCCTGCCTCGCCGCACCATGGCCGGACGTGCAGTGCCAGCACGGGTGCCGTCACGGGGCAGGCTGGGGGAGGACGGCGGAAGATGAATGAGGGAGTCGGGAGGCTAATGGCATTGTCTGGAAAGTAGGTCGTGTGCTGAGCAAAAAGGTATTTATATCAAAGCTTGTTCCCCCGCAGAAGCTCCCGAGCCGGGCACAGGCAGCACCACAAGCCCACGGCAGCGGCCCCGGCGGCACCCCACACCCCCGCAGGAACCCCTGCCCAGCCCCACGCCCAGCTCTGCCATCCTGGGTACCCGCACCCCACCGGCCCCGGGGCTGCACCACTCGTGGGGCGGCAGTGCCAGAGGTGAAGTTATCCCGATGGAGCGGGAGCTGCGGCAGCTCTTCACCTTTTGCTGACCTGGCTGCAGGCGCCAGACAACGAATGGCACCAGGTTATTTTTATTTTAACGTAACCTTTGCCAAGGTGTAACATTCCCGTGGACGCTCCGCAGATGGGCACAGTCAGCCTGTGCCAGGACGGTCACGGCAGGTCCTGCCCAGCCCAGCCCCGCGCTGCCTGCGGCGCTGCAGCCCCTCTCCCTGCGCCCAGCCCTGGCGCCAGCCCCTGCCACGCTCCTCGCGGCCTGCGTCACGCCTGTCCTGAGCTTCAGCCAGGCCTCAGCCTTGTTGCAAACCTCAGCCACCTCCTTTCCTGCTCGGGGGAGACCCGTGCTCCACATCCCCTTCCTCACGCCTCCGACCTTCCCAGAAAAGCCAAGGAATCGTCCCAGTGAGCCCAGATGAGGCTGGTGTCCGCCAAGAGGTTTTGCCCCCGCTGGCAACGCTGTCCGAATGACTGCGGACATGACCCAGCCAGCAGCTGCACGGCCATCCAGCCCCACTCTCCTGTCCCCATCCCTGCCTTGCACCCGGGCAGCCTTGGATCCGGCACGAGAGCAGGTTCATTTCCCGTAATAGCTGTGTCGGCTGAATTTACAGCCTCGCTCCGAGTTATTAATAATAATGGCCTCACTCTTAAGTAGGGCTTTTCATCTGCCTCAGAGCCCTTTCCAGAGGACGTCTGCGGCATTATCACCATTTTATTCTCGTTTCAGCGGGCAGGAGAGTGAGACGGAGAAGAGACGGCCGTGCCTGCTGCCGGGCAGCCGAACAGGGGCATGCAGCGCATGGCCCCGTGGGGAGCCCAGCCGTGAAAACCCCCAGCGAGGCCGGAACGCCCTGGCCCAGCGGGAGGCCACCACCGCACTCGGGCTGACGCCAGCTGTGCTGCGGTGATTTACACCGGCGGCAAGCCTGGGCCCCGCCACACAGATAAATCCACTTCAGGCAGCAATAAACCAGCGTCACCGCATCGGTAATCCGCAGCGCTCCCACCGCGGTGAAAAATCGAGGGGCAAGGCGCTACCACCGCCGCTCACACGCTTGTGCCAATAAATCCCGGTCCTGTGTCAGCAGGGGCGTGGGGAGGTCTCCGGGGTGGAAATCCCTGGCGGAGGCACGGCTGGAGGGGTGGGTGCCACCGGGCACCCATGGGACATGCCAGCAAGGGATACCCAGGCACAGGGCACCGGCCTGGGGATGGCCCCGGCACATGGGACCCACAGCAGGCACGTGGGACCAGGGACATCCCCGAACCACCCCTGGCGTGTGTCCCCCCACAATGCCTACCCGCCCTGGGCAGCGCCAACGTCTCCCTGCCGCGCGCCACAGCAGGGCTCTATCAGCAGATTTATTTCCCTGTAAAAGCGCTTTGATCTGAAGTTATTTTTTGTTTACTAGCAACAAGGTATTGTAAATACATCTTTGCCAATAATTATAGAGTCTGGGTGCACACCTTAATCTCCATAAAGTATCAGATGCTACAATTTGCCTGATTTAATGGGATTGGAGGCTGATAAGCTGCTGAGGTAAGCTGTAAACTTGGGGGGGGAGGAGGAAAATGATCGCAAATGTGCTAGAACGCCTTCGTACACCTCCTCCTCCTGCCGCTGCCACGTGCCCAGCCCGGGAGCATGTGCCCAGCCCCGCAGCCCCCTGCCCAGCTCCCGGGGTGGGCCCGGGCCACGCCGCAGCGGCTTCACGCAGGGATGGCCATTTAGGGCAAACGGAGCTTTTTATACAATTTACCTCATTAAAACTCCAAGAGCTGAGAGCAGCACCGAGGCCTCACCGAGCCGCCTGTGGGGCTGCGGCCACGGGCTCTGCCTCAGCACGCTCTGCACCCCGTGGGCCCCGTGCCGGGGAGGGCAGGCAGCACGGCACCGCAGCCCCGGTGCCAGGCTGGGCAGAGCTGCCAGGCTGGGGCGCAGGCAGGTACACGTGCACGTGTGCACGCTCCCGTGCCGGTGGCACGCGCGCCAGTGGAGGTGTGAGGACAGGGTCCTGAGGGGTGCGGGGGCACAGCTGCACTGCCCGGGGAGGTGTGCGCGCTGGCACCCCGCGCTGTGCAGGGAGGCACGCGTGTGCATGTACGTCCGTGCGTGTGCATGTACGTCCGTGCGTGTGCACGCGTCTGCGGCCCTGCCTGGCACCACCGGCCATGCCAAGGGCGAGCTGGGGCTGGGGTGGCCGGCGCTGGAGGGGGGCTGGCCCGCAGGGAGCTGCACACCCAACGCCACCCGGCTGCGTGGGCACGGCCGTGCCCTCCCCACGCCCCTCCACGGACACGGGGGTCCGTGCAGTCCCACGTGCCCAGGGCTGGGGTCCCCCTCCCGCAGTGATGGGGGGGCCCTGCCTGGAACGCAGGAGGCTCCTCCCGGTAACGAGCACCACCGTTTCCACAGCAACCTTAAAGGCCTACAGCTGCCTCCTCGCTAACGAGCCTGCGCCCGTAGCGTTCCCGGGGGATGCCGAGCCCCGTCCCCCTGCCCATCACCCTGGCCTCGGACCACGGCACCCTCTGCCCCCACCCCGTCTCATGCCTGGGCTCACCCGCAGCACCCCTCCCTGCACCGAGACCCCCAAAAGATGCAGACCCCTTGCACCAAGCGGGACGGGCACCCCCGAACCACCCCTGCTCCCGCCCGGCCGGGCGTGATGAGCCGGCAGTGACCTACAAACGTCAGGCTGACGGGTTAATTAATTTCCCTCTTCCTTAGGCTGTTATCAGATGGAATAAGACATCACCTGAGACTGTTAATTGGGCTAATTACTCCAGGTTCAGATTTTAAATAATTAGTTACTGTTGTCTCCAGCCTTACTTCCACAATTTTCTAAAAAGGTCAGGTGGTTCCCAGCTCCTGAAACCCACGAGACGGAGCAGAGGGGGCCCAAGCACACCGAGCCCCCCGCACCGGCTGGGGACACTGGGGACAGCGCGGTCCCCACCAGCACCACGGTGGGAACCCGCCTCGTGCTCACACTGGAGCTGGCAGGAGAGGGTGCTCTGCCTCGAAGGCAGCGGAAGGAAACCAGGAGAGAGAAGGGGAGATGAAAGCGGAGGGTGAAGGATGGGGGGCCGAGAGGAACCGTCCCCAGCCCCCTCCTCCCTCCCTCCACCAAAATGGTGACACCCGCTTCAGGCTGAGCTCCCCCGGCCAGACCCAGCCACAGTAAACCCCCCCAGCAGCACCCAGGTCCCCCGGGTACCTAATTCCTCCTTGTTCGAGGTTAGACTCCCCAAGGGGAAAACCTCAGCTCGGCATTTTCAGTGAACGCGATTTCCCCGTGGGGTTTCCCGGCTGTTCAGCACGGAGACACGCACCGTTCGCCGGGCAGGCACTCGGGCAGCACCTGCCCTGCAAAGGGTCGTGGCGGCCAAAGCAATACCTGGCGTCCGTGGGGCTCCCCACAGGGGCCACCCGCCAGCCCATCCGGGGCATCGGCAGAGCAGCGGGCGCCTGCCTGGGTGGCACATGCAGGGCAGAGGGACAAGCAGAGCCAGCTCAGCCTCCAGGCTCATCCTCTCAAGGAACGCCATGCTTTCTCACAGCCTCATCCCCCGCTATTAATAGCCTTCACTAGCCTCCTCGGGAGCCATTTGCATATTTGATTGCAACTCCGAGGCGGGGCAGGGCCCTTCAATCAGCCGCTCCCGCAGCCTCATTTGCATGGTTTGACATTTTGTTCTGGGAGCGCTGACACCGGCACCGTGGTCGGGGACACGGCCCCGGGGGGCGGGGGTGGGCGCAGCGTCCCCAGCCAGCAGTGCTGCCCCGGGCACTCCGCACCGGCCGCCCTGCGCCCGCTGGGGTGCACCGAGGGGAGCCGGCAGCTCCTCCCCGGCCTGCCCCAAACCCGGCGGGGCGCGATGGAGCCTTGGAGGCCCGTGTCCCCCGCTGCCCCGCTCTGCTCTGCCCTGCCCCGCTCTCCAGCCCGACTCGCAGCGCCCGGTCCCCGTCCGACCTGCGCGGCGGGGCAGTTAACGGCGCCCGGCCGTGGGCAACCGTGCCCCGCCCGGCAGGCAGGGCGTGGGGCGGCGGGCACGGCCGTGGGGCGGCTGCCCGTCCCGCCGGCCCTGTCTGGAGCTGCCGCACATCAAAGGCCAGGGCCGGGCCGGGACGTCCCCAGGGGAGTGGGGGGACTCCGAGGCCCATCGGCGCCGCCGGGGGGACCGAGGGGTCGGGACACGCTGCCGGTTCCCCCGTTCGGGCGCGCAGCGTGGGGCCGGGCCGCGATCAGCACCGCGGACAGCGCCCGCCCGCCGCCACCGCGGCCACCGCCACCGCGGCCACCGCCACGGCCACCGCGGCCACCATGGCCACTGCTGCCACAGCCACCACGGCCACCGCTGCCACCACGGCCACCACTGCCACAGCCACCACGGCCACCGCTGCCACAGCCACCACGGCCACCGCTGCCACCACAGCCACCACTGCCACAGCCACCACGGCCACCACTGCCACAGCCACCACGGCCACCGCTGCCACCACAGCCACCACTGCCACAGCCACCACGGCCACCACTGCCACAGCCACCACGGCCACCGCTGCCACCACAGCCACCACTGCCACAGCCACCACGGCCACCGCTGCCACAGCCACCATGGCCACCGCTGCCACCACGGCCACCACTGCCACAGCCACCACGGCCACCGCTGCCACCACAGCCACCACTGCCACAGCCACCACGGCCACCGCTGCCACCACGGCCACCACTGCCACAGCCACCACGGCCACCGCTGCCACAGCCACCACGGCCACCGCTGCCACCACTGCCACCACCTCCACCACAGCCACCACGGCCACCACCCCCACCACCGCCACCACAGCCACCACAGCCTCACAGCCACCACTGCCACCACCGCAACCACAGCCACCACCGCCACCACCGCCACCACCGGCAGCACACGCCGCAGACAGCCACCCCACGGCCCCGCCACCAGCCCCTCTGGCAGCCCCAGGCCAGGGACGCGCCAGGCGGCGGCAGGAGGAGCCGGGCGGCTCCAGGGCCCCAGGCAGACACGGCCAGGAGCTGTGTCCCGGGACGCCCTTGCTTCCCCCCGGCTCTTGGCACCACTTGGCAGGAAAAAACAACCCAGGGTGAGGCGTGGAATTGAGCCTGAGGATGACAGGGATCGGGAGAGGGCTCTGCTACTTCCCTCCCTCCTGCCTCAGTTTCCCCTCCAAGAAAACACACCAGAGAATACAGTTTCGTCTCATGGAGAGGCCAGGTGGTGGGGGAAAACCATGGAGAGGTACGGAGGGACCTGACTGCCACCGTGACTGTGCCAAGGAGCGAACTGAAGACGGGCAGGGCTTGAAGCACAGATGTCGGTACCGGCTGTGCCGCTCCCCGGCAGCGGGGCCGTCTGGCAGGCAGGCAGACCCGGACCTCCCCGGCTCCATCCATGGGCCAACACACAGACACCGCAGAGGGGACCCCGTCCCTCGCACACACAGAAGTGCAGCCCTGCCCTGCTCCCCACGCTGCCAGGACACGCTCGGCCCGGCCGCCCTGGGACTCAGCTCCCTGCTCTGCTCTCTGGAATGCAATGGGCAGGCAAACCAACACCCACCCCACGGGGGGCTCGGGCACGGCCAGCACGTCCCCCCAGCTCCGAGCATGCAGCAAAGCCTCCCCCGCACACAGCCCGCTCCCTCCTCGCCCCTGCAGCCGGCCATGGACCCCAGTGCTGCATGGCTCGGGGACAGCCAGCGCAGCGTGGCCCCGTGCAGAGCCGGGCCTGGAGCAACAGGGTCTCACCTCCCTCATCCTGAGCAAACACCCGCACTGAGACCACCGCGTCCCCAGGGCCGAGCACACCGTGTCCCCAAGGGTGAGCTCAGCTCAGGCACAGCCCAGGCTGCCACCCGCAGCGTGCACAGCCCCAGCGCACGCAGCCCCCGGCCCCCAGCCCCAGCACGCAGCCCCCCGGCGTGCACAGCCCCCGGCCCCAGCAGACCCAGCCCCCAGCCCAGCGCAGGGCTGCAGGGAAAGGGAGGAAAGACCTCCGGGCTGGGAGCTCTCCATCCCGGCCAGGCAAGCTCCAAGGCTGTGCCGAGGCTTGTCTGGGCGAGGGCTGGCCAGGAGCCATACGCTGCACACCAAGACGAGGAGGTGGCTGCCAGGGAAGAGGACTCGGCCAGGAAAGGGTTAGGAGCGGCTCCGCGGGGGTGCGGGCTGCCTGGGGGGGCTGCCGCTCTGCCCGGGCTGGGGGGACCCGGCCCCCCCCCCCCTCCCCCCCCGCCCCCCAACCCAGTGCATCCGCTGCACCGGCACCGCTGGGCACAAAGGGGGGCTCCCCTGGGGCTCTGCGAGGCACGGACCCCCCTGCACGGAGCCAGGCCCGCTCCCCTCCTGCCCAGCAGCCCCTTCTCCCGGCCCCGCCGCCCCACTCACCCTGCCGCTGCCGCTAAGCCATGAAGTTGCCCGCCGGGGCTCGGCAGGAGCCGGGGGACGGAAGCAGCGCGGCGCCTGGATTCGCTCCCTTCCTGCGGAATCCCCACGGGCAGCCCATGCCACGGCCAGGCCGCGCAGCGAGTGGCCGCCGGCCCGGCCGGAGGCGTCCCCGGGGTCACGGCCACCCACGGCAGCGCCCGGTGCCCGGGCCGACACCGGCACCTTCCAGCCGGCGAGAGGCGGTGGCGGAGCCGGCGCCCCCGCGCGCTTGGGACACACCCACGCGCGCTCCCCGGCGCGCTCCGGCCACACCCGCGCACAGCCACGCACCCCCCGGGAAGGGGCTGCCCACGCCGGCAGCACCCGCACGCCCACGCACCGCCCCGCACACGCCGCCCCGCTGCATCGCCACGCGTGCGGACGGACGGACACGCGGCCCCGCGCGGACGGACGGACACGCGGCCGCTGAGCACCGCCGCATCCCTGTGCACCTGGACGGCCACGGGCACCCAGCTGCTCCCGCACCCCTGCAGTGCTGTGCACCCCGCACCCCCGCTGCGCCCACCCCGCAGCGTCCCCACGCCCCCCCACCCACGCGCTCCTCGGCACTCCGCAGGCACCTGCGCGCAGCCCTCGCCCCCGCCAGCCCCCCGCACGCCCGCACCCCTGACACCCCCTGGCACCCGCCGCGGCTCCCCCGGCGCAGGGCTGTCCCCAGCTCCCCCCTACCCAGAGAGGGCCTGGGGGAGCCCGGAGCAGACGCGTGTCGTGACATGGAACACCGAGACCATCCCTCGGCTGGGCTGCACCGATGGCACCGACGGCACCGACCTGGGGCGCGGCGGGTGCCACGGGGTCTCGCCCCGACCCGCTGGCTGGGGACGCCGACCCGGCCGAGCTGCACCACCACGGCAGGGACAGCCACATCCAAGACACGCAGCGTTTCCCCAGTAACAACCAGTTCACCATCCCCAAACCGAGGGGCCCGGGGCCCCCCGTCCCGCCACAGCCCCTCCAGTCCCTTGGGGAGATGGGGGGTGCCCCGGGCCGAGGCCGCAGCACCGGGGACGGGACACCGGCAGGTCCCCCGCCAGGTGTCATGCCGGGATTCGGTACCTTCAGCTTTCGCAGTCCTCTCGCTCCGAAGCGGCACCCCCACACGCCCACAGACAGGCTGTTCTCCCGCTCTGCTCTGCCCACCAAAAACTTCAGCTAATTCCCATTCCAAACGACTCCCGGCCCCGCCGGGGGAGAGGGCCAGGCAGGCAGCGAGGCTTCTACCGCTGCCTGCCGCCCAAAGCTGCCGGTTTAAGGCCAAAGAGACCCTCAGTGAAACGCCGAGCGCTGGCAACCATGCCGCAAACATCTGCTTTTCCAACGGCATCATGATTCACAGGCTATTAATTGGGGCTTGGCAGCGCTGGGAAGTGTTTGCATCCCCTGGCTTCGCTCAGAGCCACAACTCGCTGCCGATGAGGTCCGGGTGCCGGGGAAGGAGCCAAACCCAGCAATGCACCGGCCGCAGCGGAGCCGCGCCAGGACGGGCATGCGAGGCACGGTGCCCAGCTCCCACATCAGCCACCTGGTCCCCCGGGACCAACGCAGAACAAGCCCCAGGAAAACAGCAGCAGTGGCGCTCGATGCTTGCCAGGAGCAGCCAGCACTGCCGGCACAGCACCGCTGCACCGCGCGGCAGCCCCAGCACCTGCCGGGCCCGGGTTGCGCTGGGGAGGCCGCCTGCTTTGGCTCCTACCCAGCCGCACATGGCAGGGTCTGTGGGTGCTGGTGATGCTCCTGCAAGTGCCTGGCTCCAGACAATGCTGTGTTTCTGTAGGGTCTCCCGGCTGCCTCCGTGCACGGCGCTGAGCCCCTCGCTCCCCATCACCTGCTGCCGCGGCTTCGAGGGGAAGCGCAGAGCAGCACCCTGCTCGGGCAGCAGCAGACAAAGGCTGTGCAAAGCCTCTTCCAACGACAGCCAAGAGAAATCTGAATTCAGAAGCTGATTAGAAACCATGTCATGGCTCCTTCCCGCTCCAGCATTTGGGGAGGAGTGAGCTGGGGGGGGGACATGGAAAATCTAATTAGGATTGAGGGCAGGTTGTAGAGGAGCTGACAGGGGAGCTGTGGGAGCACAGCTGCTCGTGGGAGGGGGACACCAGGCGCCCGCAGCACCCCTGGCCCCACGGAAACAGGGAAAGTACAAATTAATTCTCCTTAATCTGATGGGCACTTGCTCTGCTGCCACGTGCCACCGCCACGGCTGGCAGAGAGCAGCCCGGCTTGCCCGGGGCTCAGCTCGTGTGCCCATGGTGGCTGTGCCCCCTCTGTCCCCCCGTGGCCGATGCCGTATGGTCCCAGGGCGCTGGGCAGGGCAGCGGGAGTAGAAGGGGCTCGATCCTGCCCAGCGGAGGGGAGACGAGCATGGGGTGCTGCGCTCAGAGTCTGGCCCCCTCTTCATCCTGGGGTGCCCCCCCCCGTGCTGCCACTCGCAGGGGCACCAGGCATCACAGGGCCATCAAGATGGCCACAATCCCGAGGCCGCAGAGCACTTTGGCAGCGCAGGCTTCACCCCCAGCTCTCCGGGACGGCAGAGCCCCGAGGCCACGTTGAAGGGCGCTACGCAGGGTCAACGGCACCGGGCGCTGCTCTGCACGTCCCCATCCCCTTGCCTTCCGCTGACACCCACCGTGCCCCATGCCACCTGCACTGCGGGGATGTCCTCCCCCCCATGGGGAAGGCAGGCAGCCACCTCCATCCGCCCCATCACTGGGATGTCCCCCAGGACACATCCAACCGCGCGCCCCTGGCCCCCAGCCCTGCCCGCGAGTCCCCCGGCTGCCGGCACGTCTCGCCTGCTATTCTTAGCTCTCCGGCGCTGCGCTCTCCCGGCAATGGCACTGTATATTACTATTATTGCTGGCTGCCAACGTCTTGAAGCAGGCAGCCAGGATTGTGGTGGTGCTTCCACACCCCCGGTGACCTGTCATTCGGTCCCTGCCGGGCTCTGGTCTTCAACAGGCTATTTCAGGAAATCCAATTTGATGGGCAGAAGGAGCACAAGCCACACATTCAGCTCCTGAGCCGGATCCAGGCTCCTTATGTTGCCGCTCAGATCCAGATTTTAGCTTCGCCCATGATGGCAGTAAGGGCCAAGAGTCACCTTTGGCTCCAGATCCAAATTTCTGGCTGGGTGGGATCCAGGGTTTCGGATCAGCTTGTCAGAGAGACACAAGCATCTGCAAAACCTGGATCTGGAGCCCCAGCCGCAGCAGCACCACCTGGGCACGAGATCCCAGCGTGGGGCCGGATCCTGCCCTCGTGGGTGGGCAGACCTGTGGAGACCTACGCACCAGTGCAGCCACCGGCCCCGTGCCTCCTGCACGGGCGCCGTGTCCAGCAGGTCCCAGCATGGCTCTGCCCTGAGCTCACGATGGGGATGCTGAAGGAAGGGCCCCCTCAGGGACCCCCAGCCTGGGCTCCCCACTGCCCTCCCTGCGCCCTGCCCAGGCTGCTGGGGGCCAGGCCCGGCAGAAGGGCTGGGTGCTGCTCCTCCAGCCGGCGCTGCCGTCTCCAGCCCACGCGGCACAAGCCCTGGCACTCGGGAGGGAGATTTGGGCACCGAGGCCTCGGCACCAACTCACCCAGGCTGGATGGGGACGCCACAGTTGTGTCACCCCACTCCCCAGAGCAGGGATGCCTGGAGCCAGTCCTGGAGCCTGGGCTCGGTGGGGTAAAAACGCCTAAGGCAGCCCCAAACACAGCTCACGCCTGCGCCGCCCCGCACCAGTGCTCTCGCCACCCCCGCAGCCAGGAGGGGCCCCTCCAGCTCAGATGCTCCACGGTCACTTTGATGGCTATTTTTTCCCTCTCAGCCCTGCCAGCGCTTGAATAAATGCTTTGAAAGGGCTGATGTGCCTCCTTCCAGCCTCCTGAGCGTGGCCATGCCCGTCTCCCGGTGGCTGTTCCCCTGCTCCATCCCTCAGCAGACGGGGTCCTCGAGGGCTGGGAGCCACGGACGTGTGCGGGAGGACAGTGGGAGCACGGAGGCGAGGAACTGAGATAGACGGGAAATGACATCCATTTCCTAAAGGAGAATCTGCACTGCTGGCTGGATCCTGCCCCGATTTACACCAAGGGAGGCCTTCTGCTCCCAGCTGGGACTCCCACGGGGGCAGCTGGCACCCGACAGCCCAGCTCTGTCCCCTCCTGCCTGCTCAGGGCTTCATGCCTGGCCCGGGGAGCAGGCAGGGACCCACTGCGGGCAGCACTGCCCTGCGCCCCGCAAGGGAAGCGACGTGCAGGGCTGGATGTCACGGGATGGAGAGAGACGAGCAGTCCCAGCGCCAACTTGCTCTGCAGGTTTGGCACGGGCTGGAGGGACCAGACTGGCTCCTCCAACAAAACCCAACCGTCCGGGAGAAGGAAGGCGACGAGAGGAGAGAGACACCCAGACCCGGGACCCCGGAAAGCTCTCCTTGCCTGCCAGGCTGGGTTGTACCACGGAGCCTGGATGCGCGGTGAGAGTCACTGCTCGGCTTGTGCCCTGTGCCAGCTCCCAGCACCCGCTGGCAGCCCCGGACCCGCACCGGCCCACCCGGGACACGGCTCCCGCACCCAGCGCCAGCCCTCCCTGCCTCGCAGGCTGCCGAGAGGGGAGACCACCGGGCTGGGGAGGGGTCCTGGGCCTGCCCAACGCTGGCCCGAGCCCTCTGCAGCGGGAGAGCACCAGGATGGCTGGTGTCACCTTCCGGGGGGGGGGGGGGGGCTGGCGGGGCTGAGAGACCCCTCCCCACCGCCTCACGCACCAGGAGATGGGGGCTGCCCGCACCCCTTCTCCCGCACCCGCCGGGGGATCCCGACCAGCCGCGCCGGCTGAGCCGAGCGCCGCGGTGCCGGGGAGATGTCCCCAGCCATCTTGCCGCCTCCCCCCGGCTCCCCCCGGCACCCGCCCGGCGGCGGTGGACGGGTCCCCGGGCGACACGTCCCGTCCCCCCGGGGCCTGGCCCGCCCGGCCCCGCCGCCCCGTCAGGGAGAGCTTCCCCCCCGCCCCCGGCGCTGGGCACCGCCGATCCCCGGGACCGGGGCCCCCGCCCGCCCGGCGATGCCCCGCGGCGGCCCCGGCCCCCGGGGAGCCACCGGCCGGCCCGGGCAGCGCCGGGGCACCGGCCCCGCCCGCGCCCACAGCCCGCCGCGCCCGCCGCTCTTACCCCGCTCCCGCCGCCTACATCCTCCGGCCGCGGCCGGGCGGCTCCCCGACGGCCCGGCCCGGCTGCTCCCGGCCCGGCTGGTACCGGAGCGGCTCGGTTGGGCTCGGCTGGTCCCGGCGCGGCCCGGGCCGGCGCCCCGCGCGTGGGAGCGCGGCGGGCGGCAGCATGCGAGTGGCGGCGGCCCCGCAGTGCAGCGCGGGTGGGCGCGGAGCGGCGCGGATCGGTGCGGAGCGGAGCGGGGCCGCCGCCGCCGCGGCGCAGCCAAGACACGGCGGTGGATTTTCCCCGGGAGCCAGAGCGGGCGGCGGCGCAAGATGGCTCCGGTGCGGCTCTGCCGCCGCCTCCCGGCACCCCGGGACCCCCGGGCCCGAGCGCGGCGGGGCGCAGCCGGGACGGGGGGGGGCAGCGGGGGGAGCCGCGCGTGGGGCCGGGGAGCTGCCGCCGGCGGGGCGCGCAGCGTGGGCTCTGCCCCGCGGTGCGGGGCCGGCACCGGGACAGGTGGTACCCACCCGTGGACATCCCCCTGGGGCACCCCGGCGCGACGGGGGCACCTGGGACCTGTCACCCACCCATGCCGGTGGCCACACTGCCCGCCCGGGAAGTGCCGGGGTACCGGGACAGCCCTGGGCTACCGGGAGAGCCCCGGGCAGGGTGCAGCCCTCGGGGACTCGGCCTCCCCACGGCAGACCGGGGGCCGCCAGCTTCCGCCCGCCCGCCGAGCCCCTCGCACCGCACCGTGTAATTTCCTAATAATAATAATTACCGCGCACGCGGGTTAGAAGTGCAGCGGAACAATAACCTGGTTAACGCCTTGCTGCGCGCGGTGGCGGGAGCCACACCGCGGCACGTGCCCAACCCTGGTGCCACGCCGGCCCCGAAGCCACCCACCACGCCGCATGGGAGCCCCTGCCCGAAGCGTGGGGGGACACGGCCCAGGCAAGCGCCTGGAGCGGGTTTTTAAGCAGCCGTGTCCTGGCATTTTGTGTCCATGTCCCAGCGCTGTGGTCCTTAGCCAGGTCCTTAGCCTGCCTGTCACCAGGCAGGGCTGTCCCCAGCAGTCACGCCATCAGTCACCCAGCAGGACAGCCGGGGCTGGAGGACTCGGGTGTTTCCCCGGGTGGCACGGGGCAGCAGGAGAGCAGCAAGCTGCAGGGAGAGCGTGGCCAGATCCAGGCCCTGCTCCCAGCACCGCCGCTCTGCAGAGCCACCCCCATCTCGGGGCACTCTGCTCAGCAGCCCCGTGGCCCCCATCACCGTCCCGTCCCATCCCATCCTGTCCCATCCCATCCTGTCCCATCCCACTGAACAGTCCCTTCCCCAGGACACCCTGCGAGAGCCAGAGCTGGAGCTGGGGCTGCCCCCACCCCTGGCGTGCAGAGAGCACCCCGAAAGTCCTGCTGCCCCCGGGGAGGGGAGCCCCAGCCCCAGCCCTCGCCAGGCCCTGCAGCACCCTGCATTGCCACCGGCACGGCTGCTCCTGCTGCGTGCGGGGAGCAGAGCTCTGCCCGCCTCCCTGAGCAGTTATATAAAAGGATTAAAATTTAATATGAACTTCAAAAGGGGAACAACCGGGTGGTCGAGGACACCTGGGCCAGGACCAGGTGCAGACCAGAGGCCACGTCCCAGCTCTGCCGAGACACGGCACCGCAGCACACAGAGACCAGCTCCGTCCAGCCCAGCCCCTGGGCACGGCTGCATGGAGCCAGAGCAAAGTGCCCAGGCACCACTGGCACCCTGGCGTCCTGCGAGCCCACGCCGGGTTAACCGTGCTGTGGTCTCCCTGAGCCACGATGGTGCACGATGCCCGTGGCACACGGAGACCTCATCCTCCCGGGGCCTGGCCTTGACCCGCAGCTTTGCCTCCCCGCTGGCAGCCGAGCAGCCTTTAATAACCCACCGCCGACTGGCACAGGCAGCACCCCGCCGTCCCGGTGCCCGGCTGCCACCCTGCCTGTGCTGTGCCGGTGGTCTCCTGGGTAGCCCGTCTCCTCCTGCCCGAAGCCTCACACTTCCTTCGCAGGCACCGGTGGGTTGGAGCGTGCTGGAGAGGAGCCCTGTGCTGGGGGGCGAGACCCCTGGTCGGGGGGTAGCTGACGCGCCCCGGCCCCCTGGCCCCCACCACCGTCCCCCTGCGTGCCCCAGAGCCCGCGTGGCTGCACAGCACCCGCCGCTCCCGTCCGTGCAGCGCTGGGGAGCGGGGCTGCGGTGGCGGCAGGAATGAGCCAGGGCTGGGAAAACACCATCTTCCGCCCACGCAGCCGCCCACGGCCCTGCGCTGGCTCTGCCGTCCCTGCTGCGCGCCGGGGCTCGCCGGGAAGGTGGGCGGCAGGTGTGGGGCTGGGGGCTGCGCTGCGCCCACCGTGGCCACCCACCCGTGGGCAGGGCAGGGGATGGAGCAGGGGGGAGCAGGGTCCAGCAGCCCCCAGTGCAGGAGCCGCCCCGGCGCAGGCTCCTGCTGCAGGAGCAGGGCTGAGCCGTGGCTGGGGATGGGGAGCAGGGGTTGGGGGGCCCGGGGCTGCCCCACGCCCAGCCCTGCCCCGGGGTGCAGGAGCAGCTGGCGCTGCTCGGTGTGCGGCACGGGCACCTGCTGGCAAAGAGACCGGGGAAGCCTTTGGCTCATTCGTTTTTAATCCTGGCCGAAAGCAGGAGGGATGCGGGCGCGAGGCTCCGGCACGCTGCAGGACAGAACCGGCCTTGGGGCCCCAAACAGCTCCTCCCGGGCAGCCCGGCTCATGCCACGGGTGTCTTTGATCATGCATGTCCCCGCGGGATGGAGACCCCCGGGAAGGGGACAGCAACCCCTGGGCATCCCTCTCCGTCCTGTCTCACCACGTCCCACCACGGCTCAGCCTCCCCCCGCAGCAGCTCAGTCCCCCCTCGCCGGGCGAGCCGCCCCCCCAGCGCCTGCGAATGCGGAGGGCGGGATCCGTGCGTGAACGGAAACCGTGGGCCCGTGAGCGCGTGGGGATGCGCAGAGAGCAGAGCGGGGGTGGGAGGAGGAGGGGAGGTGCACGAAGCCAAGAGCTCCCCCCACGCTGCTCCCCACCCCTAGCCTGGCACCAGGGACCCCGTCCCACCGGGACCATGGAACTGGGGCAGCCGGGGGGCAGGACCCTGGTGCCCACCCCACTATGAGGAGGCGAAGGAGGACACGCGGGCGCTGGGCACGGGCCCAGCGGGGGCTGGTGGGGAGACTGGGAGGCACCGGCCGATCTTGCGCAGGGTCCGTCCCAGGTCGGCACGGAAGCGCCGGATGGAGAAGCAGTAGACGAGGGGGTCGAGGCAGCTGTTGAGGCTGAGCAGGGCCACGCTCAGCGTGTGCAGCACGTCCAGGGTGGCGGGGGGCCCGCAGAGTGGCACGGGGGGCCGGCTGCCCACCCAAGGGGCCAGCGTGAGGTGGTAGGGGGCAACGCAGACCACGAAGACCAGCAGCATCCCCAGCACCATGGCACGTGCCTGATGCCGGTGGGAGCCCGGTGAGGTGGCAGCGGGTGCCGAGAGTGCCCAGGCGATGGAGGCGTAGGTGCCCAGCACCACCAGGAAGGCGACGGCGAAGAAGCCCACCATGGCATAGGCGTATGCCCGCTGCCGGCCATGCTGCTCGAAGCAGGTGGTGGCCCCGGCGCGGGCAGGGAAGGTCTGCCGGGTGGCCAAGGTGGGCACGGCGCAGCCCAGCCCCAGCAGCCAGGCCAGGGTGCAGGCCAGCGCGGCCCCCCGGCGCCCTGTCAGTGGCAGCTCCCGCCGCGCTGCCCGCACTGCGCAGTACCGGTTGAAGCTGATGAGTGCCATGAAGGTGACGGCACTGTAGGTCGCCAGGTAGTAGGCGGCCCCAGCCAGGCGGCAGGCGGCTTCCGAGAGCAGCCAGTCCCCCCCGGCCAGGTAGTAGGGGATCCAGAGGGGCAGGGTGAGGTTGAAGAGGATGTCGGCCAGCGTGAGATTGATGAGGTAGATGCGGATGGCCTTCCTCACCTTGCCGCTCTGCAGGAAGACCAGCAAGGCCACCAGGTTGCCCGGCAGCCCCACGCACAACACCAGGCAGTAGACAGCGGGCACCAGCACGAACTGAACTGGGTCACTGGGCACGCACTCGCTGGGGTGCCCTGCCGGCAGCGGCCCCAGCGCAGAGCCGTTCATCCCGGGGTCCTGCAAAGATGGGGGGACAGTCAGTGGCACGGCCCTGAACACAGCCCTCGGAGGACAGGGAAGGGACATTGACCCAAATGGGATGACCTCTCTAGCTGGCGCCTGCGGCAGCTGCTGGGGACCGGAGGCAGAGCCCCCCGGGGGGATGCCATCGTCTGCCAGAGGGACTCAGCCTCCAACGGCTCCTCGCAGGAGACGCGGGGCTCTGGGATCCCCTCCCAGCCGAACCCCAGCCATGTCCCCCCACGCCGTGAGGGAGCTCAGGGGCCACCGTCAGCCGCCCAGCCAGGGCTCCCCGGGGAGCGGCAGGCGCAGCTGCACCATGGCCGAGGGGCAGAGCCGTGTCCGGCAGCACCCGGAGGTGCTGCGCCGGCTCCAGCTGGCAGCTGCAGGGCTTTAACACCTCCCACGCAGCCGCGTGCTTGCTGGGGCCACCCAGCCCTGTCCCGCTCCCGGCACCCCAAATCGCCCCATGGAGCCCACCCATGGGGAAGTCACCCACCATCTCAGCGTGCACGGGAGTGGAGAGACCCTGGCGTGGGGAGGGGGTACGAGCATGGGGCCGGCAGCTCTCCGCGCCCCTCAGCCCTGAGCGAGGCAGGTTTGCCACCCCACTGTTTGCCAGTCCTGGTCGTGGAAAACCACATTGTGCCGCAATGGCTGTATCCTAGGGCTGCAGCTATTTCACCTCCCATCACCGCCTGCCCACACCTCGCCGATGGCACTGAGTCACCCAGCGGGTGTTTTCCAGTGCAGCAGGGCCAGATTCGGCACACGCAGCACCCAGCACCGGGCCGAGGCATGGAGGACACAAGCTGCTGAGCCAGGGGGGGATTCAGGGCTCATCCCTGTGGGCTTCAGTTGTTCTTCGGAGCCAGCACAGACCCCGAGGAGCCCCCAGATCCTCTGACAGTCCCCCTTTCCCTTTCCTTCCCCCACCCCAGTCTGCTCGGGGGATGCTCCATCTCACCCATGCCAAGCTGGTTACTTACCCCACCGGGTCGGGCTGGACCGGCTGCGTCCCCTCCGGCTGCTCCTCGCTGTCTGGTCCAGCCGGGCTGGGAGAAGCTTTAAGTGCTGGGGGGAAGGCAGGGGCTGCCTGATCCCCCCGCTCCCCGTCCCGAGCCCCTGTGGGGGTTAGTGCCTGCAGGATGGCAGCTGGAGCAGGGAAAGCACCTGTGTGTGTATGTAATGGGGGATTCCCCACTGGAGCCATGCTAAGACCCCCTGCGCCGGCTGACAGGGCTGGGGGTACGCAGGGGGGGGCTGGCTGCAGCGGTACTGGTGTGGCCAGCCCCCCCACGTGCCCCCAGCCCTGTCTCGGACCATTTCCCAGGGCCCTTCTCCCACCCACATGGGGATGAAAGTGGCAGAGGGTCAAGTTTCCGCACCCAGCAGCTGGGGGAAAAGGGGGATGCCCCAAAAGGGATCAAAGCTGGAATCTGCCTCCTCCCGGCTCTTAGTGCTTTTGTTGGCTTCAAAGGTGGATTTAGGGGGAGCAGCACCCCGGGCTCCCCCAAGCTCTGTGAGCATTCGACTCGCTGCTTTGCACGGCCCTGCAATTTGTGTATGCTCCTTTGGGACACAAAGTGCCACCCCAAGGTGGTTGAGGTCCCGCTGGGGGTACGGGGGTGTTGTACTCCCTCTGCTCATCCCCAGACGGCTGGTCTCCCCCTACAGCCATCCCAGCCGCCTTGCCGGGAGATGCACTAGGTTCAAATGTTATCTTGGGGTTCATCCCCAGTGGACTGCGTTGGCTGTGCCCATCCCGGGTGGCAGAGGGGTCCCTGCGGGTGCAGGGCCCCACTGGAGCAAGAGCCCCAAAAAGCATGTGCCTGCCCGGGCACAGGGTTTGGGGGGGTCGCGTTGCTGCTGTCACCCCCCCGGATGTGCAGCAAGTGGCCTGGCACATTGCTGGGTGGCTCCGGGCAGCCGGGGGCCTCCCACCCCCGCGCAGGCTTTCCCCGCCGGCTGTCTGCCTCCGCCCCAGCTGCTGCCGGCTCCTGCCTGTCCCCAGTCCTTGTCCCCAGGTGCTGCTCCGGGGGACCAGGGTCTCCAGCCCCAGGACATCCCCTCAGCCCCCACAGCTCAGCGTGGGGGGAGGCAGAAATAAACAGGGGAGCCAAAACGTGAAAAACAAGAGGCTTTATTCCAAAATACAAAAGCCCCCAGGAGAGCAGTGCCAGCCCCAGCCCGGCATGGCCAAAAGCTGGGAAGAGCTGGACACTTTGTGCGAGTTTAGCAACAGAGCTGCCGGAGCAGTGGCAGTGCCGTGGCCACCGTCCCAAAGCACCAGTCTGGGTCCCGCAGCATGGGGACAACAGGCACCAGGGTCCCCGGCAGTGGCAGGAGAGGACACACCACGCCTCAGCAGCAAGTTACCGTGTGGGAAGCGATGCCATCCCCGAAAATACCATAAGGGCATCGCTTTCCGCCAGCCGAGCCGCCCGTCCTTCCTGCCTCCGGTCACTCGAACTTGGGCTTGGTGGGGGCCGCGTGCCCACGGATGTTGAGCAGCAGGAGGAGGCCGAGGCAGAGGGTGGCAGGGGCACACATGGCCAGGGGCTCCCGCAGCACCAGCAGCGTGTAGATGGCACCTGAGCCAGGAGCAGAGCATGGGAACCGAGGTCCCTCCCTGAGCGTCCCCCGAGACCCCGTGCAGGGCGGTGGGTGCCTGCTCGCTCTCACCGATCATGATGACACTGAGGACGAAGTTGCTGATCTCCTGCAGGAGCTGGGGCCCGAACGCCAGCAGCAGCCCGGCCACCACCTCCACCCAGCCCACCACCTCCAGGTACCGGCCCGGCTCCGGCACGAACCCAAACTCCTTCAGGGGAAAGACCTCGGCGAACCGCACGAACTGCGACTTCTGGGAAGGGTGGGAGGGGAGTGCAGCAGCCCTGAGCCCGGGGCTGGGGGGCACAGCCCCTCCGGCGGGGTCTGCTCCACTCAGCCCTGCACCCCAAGGGGCTCGGGCTTGCTCCCCCTGAAGGGCTCAGCCCTGCATCCCAGCATCCCAACCTGCTCACCCCCCCACCCCAAGGGCTCAGCCCTGCACCCCAGAACCCCAAAGGGCTCAGCCCCTTCCCCAGAAAGGCTCTGCCCTGCACCCCAAAAGGCTCAGCCCAGCACCCCAACCGGCTCATGCCCCCCCAAGGGCTCAGCCCTGCACCCCAGGGGCTCGCCCAGCCCCCGCCGCCCCCCCGCCGCGCTCACCATGTGCCGGTGCAGCTCGGCCGAGAGCTGGTCCGAGAGCTTCGCGACGCCCGTCAGCAGGAAGAAGAGCCCGAGCAGGACGCGGAGGGCGGTGAACGCCGCCGCCATGGCGGGGACGGCAACGGGAACGGGAACGGGAACGGGAACGGGAACGGGAACGGGAACGGGAACGGGAACGGGCGTGGCCAGCGGCGGATCGGCGCGGCTCAGCCCAGCTCGGGGCCGGTCCGGCCCCTGCGCCTGGTCCGGCCCCCGCAGCCCCGTCCTGGCCGGGGCAGGCAGGAGCAGGGACACCCCCTCCACCCAGCCGTGGGGTGCTGCTGGGGCAGGGGGTGCTTGGGTCTGCAGCTTCGCCCCCCTCGAGGCTGTGACCCCCCCGCCCCGCCAGCACCGTCCTCCCAGCAAACCAGAGGTGGGTGAAAAAAATGTGAAAAAGTGGAAAAAAAACCCCACCACCCCAAACCCCACAGCTGGGGCTTTGTGGGCGCCGTGAGCGGGTCAAGCTCCACGCCGGCACCCGCCATGGGCCGCTGGCTCTGGGTGGTGACGGTGCGAGGGCTGCGGACACCCGCGGGGCAGGCAGCGGCAGAGGCACAGGCAGGGACTGTGGCAGCCCTGCGGGGTCAGGCAGCAGCTGGTTAAGGAGGCAGCTGCAGCAGGGATTTTCTTCTGGCACCAGGGAGGCCCGGCTGGGGTAAAGGAGGCAGCCGCCGCGCTCCCTGCGCTCCCCAGGCCTGCGTCACGGCCTGCGCTGCTCGCAGCGCGCCAAGGCTCCCGGAAAAGTTAGCCCTGGATTGGTGAGAGCCAGGGCCCCGAGGAGCCGCGGCAGCACTGACGTTATTGTAATCCAAGTGGAAATATTTTTTTAATGCCAATAAACCATGAAAGAGCAGAAACTGTTTCCCAGGCACCACGAAGCACCGTGCGGCCCAGGGGGCACTACTGACCTGGACCAGCACCGACCCCGGCACAGGCGTAGCCCCACGGCTTTACGGCACTATTTTTACTCCTGGCAGCACATCGTTCCCTGGCTCTGCTGGGAGAGCCGCAGCAAGCGCAGCCGAGGAGCTGCTCACGATGATTTGGAGCTTCTCCCTGCTCCGGCTCGCAAGCTGAGGAATGATAAACAGCAACAGGCCAGGGCAGGCTCCAGCCCTTCTTGTCTCACAAAGCCCCTTGGGGGAAAAAGAATTAAAAAAAAAACCCAACAAACAAACAATCCTGGACAATGGATTGCAGCAGCTCAGCGCCTGCAGCACGGGGCCGTGGCTTCAGTGCGCTGGTGTTACCGCAGGAAGCATTTGTCACTGCTCCCAGGTTTGCTGTTCGAGCGAGCCAGGGAGACACCCGCCCGCAGAAATCATCTTCCTCCAGCTTAAAAAGAACCACAGCCTTTCTCCAACAGTGGGGTTCCACCCCCGCCACAGAGCCGAGCCTGCTCGCAGCCCAGGACAGAGGTTGTTTTTTTGTGCAAACATTGCAAAACCCTTTCACCACGTGTTTGTGTCTCCCAGGCGGCCGGGGCCGAGCCCAGGGCTGCCCCAGCACCGCAGTCACCGGCCTGCCCCGGGACAGTGCCCAAGCCCCAGCACAGCACCGCAGCTCAGAGCAGCCCTTCACAGCGGGACACGACAGCAGATAAATGCGGCCACCTGGCTAGGACAGGACTCTGACCCCATCCACCCGGTACCTCCTACCTGCTCCCAGCCTCCCGTTTTTAATTACAGGAGCTACTTAATGAAATACTTGGTAGAACCAAGCGATCAGCTTTACCAGCCAGGACACTAACCCCCTGGCATGGCACCCGGCCAGGAGAGGAAAACCTCTGTGCTCCTCATCTACCAGGTGATGAGAGAACGGCCAACACGGGTGGAGAAATCGGGGCTTTTTGCCGTTCTGCGAAACACAGAGCAAAACATGGTTTGCTTACAAAGGGAGTCGTAGGAGGTGAAGTTCAGCACATTGAATGCTGGAATTGCACACAGGCTGGAACAGTTTCACATAGGAAGCAGCTGATGCTGCAATAGTAGAAAAGAAATTAGGACAAGTTACTGGCAAATAACAGAATTTGAGGACAAAAAGGCTGCATAAGCCTGCAGTGACACCGAAAGCCACCCCCTTGCAGCGCAGCTATTGAGGAACCACAAAACCTCTTTGCGCCGAAGCCTTTTCAGGATGCGGACAATAACATAAAGAAGTCAAATCAGAGTGAAATACCTGATTATCCTGTACCCGATCGCCTGATGGCATGAAAAAGCGAAAAGCAACAGTGAGAAGCTTTTAATGCAGCAGCAACCTTCTCACCACCCACTGCGGTTGGCTGCCGGGGTCCTTCCCCTCCACCCAAGCCCCCTGAGCTGCTCATGGGGTGCAGGCACAGGCCCAACCAGCCCCGCCAGGCCAGGCCAGGCCAGCGGAGGTGGGCACCAGGGCTGCTTATCTGTGCCTACTGCTGTAAAATAAGAGTCAGCATCAGAAACGCGGCTCCAGCCCTCCTGACCAACGCTACTGTTTTGTTAATGCAACTTTCCTAGAGGGAAGTAAACATTTAAGGCAAAGCAAAACATATTCCTGGCTGGGATTTAAAGCGCAGGTGAGTTGTGTTCCAGCCAGGCACTAATCCCGCACCACTGGACACTCAGACATCTCTCAAGTATTTCATATGACTTTGCCACGTTAAATCCAATTTATTTCGATCTTTCTAGTCTGGCAAGGCAGCTCCCAGCCCAATGTTCCTGTCTCTTCATGCCGCTGTAGGGGAAAACCTTGTTACCACACAGCTGTACCAACAGAACCTACCACTGGTGTATTTTAACACATTAAATTACTTGATATTTAAACAAAAGATTATATTTAATGACAGCATGAACTACATATGTGCACAGTACAGCTGTCCAAAGAATCAAATGAAGCAATATGAACCATGGTAGTTTGTGCTGCAGGAGCTGAAATGAGCACTTTTCTGGCTTCCAAAAAACTCTAACTTTGTGGTATCTCGGGCTTAATTACCAGTCATCACCAAGAAAACCATTACCAACCAACCAGGCACATGTAAACATTTAGAATTCTATGATCTAAAAATACAGCAGTATACAGGACTCGCAATGGGGGAAGGAATGCATGGAACTTCCAGAAATACTTAAGTGCCCTAGGTGCAAGTGTAATTTATAAAAAAAAATTAAGCTAGTCATTAAGCACCTATGGCTGCACCCTGGTCAGGAACAGAGCTAGCCTGAAAACCAGAGCATTTTAACTACAAGAGAAAGCCCACAGCACAATCCCAGCAGGAAAAAAAAAACTGTACTACATATTTGTCAGGTTTTTAGTAGTTATGAGTGGTTATCTTTTGGGTGCTTGCCACACTACAGAGCAAGATCCAACGACCCAAGCCCTCCAAGCACATTGTGCATCCCCCTCTTACAGCCTCATTTGTGGCAGTGTTTCTCAAATTCATCCATGCCACATTACGCTAAACAGATTGCTTGCTTACTGAATACACTCTGGAATAAAAACAGACAGTTTATAAAAAAAATAAATATTTTATTTTGAAAAACTGTATGTTCCTGGCTCCTCTTCATTGCATTCGGACTTTGTCTTCTTCTGCAAGTGCAAAGCACACAGTTAGCAAGAACATTAAAAACACCAGCAGGAATCACACGTAACGACACGGAAAGGGAACCAGCGCATCACAACAGGCCGTGCACCTGTCAACTGCTCTCTAGGATCACGTTCTCATGTCAGACTTGAGATTAAGTGAACAGCATTCACATTTTCATCTACTTCCTAAGTTTCAAAGATCTGAAATGGCTTTGCATTTTGCTACCCAGAAAAACAAGAGCAGCAGTGACAGATCACACACGATTCAACAGGAGTTCACCAACTGAATCTCACTGGCTTCACATCTTACAGGTTCAGTTGTGGCGTATCTACGCTGTTACTTACCCATCACTCCTGAGTTAAGGTACTTTGCATGTTGCTCCTCACACGAGATTTTAAATACCTGAAGTTCCCCCTTGCAGTTTAAGTGGTAAATTAGAGGGAAAATTTCATTAATTCCAGCTCTACAAGTTAGTTTATTTCCCTAAATCGCTATCTGCTTCTGCTCTTGTGTGTGCTAATTCATCTTCCAGGTTATTTGGGAAGTTCAGTGCTCATTAAAATATTTAAGTAGCTTTTCAACAACTTTCAGTTAGATTAACATTTGAGAAGCAGCTGCTCTATCATTCCCCTTTTTCCTTACTGACAATCACCCACCCCATTCACACCCCTTCCACTGGAGCCTGAATGTAGAAATGGTTATTTCTTGTTTGACCACCTATAGCATTCAGAGGACAGAGTTTATTTGATGCTGCAGGGCTGAAAAGCCTCAAACAATGGTTATATCTTGGCTCTACAGAAGAAAGATTCAGAAATTTTATATAAAATTGAGATTAATCAAGGGCAAATTTCAGGCAGGAACCACATAATACGTCACACGGTGACAGGGTACTGAGCTCTTACAGCATTATAAGGATGTCAACTACTTACTTGTTCTCTTGTTATCTTGGTCCCTTCCACATATCACTGGGCATCGTGCTGGATGTGCTCATGCTCGGCTCCTGAACTGGAAAAATATTCACAAGTTATACTCACGCTGATTTTGAAATTGTTTGTACAAACCCACGTCTAGAAAGATATTTTTAACCACTGCTGTCGAGATATCAAGCCCAGATGGAGTCTGGGTGCTTAACCCCACACCTTGACAGCAGGTACTAAGTTCCACCCTGCACATTTCATGTATTCACTCGTACCGGTTTCTCAATATTCTCCAATTCAAAGTTACTCAGTGACTGAACATCAAGTGTTCAGAAGCCTTTATAATTTCACCATTCAGAACAAGACTAGAAGTTATGCTTACTTCCCATGGATGAGCACTCCGGTTTCACTCAGCTTTCATCTTCACCTAAAGGATAACAACTGAAGTTATTATAGTAATACACAGAAAATTCTGACCATTTCAAAACTAACTTAAAAACAAGGTTTTAAGATACATGGACTGATTAGTTATGAGGGGGAATTTACAAATTATTCCAAAATATTAAGTGGAAGAATAAGGGGCAGAAATAGGCTAGCCTAAACACTTGTAAAGAGATGAAGGAATATGCAGGTAGTTGCCTGAAGAACTGCACCTTGTCTGAGCACAAACCGTAAATCACCAGTCTGAGTACAATGAAGTTTGATTGCAGCCAGAGGTATACTATCCCTTATGTGAAGGCATTAACAATTTTGTCAAGCTACTTCAACTCTTTTACCCTAGTTTGTCTCCTGTAGCAATGCCCTCTTTCTTCCCCTTCATGAAGGAGTGCAATGTCCCTGACTCCTAGCAGCCCTCAGGTTCAATAGTCCTAGAAGTGCTTCAAAAGCCAAAGGAAGACACTAGAGGTTAGCGTTGTCAGTCTACTGCTTTTATGCTCGGCAACAGACTCTTCCCTTCTGAAGACCCACCCTTTTGCTATATAGCTAAGTTGAGGGCAAACTGCAATGGTCAGCAGCTGGGGATGGAGTAGTACAAGGTTCTGTGCACACCTCTAGTTGGGAGGCAAGTCACACCATGGTCACAATGTGATCTGACCAGGCAGGGCAAAGTTCCAAGTTTAGTTTCAAACCCACCACCTGGGTTTTATCATGGCCCTCAGGAGCAGAAGTATAGTATGCACGTTTTGTTTTCTATGCCATAGCAACAAACACCATGCATAAGGGATACTATATCTTTGTGCATCCTTTTAACACTCCAGATTCACTTAGAGCCACGCTCCTCCCAGCCCTCCCCAGTTAGCTCTTCAGTACTGGTGTTCAGAAGCAACATTTATAGAGATGGGGTATTCACAGACCACTGCGGGATTGCACAGCCAAGTCCTAACGTGTCAATCATTATCTAGCAGCAATGACAGAGGTGGGAGAAGGCCAATCCTCCCTTTTTTTCCTTTTCCAGTAAGCAGCTATTTAAGAGCCCCACTAGCTGGTATGGCGAGAAAAAAATCTGAAGCTAATTAGCTGATTCCAAACTTGCTAGTAGTGGAAGAAGCCAAGTAATTACCCAGAACAGCATACTTTTTATGCATCCTTTCCAACATGCTTAGCCTCATTTAACATAATGGAACAAAACACTGGCCTTCCTGATCATGTCACTGCAGCTGGCAATGATTAACAGAGACATGCAACCCCATTCATTACTGCTCAAGTCCTAAAACTACTCACAGGCCTCAGTGTTTAGCTATGGGGAAAACTGCAAGCAAATCAACACTTTGTATGCTTAATGTTACAGTAAAGCCCCCATACACGCTATGCTGTGCTCTCTCCTGACAGCACCAGTATCTGGATCTGAGGGCCTAGCAGGTACGCATATGTATTCTGACACCACACTTCTGAGCTTCAGATGAGCTTTTGAGAAAAAGTGTATTTCACACACAGATAAAACCAAGATGAAACACAATGCAAGCACTTTAATGTCATTTCTTGTACCCACTTGTTACAGACTGACTTAGAGCAGACATGGCTATTTGCTTTTAAGTTAGCTACCACACCAAGTTTCATTACTGCAGACAGTCAGAGCTGGTATGAGACCCATGGTTCAGTCACAAATTGCTTGCTCCAAGAATGTCAAAAACCTGCTAGTTCAAGTACGTAGAACGAGGCAGATGTGCCAATAACCCCTCCACGACATTCCTGCAGGTCAAGTCAAGTATCCAGAGCACACTGGAAAAACTAGTCAGATCTGAGCACTGGTTTAAAGATTAATAATTCAGTTTTGCTACATGACAGTACGCATACTGCCATCGGTTTTGCTACTGAATTCTAATCACAGGTAAGAGTAAGCCATCACGAAAAGCCAAACTGACTTTGTGACAAGTGGTGTCACTGCTTGACTAGCTAGAGTTCGGCTACACTCACTGTGGTGTAACCAAAGACCTGTTATTACGATCTTGAAGGTGCAGCTGCTACTTCAAGCTTTCAATGGAACATGAAAAGATAGCTACAGCAGAGGGCAAGGCTGTCCAGCAGATCCCCTGTTCACCAGCAAGAGTCTTGCCTGGAAGGTAACACAGAAGGGTCCAAATGTGACAATAATACCAGAAACAAGTATGCAAAGCAGAACTTTGCAGAACAAGCGGGAAAACACGTTACAACACCTCTGAAATAAACTGAGCATCAGACAAGAGCTAGATCATGTGCTGAAACAAGGGACCTTGAAATTCAGGTTCAAGAGCTAATGCAAAAGAGCTGGAGATCAGCATGTCTGGATGTCTGGAAATGTAAGCATGTTAATCCTGAAACACTACATTCAGTATTTCTAGTAATGAAGAGTTTAGAGTTACATCCCCAAGACTGATGAAAAATGAAATTGAGCATTACACTACCAAGATGACTCTACGAGGCAGAAATACAGAATCTCACCACTGTCAATTAAAGGCAGAGGAATGTATTATGCTTGTCAATCAAATATTAAAATAAAGGCAACTGACATGTCCAATAAGCTCTATGAAACTACTCACGGGGATATTCATTCAAGCACTCATTTGTATGCCCTCAAAAATATTCCACATCAGTCTCAAAGCTGACTGTATTGGCAAGCTTTAAGTGACTATCACGTAGTGCACACCAGGCTAGAGCAGTGATTACTAACGCATTTCCTACCAAGCCAAGACTCTACAAAGGGATGCACTGCAGATGGGCCATTTTGTCACTGCAGAAAGTTTAAACAGTCCTTTTCTAGGCACGGATAGCACCTAGTTGACTAGTTAGGTGAGTGTAAGATCACATTCCCTCTTCCCCACAGAGCTCATTCTAAGAATATCTTCATTACATCAGAACTAAGAAAAATCCACACAAGCCGAGTCATATGTACAAAGGAATCGGGTCTGAAAATACTTATCTAAGAATCACAGTAAGTTGCTTATTGACTCTGAACAAGACAAAGCTTAAAACCGAAAACCACGCAGCTTTGATGCAAGCTTAACATACAGGTATGAAGAGTGCTGCACTGTAATTCCACAGTCAGAAGTGTGATGTCAGAATACCCACAGTATAAGATTACATAGAAAGTCACCAAGTTATATTATATTGCTTGTTACCTACCTGTATGCAGTCGGCAATGAGAATCTTGGAGCAAGCAGGAATACTACATCCGGGTCCTAATGTCCATTGCCATTTCTGGTACTACGTTCCTCACAGTTATGAACTGCAGAAATGCTGGCTAAGTGCAGTTATGTAGCAGGCCACTAGTTTTAAGTGTAAATTGCAGTCTCAAACTCCAGCAAAAACTTGCTGCCACAGTAAATGGTTGCCAAGGAGAAGCCAAGAATTTTTCTACCACAAAAATACCACAAAATCTCAAAAGCAGTTTCAGTTTCTCATCAGCTGTATAAATGATTAGTGTAATGTGTCTACACCAGAAGGTAAGATTATTCTGTATTCATTTCTGAGAAAGCGTGAAGATGTATGTATAACGATACCAGTTTCTACATGCTGCAGTTTTTAGAGATCTAAGTGTCAAAATGGGCTCAATTTTGATAAAGCAAGCTAAATTGCAACAGCCAATGTCCTCCGAGTCCAGTACAAAAATGTGTTATGTGAGCCAGACCATCCAAAAACAGGTCTGACCAACGAAGCACTTTTCTAAATGGTTTTAAAGATTCAATTATATAAATCTGATTTTATGAAAAAAGTCCAAAACCTCATAGGAACAGATCAAAGGAACGTAACTTTCTCGCCTCCCACATTTAGCAACTTTATCAGATTTTAAAAGTTGACATGTTTGCCAGCTTTTAAGACACCACCTTTAAAAGGTCTTGAAAAGAAGTTGGCTAGTTAACTGTATGCCTGGTTAATACATGCAACTCAGAGCAGAACTTGTTTTAGAAATTCTGCTTATGCAGCTACAACAAAGCTAGATTTAACCAAACTTTCAGATGTTTTGAAAACTGCCAAATCTTTCAATATATTTACTAATCATGGTTTTGCAACTCAGCTATTTTTAACACCTAGCAACAGTAGCTTACGTACAAAACAGGGGTACCAAAAGACAACCTCTGTAAGGTACAAGGACATCAGCATCCTTCACTCTTCCAAGTTACAGAACTACAAAAGAACATACTTTAGGATATGCACCAGCATCTCTTTAATAAAGAATGACATGTAATCTGAAAAATAAACTGAAAAAATTAATTTAATGTTTACGTTCAGAATTCCCCATCTCAGACACCTTCACCTTTTGCGGGTGTCCCACGAACACCCTCCAGAAAACATATGCATTATTTAATACTACTTCAATAAAGCAAATTGCATCGGTACTGCTGATTTTTAAACTACGTATCCAATACAAGTACTCCCAAATACTTGGTCCACAGTTTAGGAACTGCCAATTCGGAATTTCCTGAATAGCAATTCGTTGTTGTAGCATGTTATCAACCCCCAAACTTTTCTGGGAAAATAAGAAGCATTCACCAAACAAGCTGAGTCGCTATTTAGTGCACTTAATATTCCCAAGTCAGTGTTACCTGGTGTCAGCATTTCACAACATGCTATTTTTTTCATTTAAGGAGTAACAGCACTTACAGTGAGTACTTCAAGAGGGATCACCTGCACTCTAAAATACTGCAATCTGACACTAAAGTTTTAACCGCAGAGACAATTTAGCATAGAATTTAGAATTAGCCAATGCTTAGCACAAAGAATGGAAAGATCTTTGGAAGATTAAAGCTACTCACAGAATGCTCGGTAGTTGGGGAATCGTGTGAAGGTACAGCCAAACTAAGTTTACCTACTTTGTGCCAAGCAGGTTGATGTATCCTGCATTAACACCAAGGTATTTTACACTGGGAAGTCACGTTCCCAGCTTATCTGGTACAATGTAATAATAAGCAAAGCAACTACCTTATCAATGAGTCCAGAATGCTTTGAAATTCTTCTGGGGCTTAATAAAATGAACAGCAAGCTAACGAATTCATCAAATCTTCTACAAAAGAACCTTAAAGGGAGTTTATTTGTACGGTGTAGTATTAACTATTAAACTCCAGATTCAGATACTACTTTTGATGCATTATCTCCAAACATCAATAATAAAAGAGCGATAACCATCATGCAAGCAAGCTAATTTCTGTATTTTACATACAGGTTTTTAGGATTTGCCCACCAGCTACATGATTTAAGAATAGTTCCTGCAGTCCCCATAATACAAATAATCGTATTCTGAACTATGCAAATTAGTCCACTCAATTAGCATGAGGACATAAGCAAGTTAACCTTAATCACTCAAGTAACACTTTCTGGTCTTTTTGCCAAGCAATTTCAGGCAAGTATACAATACGGAGCAAGGCCAGATCCTGTAATCTCAGACAGCTTAAGAACATATAAATATCACATTAACAATCCTTTAGTTAGGAAGTCAGCCAATACAAGTCATTCTATGAGTTTATTTTAAAATAACCATTGCTAGTCTTCTGCTTAAAGTCTTTAAAAGATTCCAAGCAGTAACTGCCAAGGTGGTAAGTGCTACCATCCCACCACCCATTATCCATAGCTAAAATATGAAATTCGTTACATACTGCACTGCTTGCAGTGTAGCTTTAATTATGGTATCTTACAGCACTTGCAAGATTTCCATTTGCTTCCTTATTGCAGCACAATTAATGCTCAAAAATCTGCACCTACTGCAAAATTGGGCTACTATTTGACCCAATCTTAAGCTAGAGGCATTACGGGAAGAGATCTCACTCTTCACTACAGTTCCACACCCTGGTCTAGTTTGACCTCTACTCAAGACTCTTGGTTTACTGCGGAAGGTGTGGTATTTAGCCTCGTATGTTTAACCACGAATGGCAAGAAGAGTTACTACATTTAGTTTTCTATTTATTTGAAGCACAGTAAAAAAAAGTTGGTACACTTTGGGAATTCAGTGGCACAAGGTACACTGCCATCAAGTTAGGGACGTTATACATCAAAAAAACAGCTAAATTTGCTTTGAAACACTGCATTACATAATTAAATTGTACTCGCCCAAACAGACCACTTACAAATATTAGGTCAGTAAGTTTCTAACATCCATAAAAACGTAGCTTTCTTACTAAAATGCAAGAATTAAAAAGTTGGTGTCTAAACAAGACAGACAAAAACAAACTGGAATGAAACTACAGGTCACATCTAAAATCGGGGCTTTTTGTTTGGGCCTTCATATTCTTCTCTCCCTCTACCATATCCTGTTGGTGTTCCAGGCCCCATTCCTCTAGGACCCTGGCCACCCACGGGCCCCGCACCTCCCTGCCCAAAGCGTTCAGGACGCTATTGGAACAGAATTAACAGTTCATTATATGTAGTTGATGTCCATGTGTGTTAAGTATATATTTTTAGAAGGTTCCGCAGTCAAGGTTCGTCGATACAATCACCATTGAGCCGATCCACAGGTACCGGGAACATAGAAAGGAAAAAAGGGTAATTTAAAAATTAGTTTATTGTAATACATGCCTTGAGGTATGTTCCCACTTGATGCATTCTCATACATCTGTTACAAAGAACAGATCCTCCCTGCAGTGCTAGAAATGTAAGCATTAGTGCAGATGTGAATTAACAACTTTTCCAAATGAGCTCTAGCAATTTTCAACCAAGTTAATGCAAATAGCTTGCAAACTTCTCACCTTTAGTGCAGTAAAAGCTTAGATTACATCACTGTCATTTCCAAATAAGCCTAGCCAGAGAACGAATCTTCAGTTCACTGATGTATGAGCTGACATTCGTAAAATGTCATTGTAAACAGAATGCCTACTCACCAGTTAATGGCATGTGCTGCAATAGAGACCATGTGCTTTTCAAGATGGGGTTAAGACTACGGTCTGCTGACTAAACTGCAGAGGCCTTAGGCAGTAACCAAAACTGATTGTGAGCACTACTGGATTGCAAGAAGAAAAAAAAATGTGAAAAAAGCTAATGACCAGTGATTTACCTAACCAACGCAATTGCTCGATCAAAAGACTTGCATTTGTTAAATCCCACGTACTCCGGAACTGCTGCTGTATAATATGCAAAACGTGTTCAAAGAACTACAATTTCTTCAGTGTTTCCAGTTAGAACTATGCACAAAGGGTTGTGTGCATCCAGTCAATATCTCCCTTCCCACCCCACCTTCACCACAAGCTCTTGCAAAATTCACAACTTCACAGCATTGAAAGGTTTCACACCAAGATGTAAAAGCTAAATTACCCTGCAGTAAAGCAGAGACTTCAGGCATTTTTACTAGTACCTCTAGTTGCACGTACTTCATTCAGTTACTGTATCAGTAGGTGTGATCAGCATTCAATCTACAGAACTGACAAATTATAAAGTCAAAGACAGCTTTAAACTTTCATTTCAAGCAAGTTTTCCACTACCGAGTAACAGAACAATGGTAGGTTGTTTGTTACAAAAGGTATCTGCAACTGAAAATTCACACTTCAGGTTCTTGACTTCTGAAAGTTAGTTTCAATCCTTCCAAGAAAGGAATTTCAGACAGATTATCTAGGTTCTTTCTGCCTAATTCATGGTAGCTTAAGCTTATCTCCAATTCTGTTTAAAAGATATCAGCCCAGTAACTGTGACAGCACTGCGTGGCAGAGATCCCCATCCTAAGAAACTCAAGGCAGTTAAACCATCTTAATGTCACACCTTTTGACCATATCACGTTTTCAAGTATTACACAAGTTCAGCATGCACCTGTACCATGATTTTCAGGAGAAAAATGTACACAGCATTCACCACAGACTGCCTAACTGTTCACGGGAAACTTAGGAACTGCTTAAATATCAGTAGATTATATAGATACATTAAGGCCACCGGCACTGTCTACTGAATCAATGATGCTCTGCAGTTATCATTATGGTTCCCCAAAAAAATGGAAGATACCTGACAAGCTACTATGGTAGCTCACCACATTAAGCCAGAGGCCTAAACCCACCCAAAAATCATTGACTTCAGCTTGTGCTACAGAGTGTACACCCTTTGAGGGGGGTGAAAGCACACTAATATCACCACCTAAACCAACATAGATTTCCATCCTACCCATTAAGCATTTCTTTAATCTACATCCGTATTGCTTCAGTGTGATAACACCAAGCAGGCTCAAAGCCCATTCACACATATGGTGTGCCAAAAATAGTACAGTTTGGAAACATACCTCAGAACATGAGATATGCCGTAGCTTTAACAAACTCTACCTATATAGTCATGCCTAACACGGCAAACCAAGAGCGGGCTATCATTCCTCTGTGAGATAGGAACCACAAAATGGCTACAGTCAAGGATCACTGGAATATGCCTATAGCTAAAAAACAGCATTTCTGCTCTTCTATGGCAAACATCAGCATACAGAATAAGTGATATGCTGTTTACCATTCATTACTTAAGTTAATCTGCTGCTTAAATAGACATGAGCGCAGATTTTTGAATTAACAGCATACCCATACCAACATGCATCAATCCTAACTAGGCTTGGAAGGGCCCAAATAAATGCAACGTTACACATTGGAAAGGAGAACAACAATCTCTCTTGTCCATCAATACAGAATGTCAAATTACTGAAAAGCTACTACATATGTATTATAATTATGAAATTTGTCAGATTCTCTAGAATTTATAAAAAATCCTTCCAAGCCTAACAGTGACGCAGAATTTCCGAAGTCCAATAAAGTCAGAGTTAATTGCAAATATGCTTAACAGCACATTTGAATGTACTTACAAACAACTTCCGACTGTGTAAGCTACTATAATGGTTAAGAACTAATCTAGTACTACATACTGCCACACTCGTCTTCATATTAAACACCTGACAAGAAAGTCAGCAGTTAACAGTGAAATTTACACAACCATCCGAACACTGGTAGAGAACTCAATTCCCAACCACATCATTTCCCTTGTGCTAAACTAAAGCCACCACAGGATACATTACCATGTCACTTCCCATCATAGAACCACTCATGGCTGCTTGGCCAACTCCTGGATTAGCTTCATAACCTATGCCGCCACCACCTCCGAGAGGTGGAAATTTCTGGGCTGCAGAAGCATAAGGATCTAAAAGAGAAATATATAATCATATTCTGACAATTTCTAAGTTAACCACATAAAGCAATTATTTAAAAATTCTTTACCTCCCATGTTCATTGTGGTGGCACCACCCATTCTCATGTCTCTCTCCCTCTGCATAGAAGAAACAACTTTTAGCATGGATAATCAACTACTTGAAATCCATACCTTTCAGGAGATAAAGCACATGTACAGCCAACTACTACCATTTCACCTACACAAAGACATTGCATTATCTAACCTAAAGGAAGCAAAATGCAATCTTGAAAATACATCCAAAAAAACCTGAACATGGTAATATATCCAAAAAACATGTTCACATAAGAATCATGATTTCACTTACTGGATCCATGTAACCCATTCTACTATAATTCTCTTCCCTCTGTCTTCTCATTTGTTCTTCCATCTCCCGCTGACGTATCATCATTTCCTCTTCCCGCCTGCGACGCTCCTCCTCCTGCCTGATCATCCCAAAGAAGACTGTTAAATCCCAGGAGTGAAACACATTCAACACTTATCAACATCACTTGCATGAGCAATTTAAAAGGCACTGAATGATTACACTTAAGCAAAAAAAGACACACTATAATGCTCAAATACTCGAGGAAAAACTTACACTGCAGTTCAGTCCCTCATACACAAACTGAAGCAGCAATGGTCTTTCTTGAAAAATAAAAACTTTCATATAAAAGTCATTTGAAAAAAAAAACCCAAATGTAACATTAAGAAATCCCACGAAAGCCAAACCAACCTCAGTTGAATTTCCTTGCGTTTCTGCATTTCTTGATTATGGAGTTCTTCCATACGTCTCAGTTCTTCCTGACGCCTCATAAGGTCTGCAGAGATGAAACTCGTCACCAGCTATTTCACAAACTCATGTCAGATTTAAACTCAGATTTGAATTAGATCAACCTCTGCACTATAGCAGACAGCTACCTTCTGAGTGTCACTATTCTTAACAAGACTTAATTTGAGTAAAAACTGAAAAACTACCAGTTGCTCTTTAAGCCTGAAATTCTCAAGTTAGCAGTAGGAAGCATGAATTTATTCATTAAACCATTAAACATCCTGACACTTAAGCTAGCATTTAAAGCAAAAAGATGATATAGAATTCAGAGCCAATTACCTTGACGCAAGAGGTTTGCCTGATGCTCATGATAAGCATCTTCCATCTCACTTTCAAGTTTGTCCTTGGCATCTTTCATGTTTTTCGCCACTTGCTCTCTCTGCTGCTTTTCCATTTCATCTAAAGATTTCCACCTCTGGGAATATTCAAATTCAAAACTGCCAGGCTGAGCAAAACGGGGAGGAGTCTCTCTTTCCCTGCAGAAAGGAAGATACTCATTCATACTGGGTAAACCTGGAAACTGAAGGTCAGTAAAAGATCACAAGCAGAATAGCAGGATTCTCAGGGAACATCAAAGGAGCCCTGAAAATACTACCTCACAACTATGTGACAGAAAACTTGCTGTGACAGAATGCTGATAACAGTACAGCATTTTACACACTTAAACAGCAGCATTTAATAAAAATTCTATTACTACCGTAGCAAATACAGAGATTCCTGCACTATCACATCCAAGCAAATCTTCCCACTTACAGTTCTACTGCATGTTTATCTTGTTCTTAACTTCTTCCTTAGACACTCCACTGCTGGCAACTGCCAGGTGCAAAATCCTCAAACAAGACAGGCCTTTGCCCAAGTAGGTACAGCTGCTCAAAACAACAGCATATGGAGAGATGGATTTTTTCAGTGCCAACTTACCCAAAGCACTATGTGTCAAAGGCAAGTAATAACCTTCACTTTAACTTAAACAGTTTTCAAAATGCCTAAGGGCCAACAGTTTCTTTTGTCATATAAAGAAACTGGAGTCTAAGATTCAGTAATTAATGGAACTAGGAAAGTTCAAAAGCTTTCCGTACATTACCAATGCAAAGTATTTCAACATTTTAAGAACACTATACTAATCTACACTGTTTTCAAAGACACTACCTATAAACTGTTTATAGTTTTTGATCAAAGCAAGTAATTTTGAACACTTTCTCATACAAACAAGACTGACTGGATCTCCCCCCTGCACTCCCTTTTGTGACCTGGGAAAAGACAACATTTCTACAACAAACAGGTTTAATGCACAGATCCTCACCTAAAACTGCTACTTAGGAAAAGACTCCTGCAGGCTAGGAGTCTAGTCTTCCACACCCAGTGGTCAACAACTTCATAAGGCAAATCCACAGGCAACTAGGTTTTTTTAATCATGGAATGAGTTAAAATTTTACTTGATTTCTCATTTTGTACCATAAACATCAGTTTGTAAACTCCCTATGGGATCATCAACATGAGATACACCTTAAGTGAGATGACACTTAACAACAGGATGAGCAAACAGTTGAAGTCTGATTTTCAAGAGTTTCTACATATACCAAAAAACATGTTGTTGGGCTGCTATTTAGGCTTTACTGTTTAATTGTGATGCAATGTAGAAAATCACCTCTGTAATGCTTAGGGAATATACTAAACAAATCAGCATGTTGCATTACCTAAAAAAACTACTGCCAAAAAAACAAGAACTGAAAGTACTACTCAAAATTCAAAGCCTGTTTCTGAAAAAATACTCCATCCCCTTCACAGTCTGGGACAATACTACCTACATCATCTGTATACTCTTTACACCAAAAGATAATGCCTACTTTTGATACATCGGATTCTTCTGAGCAAGCTTTTCTGGAAGACCATCTTCATCATCCAGTTGTTCCAATGGCTCCACAATAACTGGCCTAGGAGTGCTGAACAAAAGAATACTCATTTTACTTTTCCATAAGAATCTCCATTCTGAAAAACTAGAAGCCAAAATTTTATTCAGTTTAAAGCTAAAAATTCAAAGCAGTAAAATACTTACGTTGTCAACAAAAACACTCCTTCAGTACACCGTTCAAATGCTTTTCTTGCAGCTGGCTTTGATGCAAATTCAACAATGCCTTTTCCTGTTGATCTACCTCGATCATCTACAATCACAACAGCTCTTTCCACTGGACCAAACTGGGAAAAAGCTTCCTCCAGCAACTCGTTGGACACATAGGGTGAAAGATTACGCACTGAAAGAGCAGCAGCATGTGTGGCAAACCGAACACGAAGCTGTCGACCCCTCATGGGGGTATCATCCAGTTCTGCCTTCGCAATTTCTGCAAGAGCTCTAGATTCCTGAGGAAAAGTTTAAGATCCAGTTTTAGAAAACCACGTTGTAAATTACTATTTCGTGAGAATCAAATGGATGGACGTACAGTACGAAAGCCTACCAATTTAATGAATCCAAAGCCTTTCCCCTTGTTGATAAAAACCTCTCCTGGCTCCCCATATTTGGCGAACAGTCTTTTAAAGTCTTCGTCTGTTATATCAGCAGGCAAATTCCCAACAAACAAGCGGCAACGCTGAGTATAGGTCTTCTCCCCCGGTCGCCTCAGAAGAGAGAGGTTTGCTTTAAATCCCTACAAAGAAGCAGACCAGTTCGAGCCATCACTGCCTGCAGCCCCGCCACCTGCACCGCCAAGCTGCGGCCTTCTCCCGCCAGGAAGCCCAGAGCACCTCCAGGGCGCCGCAAGCGAATACAAACCCGTGCTGCCACAGACCCCTCAGGCCGCAGTCGGGAGCTGCCTAGGCACCTAGGGAACACGCACAGCACGTTCAGGCGTCCCCGCAGGCCGGCCGCGCTCGCCGCCGCCGCCGCCCCTCTCGGCTCGCCTCTCCCGGGCCGCCCGCCGCCGCGCTCCTCCCCTCAAGATGGCGGCGAGGGCGCGCGGAACCGCCGTGCCCGGCCGCAGCCGCCGCCATCTTGTGGCTCGGGCAGGGGGAGGGGGCCATGACTCACCTCGTCCGAGAGCTTCTCGCCGCCGCCACCGCCGGCTGAGCCCTGCTGCGAGGAGAGGCTCTGCTGTCCCTGGTGCTGCTGCCCGCGGCCGCGCGGCTCTCCGCCCGGCCCGCCGCGGTGCCCCGGCCCGCCCTTGTGCGGCCCGCCGGGCCCCTGCTGGGGGCCGCCCGGTCCCTTGGGCCCGCCGCCGGGCGACTGTCCTTGTCCCTTCTTAGGGCCGCCGGCTGGGGTGGGGCTGGGGCTCGGCTTGGGCTGCGGCTGCCCCCCCGGGCCGGAGGGAGCCGAGGAGGGCGTCGACACCGGGGTCTGCTGCTGCGGCGGCTGCCCCGTGGGCAGCGCGGACGGCGGAGGCGCTCCCGGGCCGGCCTGGCTGCCGGCAGGCCCCGCCGTGGTGGCAGCGGCTGAAGAGGACGAAGAAGGCGGAGCAGAGGTCGACGCGGGCGGCTTCGGAGGCTCGGGCTTCGGGCCTCCGCCCGGCGGGCCGCCCGGGCCCTGCGGGCCGCCCCCCATGGGGCCGCGGTTCTGGCCCATACCCATGCCGGGCGGCGGAGAGCGGAAATCGTGGTTGGGGCCGCCGCGGCCACCGCCGCCGCCGCGCCGGTGGAAGCCGCCTCCGCCGCCGCCACGGCTACGGAACCGATCCCGCGACATGGTGGTGGTGGAGGGAGGAGGAGGAGAGGTGCTCCGGCCGCGACTGCTGCTCCTCAGAGCCCGCTGCTCAAAATGGCGGCGAGCTGAACGGCCTCGCCGCCGCCTTTGTCCGCCCCTAATATAGTTTCCCCGCCCCCGGAAACCACCCCCTCCTCCTCGCTAGCCAACCACCGGCCGCGGCAGCGATGACTGATAGATGGAGTCACGAATGGCATGTCCCTATTCCGCTAACTCTTTGATCTCATTGGTAAAGAACCTGCCCTCTGTCGATTGGCTCATTTGACCGCCGACGTTAGCACGGGATGATCCGTTAACCTCCTGTGTGCTGATTGGGCAGTTTGATCGGCGGGAGGCGAAGTCGCGAAAGAAGCCCGGCTTGCGATTGGCTGTCCGGGGAGTCAGTCGGACGGCAGCCCGCGGGCCCGGCGGAGGGGCTGCCACTACACGGCCGCCGGGCCGGGGCAGCCACGGGTTCCGCAGGCCACGGCCCCCGGCCCGGCCTGGCCTGGCGGCTCCGACGGCCCGCCAGCTGCGGGAGGCCGCTCGCCCGCAGCGGGAGCAGAGCCGCGGGGCCTTACGGCACCCCCGGCTGAGCAGCCACAGGCTTCAGCTGGAAAAACTTCAAATAAATGTATTTTCCAATAAATACAGTTGGCTACTTTTAACGCGGTCAGCAGCCGTCGCTTGTACTTTGAAAGCAAATTTGATCTAAAAAAATTCCTATTTATTCATTCAAGGACGGTAGTGGAAACCCAGCTGCAACGTAGGAGGTCGCTTTCACTCCATGTTGTTTGAAAAGCGGGACAGAGAAGTACCAAAACTGAACCCTCGACTGAGAACAGCCGTCCACAATTCACAAACACCTTGCAAACGCAGCGCTGCGCTCTCTCCTTTGCTGACAAGAAAGTGGACGTCAATTCCCCAAAACTGAGAACAGCATACTCTCAGCAGAAAAATAAAGCAGCTGTAAAAGTTCATAGCGGTTATGGGCACTATATCCCACGTTCTCACACAGAAAACAGGCCAAAAGTGCTTTCCATCTATTTAATGTCACTGGTTGCAGCGGTGTTGCATTGGAGGCATGCTAACATTCGAAAGACGTGACATTTTTATACTTTCGCTTCACGCGGGTTTCAATCCATCACGCGCCCAAGCTCCCACTGATGTTTCACATTCAGTTTCGGGTCAAGAACCAAACCCCGTGTGAAACCCAAGCGAAAGCCCCGTTTTGCTCTATCTGCACAGAAACCCTAACTGTTGCATTGTTGTGATAAAATATTATCAATCAATCTCTTAAATATTTGTGAAGCCCTGGGCAGTCAAAGGCTGACTTCATTCTTAACGAAATGAATTTCCTTGTGGCTTTACCTTTTTAAAATAAAAATCTGCTCTGGATCGATCTTTTCCCGGAATCAGTATCGTACTGGCTGTATGACCTCGACCACTTCCACGCGCAGCAGAATGGCAGCCCCAAGTTGTTTTAAAATGGATTCTCTCCGAGATGTCAGCCCCTCTACGAGCAGTAAATGTTTCCACCACGAGGTGTCTCAGAGGTTAAAGCGCTGGAAGAAGAAATTTGGGACTGGCTCTCACTGCACACAAACAACTGGCATTGCCTCGCTGTCACACCTGGTTGTGGCTGTTCAGGAAGCTACAAAAAATAATGAGTGTAAAAGGGTTGTTTTTGCCTTTGTTGTGCCCTAAGTATAAGTGAACTGCATTTTAGGGAGCTATTAATTTTTAGCATCCTTTGAAAGAAATAAAGAGTATAATTCTGCTCCCAGTCCTGCAAAAATCTGTACAACTTATCGTGAAGTCCACAAAGTAGCTTTGAATTTCCACATTGTCTAGTAGAGGCCAGGATATGATTACATGTTTTGTAACTGCAATATGATTATTTATCCTGGGCTTGAAATCAAAGAAACCTCAATGTCGCTATGAGGACTTGAAATAAAAATGACCTCTGGTAACAATCACCTATTTTGTAAATATTCACACTAAGCAGCTTGCTGTTTTCATACAAAAACAAACACTGAGGAAGAAAGCTTGAGATGTTCTCCCCAGTATGTTCCTCTGTAAATAAACGTTGTGTCTGAGACTGGAAACTCTTTATGACAACTGCGATAACATTTGAAGCGGCTCTGTAGTATTTCATAGATTCATAGAATCATAGAACGGTTTGGGTTGGAAGGGACCTTAAAGATCATCTAGTTCCAACCCCCCTGCCATGGGCAGGGACACCTTCCACCAGACCAGGTTGCTCAAAGCCCCATCCAGCCTGGCCTTGAACACTTCCAGGGATGGGGCATCCACAGCTTCTGTGGGCAACCTGTTCCAGTGCCTCACCACCCTCATAGTGAAGAATTTCTTCCTTATATCTAATCTAAATCTACCCTCTTTCAGTTTAAAGCCATTACCCCTTGTCCTGTCACTACATGCCCTTGTAAAAAGTCCCTCTCCAGCTTTCTCGTAGGCCCCTTCAGATACGGGAAGGCTGCTACAAGGTCTCCCCAGAGCCTTCTCTTCTCCAGGCTGAACAACCCCAACTCTCTCAGCCTGTCTTCATAGGAGAGGTGCTCCAGCCCTCTGATCATCTTGGTGGCCCTCCTCTGGACCCACTCCAACAGGTCCATGTCCTTCTTATGTTGGGGGCCCCAGAGCTGGATGCAGTACTCCAGGTGGGGTCTCACCAGAGCAGAGTAGAGGGGGAGAATCACCTCGCTCGACCTGCTGGTCACACTTCTGTTGATGCAGCCCAGGAGATGGTTGGCTTTCTGGGCTGCAAGCACACGTTGCCGGGTCACGTTGAGCTTCTCATCAACCAACACCCCTAAGTCCTTCTCCTCAGGGCTGCTCTCAATCCATTCTCCGCCCAGCCTGTATTTGTGCTTGGGATTGCCCCGACCCATGTGCAGAACTTTGCACTTGGCCTTGTTCAACTCCATGAGGTTCGCACAGGCCCACCTCTCAAGCCTGTCCAGGTCCCTCTGGATGGCATCCCTTCCCTCCAGCGTGTTGACCGCACCACTCAGCTTGGTGTTGTCAGCGAACTTGCTGAAGGTGCACTCGATCCCACTGTCCATGTCGCCAACAAAGATGTTAAACAGCACTGGTCCCAATTTCTCCTTACTTCATATTGATCTGGTTATTGGGATGTTTAGTGCATACATACATTACTTTAGTTTAATAGGGGCTGTTGGGAGAAGCAAAAAAGGAGGGAGAACTCAAGACCCTTCCCTCCCCCAAAACATTCGTATCTACTTAAAAGATAACACCAGTGCTACTACTTCTGAAGATTTTTCATACTGTGCAACTGATCTACAAAAGTGAATTAAGCCGTGGTAAGAAGTGGTCCATGACTGAAGAGAGAAAAAGACCTGTAGCAGGCCCTAGAGGAATATATGAAAGAGGGAATCAGGCTGACGCTGAGGTGTCTGAAGTTACGAATGTCTCGGCTGCCATCAAGTGCAGGGTAATCTCCAGGTAAGAAAAGCACGGATCTCAGCAGGTGGTTGATTTAGATCATTTTTCCTTAAACTGTTTCCTCCTCCTACAAACATAAACAAAAGACTGACAAGAAGAAATCTGCATTATCTCTATATTATTAATTGCAGATTGCAGGAGGAAAAAGCGGCATGTGTCCAACCTGCTAATTAAGAATAATTACCCCATGCAGTTCTGTAAGTGTCCCATATACAAACTGTAAAATCGCATGAATTACAGTAACATGTATCACCACTAAAGAAGCAATTAAACGTTGTGAGGAGATGCTGTGTCTGCATTCCCTGGGCATTCCCTGGACATTTTTGACCAAGAAAGAAACAGTTTAATGGCTGTTTGCACAAATTCAAGTAGTCACAGAACTAGAGATGCTCAGGAGTTTTAAAAATCAGAGAGCAAAAGAAGGAGTGGACAGGGAGATCAGAGCAGTGAGGCACCCAGAAGGTGCAGGCTAGCGTCCTTACCCTGCTGCAGGCTCGGCTAGTCAAGCCTTTGGTGCACTCGGATAAACCTGTCTGGAACAACAGGGATTTCTCCAGAATGGTTTCATTATTCTAGGGCTCAACACAGTTTCATGAATAACAGCGTCACCTTTTATAGAATAAAGGAGGAAGTAAAATGCCTACAGCAACATCTGGTACATAAAGCTGAGGCAGGATGAAAGGAGTGGCTAATAGCTGCTGTAACAGCTATTCAGCTGCACAGCAGAGCTCTCAGCAACTTTCCTGTGGCACTTACTTGATGATGGGAGTTCTCCTCTGCCTCCTGCACTGTTTTCACTCCCTCCTTGAGCACAGATTAAATCTGTTCTCCAAGAGGTTTTTCCTGTATTCCATGACAAATATGCCTCTAGGTCATTTTTTAACCCAGATGAGTGAAAGTATGCAGGGCCAGATAAGAGATTACAGTGATAGTCAAGCAAATTTAGAGACTGAAAGAAGGGAAGGAGGGGTTGATTGTCTTTGCACAATAACATCACTGATTTCAGTGGATATAATCGTGATTCCTAGTGGAACAAAAGAGATCCGAATCAGGCTCAAGAGTCTACAGAAAAGGTAATATTGGGAAGGGAAGTCTGCTATCTGAACACTACTGACACCACAAGTTCACAGTTCTGCTGGAGACTGTGTTCTCTCAACCTGGAAGGGTTAAATTTCAGGATTTTCTGCTTCTAATTTCTCTGAACTAAATTAAGTTACTGAAATGTCTTAAGTAGCAGTAGCTTTGAGTCCTCTGTCAAAATCCAAACTAGCATCAAAGTCACAAAAGAGATTTCTTTCTGTGAAAGAAGTGTTCACCAGACCAGTGAGGAAGTGCAACAGGAAACTTCCCCGGTCATGTCCCCTCTTTTCTCTTTCACTGTTCCTCTTCTCCCTACCCTTCCCACAACAGGCAATGCAGCTGGTGTGGACGGTCACAGGGGGAATCTCTAGCCTGTTTATAATTACTTTGCACTACTTAGCAGATCCAAGAACACTGCTTTACTCCTCAGTGGTTTTTCTGACACCGCTTTGTATTCTAGTCTTCATGAGGGAGGACTTGGTTGGTGAGACTGAATGGGTAAGACAAGCACGGGGCCTGAAAAAAGAATCGATGGAATCATTGAACCCAAGAAGGAAATGTTATATGCTGCTATTATAATGTGAGAAGTGTTACACACCACTATTATAACCTGAGAAGTGCAACTACTTATCGTTCATACTCATGCAGTTCCCACTGCCATTGTATCTGACCACCTCATTACCTTTAACATGTTTCACTTCATACCCTGGCTTAAAAATAGAGAGCTCCAAGATTGGGAAGTCCTGTGACTTGTCCAAGATCACACAATCCATAGAAAGGTGAGAAGAGGAATCTGGTGTCTTGAGCACTGGAACAACTGGTCTTTCCATCCCCTGGCTGCTTGTTTTCTCCTCTCTCAGCAGTAGCTGTGTTCTGCCAGTGGGCAGAGTGTACACACTGTGCATGTCTGCTGAAGGCACACTTGAGCATGCCAAGTCTGTCTTCCAGGAGGTTCCAAGAGCCCTCCGTTTCCAATGAAGTCAATTGGAGTTAAGGATGCTTACTGGCTTGCAGAAGCACTCAGCAGAGTTGTACAACAAAGCCATCAACCTACACATTTCCTTGAGCTGTGGGGAGAAACAAGATATGCATGACTAAAATTTATCCTGCTGCCCTACCATTAACAGCTCCATTTTTTCTATTAAGAGAATTTAAAATTTTGTCACTGGCAATAAATATGTGACAAGAATGGGAGGTAGCTGCTAAAGAGAATCCTGTTCTTCATTCTTCCAGATGAGACAAGCGCTCAACAGAAAACACATACATCAGCTCTGCAAAAATACCAGCAGTTCTGAACTGCAGTTCTGGTTAATGTTTGGCTATGCAAAGAATGTAAGTGGGGCAGAAAAAGTGAGTAGACTCACAATGCTGTATTTCATCAGACTGCCATGACTTTCTTAAAAATTTAAAGACTGCCAATGTCTTCTCTGTGCATTTTTTTTAATCCACTGTTATTTCCGAAACATAAACTCACACAAAAGGGGGAACATTGGAAACATACAGGAGATAACCATAAGAAAATTAGAAAACCTCTTTTTCATAACATGAAAATGGTAGAAGTATTCAAATAAACAGTTTTATTCTGCATTTGGAAAAAGTGATGTAGTCACACCACAAAATTCAGGATGATGTTAAAAAGCAGCGACCAGAGTTTGTAAGTGGGCACTCCTGTGTACCTTACAATAAAGAATCAAGAGGAGGTCTCCAAACAACAGAAATAGCCAAACAACTCCATAGATTATTCATGTCATTTTTCAGTAACTCTCAGAAGACAAAGAGAAAATTAATACTGCTGTAGCATCAGGCAGTCGAACAGACTTCCCAGAAGATTACAGGTCTGACAACCTGACCCCTATCCCAGGCTAAATTTGTGACCTTGAGCACACTCAGAAGTCTAACAGCTCACTTTTTTTTCTTGTTTAATTAGTTTTGGCATCTTATTATGGCAAATAATACTGTCTAAACATCATGGTATCACAATGCCTAGCAGAGCCTGCAAGCAGTCTGAAACAATGTCTCATTGAGGTTTTACTAATCTCACCCGATCTTGCTCTGGGTGCTCGGAGATGACAGCTTGTTGCCAACACTAACTCTTCCACTGCTGATCAAAGAAGCACAGGGCTATGTCGCAGGAAGGAAGTTCACGTGGGGTGGGAATGTAGATTTTCAGCAAGGAGAGAAGAGCAGATGAAAAAACAAAAGCAAAGACACAAAAGCAAAGAGAAAATTTGTATTTCCTCTCTTGTGCCTTGACACGAGAATCCGCTGTGAGCCTGGTACAAAACTTCTGTTACTATAAACTGGATCTCCATTAGAAAAACTTGCCAATAAATCTATACCGGTAGCACAAACAAGACGTGAACATAGCTGGAAAATAGTTAATGACCGTGTAGGAATACCTACTGCAACAAAGATGAGTTTCCTGTTTGCTCTCTATGCTAGCCTCCACCCGCAATCTGCTATGGACTAGATGCATCCATGTCTTGAGGATGTATCTAGCTGATAGTCTATAGTTAAATAAGAAAGCCAGTTCTCTTCTCCCTCTGAGTTTTGTGCTTCTGCCATAGACTTTTTCACAACAGATCACCCAGTACAAAAAGCAAGTTTCAAAAGTACTGCAAGAAACAGTGACTTGTCGATGGCATACGGACAATTTTTAAGGCTACAGAGTAAAAAAGATTGAGAGTCACTGATGCAGAGTAGCATCAGCTGTTTATAATACAGAATTAGGTGTAAAAGTCTAGATACCACATTTCCACATGTTGGTCACTATCTGTTTAAATATTTCATGATGTATGCAATCAAGTTCCTTCATCGCTGTTGACTCTGTGGTTTTAGAAATCCAGTGTACTTACCATTATCTATGTTCCAGGCTTATTTTCTCATTTCCACAGCGTTGCACAGAGACAATGAATGAAAACAATTTCCTTTGTATTTATAACCAGATTTGATTTGGGGATCTGAGAACTGCCATATTTGGTGCGCAAAAACCGATGTCTGGCATGTATGGAAACAAAAGCCTGTGTTATTTAGACTTAAAAAGAAGATGCAGAATAGATTTATAATTATTGTAATTAGAAGAAAAACATGCTTGCACTGGACTTAAATCCTGGTCCAAATTTCATATACACCCACAAATCCATCCAAATAGAAATCAACTTCATGATTAATACTGGATCATTCTCATTACAAAAAGACACTATTAATTATTGATGACGCTTGTATTTCTTCCTAGCTGTTTACATCTTTTCACCCTCCAGTTCATGGAGTGCTTTGGATAACGCAGCGTGTACAAATCAAATCCCTCAGAGATGTGTGCCTACTCCACTCTCGTCCTGCCTGCACGCAGGAAGACCTGCTCCTGGATGTTCTTATCAAGCAAAATACAGAGGGACATTTGTTTGCACGAGCAGAGCTAGAATATTCTCTTTAGAGTTCAGCTTCCTCCTTTCATCCCACCCACCATCAGACACTTCCTGACATTTCTCCTGCAGGCAGAGCGAGGCAACTGCCTTTTTTTTTTTTTTTTTTTCCCTTTTGCAACGGCTGCTCCTTCAGTAATCTGTGGGTGGTGGGGGAAGGGGATGTTATCTCAACAGCAAACACAGCCCAGCAAGTCTGGGACGTGAGTGGGAGTTTCAGGATGAAAATAGGCCTCTGCCAGCCCTCCTGCGTTTGTGTATCTATGACTAAGCATGCTGAATGCGTCGCTTTTTAAAACTTGGCTTCCCTCTTTCCTCGATCTTTGTTGTTTCCAAGCCTCCTGCTCCCCTTTGTCCTCACAGCCCCGGGGGACCTCGCAGAGGCAGGCCCCTGACATCACCAGTGCCAGGGAAATGCAAATCCCGCCTTGCGAGCCAGCCCTGCTGCCGGCCACCCCATGCGCCTGGTGCCGGGGGACAAAGCCAGAGCAGCTCCAGAGCTGGGAGAGAAACCCACCTCGCTTCTGGCCCTGGGACTGCCTGTCCCCCCAGTCTGCTCAGGCACCAAGAGGAGACTCCACTAACAATTGTTTTTCCACTGAAATATTCACTGGTTTTGCTTACATCATTATAGCCCTGCCTGGGAAGTGTCTGCAGTACGGGGCCACCTAAAACTAAGAGGTTTCAGCAGTTCTGCACATCTGTGGGACAGAAAAGGCTGCCGGCAGCTCATCTCCTCCAGAGATGACACCACTGCTCCACTGGAGAGGTGCCTCTAGGTTCAAGGGACCAGTAGGGAGAGTAGGAAATAAAGCTGCCAGGCTCCAGTTTGTCTCGCCTAGACCAGACTCAACCTCGTTCTCCAACAGAGCCTCCTCTGAGCTTTAAACATGGTCTTCTCTGTGCACCCAGGCCAGATGTGCTGAGGACTGGGACTTAGGGAGGCTGTAGCTCCCGCTCCCATTAGCACTGCCTGGTGCATCCCTCCACACTTGAGGTAGAACTGGCCTCTCATCACATCCAGTCTCAGTCCCCCATGACGATGAGGACAAAGAAGTGCCCAAAGCACCACATTTCAACTCCAAGCCTTCCTTTCCTTCATCTCTCACGTTCCCCCAATTCTCCAAGTTCTGTTTCCTCTGTTTTCTCATCACTCTGTCCCTGCTCTCAGGCTATCTTATCCCACAACCACACGGTGCCGTGCTGGTTCCATCCTTGGTGTCACATGCCAAGCGAATGGGCATGCTGCTCTTAACAAGGCTCGTGCCTGTTGTCTGGACTAGATGCTGGTCCTTGTGTCACGATGTCCACTGGAGGCCAAACGCTATCCTGGCAAAAGGTGGATTTGCAGAAGGATTGAGGACAACCTGAAAGAATCTCTGGATTTTGCTCAGGAAACTCCACTGGCAATAGCACGTTGTCAGTAGCAGAAAGCGTGTTTGTACAGGAGTGACTTGCCAGTATAGCTACACCGGTCTAATCTGCGCTGGTTCAGCCTTTCCTAATGCAGTATCTTGGAAGTCAGGAGAGATAACGCTTTGCTAACTCCAAAGTCCCATATTTTTATACAGTACATCCTACATTGTTCTTCTGAGTCTTCCCTTGGGCCCCAGATGTGGGTACAACATATGCAACAGCCATGTTTCTCAGCCCACCTTACAAAGCCTGTCCTATTTAGTTGCTCACTGAGCTCACTGGAAAGGAAACAAGATTATTGGTTGTTATTAATTTTTGTTCGGCCCAAAACACGCAACAGTGCTGTCAGCACCTGCAATTGCAATTCTCTGAAGAGAACCTGAGCTGGAACGGAGGAAGGAGTGCCCAGATCTCAATATGTATGGCTGGCAGGTTTTCTGGGTGATCTATATTCAGCTGTGCATGCCCGTGGGTATGTGGAAAGATCATTCATCCAGTTCATTGAACTGCAGCCTGCATGTGAAAGCAGTTTCATGGTTTCTTTTTTAAATGTCACTGTTTTAAAGATGAATAGTCTCACGCAGAATTGTGCAGCAGATTATAATATGGGCACTCCAGGGGCAAATTAAAAAGCAATTCAAAAACAATACTGTGGAACAATCTTATCTTTTCTCTGCCTTATCCGGGCATTTATCTAGGTCTGTTCTGCACTAGTCATCACCACATTATCTACATATTATACACTGTCTTTTTTAGCCACATTAGTGCATATACAGTTCATTGAGAGTCAAAAGTAAAGTCAGGTCTGAACAAGCTGGAAAACATCCTGCACTAGTTCCAATGCCCTATTCAGAGAACGGGCTGAGATACATCTACAGAACACACCAGGGTTGATCTAGTTTTAAATGGTCCACACTTACTGTCACCCTCTCATCTGTCCATAGTATCAGCTTAAGCAAACCTTCCATCAGGCATAGGTTTCAACAGCATATGGCTGTATTATGATCTATTTTAATGACAGGATCTATTTCTAACAAAATATTTTGTTTAGTGGTCCGAAAGCATTTTCAGTTGCATGTTGAAAGTTCAAATATTTCCATCAACTCCCTAATTTACTTATGAGAACCATGCAATGGCATAAAGATGCTTGTTCCCCTTAGCATGCTTGAACAAGTTATATAAAATGTTCATTTTATAAAATACTATGGAAATTTGGAATGTAGCCCCAAGAAGTTATAACAGTTTTGTCAAGTCTTGTGACGTTACTGGAAGTCTCATGGTATTTGAGGTTATTCTGAATGCCTGAGCATTTGAAGTTGTGATTACATGAAAATATAGGTTTAATTAAACCAAACAACTTTCCACACACACACTTTCTAAACTTAAGCCTAAAAATGTGAAGGCAGTGCACTGTAAGACCTCAGAAACCAGAGGACAAAAAGAAAAAGCACGTTTGTTATCCTTAAGATCTTAATTCATAAACCAATCTCATCTTTTAAGGTCTTCCTCCTGACTTCTGAATACTTGGATTTCTCAACATTGTTACTAATTGTTTAGGTAATTTATAAATATTTATATTCTAAGAGGGCTATTGCCTCTTTTCTCTCTATCTCTGTATTTTCTGCCTTCCTAGAAAATCCCCTTCAGAAATACGTGCATTTTCCGTGTTCAGATGATCTGCACATGCACAGCACATCTGTGCTGTTCCACACATGCTTTTGGGAAATCTGTGCATGCACAGTGGCCATTTATGCACAACATCCATATGTCCTGCCGCCTGCTCAGGGCACTAGTGGACGTGGCCGAGGGAACCTTGACATGTGACAGCCCTATATTTAGACTATATTAGAATTTCTAGCTATTCCAAAAACAATACCGATATAAATACTAATTCATATTAAAATCTTTTATTGTTACTATATTTTGTGCCCATTAAAAAGATTAAAATATTCATTCTTTTCATCTGTAGCTATCTAAGGATAAAAGTACTTTTTGAATAATTATTAAATTTCACATCAAGCTCACAGTTTACATATAACATCTTTTGTCATTAAAAAATCCCAAATTCTTTAAGAAATTTCCCAAAACGACTCACCAACTAGAATTATTTTATACTTGAGGATGAGGATTATTGTATAAGTGAAAAGCATTATCCATAACTTATTAAATTATTGCATTAATTATTTCACTGTAATTGGAATGCAGTCATTTCTAAAGAGAGACTTGACAGGATTTCCTAAATGAATCCCAATATTATGTATCTAGCATTTCAGGCCAGGTGAAGGACAGTGTTTATATAAGGATCACTTCATTCACCATTGAAATGCAGCTGCTGCTTAATACCACCCTTTAATTGTGCAAATCAGATAAAGCTAGGAAGCGGAGATTTCTCTTTAAGACGAACTTTTAATTAGCAGTTTGATTATTTAAGTAGTAAGGAGAAGGGAACACATTGTTCTTATCAACTGCTTGTGGGTGCCGGTAATGTTTGACATTGTTCACAACAAAAAAGGCAACAATCTGTATCTTACGCACAGTTTCAAATTTTTTCTTAATAGGCCTATGTCTTGCTAACGTTTTGAGTGTCTTAATTATTGGAAAGCATGAAAATGACAGGCAACATTACAAAGCTTTAAATATTTAGGTTTTAACCTTGAAAGGTTACACTGATTTTTGCAGCCGAAATGTGACCTCTCAGGTATTTCAGGTTAAAGAGATATGCAAATCTTCATGGGATTACGTCCTCAGAGTCTGTAGAAACAACCCTTATATGAACTTTTGATCAAGACCAGATGAGGAAAAATGCGGTCAAATATAAACCATCCGTTCCAACATTAAAAACATGGCTGTTTTACAGTTGTACCAACAAATGTTAAATTAACTAAAAAATTACATAATGGTTCATTCACGAGTGATACAGCAGAGGCACAACAAACAAAAACCAGATCGGTCTATATTCTCAGGCTGATTCCAATAAAAGGAACAAACTGAATGTCCTGCAAATACTCCATGCCATCTTCAAAACCACTGTGCAGTAGATTCAGCACAGGAAGGAAGCGCTTCTAGACTCCACGGCAGCATAAAATTAAAAGTGAACAGACTTGGGCTGAAAGGTACGTTAAAACCTCCCATTGCTTTGGGTTTGGAACGCAGTTACTTCGTTAAATTATGGTTTGTACTGCGTTGAGCATCCTGTCGAATAAACAAATACATACCCTCTCCAACAGGAAGGCCGCGAGTCCAACGTGTCAACTTCTGGAGCGCTGCTGAAGGGAAGTCGCAACAATCCTGGTCTGCCCCGCATCACTGGATCCATCCCCCAGGGCAGCCTCACCACGGGTGCTGGCTACAGGGCGGGGTGTCCCGGGGGCCAGCGGGATGCCGGGGAGCACGGTGCGAGCATCGCGCCATGGAGGTGCCACGCCATCAGGCGGGTGCCGCGGCCTGGCAGCGCTGAGGCGGGAGCACCGCGTCATGGCCAGATACGCCAGAGAACCTCGGCCTGGCGGAGTGTGAGGCGAGGCGAGGCGCGGCCAGCCCGCAGTGCCGCAGCGGGTCACCACCGCCAGTCACCACCACAGACCTGGCCTGGCGGCCATGCCACGAGGTCACAGGCCCTGTGGCCACCATGGGGCCAGTCGAGGCCCGCCAGGGCCTGACACGTCCCGGGCCGAGCCTCGCACCTCCTGCCCCGAGCCCGCCTGGGGGTGCCCGTGCTGGGCCGCTCCCCGGTCCCCGGCCCCCCCCGGCCTCTGCCGCCCTGGGGGAGCCACCCAGCCTGGCCCTGAGGAGGCCCCAGTGCGCCTGCGCCGGGGGGGGCGGGAGGCGGGGACGCGCGGCCGTGCGCAGGCGCGCGGCGCATGCGCGCTGGGGCCCCGCGCTGGGCTTGTCGTTGCAGCTTTAAGAGGGCTCGCGGCCTGGCGGGTCCGACCCCCCCGCCGCCCTGAGGGAGCCGCCGGGCCCCCGCGCCAGCCCCCTCCTGCCGCAGCACGGCGCGGGGCCGGCCCCGGCACCCCGCGGACCCTCCCCCCGGCGCCCCCCGAAGGGGGGGGAAGGCTGAGAGGGAGTGACCGCCGGCCCCTCGCCCCGGGCTGGGACAGCTGAGGGGGGGCGCAACATGGCGGAGGCCAAGGAGGAGGGGCCCGGCCCCCGCGCCAGGGTGAGTGGGGGGCGCGAGGGGAGGTCAAAGGGGAGGGGTCAAGGGGCGGGGTCAGGGCGGGAGGGGGCCGGGGCCGGGCATCGCCGAGCGCCGCCGGCCGCGGGGATGCAGCGTGCGAGGCGCCGCGGCTCCCGCCGCTGTCCAGGGCCCTGACGGGCGGTCCCGCCGGGCCGGGGGCCCGCAGCCTCCCCAGGCGCCGAGCGGCCGGGGCCGGCGTGCGGGGCCCCCTCCAGCCCGGGGACAGGCGGCCCCCGGCCGGCTGCGTCGCAGCTGCCCACTCTCTCCAGGCCGGCGAGCAGCGCTGTCCCCGCTGGCCTTTGAGCCACGCTGCCTCTCAAGGTTTCTTTAGTTTTCTCTTAGTTCTCCTTGAGGAGAGTGTCCAGGCATCATTTCCATAAGCGTCTTGGCGTCACTTTAATAATAAACTTATAGCTAACTAGGATCCATCAGCACTGTCTGTCTCCTTGTTTAAAACACAATGGTCTTGCTGCCCTTTTTAAATTTATTTCAATTGTCCGTGTCAAACCATAGTGAGTCAAGATGGCAGTTTCATCCAGTTCCTAGCTACTCAGGCTGGAACCATTGTGTGGTACCATTAGCCGTGCTAATCCTGAGACTTGGTCCTTCCTTGTCACGGCTTGCTCTGTAAGTACACTGGGCACACTCATCCACTGGGAGAAATACTTCGTCTTTTAAACAAATGGAAGGTTCTTTGTGGCCCACGCCTTGTAGCTTGTGAAGTAACTGAGGGGGAATAACTTTTTAAGCAGTGCTCAAAATAACCGTGCAACGAGTCACGTCCTCTTTCCTGCGTGCATGTAACTTTTGACTGAAAGCTTTCTGATAGGAATGAGGTTAAGTCACATTTGTAGTTGCATGGAAGAGTCCATAGCTCACTACAAGACTCTGAGCTGTCCAGTTCCCTTTTCCCAAAGATGAAGAAGTTTTCCCATTCTCCAGCCTTGAGAAAGACGAGAACACTAGCTCAAGTTTTCCATTCCTATATGTGAGAGAAGTTTAATTTGCTGAATTTATTTCAGAGAACATGAAACTTGTGATTGCAGTGAAACTGGTTGTTGCTAAACAGAACAGTTGACCTTCAGGGTCTAACTGGAGGAGTTGCACAGACGTTGTTTGGAGTTTGGAGACGCAGTTGTGGAAATGAACATCATCACTGAATTGTCTCTGACTCATGTCTTTCAGACACTTGCACTTATTTACGAGCAAACTCAAAGAATTTTGTGGAATTGCTCACAAATATTACATTAATGCGTAAGTCTTTGGGGGATCGAGGTTTTGGCTGTCTGCAAGAAGTTCAAAGGGAAGCGGCTGCACGTAAGACAATAACTTCAGAAATCTTAAATTAAACTTCATTCCCAGTAATTGAAATGTTAGTGGACATAAGGAGATACTTTTACACCATGAGGACAGTCAAGCGTTGGACCAGGTTGCTCAGAAAGGTTGTGCAGTCTCTGTCCTAGTGTCTAGTGATCTCTTCCTGCTCATTGCCTTCGTATGCTCAATTGATCTGTCAAGTTACCTGGTATTACCGACAAAAAAAAAAAAAGATGATTGCCTTTTTTCTTCTTAAGCTTGCCAATTACCCGCTAAGGAATAACAAGAAAGTATTGTCAAGTTAGTACCGTCTTCATTGGCCTCGGGAAAAATCATTTCTCTGTCGGTTGGCTAATCATCCACTAGGTGGTAGGTCCAGAAGTCTCCATCAGTTGTTGCCCCACATGTCCCTGTACGGTATGGAAAGCCTCTCGTGCTGTCGGCATTGACAACATTCTCCATTCCTGCAGAAGCAGAGAACTTTTTTGGTAAAATTTAGGGATGATGCAGGAAAGTGTCAGTTGCCCCAGGCGAGTTAGTAAGGAAAGAGGAAACACAACTTGCCAATCTAGCTTGAAGGAAAATACCTTCCTGATCCCAAGTCTGACAGTGAGGTTGATCTTAACTGTGCCAGAAAGACTCCTGTGAGATTTTAAAATAAATAGTAGCACCAGTGTAGTGCATTGTATCAGTCTGTAATGTTCAAAGTCTGAGGGGTGAATTTCCTCATCTCCCCTCCCCATCCCAAAACCAGTTTATGCACCAAGATATTCTTGAGGAACGTGGGGAGAAGTGAATCCTTCCTGGCTGCTTGAATGACTGATGGAACCTGTGAAGAATGAGATTCCAATACCGTAAATACAGCACACTTGTATATCTTCCATTAAAGCCAGAATTAATGAGGTCTTGGAAAACCTGCGTATCTCATTTCTCTTCCCCATTGTGGTCCAGTTCCCATTCTACAGGAGGATGAAATGATGGACTCTTCCAAATCCTGTGCCTAAGGAATAAGGAGCATTCTTATAAAAAATTCTGTTCCTTCATATGGACAAAATAAAGGCTGATTTAATAATTTCTCCAGAGAGGAATTTAACAAGTGCTGGTGCATTCAGAATTGCTCTTTTCAATATTAAAATATTTTGCAAATATTATTCCAGAAGTGCATACACTGAAACTGGCATTTTGCAAAACCCATTGATAAGCAGTTGCCATCTTTTAGCTCAATCCACGATAATGAGCAACAAACTAAAAAATAAAGTTTTTGCCAGTGTAAAGCTGACATAGAAGTTTGTCTAATTTTGATTTTTAATGGTATCTGGAAAGTTCTTATGGAAAAGTTGTTATTTTAGAGAAGGTTAATTTCTGCCCAAAATCAAAACTATTGTACTTTCTAAGGAAAATATATCAACATATTTAACTTTTCATACTTATGAAATTATATCAAGATGAACTTGAAAGGTGTCTGCTTGTACGTTTTTTTTAATTAAGTTTATCAAAATATTTGTGGCAGTTCAACTTTAATTTGTATATACTATCACTGTCTTGAACAGTTTATATTTTGAATAGAATGATCATTTATTTACGACAATACCCTGTCAACCCGTTGAACCAGACAGGACAATGTGGGCTGTACAGTGCTAACTACGGAAATTTGACACTTGGGCTCTTGGAAGTTAATTTGGCGTGAATATGTGAACACCTGGGTGTCTACATCAATAAAACAGCTGTTTGCAAAAGATTTTTAATTTTGCATGGCTTTAATTAAAAATTGAAGGGCATCATCTCATTTAGAAAGTTTTGTTACTGAACTACTCTTGAATGGTACAAAGACGATGAAAACATTTATCTGCAAAGGCTTGTGCACCTCTCAAAAGATGCTTTGATGTCATAATCTTTGAATTCACCTTCTAAAAATAAGCATAATGGATCTCAGTCTTTTACATCAGGACTTTTCGCGTGGTATAAAACACAGAAAAGTTAAGTAAGCTCTTTATGCCCACTTCAAGGTCCCTTGCATGATTAGGATAGTGGAAATTAATTCTGAAATCACTCCCAATGTTCTTGAAGAGGTTATCTCAACTTTTCCCTCATTTAATGACTGTTGTATCCCATCATTCCTTCCAGACATTCCAATTCACGTTGGCCTTTCCCTAAACAAGTCTTGTAGCAAGTTTTATCTCGGAATTTTCTTCAAGGTTTTCTGTCAATGACTGACTCTGTTCAGATGATTTCCATCATCCATTTTATAAGTGTCGTAACGGCATAAAAGCAGTGCTCTTGTACCTCCTGCTTTTGCTCGTAACGCTTATTCTCTGCGATCATCTAAACTCTTCAAAATAAGGCTTCTCCAGCAGAGAATATTTCATCAAGGGCATGTTAGCAGAATCATATGGGTCTATCATCTTAGCCTGTGTTCTGTCTTACGTTCTTTAATAGAAAAAAATTGTGTTTCTGCAGGGGCAAAAGAGGGAGATGGGTAGAGTACACCCACAAGGTTGGGGTTTTCAATTAGTTGTCCAGTGGAAACGTAAAAAAGAGAGTGGGCAAGAGTCAGTCTGGGAAAATAACTTGAGGATAAAATGAACTCTCTTATTGGAAAGGTCCAGCAGTGTTTCATGAATGCTGTAGGTGTGAGGCTGTGATAAACTAATCCTTGCATGTTGCTGATCCCAGGAGCAGTTACTTTATTTCTAGAAGCTCATACCAGGCTGAAGCAAAAGCCACATGACAGCTGAGATTGAAAGAAATTGAAATTTGCTATCACGAGCTGCTCTTGAACCGTATCAGGAAAAGGGAGACCGGTTTTAAGTGTTGAGCAGGCTGCAGCTTGGTGCTAACCTCATGACCCAGAGTAGATGACCTGGATCGCCATACTCTTTTCCTTTAACTCTGACTCTCTGGAAGTGCTACTCAGAAATTTCAAGGGAAATAAAAAGTTTAAAAGACTGTAACTTTGCTTTACTGAGCTGGTACTGATCCAAAATTTGCATGATATATTCTGTCCTTTCTGTAAATACTGATTGAAGAATGATGGTAATGTATTTAGTTTTGGTTACCATATTTGCTATCTGCTTTAGATATATCTGTTTAATTTTAAAAGTAGCTTGAAGTATTATAGGGCTTACATATACATTAGATAGTTTTAAAGTGTGTCGTGTCTAATACCTTTGAAGTTTTTAGTAAAAAATGTATGATAATCCGTTATCATTATAACCACAGTTTACTACATCAGATTTTTGGTAACAAACCCAAAACTTAAATTTTACATTTGGTCTTTTTCCCTTTTGATAGCTGGTCCAGATTCAGAAAAGTATTTGAAGTCTTCTAAGAGCTTGGAGAAGTTTAGTATCAAAAATCTGAGCCTTGGTCCTGAGTTAGCTAAGTACTTGGATCTGAGAGCGGTCAGGATTAGCAGTTACTTAAGAACCAATCTTTACGTCTTAGACTTTTGCTGTCCACGGTGGTGGTCAGAAAGCACAAACTGCCCCTGGAGGGTGGCACAGGGGAACACAAGCAAGGTGGGCAAATCCTGGACTCTTCCAAACCAACAAACTGCGAAGTTGCCTTTGTGTGTCAGTCTGCTGTGTCTGTGCTGGAACGGTCTTTGCAGACTATGTCGCATTGTAGATGAGAAATACAGGAGAAATAGTTGTGATAGGAAAGTCTTGTTTTTACTTTCTTAGCAGTGTAAAGGAGAGTGTAGAAATAAATGCTTTCCATTTGCAATCTTTACGCTGTAAGCTGTACCCACAGAACAGTTATCTGTCTAGTCTCACCCAGGTTCTCCGGACTCTTTCTGCTATCAGTGTAAGAGATGGGAATCTCTGAAAGGTCATCTGCCCAGTCCCAGGGCAGGATGAATTGCTGCTGGAGGAACCTCTTCATTTCCATTGGAAAGAGAGGAAACCTGAATCGCTAGCCTAATAAACTAATGTTTAGTTGTCTAAATTTAGGTGAGAAGAACCTGAGACAGAATTAGCACAACTGTACAGAGTTATTCCTACAGGAGAAATTTTGGAGTACTTGCTTTCTTTTATTATTTTTTGCATAACTTATTTGTGTAGTTTTTTGAATCTTGGTATTTGTTAAAACAGTCCAAAAAACAAGTGGAAAGATTTCATCTTTATTAAATGGTGCTAGTTGCTCAAGAAAGCTTTTATAAAATACAGTTTAGTTAATGCAGACTATTAACAGGTCTTTATTATGTTTAATATTGCCTGGTAGGAGCTGTTATAGTGCTCTATGAAAAAATTACACTTTTTTGTGTTTTTTGGCAAAATTTCTGCTATCTAGAAACCTACCAAATTGATTGGTTAAATAAGTTTAAAGAAAGTTTCCTTGGGGGGAGGATGCCTGTATAAGGGAAGCTTCACCTCCATCACTTACTTGCAGGCAGAAGAATCAAGCAGACGTGGGTCAGTCTTTTTCACTGTCTCGCTGTGATAGTTGTTCATGTCCTTGCAGGCGTTTTGTGCAGACAGTCTTGTTTGTTCATGTAACGCGGCAGTTCTCGAGTGCTCCATGAAGTAATCACAGGAGCTTTGCTGAGAGCTCTGATCACATAGTACTAGTGGTTTTTTCTGCCTGTTTTTACAGGTGTTCAGGCATTTCATTCTGAAGAGCCTTGGATACTTGTAATAATATCTGCAAAGAAGGTGGAGCATCCAACTAAGCTGCCTATTGTAAGAACCACTTCTTCATAGGAAAAGAAAAAGTAGAAGCCAACCAGGGCAACAACTACAAATGGGACTGGAAGTGTAGCCACCTGAAAGAGAGAAACACCAGTTTTTATAAGAGCAGGAGAGGAGAAAATCATAGGACTGTACAGGAATGTGGAAGAGAAGTGGAACAGGCAAAAAGGAAGCCTGAGCTAGGAAGGTATTTTGAAGAATAAAGTAGATCACATGACTGCTTTTCTCTCTTTAAGGACAGAAATACTGAAATAGAGAGAACTGAATATACGTACAGGCTCTCCAGTTTTCACCACCAATTGTTGTGGTTGGCACCGAACTCTTATGAGAAGGGAAAAGACTTGCAGTACCTAATGGTAGATGAGATGATTCACCAGTGTGGGCCTATTAACATATAAACCATTCTGTGAAGGAGGGCTGATAATCCCTGCTGTGTTTATCAACAAGCAGAAGGTGCTACATTTGTAAATTTTCCTGATGCATGCAAAGCCATCTTGTAGGCTTCTTATTTGAGGACAAATTATAATGAAAAGCAGACAACTTAGGTTTTATACATGTTTCACTTTCTTTAAAGATTAATTTACAGAGTTGGGTTTTTTTCCCCCTATTAGTAACATAACTAGTAGCAAGCTATTACTAACATGGTTAATTATCCTCCTGGGGGAGACATTGAGTACAGGGATCTTCCCAGGTTTATAGTACTGGTCCTCCACCCCAGATCGTTACCCTCATTGCTTCTTAGTTGTATTATATAGACTGGCTTTCCCTTAAAAGACATGGTGATGGCTCTCTTAATGAGCTACTCAGCTTCTGAGTTAAGTGGAATTTAGGGAATTGCGTGCTTTGCAGAACATAATCTCTAAATAGCTATGCTTTTGAAAGCTTTGGCCACAAGTATACGTTTGTAATCTGGAAAATGCTGTCTTTCTTGTGGGATGCTAAAATATGTAACTGAACTGAAATACTTGGTTTGGAATAATTGCTTGCTGAGTATGACAGCAGAAACATACGTTGTTGTGATATGGACCCTGCTCTGATTTTGGTGATTTTTACATCCATGTAACTTCAGTTTAGTTATTCTGACTTATGCTGTGAGAAATAGGAATTTTCCTAATTTCAGCTCACTTACAGATTCAGTGTAACCAAAATCCCAGCATCAACGGTTGTTTGTAGTGTCTTAACCATCAATAGGAAAGTTCAGTGCATAGCCAGGGGTGAGGTTTTGAGGGGAGAAGTTCTTTGTCTTTAAAAGAAAGTCTTTATTGTGGATGTCTTGATTGGCTTGCTTGATGTGTGTTTTGTGTCTCTGTGTGTTTCTTAATTTGCAAAGCCCACATGTCTAGCAGGCGTCAGATCAGCACATCAAACTCTGGTGTCTTTGCAAAAACCATTGCAAGGTGAAGCCTTCCCGTGTGGAGCTGCTTCCTTCTCAAATCCATGGTTCTGTGGGCAGATGGGAGACGGGCTCGGATCCCCCTCTGGTTTTTGTAGATACAGATTAAAACCACCAATCATTCAGAAAAAGTAAGGCACGCTGTAACTTTCTGTGTGTTTGACAGACTCATCTACTTGGCCCCATATAGGCTGGTAACAGTATGCAGCTTGTGTGTGCATGTTTGGTGGATACGGAAACCATAAGGCTGACAGTGGCTTTGTTTGGAATTGTACTGTGAATATTCAGAAAACTCAGGAATGTTGGAAAAACCTGGGGATAGAAAGGGGCGATACATTTACATGCTGATCCACTCCCCGTGGTTTCTGGTGAATCATTCAGAAATCTAAAAATGCACAAATGAAACGGCAGCAGCATGTGCCTAAATCTTCTTTCCTGAAACTTAAAAATTAAGATGCGTAAGTAAGTGAGATGCAAGGTAAAACCGTGTTTCTTGAACGGAAAGATAGGGAGCCACAAGAAACTGAAAAATGCCCGCCTTTGTCTTTTTTACACGTATAGACGATTGTTGGGGATTTGCCTTTAACAATACCCGTCATCGTATCCATTTAATTACCCTTACGCGAGATTAAAAGCAATCTTTTGAAGTCTTGGGCATGGCTCAGATGCCCAAGGAAGCCTCGAGGATGCACCTCGCAATATCTGCCAAGCCCAGGCTCTCCCTCTCCCCACATGCAGCTCTGAACTCATTCTCACCTACGAAGAGCAATGCATGGTCCCCCACCAGCAAACCGCAGGGGCTCCCGGGGCACCGGCCGCGCGTTGGCCATGGCAGGCGGCTGTCCGGCGCGGAGGTCCGGCGCGGAGCCGGGGCGGCTAGGGGGCTCTGCAGGCCCAGCACCGCACGCCGAGCTCTATGGCTCGCCTGACCCCGCCGGGTTCTCTTCCTGCCGCAGCGGTTCTTTTCCTGTAGCAGGTATCTGCAGCAGGCTGGCTCTTTGTTACCCTCTGCTCTTCCCTCCCTAGGTGCTCCGAAGGTATGGATCGATAGGTCTGTCTGTGTTTCGGTGGAAGGCAGCTCCGGGAGAGACCCGCTGCTTAATTGTGCTCGTGCTGCGGAGTTTTCCCGTAGCAGAGGTGCAGCGCGGCTGGCTGCCTGCCTGGCATCCCTTCCAGGGATGTCATGTGTAAAAGGTCAGGGGATGCTTCCTGAGCTCACCACACCTGGTTCAAGAATAGCAATTACAATTTAAATTACTTTTTTTTTTTTTAAATGGTGTCTTCCTTCGCAGTGTAATGAATTCTGAAGTGGGGGGTTGTGCTGTGTATGTAGCGACGAGGAAACTGTGCAGACAAGAAATTGAGAATCAGCTCTGACTATTTTTAATTGCAGTTTTCTTAACATCTGCTTCCTTTCCACAGTTTGCTTATGGATGCAGTAAAACCTAGGATCAAACTTCAAAAGGCTTGCTAGAAAGATATGTGCCTGTGTATGCAAAGTTGTTACGTTGTTTTGTTTATTTTTTTAAAAAAATTATCTATTTTGCATACAAAATGAGGTTGTAGCCATAGGCAACCTCTCTCTTTATATTGCACAAAAATAATCTATTAATTGTTTGATTTATGGATGCTATGGCAACTTTGAACGCTGTTAAAGTATTGAACAGGTTTTTAGTTATTTCAAATTAGCACATTGTATTAAAGTGTAAACACTGTCCTTCTGTCACCTGCTCCAAGCAAAGACGGGTTAGTGCTGAGGGTGTAACACTGTTCCCCTAGAATCTAATATACAACTATAAAAAAAATAGCGACATACCTAGTGCAATATTTTTTTTAATAAAAGCAGTACTATCTTTATGTAAAGAGTAGTTAATTTAAAGCAAAACACATTGCTTCCAAGAATACCTAATTGTTTTGTCACCATTTCTGTATTCCTGTTTCATTTATTTATTTATTACAACCTGAGTAGGCAGAGCATTGCTTTGTGTACAGTGCTAGCTAATGAGACGGAGTCACTAAGAAAGATACATCCAAAACCATTTAATTTTGCTAATATCAAACTTAAACCATTCTGTCTTAAACTCTTAGGGAATGCTCACTACTTAAAAGCACTAAGTATCATTAAGTTATTCTCTGGCAAAATATTAGCCAAAGTGATTGAATGAAGGTGTTTTAAAATATGATATTCCTGAGTTTTATTTTACAACTGCAAGTTCGTTGTGAGGACTGTGTTGAGGAATTGAAGCCTAGAGTATTTTAACAGAAAACGTTCCGTTCCTGATACTTTCCATTCCGTAGTTATCTAGGATGTAATCTGGGATATTGAGGTGCCTCTTCTTACATCTGGCAAAAATGACCCGTAGGAAATGCCATCTGATGAATCAGTTTCATGTTTGCCTCTAGAGTACTGCTGTTCCACTAATCACCAAATCTTAAAAAATCTGAGCAGAAGAAATAAAGGGAATTAGGAGTGATGACAACTGATCAAAAGAGGAAGTATGAGGACTGGTGAGAGAGGGAATTGCCTTGCAGAAATGTAATAGCATAATACAGAAATAGTAAGTTGGGCATTATTACTTACATTTCTGTGTAATACAAGACCATAATGCAATGAAAGCCAACTTATATGACTGATTAAGGTGATATATTTTTATGTAACTATCGATATACAAAATTTCCTCCTGAGATGGCATTAAACAAGATTGTAATAGGATTCGGGAAGGGAATAGAAGTGTATATAATTGAGAGAATAGCCCACACTAATTCAGAAAAAAGTATATGAGCCCTCATTTCAGGGCGTAGTCCAGTTACAGACTGTTATGGAATGAGTAATTTACTGGGGAGAGAGAGAGATATATATATTTATGTGTATGTAGATACATATGTATCCACACACAAGCATACAGACACCCCCTAGTTTCCTCTCTTTGGATTTACACCACGTGGGAGTTCTGGTGCTGTTCACCATCAGAAACTAGATGGTGGCTTAGATAAGACTGCTAGTATTATCAGATGCTGAAGTTCCTGTTTTATAAATATTGCCAGTGGAAGCTTTTGACCACAGACACAGATCTTCCTCTGTACCCTAAAACTTTAAAGGAAGAAAATACTCAAGATGATGTCTTATTTTGATAGCCTCACAAAAGAAAGATAAAAGAGACAAAATAGGGGTTTTTTTTTTCTTAGGATGACCTCGTGGTTGGGAATTGTCTTGGATTCCTTCCAGGTGGATTGTAAATGTTTTCCAACTTGTCCAAAATATTTGTGGTAGTCCCTAACCCGCTCTTGCAGGTGGCCCCTTGTGCTGACTTGCATGTTGTCGTTTCTTTGAATGAAACAGTTAGAGAGATCCAGACTGCAAAACATATTCTTTTTCTAATAACAGCATTTCTAGTTTTGTCACCTATTATTAAAAAGATTTGTTACCACCAGAGAAGGAGGAATACCTAGCGTTTGGATGTATAAGGTAACCAGGATTGTGGTAGAACTTCGAATACTTTCCCACAGGCACTTGGATCTCAAAAGAGTTAAAGAACTACTTCGATATAAAGTACTACTACGAGAAAAAGATGATCTAATGAAAACTTTTCTTGCCCTACCAGCAAATTGTCAGACTTTTTTGGAGAAGAAAGAACATTACTGACAGGAAGCAAGAAAAGGATCAAGGAAGGTCAGCGTAGAGAAAAGGACCTAGGCTATCATTTTTGCTTCCCAAGGCTTCATTTCTGATATTATTATCAAATGGCAACAAGTTCCTTTTTCTGTTCTTCTATAAAAACACCGCTATCCTTGTCCTCGGCATCTGGTATTAGCACTAAGTATATCCAATATTTATGGGGATTAATTTTACACTAGTGTAAACTTAGTTTACCACAAGTGGACTTCTTAGGTCAACATTAAACTTGCATCTCTGGAGACACTCCTAGGAGCATTATAGCAGTAACAGAACTCAGGCCTTGCAAACCTTCCTGGAAGGTGTTTCCTTACTCTTTTTTCCTCAAGATAATTACAATGAATAGACTTGCATCAGCCTTGTGGAAAAGTGAAAGGTTTTTTTTTCTTTTGGTTCTGTATTTTACTTTTCCAGCCTCAACTATCTGCTCAGAGAAGCTGGAAGTTTTTGGTGCAGTATCAAATTGTCTTGATATTCACAATGCTGGACAGGTCCTCACTATTCCATGTGTGTCATATTAAGCTGAAGGAGCTAACTTGTCTTTGTAGACCTGCAAGTGATATTGGAAAGAGACTACCGGACTTTTTGCCATCAGATGAACCCTGGGACAATATGTTGTCATCCTTTCCCAGAGCTGGCTGCTACTAAACTGTTAGTTCCCATCACAGTCCTGTGGAATATCGGATTTCTCAACTAAATGACTTGAGTTCAATGAAATTAGAGATCATCCCTTTGCTATCAAATCCCATTACTTTCTTTAAGATGGCTTAAGAATTGAAGTGTGAGCAGGATCTACCAGAAAAGAAAGCGTAGAGCTGGAGACGTAGAGAAAGGAGAGATGACTTAAATGAATTGCTGTTCTCTTTTAGGCAGACAGGAAGGATGCTAATGAGTTGGACATTCTAAAGGAAACTTTAATTATGCTGAGTGCGCGTACTTCTTCAGACAGCATTCAAGCATGCCGTCAACTTTGTCTGTCAGAGAATGTTTAATGTAAACGAACGTTTTGTACAGCACTCAGAGTCATCATATGGCTCTTCTTTGGTTACGCTTGTACTGACACTCATTGTCTCGTTACTGTTAGGAAGTTAAGTGTTACATTTCACTGTTCCTGGAAAGGGGACATTCCCTGTTAGAGAGATGAAACCTTTGGATCTGTGCAGCCCACGTCAGTGGAAGCTGTGTATGCTGCTATTTTTCCATTTATAACGTTCAGGGAAATGAAGGCTCATAGAGCGTCAAAGAGGGCAGAATCTATGATCTTGACCTGGTACAAGTATCTCACGTAGAAGTGAAAATTTTGACATTCCCTTCCCTCCCCTCTCTCCTCCACCTTCTCTGGGAAACAACGCTAATTCTAAATTTTCATTGTGTGCTTTTTCTGTGTACATCTGAACTTGTTAGGGTAAATGTGACTTCTCAGTAATGTAACAGTCTTAATTCATAGAACTTTGCTTGGGGCAAGAAAGGAAGGAGGAGGAATTGTGATCCTTCTTGTTGGTTTTGTTTTTGATCGGATAATTTTTAGCAAAGTACATGGCAGCTGACCAAGATAATGATATAGTGCTTTCCTTTTTACAGTTTGAAGATAAATCTGATGCGGTATTTGATATTACAGAAAAATGTAAGTATTTCTATTTATTTATACAAGGCCATAGTTTCACGAAACATTTCTTAGAAGTATCATTGCTGCTGAAAAAGACTATCTTGCCCTTCTCCTAGCCCTTGCTACTCATTCCCTCACTGCATTGCTGTCCTGGTTTCGGCTGGGACAGAGTTAATTTTCTTCCTAGTAGTTGGCATAGTGCTGTGTTTTGGATTTAGTATGAGAATAATGTTGATAACACACTGATGTTTTAGTTGTTGCTAAGTAGTGCTTACACTAAGTCAAGGACTTTTCAGCTGATCATGCTCTCCTGACTGAGAAGGCTGGAGGTGCACAAGAAGCTGGGAGGGGGCACAGCCAGGACAGCTGACCCAAACTGGCCAAAGGGCTATTCCGTACCATATGGCATCATGCGCAGCATATAAACTAGGGGAAGGCTGGCCGGGGGGCAGCGATCGCTGCTCGGGGGCTGGCTGGGCATCGGTCGGTGGGTGGTGAGCAGTTGCATTGTGCATCACTTATTTTGTACAGTCTATTATTATTATTATTATTATCCCTTCCTTTTCTGTCCTGTTAAACTGTCTTTATCTCAACCCACGAATCTTACTTCCCCCCGCCCCCCCCCCCGATTCTCTCCCCCGTCCCACCAGGAGGGAGTGAGCAAAAGGCTGTGTGGTGTTTAGCTGCCTGCCGGGTTAAACTGTGACAATTGCCTTCTCCACAAGCGTTACATATGAGATGAATTGAAGTTAATGTTTTTTCTTTCTTTGGTTAGTTTTACTCAGTGCAGCTTCTGCTTCACTGTGCGATGAGTGGGACAGAACTGTTTCTTATGTCAGCAATATTTTATCAGTAACGTTGGCCCAAGAAGGCTGAGAGTATTCAAGGAATTGCAGCATCAGACAGATTAGCAAAGGACACTTACAAGTTGGTGAATTTTCTGATTGTTTATGGTTTTTTTTCTCCCTAGGTGGTGAAATTCTGGATGCAGAAATGTCTGAGGACACTGACCACAACTTAACACCTGCCCTCGACAGCATATCTTACGGAATACAGAATCGAACAGGATCTGAAAACTCACTGCTGGATGATGATGATGATGATTATTTTCTGAACTCTGGGGATCTTGCAGGCATACCTGTTGTTGGGAGTGACAACGAAGATGATCAGAATTTCACTCCAAAAGACACTCTTTCTTCAGCGATTCATGATGAAGACCATCTGGAAGAAGGCAAGAGAGTTACAGAACATGAATTGGACAGTGAAAAAGAAATTCAGATTCAGAATGCAATCCAAAAGGATCTCACTTCACCATTTGAGCAGGGCCCTGTATTTAAATCAATTCGAAAAGATTTTAGCATAACAAGAGATAATGGCAAAGAGACTTTTTCAGCAAAGGACAAGAATAGAGAAGGACATTTTCAAGAACGTGAAAAACGGTTGGAAAAAATCCCTAAAGATATGGATTCTAGATTGAAAAGCAGTTTTCTTGACAAAGCAGGTAACTGTTGACATCGTAGACCTGGCTACCCAGCAAAGAGGAAGAAAGAACTAGACAGAAATTAGCAATAGGGCTAGTTATTAAAAACATCATCTTGTTGAAGAGAATATGCATAGCTGTATGTAGGGAAGCATTTTATAAAGAACCCTGAAATACGATGAACTCTGTATTAGGACTAGGATTTGCAAAAGGGCCTGGCAGCATTAGGGGGGGGTCTCATGCTCCACAGCTTGTTTCAAAGCCTCAACATATCCTTTGTTGTTGTGGTTTACTAAACCAAGCTGGGTGACAATGTAAGCTTCCTTTTGTTTTTTCTTACTGTTTTTTATAGACCTTGGAAATCCTCAAAAGAAAAGATGACAAAGTTTAGGTTAAGTTGGTGGCCAGGAAAGATTTTTTTGAGCAAAATACCAATTCTTCATTAATGTATATGTATTTAAAGCAATATGCATTTCATAGTAGCATCATGGAAAGGCTTGCTGGAAATGTATTAGTGTCTGCAGGAAGTCAGCCAGGGAGTAAGTTGAGATCTGCTTGTCCTAGGGGACTGCTCTCCTTCTTCCTCAGATGCTTGCGTCTTGGACTTTGTCCAGCCAACATGGAGAGAACCAGAGATGCCTGTAATCCATTTCTCATTTGAGGGAGCCTGAGAGTCACCAGTAGTCTTGCTGCCCACACGCCTGTTTTTGACTTCCCAGGCTCTGAAAGTTACAGTAGAACACTGAATGAAGGAGTTAAGAATAACCAGGCTGGAACGTGCGATTTAATTTTATTCAGAAGACTGTATGGAGAGAGGGTAGGCCAACGAGCGAGAGCCTCCTGGCTACTTGTTCATATTCACATCTTACAATTCTGATGTTTAAACTTTGTATGTTTAGTAACAGCATCTTAAAATCGGTGCTTCCAGCTTCCACAAATGATAGAGAAATGGTATGGATGTTTTTAAAATAAAGAAGAGTTAAAGACATCTCTTTACTTTTACCTTCAGGTAGAAATGAAGTGAAGAGTATTTCTATGCAAAAGACATATTTCAGAAAATTGTAAATACCTACAGTTATAAGATTGTGGCTGAGAGCTGTGCAGCCTCAGGTAGAGTAGTCAGTAATTGAAACAGCAATACTAAATGCTCATAGGCAGCATCCAGGCAAATCCAGTATTTTTAAAAAGATACATGCTAAAAAAGTGTAAGCTACTGTTTCCTGAGAAGGGGGGAAGAGGCAAAAGACCAGAACAGCAAAGAAAAGGATGAAAGTTGTTGCTCTGAAAAATATTTTCTGATTTAAATGTCGAAACATGGCAGAGTTCAGAACTCACTGGGGTGGAGAAAATTCTGAATGAACAATTTGCCTCAGAATTTTGCAACCATTTTGCTGGAATGGGAGAATAATGACCCAATAGAATAACAAAAAATGTCAACTCTCCTTAGGGATTACCGTCTTATTTGCAGGGAGGAGAAAGGGAGTAGTTGAATACTTCTGAGGTGCTGTCAGGCTATGGGGTTGGGGATCAGTATGAGACTCTAGATAGTTTTAAAGGAAATGCGTTGGAATCTGTATTCATTTATATTTAATGTATATGTTTTCCTCAGTTCATAATCAAGTAGAAGAAACATTACGGACGCAGTTAGCGCCACAAACTCCAGAAACTAACTTCAGGGTAAGCTATAGATCTTTCAAACACTTTTGCAAGTGCAGCGATATACTGGAATAATTCAAAATACGTATTTTGTATTTGAGTGTAAATTTGAGTATCAAGAAACCTGATCTTCTGACTCTTAGACATCTTTGCTACTTAAACAGTGCATATAATTTTGTAAAATTTTGCTGACCCTCTCTTTGGATTGAGGACTCTTTTGATAGCCACTTTCATGTTCAGCATGGTCTGACTGACTGGTGAACCGAATCTAGACCTGGATGCATCCATCTGACCTGCTGCCTTTTTTCCAGATGAGACAGGGAACAGCTGTATCAACAGGAGACACTGCCCAAACAGCCGAATGCCCCTACTGACAACCAACTTAGAGAGCTGGGTGGCTTCTGCTTTGTCCAGAGGAGTGAAAAGGATTGGGGGTGGGATGGCAGAGGGTGCTGCAGGGAGGTAGAGGCAGCAGCTGCTGCCCATCATTTCTCCCACCTTCCAGTGGCAGGACCCATTTCTCTTGGTCTGCAACAGAAACTCCCCTTGGCAGCAGCCCAACTCCTAATGGCAGATGCAGGAGGGTGAATTCTTTTTCATATTATTGTTTCAGGAGTCTAGCTACCTATTTTCTAGTAAGGAATCTATTGGACAAGAGCTGGGGAATTCCTTTGCACCAAATATTAGAATTAAGGAGGAGCCTTTGGATGACGAATATGATAAAGCTATGGCCCCACAGCAGGGACTATTAGACAAAATTAAAGATGAACCTGATAATTCCGAGGTAAGTTTCCCATTGCATTTCTCATTTTGGTCTGACAGCTGACCGCATAAGCTGGACGTAAATTCAGCAATTTATTTGGTTTGTTGACCGAAATTTAACTTGAAGAACCTAGTTTAGTAGAAGGATTTTTCCCTCTTATACTACCATGAAACTCAAACCCCCAACTTTTTGATGTCATGTTACCATGTCGCTGAAAATGTTTTGCTTTTCAGTTAGAGACAAAGCAAAGTGCTGTGAAACTTTCATTATTAAATCTGTGGCAATATAGACACTTTATCTCAACTCAGTCTCACTAGGAAATAAAATGTAAATCATGTTTTACTGAATATTTTGTGAGTTGTCACAGTTAGAGATGTGTAGTTGAAACAGTGCTATTCCTTCTACTTCCCTCTTAAAGGTTATCTTTGCGAGCACAGTGGATCGTTGTTTGTTCTTGTTTTAAATTAGCACTTAGAGGTCTTACCTTAGCAAAATATTTAAATACATACACGTCAGTGAAGTCAATTTAAGCATGTGTCAAAGTGACTTTCTCATTTGAGACTGACATTTTTTATGATACAGGTAAAAGTTTAATGCTTGCAAAATGGAGAAAGTCTGACCTATGGATTGAGTGGTGCTGGGGCAAGGATTGCTGAGCTCTAACCGGTCTCTTTGCCACTGGTTTGCCGTGTGACACCAGGGAAATGATCTGTGTTGCAATTCCTGTCTCCTCACTGCTATCACTGGGGGTTACATGCCAAACTTTACATGCAGTTAAAGGTGTACAAAACTTCCCGAGGTGAATCATCCCACTTGCATCGATACTAGCGTGCTGGTGTTCTTGTGCAGGCATCAGTTTTTCTAGCATCATTCTAGCATCATACTTCTGCTACACCTCCTCTTCTCTCTGGGCCTGTCTTCCCAATGTTTTTTCTTCTTTTCCCATAATACTCTTGGCTTAATAAAATAAAGAAGTAAACTAAGTATTTGAAATGATTCAGATTTCACTGCCCTTTGATTTGTTCAGTGTCTGTGAGATTGTTTGGTTTTATTTTTCCTTAAGCGAATATAATGTCAAACCATGTGTAGGTTAGTTAAATCTGTCTATTCTTTTGTCCTCCCAAGATGGCATCTGCTGTGTGGATTTGTGGGGAATGCAATGCAAGATGTCTGTGGTTATCAAAGGTCATATTAATAAGTGAAAGTGAAGACTTGAAGAATTTAAATACCAACTATCGTATTCTTCAAAATATTAATTCCTGGAGTAAAATCCTGTAATTATCAACTCTGCCTGATACTGGAAAAGTATGAGAACTGATGAAGGTTCATTTTGTTTTGCTTTAGATTGGAATTAATGGGGGGGGGGGTGGTTTTTTCATGCATCCTGAAAGATAAGAGCATTTCTTGCTGTTAACTGATAGTTGGAGCTGAAGATTCTTGGCTTTCAACACTGTTACGCTGCTGTGAAACTATGCTTGATCATGCACAGTTGATGTCAGGATTTGCCTCCATTTCTCTTACTAATATTGACTAAGGATAAAACTGCAGTTAAAATGCTGATAAAACTGTATTTCTGCAAATAACTAGTTTTTAATTTGTAATATTAAAAAAAACATGGTGCTTTAAAACCTGTCATCACGGCATGCCTGTACACAGCTTAAAAGCTTCTCTTACTTGAGACTTGAGTGTTTCTGTCTGATGGTTGACATGGTGAACGAATACCATTGCCTGTTCTCCTGGGAAACCTGTTGAGAAATAGTTTGATTGTCCTAGTATAGAAAATTGTAATTTTCCCACAGGAGTAAGAAAAGTGTTAAGTTTTAGCATATATTATGTAGATGTTCGTGTGTGATTTGGGGAGGCAGCTTAAGATGAGGGAGCAGTCCACTGCCACTGAAAAGGGAGAGCTTAATTTTACTTAGTGATTTTGAATTGGCTTACCTTGCAACCAGACAGCAACTGTGAATTTAGCTCAGTCATAACATGACATCATGCCCTCACTACTCTCAAATGACTGTAAGCAGGTTAAATCTTATCATCTCTCTAGTTCCAAGAGATTATGCTTTTCCACCTATTAAGATTTACATGTAGAGTGTTACAAGCTGCTTTATGGTTCAGATTTCTAGGGAGAGCACGGGCATGGTGTCAAAGTATGAATAGCTGCTGCAGAGTAAGCTAGTAATTTATAGTCTGTCAGCTATTCCACAAGCAACTGTCTGTGGGGATTTTCTCGTCCTGTAGAAAATGTGAGGTTATTCCCCTCTCACTGAAGCCAGTCTAAGTCGGGACTGTGATGGTCAGGCTTTGATCTGCTGCAAAGCTTCACCTTAGGCTCCTCCAAAGTACTTGACTCATGTTAAGTACAGAATGCTTCTCATCATCTGGGTCGCAGTCTCTATTTCATTATTATCATCTACGAATGTGAAGATAAAGCTTGTTTCACAGGGTAGGGGCAAGGACTGCAAAGCACTTCTAGATGGAAAGTTTGTGTGAGTGGAAAGCAGAGATTCCTCTGGTTTGTCTGGCTGAATTCTGAGGTGTCTTAGAGTACAGCTGGAAAGGGGAACGCACAGGGCGGCCGTGCTTTTTCATTTCTACATGACACCCTCGGTTATAGTTTGCTGTGAACCTCTGAGCAGGTTCTGTTTGTGGTGCTCATACAGCAGCATCTGTAAACATGGCCTTTGGAGCAGGCTTAGGAGACTCACTCTTGCCTTCCTGGACCTTAAGATTCAATACAGCATTATGAAAGAATGGAAATCATGTAACCTGTTATTACATGTGTGTATTTGTTCTCCTTTTCCTTTCCCTTTGTTTTAGGAGTACGGCCAACAGCCAAAAACTCAGGAAGGGGAGCTGAAAATCAGTGCTGTATTTTCAGTCAGTGGCAGTCCTCTTGGTAAGGAATAGGCAAGACTAACTTTATTTAAATCTGTAAAATGTATCACCTTTGCAAATAGGCTTGCAGGTTATTCTGCATTTTGTTTGCTATGTCTGTCCCCAGTAAAAAAAAAGAACTAATTTGTTTTAGAGACAATGAAATTCAGAGATTGAAAAATAATTGTACTTTTGAGGCAAAGGAAAGTTGAATGTGAAAGGGATGTTAAAAGTGCATTCTTAGTCTTAAGAGTAGTTGAAACAATCTACTATGCAGAAAACCAGCACAGGGCATGTGTTTATGGAGAGTTCATCTGCTATTTAATTCTCCCTTAGACCCTGACAACCCAAATGAAGTCATAAGCTTTGTGCTTGCCCCCTGCACAGTAGTGAATTATGTGCAATACATATATAACAGTTACTCTATGTTTTCTCTGTGGTTTTGTTTTTTTTTTTAGCTCCACAGCTGTCATCAGGTTTCCAGCCTGCTGTGGCGTCCTCTGGCATGAGTAAAATGCTTCCTTCAGTTCCAACCACAGCTGTTCGGGTTTCCTGTTCTGGCTGTAAAAAAATCCTGCAGAAGGGGCAAACTGCATACCAGAGGAAAGGCTCTACCCAGCTCTTCTGCTCCACACTGTGCCTCACTGGATACACTGTTCCAGCTTCTCGCCCACCAGCTTCTACCAAGAAAACCTGCTCAAGCTGCTCAAAGTAGGACAGTGTTTTAATTTCTTCTAGTAATAATTGATATTCAAGCAGATAATGAAAGGCTTCAATTCTCTTTTTATGCAACATGCTGTTTCTGTAATGCCCGGTTCTGTTACGCTTCTCTTCAAAACGTCGTGGCCAATACTGTTACTTGTTAATTGGTCTGCCCACTTTCAGTTCCATTTTGTTAATTGGATTTTACATACTCATAGATTTAAAAGCCTCTGTTGTGAAGCATGCATCTTGTCTTTTTTTAATTTAAATGAGCCAGATATTAAAAACTGTATTTCAAAAGGTACTACACTTTCCTGCCATTTTAAAATGTTGTTGCACTCTCAAAACCACTAACAAGAGTACATTTTCAAAAAATATTTTATGTATTATTTCTTCTAGATGAAAATAGATTTACTGAATCCCCTAAAATGAAATAAAACATTGGTAAATTAATATATTTGAGGCAGGATATTTCCTTATATTCTAAAAAAAAAATTAACTTTCCAGTCTGGCTTCATTCTGTGAGCTTAGATGTCTGTAGGTTTTAGCTCTTCAAAATATGTCACTGCTGCTGTTATTTGATGGTGGCTAAACCTTCGTAAGACGTAGAGAGATTAAATTTATTAAGAATTGAGTTTTTCAGGTAGTTGGGGTTTCAGCACCTAAATCAGTTACTTTCTGCCTAGGCCTAGAGTGGAAAGGTGAGGTTTGCTTTTGTGAGCCTACTTGGAGAAAATTCTTTAGCAAAGAAGATCTACATTTTCCAGTCCTGTGGGAAACACAGGCCTGAATCTTCAGCTCAAAAAACATTTTAATTATTGAAAATTTTTTTGTTTTTATTATTATCTCCAAATTAGCAAAAGGAGACCTTTGTGACTAGCTCTTTAAGATGTCATATTACTATACCATAACTTGAGGCAAATAAATAACTTTGCAGACTGATTGTGCTACAGTCTGTTTATGGAGGAGAATTATTCATATGTATTATTTTTAGTGATGAAAGTTACTTTGCAAAAGGAATGCTGCTTTGTTCATCATTTCTTCAACAACAAATTTATTACTACTTTTGGTTTCACAAGGTCAGCTGAACTTAAACTTGAGACTTCAATTAATTATTCTTTTCACTTGCTGTCTCAGTGAGAAAAGGCCTTGTAATAAAGTTTAGCAGTCTTGGCTGTAATTTGTATTTATTCTGTTGAAAAATGGTTTACCTCTGACAAGACAAGTGAGAAGGAGACATCCTTCCAACCAAGAAAATGATATAAATATTTCCTCCTAGTTTTTTGACTTAAGGGCTTTGAAACTTTTCTGTGAATGACTGTTCCAAAAGAGAGAAGAAATAAGGAGAAAGTTCAGTTTGTTAAATCCAGCAACAAATAAACAAAACTGTAGATGGGAGATAAGAGGTGGAAAGTTACAATACTAGTCAGACCATTTTGAACTGAACTAGACTGTGATTAGAAATTGTGACCTTTCATTTTTCCCTTTTTTTTCCTTACCCCATTATGGTTGGTATTTTCATTGTTAAAGGGAATTATTCCACATATCCTGCTTTCTAAATTTTTTTTAGTAAAGACTGTGCAAAACAGTTATCTTTTCCCAGTTCCTTTTGAAAAGATTTAATGATACAGCTTGATGTATTTATAGGCCACTCCTAAGTCCAGGTACAAAAGGTTTCACAAAATATCTACTTGAGAATTGTGCTTCTTAACTATTTTCATAACAGGAAAAGAAAAATGAAGTCAGGTACTTAGATCAGCAAAAAGAAAAGCTTTAAATTAAATTAATCCACCCTGTTCTAGAGGACATTTAGTCTGCAGAAAAAGAAAGGACAGCAAGTTGACATGAAACTAGCATTAATTCTTTATCTCTTTGTTTGTGTTTTTTTTTCCGTAGAGACATTCTAAATCCAAAGGATGTAATCACTGCCCAGTTTGACAACACAAACTCCAGTAAGGATTTCTGCAGCCAGTCATGTCTTTCTACGTATGAACTGAAAAGGAAACCTGTTGTTACTATTCATACTAACAGCATTTCAACCAAGTGCAGCATGTGCCAGAAGAATGCAGTGGTAATTGCAAACTTCTTTTTCGTTTGAATTTCCTTTCGATCAGGACAGCTTGCTATCTCAGAGATGAACATACATATTCTTTCTATTCTTGTTATATATTCTTTCTTTTCTTCCAGATTAGACATGAAGTGAATTACCAGAACGTTGTACACAAGCTCTGCAGCGATGCCTGCTTCTCCAAGTTCCGCTCAGCTAACAACTTGACCATGAACTGCTGTGAGAATTGCGGAGGATACTGCTACAGTGGCTCTGGCCAATGCCACATGCTTCAGATAGAGGGACAGTCAAAAAAGTTCTGCAGTTCAACATGTGTGACAGCATACAAGCAGGTGTATTTTGACAGAATATTTAAAATATGCCTTTGATTAGATTTTGGGTGTTGAAGAAACACCCAATTTATTAGTTGATGATTTCAGTTACTATCTTGGTCTAAGATAACTCCTTTTGTCATTTGCTGCTTAATCTTTGCCCGAACATGTTGCTCTGTTTCCCGTACCACTGAACCAGCTACCAGAGTATTCCAGTGTGAGAGAAGACACAGTGGGACCACTCAGCAGCAGTCCACTGTGACTTTTTTCAGCCTTTGAGATGCTCCCTGTTTGAGTATTCTCTCTTAGATTGTGGCATTTGAATTAAGTGGAGAAGAAAAGTAATAATTAGTTGATAATTCTGATTTTAATTTTTAAACTTTTAATATTTTAATTTTGATTATCATGGAGCCTCTTAAAGAGCTGAGCAGTTGAGAGAACCTTAATTTATTATAATAGCTCAATTATTTTTGACTGACTTATTTTAATGCAATTACTTTAGGAAAATTGCCCTCTGATAAGATAGTGTAACTTCATTTTGTGACTTGACTCTGCTTCCCCATTATTCAGGCCACTTAGGCCAAGAAAGGCCTAATGAATTAAAAAAAAAATCTGGTAAAAGTATTTCATCCAGAAAATTACCTACAACATTAGTTGTCCTCTGAAACAAATCTGGAAATTAAATTAAATAAGCTGGAAAGGAGAGGGATTTCATGCTGATTTTGCATCTCACATCAAAATCTCATATATGTTAGTCTTCCTGAACATACAGTATGTTCAAAGCTTATAAGTCTTACCTATTTTTTATTGATTTTTAAACAGCATTCAACTCAATTGTCAGATTTATTCTGATAGTTTCTGGGGTTTTGTGGGTGAGAGAGGAAACTCCTTCTCTCTGTTTCTTTTCTCACCTGTTAAATGGGAATATTGCTTACATACATAGCTGATGTATTAAAAATCATAAGCAAAATGTTACTTCTCAGCAAAAATGTTGAAGTCGTCTGATACAAGGTGCTTAGTACGTGCTATTACAACACGTAGTGGTGTTTGCACTTGGAGGCCTTCGCCCTGACAGCCCAGCCGCGGTACCGTTTAAACTGGCCTGCAAAGGTAGCGCTTACCCTGAAGGAGAGACAGCCCAAGTCTCAGGTGGTCAAAGTGTGAATATAGCAAGCATACCGGAGAACTCAAATAAGTGTACCTGCATCATAAATAATACAGCTGTAAAATAAGTGCTGTTTCAAGTGCACTGGCAATCACTTTTATACAATTCTTATATGTTAGTGATTAATTTCCAGGTTAATAAAAATACTAAGTTTCAAATGAATGACGGATTTCCATGTTTCCACAGAAGTCAGCTAAAATTACACCTTGTACACTGTGTAAATCTTTGAGATCTTCAGCCGAGATGATAGAGAGCACAAATAACTTGGGAAAAACTGAACTGTTTTGCTCTGTTAACTGCTTGTCAGCATATAGAGTGAAAATGGTTACTTCTGCAGGTAACTTTATCCTTTTACTTCTTTAGAAGCCTGATTTCATGTAGCTCATATCCAAACTTAATTTGTCTTGAAAGTTAAGGCTGATATTCTTTGGGGGGGGTTGGAAAGTGGCTTTTTTTTTAAAGGGAGATGCTGAGATGGGAACATAAGGACTTTCTACCATAGATAAACCTAACAGTGACAGTACAGCCATTTCAGCTTCGTTTTTAGAGACCTTAAACATGATAATAAACCTTAGTCTATTTTCTGCTCCTGCAAGTGCAGCTGGTGAGTTTCCCAGCTAGACAAATCCACTTCTGTGGACATATGCCATACCACCGCTGCGACTGTTCTGTCCCTTGTTCTCCAGGGTGATTAGCTTAGTTACCTCTGCCTAATGTTGTATTGAGCTAGGCAAACACATTCTCAGCTATTTTTCTTGTAAAATAGAAAAATGCTTACTGACATCCTAGGGATACTGGGAGATTAATTAAAGGATCTGGCAAGCAACAGGCACCGCAGCTGCAGTGTCTGCTTCTGAATCTGTAGCAACTTCATCTTGGGCTTCTGTGTGTACCTTGGCTTGTCATTCAGATTCTCTGTTTTTGTATGCACAGTGCAAAATTATCTGCAATACAACTTGATGTTGCATAAATCACTTTTTCTTCTCTGTTTCACCCTCAGGTGTTCAAGTTCAGTGCAACAGCTGTAAAACTTCAGCAAACCCTCAGTATCACTTGGCTATGTCAGATGGGAGCATACGCAATTTTTGCAGCTACAGTTGTGTAGTAGCTTTTCAGGTGTGACATCTAGGATTTCTTCTTAGCTGAATTAACAGAATAATAAATTGATGGTGTAAATATTTGGGATGTCGGGTAAAATATGTAATATTGTAAAATAAAGTCTATTCCTCAATTTGCTTTCCTGCAGAATTTGTTCAACAAGCCTGCAGGAATGAACTCCTCAGTGGTACCTCTGTCGCAAGGTCAAGTCATTGTAAGCATTCCCTCGGGGGCAACGGTATCGGCAGGTGGCACCACCTCGACTGTGTCCCCCAGCTCCATGAGCAGTTCAGCTGCAGCTGGTCTACAGAGGCTGGCTGCCCAGTCCCAGCAAGTCACTTTTGCCCGCCCTGTTGTAAAACTCAGGTGTCAGCACTGTAACAGATTGTTTGCAACCAAACCAGAGCTGCTTGACTACAAGGTAATAAGGATTAGGGCTTTTCAAACTCATATTTCTCAACAGAAACCCAAGAAATTGTAGCTTAAATGCAATGGTCTGTCAGTACTGCTCTGTTGCTTACTATGACCTGCTATGGAGGAATTTGGAACTGATTTGGGTATCATTTAACCATTATCAAAATTAATACTGATACTAGCTCTTTGATCTTAAAAACAGAAAAAAAAAAACCCCTCCAAAAAAGCCAAGCCCTATGATTGCCTGGCTAGGTAAGCACATTCCTGATTCTTGGTCCCAGAGATGATCCTTTTAATTCCAGGACAATGCACACCGGTGAGGGCTTTCTGCAGAAAATTATGCTGTCTTTGTTACAAAGCTAAAGGGGGAGACTTATTTGCTAGTGCTGTCTGTTGTTGATTTCCAAGGCCATAAATATGCTTCTGAGTTTTTATTAACAATTAAAATGTATTATCTGGGATGTGAAACATTGAAACCAAAACATTCTGGCTGTGTTGCAGGGTAAAATGTTCCAGTTTTGTGGGAAGACCTGCTGTGATGAATATAAGAAGAGGAGCAGTGTAATGGCAATGTGTGAATACTGCAAAATTGAGAAAATTATCAAGGAGACAGTGCGATTCTCAGGCATAGATAAGCCATTCTGTAGTGAAGGTAAGAAAGGGCAAGACTGTGTCTCAGACAAATCAAGTCAGAAGTGTTTTGCCTTAAAATTATTGGTGATACTAAGAGAAACCTAATTGTTTTCGGTTAGAAAACCATTTTTTAGGTTTAGAAACACAGAGCTTTGTTCACACTTTACATTTTAATGGTATGTTTCAACAAATTATTACAGACATAACCAAATATAAGAACTAGAAGTGCTGAGCAAATGACACTTTGTTATTGAAGGATGCTTTTGTTTTCTTGCTATTTTCTCTTCTTTTAGGTTGTAAACTGCTCTATAAACATGACTTGGCTAAGCGCTGGGGAAACCACTGTAAAATGTGCAGTTACTGTTTACAGGCTTCCCCCAAACTGGTCCAGAATCACTTTGGGGGGAAAATGGAGGAATTTTGCTCAGAGGAGTGCATGTCTAAATTCACAGTTTTGTTTTACCAGGTAAGCAATATTCTCACATAGCATTTTCTAGAATAGAAACGTGTTAGCAGAAGAACCTTCGTACATTAGGAGCTATGTGAACTACCTGTAGTTGACTTCTGTGTCCATGGGATATAGTACATATATCTGAGAGATGAGTAAATCCTTCTTAACTTTTGAGTACCAGTTTTCTAAATAGAGAAAACCTAATACGGGTTGTGGGGAGACAGACACTGAATGTTCTGCTGCTTTGTGTTACACTGAAAGAATGACGGCCCCTTACAGATTTCTTTACACTATATTTGCTGAGCAGGGTGTAAAGAGGTTTTTATACACATACTCTTTGTTGCTGTTTACAAGTGTGTTTAATTTCTTCCTCACTCTGTTTTCCTAGATGGCCAAGTGTGATGGTTGTAAGAGACAAGGTAAACTCAGTGAGTCCATGAAGTGGCAAGGGGAGATCAAGCATTTTTGCAATCTGCTTTGTATTCTGTTGTTCTGTAATCAGCAAAGTGTTTCTGACCCTCCACCCCCAAACAACACAGGTAAAACAGGCTAGGAATAGTATTGCCTTTTGGTGTGCATGATAGTGATACAAACATTTATTTGGAAACTCGATTCAGTTAACTTCTTGAGATATATCCTCTACTGGGGGACTTGCCCATTGCCATTGAATGGGCTCAGTTTTAGATCTCTCTCTTACTTCAGGCAATGTCAATATTCTGCAGGTATGAAATAAGATTGCTTCATATACCAAACCTAGACTGTGATTTTAAAGAAGATGAAACAAAAACACTTACTTTTCAATTGCTTTCATAAAACAAAGGCCCATTTTATTAGGGTAAAATGTACTGATATCTATTGAAGACATGTTAAATACCTAGCTTGTCTCTTGTACTTGATAAGACATAGCCAGATACAGTAGAATGTTAATGTTCATTTAACAAAAAAAAAAAAAAAAAATCAAGTGATGAAATTAGTAGACTTAATGGTTGTAAATACAGACTTCCGTATGTGAACTTAAAAGAGCCAGTTCTGTGTAGTCTGTAGGCATATGAAGAGTTACCGTTTCTATGTCATTAAGTGTTGATTCTTAAAGTATCAATGCCAAGATTAATGTGCGCTGTAGCTGTTTTGTTGTTCATTATTTTAGCAGATGGAATGGGAAGGAGGGTGGGAATGAAGCCCACAGGAATAGGAACTGTGAGTTTCTGTAGGGAATGAAATGCAAAGGGAAGAAAGGAAGAAAGGCCCACAAAGAGGAAGCGAAACAAAGGGCAGAAATAGCACTGATCCTAAAGAGGGGCATAATCTCCCACTGAGTGATGGTGACTGCAACAGTAAGGTACCCAAAAAGCAATAAAGAATATTAACCGAAAGTTTATAGTAGGCACCAAGCCATATTCAGCTCTTCAACTTCGTGCACATCTGCTGCTTACATTGGCGGGAGCTGTTTTCCCTGATTAAGAGTAATATATAAGTAACTTCATACTTCCAGGCCATAACTATACCATGTGACATTCCTGGTCTTGTCAGTACATTTGGCTGTTAGGAAGGATAGCAAAATGTGTGGTGGGCCTGCTTCTCCAGAAGTGTGCCTGCATCTTCAGCTGAAGCAAGAGTGCAATGCCTTTGTAAAACTGGTCTCCAGGCACCTCTCTGAACTGGGGGCTGCCAGGATAATGGAGTTCCTCAGAAGAGTATTTTTTGATGAAATGTGGTAATTCATGGTGACATGATAAGGAAAGATGCTTTCAAATTGAAAGAACCTAAGAACCCCTCTAACTGTGAGAGCCTCGTAAAATTCTCCTCATTCATTATTTGTCAGGATCTCAGTTGTCTCCTATACTACGTACGTTCGGTACTGAGCACAGTGAGGCATCCAGTCCTCTTGTCTCCTGAGGGCTGCTGTAATACACGTACTATTACAAAGAGAAAGCTGCTTTCATACTATGGTGAACTTCTGAAATGTTTGAGTGACTGGAAAACAGCTTAAGGTTGCTTGTGGAACCAGCTCCTATTTAAAGTGAAATGCTGCAGTTTGACACCTACATTCCCTTCTCATACAGCAGGCTTCTTCATTTGGAGATAAATCTGGAGGGTGGGTGTTGTTTCAGAAATGCTGTTTTATAAATTAGCTTCTTGCTTATTTTAGTTTTCTTCTGTTCACTCTGTCCAGCAAACCTTTCTATGGCACCAGCTTCCTCATCAGGCCCTCCTTTGAGAAAGGACTCAACCCCTGTCATAGCAAATGTGGTATCCCTTGCAAGCACCCCTGCTGCCCAGCCTACAGTTAACTCCAACAATGTTTTACAGGGTAAGACTGCTGAATATGATGCCTGTATTTTTAAATCTCTGTTCCTGAACATTTAGATTTGTTCAGGGATCTTTTCCACTGAGGACAACAGCCACTTCTTCATTATGCTTCACATCAGTGCAGAAGGTTACAGTTCTGTCCTTCCTTTACCTAGGTATAAATAATGACTTAAATTTATGTACCTACACCGGGGAGTGAGGTTTAATGGGAATTCTTTTTCTTGACCTTGGCGGAGTATGGGTTATGGTCCTTGATGATAAGTACACGGGCTATTGTATGTTTTTTCTTCACAGGTGCAGTCCCTACTGTGACAGCAAAAATAATAGGAGATGTAAGTTTTACGAGAGACTCTTTTTCTCACTTTCGCCCAGATTGTATCAATAACAAGTAAAGTATCCAAGAATTTTGCACCGTCATTTTGTAACTGCTTTTCCTAGTTGTGATGGGGATTTAAAATTCATCCAGCTTGCAGATGCTTTTTAAAAAATTGATAGAACTTGTATGGTATAAAAGTCTTTTTGTGTCCACTGACAGATTGATTAAATGTTTTAAGACAAAGCTTGTCAAATTGTAGCTCTTGAGATGGCTGTAGTTCTCCAGCAACTCATGTGTGGCTTCTGAACTTGAGGCTACCTTTTGAACCCAGAAGTGGGATGTGATGTCAAAAGGACTAGCATGGGAGGAAGGGGACCAGCGTGGGCTGCTGGGCCTGACATGAGCAAGCTCTTGCAGCTTAGCTTTCCTTCCCCACTCCCTAGTAGTGTGGTAACGGAGCTGTGGGGAACCATTGTCACCGCTTATCTGTGAATAACTCCTAGAGTTCCTGTTCTTGGGCTCTTTGAGGTATGAGGTGTACATCTTGCAACTCTCTTAAAATATGAAGATTTTATTATGTAGCTCTTAGGTTCTGGAAGACTGACACCCTTGCTTTTAGCTGAAGTGTCATTTATGAATTAGAGTATGAATTTTCTCTAATGAAACAGATCCTGTTATTTGAATGCATGACTGAAAATGACAGCAGGACATGAAATTAGTACAAGCTCAAATAGTCAGCCTGTGTGTAATCAGGAAGTGATACTGATACTGCCAGCATTTGTGTTCATTTTTCACTTTTATTTCTTTTCAGTGGTTTCACATCAGTTTACTAACTTTTTTGGCTGTCTGTATCAGCCAGACTTGTAGTCATCAAAAGTATCTTAACATAACTCCTCTTTATATCCTTGCCATCAGTAAGATTCCAAGGTCAAAAGTTTATAGGGGTTATTTGACTACAGAAACCAAACATTCTTGCAGATTTGTTCACAGCACTGTTAACAGAAAAAAAGCTTATTGTTTGATTAAAATAAATGGAGGTGAAGACCAGAAAGCACCAAATACATTAGCAAGCTGTTTTTGCAGTAGTTTTTAAATGGTCATTTTTATCAGCAAGGAGAGTTGTAAATTGTTCAATCTCCCATAGTAGAGAACAAATACTAATCTTATTATATCCTTCAAACCAATACTGACTCTGCCCTCACTTGTATTTTTCCAAACAGGCTAGTACTCAGACAGATGCCCTAAAGCTACCACCATCGCAACCACCTAGGCTTCTAAAAAACAAAGCATTGTTGTGCAAGCCAATCACACAGACTAAGGCCACCTCGTGCAAACCTCACACACAAAACAAAGAATGCCAGACAGGTATGTATCTAATCTATCTATTTTATAAAAGTCTGTATTGCAGTTGAGAGAGTAATGCATGATTTATGTAACAGAGAATATTTTTTAATATATTTTAAAACCTTAAATAGTTTTCAGATTGTTGTATGGTATTTTCCGAACAGCAGTTTGCCTTACAGAGGTAAAACATTTGTTATTCTTTGAAATCCTTAAAGCTTCGTGTGTGATAAATCTTGAGATTTGCATCTTTAGCATTCTGTGATCTTAACTGTGGAAAATGAAGTGCAGTGGTTAAGTGACATGCAAAAAGCTACGGAGGGAACTCGTTTTCCTCAGGACAGAATTTGTGAGTTCTTAGCTCTCACAGCACAAGCTACAAGAGCAGACCCATTTTAATAAAGGCATGATTTCTCAAAGATTGTTTCAACTCTCACCTTCCTTTAATTATTAGATACAGATACTAAGAACCTCTGAAAATTAAGTCCCTATTTCTAAGGTCATTTAATTGGATTCATATTTGCTCTAAGCTCCCTCTGTGGGCAGGAGGAAACAGAAACACCTTCAAAGGCTATTACATAGTCCAGACTGTCATTGAGAAGTGTTTTTTTCATCATTGTTACTATAGAAGGAGAGTATCTAGTGTTGATGTAAACCCCTCAGTGAGGAAGATGAAGTTAAGTGGGAAGATTGTAGTTAGATTTTTAATGGTACCTTCTTATGGTCTTGTAATTACTTGTGAGGTAATTGCAGTAACACACCATTTACCTGGATATATTTAGTACTTATTTCCACTCTTCCTTCCAGCATTCATGTATATGGCCGCAGTGCTGTTTGTTTCCAAACTGTAGTATTCATACTTGTTACAACAATACTAAAGTGAAAGACGCCTATGAACCAAGACACGGTACTGTGCACACTGAGTTACAAGCAGAAGTCCAAACAATTATCACAGACACTCTGAAGTGTACTGGATGGTCATATGGTTAAACAATTTTTGTTTTGTTCTATTTTTGATATAACAGAAGAAGAAGTTCAGCCCCAAATCATTGTGGTACCTGTTCCTGTACCAGTGTTTGTGCCAGTACCCCTTCACCTCTACACTCAGTACACACCAGTTCCACTTGGGATGCCAGTACCTGTAAGTTGTACTTCAGTTCACTAGAGAACTGGTTTACAGTCTTGTTTCTGAACAGGACACAGAGCAGTGTCATTGGGTTTTGTGACTAGTCATGCAAGTGCTATTTGGAGTCCTTGAAGCCATTTCTTTCTGTATCGCATCATGTTTGGTTAAGCATCATGACCCAAACCCACCAATTTGTAGGGTTATTGCAGAAATGAAACAAGTTGTCCAGTCTGGAGTTATTTTAAAATTAAATTTAATAGTCCTAAAATATGTGTAAGATTAAATGAGAGGAATCTCCCCTGTGTATTTGCTGGTTCCCTTCACCCCCAAACAAGCTCTAATATTTTCCACATGTTCCATAGGTACCAGTTCCCATGCTCTTCCCAACTACGCTGGATAATGCTGATAAAATCATTGAAACTATTCAGGATATCAAGGAAAAGATTCCCACAAATCCATTTGAAGCTGATCTCCTTCAGATGGCAGAAATGATCGCAGAAGATGAGGAGAAAGAAAAAACACATTCTCACGGTGGTATGTGATGTTTTTAAGGAAACTAAATGCAGTGAGATGGAGTTCTTCTCATCACGGAAAATAGGTAGAGAAATAGATGTAGGGCCTATATTGGCTGCTTCCCCAGTATGCATGGCATGTTAAATGGTCCTGTTGTCTTACCAACATTTATTTTCCACAATGAAAGCGTTCATGCAAGTAAAGTGCCAACCTAGGCAGGACTATAATGCTTATACCATGTCTTAGCAATTCTGATGACTTATTCTTTTAAAATGAGGAGGCCTTCTGGGAATTCAGCTGAACTGTGTATTTGGAGATAATTATATGTCTCTGCGTGCGATATTCTGTTCTTTGTTTTGACAACATGTTTTCTTTTAAGATTAATTTACTCTTCCTCCATAGTTCCCATCTCAGGTGCTGGTTATACTTGCACCTTTCTGAGGCTTTTGTAATTTCACAGAGGTTTATTGGTCAATATTCAGCAGAGCTATGCTTAGCACAGAACCCACGTTAGATACTGAGCACTGACAGTGGTTTAAATGTCTTTGCATTCCCTTTCCCTGATCCTAGGTGCTGATTTGACTTTTGTTGACAGTAACAGATTGCTAGAGGTAGTAATCTCCAGATCAGTACATCATGCATTAGCAGAAGGAGTCAAAATCAAGAAGACAGAGCAGCTGCTTTACAAGAATATTTTCCTATCAGCCTTTTTATGGTGGATTCTTGGAGGGTGATGCAGGTTAGAATGTGTTGGATAGTAATCATCCCATGTAATAAAAGTGGAACAAGCTGAAAAGAAATGAACAAAATATCTTAAGTTGCCTACAGATGACTCAAATAACAAACACGGAGGGATGGAAACATTTGGAAAAGCAAACATGGGTTAGTTCTGCATTTCTGTTTCTCCCGTAACAGCATGACCAAGGTAGAAAGCTGTTACGAGAACTCTAGTCAAGGAGAAGACGCGTGGTGTGTGTTAGTATTATGACCTAATACATAGTTTTTTGGTGTTCGAAGTATTTTGTATTGGTTACATAAGCTGTCAGTCATTTGTAGATACAGATTTCCTTCTTTTTCTAAAGGATCTCAAACATCTGAGCATGAGCTCTTCCTGGACCCCAAGATATTTGAGAAAGGTCAGTTGGATTTGTTTTGCAAATCGATTTTGATCCTGCTGTATCTTTTCTTGCAAACTCCTCATTTTGTCTGCCCTTTCCTATAGCACATGGTATATCTGATCACTCTCATTACAGACCAAGGTAGCACTTATAGTGGAGATCTGGAATCTGAAGCAGTGTCCACTCCACACAGCTGGGAGGATGAGTTAAATCACTATGCCTTACGATCAAATGCCCTGCCAGAACCAGATCCAGAACTGAAGCAGTTCTCCAAAGGTGATGTGGAACAAGACCTGGAGGCAGATTTTCCATCAGGTCTGTATAATGTTAAGAAAAATGCATTGTTGTATAAAAGTACGCACAATTTTCTGAGTAAGCATTGTACTAGCAGCCTGTTTATGAAGGGTACGTGTTTTCATTTAGTAAAACTGGACATTTAAAGCTGCAGTAATATATCAGCTCTACTAAAAATTACTATTTTAAAAATATTATTGCTATCTTTAAGGACAGCATTCTACAGAACCCCCAACAGGAGTAGCAGGTAGTCTTGCTTGACTCCTTTGAATTTATCACTTCTGTGTATAGGTATAATCCATGTGAGCGGTGCAGAAGAATATAAGTTTGCCTGAATAAGTACACCTGCCGTCAGGGGAGGGGGGTCCTCTTCTGAGACTTTATTTTCTTTATACAGGAGGTACATATATTGCCTAATTATTCAAAGGTAAAGCATTATTTGAATATACAGGTGTGATTGCCAACTGTAAGGTATTCCATAGTATCTAAGTGACGGTTTTACCTGGGTTGTTAAATCATATAATTAAACTCTTAATGGTGTTGATTTGACTTCAGACTCATTTGACCCTCTCAGCAAAGGACTGGGTTTGCATTCACGTTCACGAGCAAGACGGAGACATAGAGATGGCTTCCCACAGCCAAAAAGACGGGTAAGAAAGTACTTCTGGAACCCAAGTTCCTTGCATTTGAAGTAATAACATTATGTGCATGCTTATTCTCAGAAGTAAAAAAATACTGCTCCAGGGTGAAAATGAGAATTCGCTTTAACTACACTGTATATTTTTTCCTGTTCTGCTATATGAGAGAAGATTTTCTTTCCTCCCCCTCTGCAATTAGGTAGAATAAATGCTCTTTTTAGTGCAGAACATTTTAAAAATGTGTATCATTTTAAAAAACTGCAAAAGAGATGTCTTTTAAGTAGTGTCATAATGTACGGGAAAGAATAATCTTTTTTCTTGTGTAGCTAGCGAGGGATATATTTCTGTGCATATTTATCACAGTGAGAATTATTGTATTTTATTGCACCTTTTCTGTAAAATGTGGTTAATATTTGTCCACATATTAAAAATACATATATATCCACTCAGATTCTGCCATGAGAGTAGGATTTTGTTATCATGTCAGCATAATGGCCTTTTCCTGTGAGACCAGGTTAAGCATCCGTAGATAAGGAGCTTATGAATTGTTTATTTGTTTTGATTTGTTTGTTTGCCTGTAGGGACGGAAGAAGTCTGTAGTTTCTGTAGAGCCCCGGAATCTGATGCAGGGCTCCTACCCAGGATGCTCTGTTTCTGGGATGACCCTAAAATATATGTACGGGGTAAACGCCTGGAAAAACTGGGTCCAATGGAAAAACGCACAGGAGGAACAAGGGGACCTGAAGTTTTCAGGTAAATTTTTCTCTCTCAGTGGAAACAGAAGTACGTAGTTGATGAGCACCTGGCATGATATGTTGTTCAAATAAAAATTAGGATTAGATATTACTGAGTTTTAAAATATCCATGGGCAGAGAAAAGATTTTCTGGAATACTGTCTTACATCTTTTCATGCATTTAAAAATCATAGCTATTACATTCTTAATTGATCTATTAAAACAGGGTCTAAAATACCAGATTTCTCTTCAACATTAGAAATGGTAGTCTTTTAACCTCCACTTTGCGTTCATTTGCATGTAGTAATTCTTCATTTGTAAAAGAGATGCTTTATGTGGCTGCAGAGCTTTACTGAGCTATTATCAAGCCATAATTCTAAGCTGACAACACCAACTTGGCCCCATCTTTTTCATCTGTGGCTAATGCATTCACGGAGTATTTGTTTGTCAGCGTAACTGTTTGCTGTAAAAAAAATTGTGTGCTACAACATTAAAATCTTAACACCTTATTTGTAGGCTTCACAGCTGGAAAGAAACTTTCCAAAAGTCTACGCATTCTGTGCTGCACCCTGCCTGAACTTTAAAAGGCATGAATTGTTCCTTGTGTCTCACTAGGGTGATAGATAATAATGACAATATAAATGTCACTTTTGTTTATTTTTTAAATTATGGATTATTTTATTATTTTTACAAAAGCACAGCAGTCCTGGGATTTGGCAGTGTCTAACTCCCCTTTTTTCTGGTCTCAAATCTGTCTTACGTGTTTGCACTGAGAGTTTTGTGGGCGAATTTTCAGAGTCAAGCAGAGAATTTAAGTTAGGAATATAATTGAGCTTTTTGGGGATGGTGAGGAAGAGAGCAAACCATATTAAATACTTCTGCAATGTAAAGAACTAAGCATGGCAGGGCTTATATAAGAAAGATCCCAAAGGAAAACTTTCTAGTTAGAACGAGATCTGCTTTTTCCTCTCTTATTTGGAATTTTTGTTGTCATTACATGAGAACAGCTGGTTTTTGTTTCCCAGAAGAAGAGCAATCACATGAGTTACTGTGTTTTCTTCTTGTGGCTAAGGAAGCAAATATTACAGTCTGTTCCAGGACACTCTGTCTGCCCCCACCCCTCCCAGAAAGGTTCCCTGCTTAGTCCCAGGCAGGCACTTTTGTAAGGTGTGGAGCAGCTGAGCCTGGTAATTTCATTGCAGATCCTTTAATCGATCAGTTCCCTGGTTGCTCTGCTTCCCTTTCCAAATTCCATGCATGTCCCGTTAAACTCTTCATTCCTTCTCCCTTTAAGGAGTCGAATATGCTGCACTGAACGCATGAGTCCAGAACTATTAGGAAATACTCAAGATCTTTCACTCAGGATTCCCCTAAGTCCAGCTATAGAGGTGAAACCTATTTATCAACCCTACGCCGCCATCCTCAAGTACATGCAGCCATTGCCATGCCACATCTTTGGATTCAGCAGACTCCCTAACATTTAGGTGTCTTAGCTTTAAATACCTGCAGCCGTATTACTCAGTTGCAGCGTTTGTACTGGTTGTACATGCAGGTGGTTTGGTTTTTATTGGCCAAATCCTCATTTAATTGTTAGCCAACAGATAGGAAATAGTTCACAAGTTCAGTCATACAAGGTACCTCACGTATGAGCTAGAAGATTTAGTAGTTCTGCCTACATGAAATAATAAGGAATGTGTTAAGATTTAGTCTGTTGAATGGAGTTAATTTTTCTAATAATTTTCTTGGCCACAGTTCGTCCTGTGAAACTCAAGGAGGACATTCTCTCATGCACTTTTGCTGAACTGAGTTTTGGCTTGTGCCAGTTTATTCAAGAGGTGCGGAGACCAAATGGAGAAAAATATGATCCTGACAGCATTTTATACTTGTGCCTTGGAATTCAGCAGGTAACTCAGAGAATTAGGGCATTGCTGAGGACATACAAAACTTGCTCTGGTTATTTATGCTTTATATCCATAGTCCCATGTAGCTGCTTGGTTTTTGTAGAGGAGGCAAGAATCTATCTTTTTTGTGCTTTATTCTTAGTCTGTCTTAATCCCATATTTGCCTAATTTGTCTGGACCTTTTTATGATCAAAGTGAACAGGCTTCTTTTGTACTTGAGAGGAATGTAGCGTGGAGGGCTATGTGTTTCTACCTAGACACAAATCTTTGGGTTTGGTATCTTTTTGATCCTTTTTCATGCATAGGAAAGATTTGCTCCTCAGAAATATTTGCTTTATGATGGAATGTTTTTAGATCTAAAATAGTTGCACAATGCTCTTCTAATATACAAGTTTACATCTAAGAGCTTACCCAGCAAAGACTGAGCTTCTTCAGTGGCTAGACAGATAGCTGTTGTGTTGGCAATATTTACAGAAAAAATACAATGGGAGTAATAGCATTGTAATTAATGAATGCTAAGAGTAATGTAATAAAGTTCTTGCTACCTGCCTTGCTACCTACCTTGAAACAGTTGCAGTACAAACCTAGTATAACATTAACTTCTGTTTAAAACTCAGTGTTCAGTATATTTCTGTTAGGGGCTTTTTTTAGAATAGCCTGCTTGTTCCTTTCCTTAAACAGTCATTTGGAGATAAGGAATCAAAAGCTGCTTCTAATGTAAAACCTATCATTTGACTAGGCATAGAATTATCTTAATTTTTTTTTTCCTGGCTATGCTTGAAAGAGTAGAAAGAGTTAAAATTCAAAGTGCCATTGATAAGGTCTAGGAGTATCAGCAATTTTTGTGTGTTTCAGTTTTGACTTATTTATTGATGCACACTCCTGACTTGTCGAAAACTTTTTTTACCTGCTGCTTGACTAGAGTGTAAGGGACTTTCACCTTGATGCTGTAAGTCGAGCTTTTTCAGCAGCCTAGCACTGGGCCTGTATCTATTGTCAGGAGGTATTAGCATGTGAAGTTCTTTTCAACAGAAAAATACTCAATAACTCTTCTGGTTTTTATAGGCAGACTTTTTTCAAGAATATTTAACACTTGGAGGATGATGATTTTTCAGAAAACAGCTCTAGAGCTTGGAATATTAACAATAATTCTTGCCTAGATCTCTCATTTCATACTGGGGAGGTCCCAGTCCCTGCAGAAAATTTGATTTGATATCTTACTGAAGATTTCAGCAAAGTGTTTTGGACCATAAGACACTGGGACATAAGAAAGGAAAAGAATCTGATGTCCTGTATCTTCTCTGCAATGTTATGTAATCACAAACTGTATGTCTTCCTTTTTTTCTCTTGTAGTACCTGTTTGAGAATGGTAGAATAGATAACATTTTTACCGAGCCCTATTCCAGGTTTATGATTGAGCTTACAAAACTTTTGAAAATCTGGGAACCTACAATTCTTCCAAATGGTAGGACAATTATTTTGTTTTGTGTAGCTGCATGACAAAGCCGTATTATAAATTAATATTTTCTCAATGCCATGAAGAAGAATGTGATCCGAGGCATTCACATTAGTCTGCTCTTTCTCCACCACGTAATTGTTTGTGGTAGACTAGCATCATGGATTTTATGTCTGTCTCTACCAGTTACAGAGTACACTTAAATATACCTTTGCCTCTGATCAGTCTCTCAACTCCTTTGAAAGAAAGGCTTCCCATTCCTGTAGTCAACATGCTAGTTCTTCTCTCCCCTCAAGTTTTAGCTAATCCTTTTTGAATACAGGTAGCCAGGATTGTATATGGTGTTGGAGACAAGTTACTGCAGTATTTCCCTATTAGTACTGGAAATACTCCTTGTGATAAATCTGAGGATCACATTAGCAAATCATTGGAATCTTGTCTCAACTCCTCAATTCCAAGTTCTTCTCACCTCAGTCACTTCCGAATTAAGAGTTCCCAAATTCTGCAGATATTTTTAATTGGTCTTCAGGTATGATCATGCAGTTTATAAAGCTGGACACCAGCCCTATTAGTACATAAAGTCTTTTTCAGAGTATCAGCGAAACTTGAGTGATGTTGGCAACTCCATACGTGGATCCGTGACTGGCTTTTCATTTAGAAAACGTACTTTTTATTGAATACAGAAATAATCCAATTACTTATAGATTGCTGCATACAGTGATGGGTTGGGTTGTTTGGGGGTTTTTTTGCAACAAATCTCTTACAAGCCCCCATATCTCCTTTTCCTCACTGACTTAACAATCACCACAATGGGCTATTTGTATATAAAGATGGTACATTTTAAACTGATGCTCCATGTCTTAGGAATTATACGTTTTTGCAGTTGGCTGACTGTGGTTTAATACAGTGAAATTAGAACTTAGTGAGGTTCTGCTGGTGTCTGCAATCTTCCTTTATATCCTTCTCTCCATTCTTCAGGTATTGGAAGATCATGCTGTTCCACAGCCTGATCCTCCATGCTCCCTCTTATGTTTGTGCATGCAGTGTTCTTGGTTTTATTGGAATTACAGTTGCTTATGATAGGTCTGAATTTGATCTGATATGCAGTTCATTAACATAGAAGGTTAGCTGAAAGAGGACTTACATGCATCTCTGGCAAAATCTGCCTACTTCATTTTACTCATTTCTGCCTTCCCACCATGCTCATGTATGATGCTTTCATTGCTCTGGGAAAATTCTGAAAATCTGCTAGATTAGACACAGCCTGTAAAAGCTGTTCATTTGTAACTGAATATGGGGACAGCCCTAAAATTGCATAAATAACCCTCTTCTTTATCTTTGCCCATTGTTTCTAGGTTATATGTTCTCAAGAATTGAAGAGGAACACTTGTGGGAATGTAAACAGCTGGGTGCATATTCCCCTATTGTTTTATTGAATACACTTCTATTCTTCAACACCAAATACTTCCAACTAAAGAATGTCAGTGAGCACCTGAAACTATCCTTTGCCCATGTTATGAGACGCACCCGAACTCTGAAGTATAATACTAAGATGACGTATTTACGTTTTTTCCCACCCTTTCAAAAACAAGAGGTAGAATCAGGTGAGTGAGTGCTTTCTGATCATCTGAATTTTGGCAATCATATTTGTATTGTCTGCTCCTTTTTTTAAAAAGAACTGGGGAGAAAAATATGTTATGCAGTAAGCAGAGCTATGAACATGCTGTTATCCTCTACATTTTCAAAATTTTTTCACTCTAGTAAGGTTTAAAGAGAAATTCTGCATGAGCCAAGACATCCAGTAAAAACTTACAAAAGAGGTGCCACACATTTGCCTGCAAATTTGTTTAATAGTCTTTTATAACATCCTAGGCTTGCATAAAGCTTTATTAACTACTGTATGAGTTAAAGGTATTTTCTGAAGTCCTTTTCTCAGGACTTCATATTCTTGAGGTCCAGACCCTTATTGTTGTGCCCTTTTAATTCCCGGATTTGTCCTAGGTCTGTGCAGTGAACAAACAACGCAGCCCCAATGGAGAATAGCAGTTTAGATGAAGCTGGGGGCTTGCACATGAGTAGGGACTATCCTCTTGACCTCAGAGGCAAAGACAGACAGATTTTTGTTCACAGTTATTTTTTGGTATTTGGAAAAGGGAAGTCTTTGATCCTATTGGCTTCTTCAGTTAATAGTTCCAGTGTGTTGCGTGAATTCTGCTTTATTAAGAAAAATTATGTCCTCCATATTTTTCTGCTAGATACTAGTTCGTGTTGATTTTCTAGAAGAGGAATGGGCTGTGGACAGCCTGTAGCATACGCAATCTATTGCCCATCCAGCAGATCAAACCAGTTGACTTGCATGTGACAGATAATCGGTTCAAGTAGTGTGTTTCTATGTGATGCAAAGTCCCATTACTAGGTGCTAGGCTAAGTGACATGGGCTTATTCTTGAAGTTGCTGTTTTTCACTGAACTTCTGTGATGCCATTTTTGTGTATCCAGATAAATTATCTGTAGGCAAAAGGAAACGCAGTGAAGATGAGGAGATTCCAACAGCAGTGGAGATGGCTGAAAATACAGATAATCCCCTGCGATGTCCAGTCCGACTTTATGAATTTTACTTATCAAAATGGTAAGTGACAGAACTTGATTTTTGATCTGTATGTAGACTAGAACAGGCATTTGGGCAAGGATCCCACTCAGATCTTTTGTGCCTGTGCTGCGGGCTCCTCTCTCCAGTTCCTGATCCCTCAGTGTGAAGGGAACCACGCTGATACGACTTCCAGCGTCAGCACTGCTGTTAGACTCAGCAAATAGGTAGTATTTGTTACTGGTGTTGAGTCAAGAGTAGAGTTACAGAGAGATATGTATTCTTTAAATGCCTGTTTACACATCCACAGGTTGTAAATGTAAACGGGGGGCATTACTACAGTGACCATGACATTCTCATCTCCCTTAGTTACCATACAGGATCCTTCTTTTGAGAAGATTATAACTAATACCCTGACATCATGTTGCTTGTGAAAGAGGGCAGGAAAAGTGTGAATTAGGTCAAACTGCTGATAGCTTTTGCCTGCTGAAATGTGAGATTAACTTGTATTTAGGAGTTAGAAAGGAGACTGTATAGCAAGGACATAGATATACATCATTTCGTCGCTCCTGTTTCTGTATAAACTTTAGTTACATCATTGAGCAGGTGGAATATGATGTTCTTCTCTCTTCAAAGAAAATACACATGCAAAATGAAACAGCATCTCATTAGTGTCAGCTAAAACTCAAATAAATCACCCTCAAAAATGCACCTACTGAGCTTACTACAAATAGTCCCATTACTTAGGCAAAGGCATGCCTAGCAGCTGTCCTGACTCTTCGTCTCCCTCTTCTTACCTTCCTTGTGTTCACTTGCGTATCATTAGAAGCTTTTAGCTGTCCTTGGGCTGGGAAAACATTTTCATGCTCCTCATCATATATCGTAGCTGAGCCCCTGCAGTGGTGCAAGCAGCAGTAAAAATTCACTTTGCTATTTTAATGTGAATATTCCGAAGTCAGACAGGAAGGATCCTTGCTCTAGAGGACCTTGTGTCTTCCTACCAGAGCCTGAAAGCTGCCTCAAAGTCAGACGTTCAGTCTTTCAAGCAGATGGGCTTCCCATTCCGCGCCATGATCAGGCAAGCTAGGATTTAGTTTTGCTAGCTCTTGAACATTCCTTGTGCCAAAGTCCACAGCAATTCTGGAATACTAGAACCAGTTTCATTCAGAGATTGAATGTCAAATGCATCTATCAGTCATATCAAGGTGCTAGTACCATTAACTGGATGATACTATGATTGAAGAACCACATCTGTAAAGAAGTCACTCTAATTTTCTTTGTTTCTTTATAAGCAACTAATGCTAAGTGACCTGGAAACAACTGAACTGTTCCCTGAGTTGAAGGGGGGAAAACCAAGTCACTAACAAAAATTTGAATTATGCTGTTTAAATTACAGTGTTGTCATCTCGATGTAACTTTCGTTTTCTTTGCTGTTTCTCCTTAATGTTTTTGTGAGTAGGACTGTTAATGCTGCCTTCCGATAATGTGCTCTTCCGTTCTTTACGTTGACAGTTCTGAAAGCGTGAAGCAGAGAAGTGATGTGTTTTACCTTCAACCTGAGCGCTCCTGTGTACCCAATAGCCCCATGTGGTATTCCACATTGCCAATAGACCCAGGAACCTTGGACATCATGTTAACACGTATTCTTATGGTGAGGGAGGTACACGAAGAACTTGCCAAAGTCAAATCAGAGGACTCTGATATTGAGTTATCAGACTAACTGAAGTGGGGTATTTTCCTTTGAATACACATCAGAAGCACCAAACTGTGAATACGTCCAGCCTTTGGAAAATGTGTATCAAATAAGCCAAGATAACGTCACCTACAGGCATATTTTGAACCACAGTGGATGTACAAACTGGAACTGGAAGGAAGCAAGCTGTGTAAGCTGCAAGAAATGTCCTGTGGCACCGATAAATCCTCTGAACAAATTCAAGATGAACTAACCTATCTGAGTGGTGCATAAATCCTTTATCTGTTTAGGATTTTTAAAAGTTGTGAGATATTTTTAAGGAAAATGGTTGTGTAAAATCTACCATAGCAATGTTGGGCATGGAGAGCTAGACTGTGGCTCACGTGACTTCTCAGCCTGATGGCTGGCAGTCCTGGCTGCCAAAGAACACGTGGAGATCCTAGAGCTCTTCACGAGGACAGGAGAGAAAGTGGTGATATTTAGACAAACAGACACCTTCCGTTATAAATACACGTACACATATGCTTTTATAATTTTTTTTAAACTGCGATCAAACGTTAGGAAGGTAGAAGCCGCTGGCATGTCTGCCAGGGAAGCTATCTAAATGGACAACTGTCTGGCTGCTGTTGAATGGTCACACGATGCCAGAATCTAGCTCTTGGTCCAGGCTAATACCAACTCTAGCTCTGTTCAGTCTTCGACGTGGAAGAGGTGCTGTAGGTCAAACTTCAGAGCGATCATGTTACGGGACGAACATTTCTGGGGTATGTACAGGAGAGACTGTCCTGGGGTATGTGCAGAAAATCCCTTACCTAGCCCAGTAGCTCTGCAGTCTGTCGATATAATCTAGCAAATACTGTGGTGCGCGGAAATTTTTTTTCCCTTAAGGCAGCTTTCCTTTCTCCTCTTTCCCTACTCCTATGTTTTTGGTTATTTTATAAGGCAAATCTGGAGGGCCTTGTCATTTCAAACTAAAGATACATGCACTCTTTCTCTTTCCACCTTTGCAACGCGTGCAGTGTTGTACAAAGGATGCAGTATTACTTTTGACAACAGAACTGTGGTAGAAAATTACCATGTGTGGTTTTTTCCCGCCCCACCCAAAGAGATTTAGTCATAGTGTTGGAAATTGAAAGAGATTTTTTTAAGGCTTGGCTGTTACTGTGTCTTTCTGAAGAGAAAAGCTCCCACGTTGTGTTTAGAGGACAGGACACTATCAGATACTGCCTGTATCTCCATTTTCTCAAGCTATAGATGCGTGTTTCTGATGACCAGTGGTCACAAATTCATTGGAAACCCAAACTATTTTTAAAGAAGAGAATTGTATGGTTTTTATCTAGCTCTGGTCAGTTATCCATCTTCTGTAACAGGGGTCTGATATTTGATCTTGTCACTAAAATTTCAAGAGATGAAAATCAACAGCCTTGAATTATATTTCCTTTTTTTTGTTTTGTTTGTTTTTGTTTTTTCATTATTTTTTTAGCAGTAACAAAAGTAATTTAACAAAAATAAAATCAGAAAGTAGTCTATTGACGTTGTGTACTCGGTAGTCCTGTCCCTGCCTGTAACAGATTTCACTGATGTATTTTTTAATACAGAAAACTATGTGAAAAGTAAACCTGCCCCTGATTCTGTCTGATCAAAGCCCATCTGTGTCTGTCATTTCTGATCAAAGATACTGCTTTCTCCATGTCCTGGCCTAGCACTCCTGGGGGAGATGTTTCGGCCATCATACGTACCCTGCCAGTAAACTGCCCAGGCGCTTGGAGGCTCAGGGATGCTCCTGATTTCTTGTTCGGTGAACACTAACCTCTCCCTCCCCATAGTTACAGTAAATAGTGAAATAGCAGGCACGGTATGTTGTATTGGGATGGTTGATAGAACATTTCAGGGAAAGTAAAATCATTCTGGAAAGATTAGCGTATAGGTCTGTAGGGGATATACAGCTGTGTCTGTTGCACACAGGGGTGCCCAGAACCTCGATGTCGGTAGGAGAGGGGAAGGATCCAGGAATTCCTGTATTTCCTGGGCACCCCCTGCAAGAGTGCGGCCGTTCTTGGCTGCAGCAGGCTGCCTTTGCCCGCTGCCTCCTTCCCTGACCGCCCCCAGGGCCTAAGCGAGGGAGCAGTTAGGACAAGCTGTTGGGAGGGCAGGCTTTCGTTGGGTGGGGATTGTCTAAAAAACAATACCACGTCTGAGTCTTCCCTTAATAGACATTAACAGAAATATTCCCATAGAATAAAGTAGTATATTTGTATCTTATGCGAAACGTACTCATTTTTCTTTCTCTGAAGACCCTCACTCTTTCTTGTCTGTGAACACTTTCACGTACGTTAATTTTTTCCAGGTACTTGGAACAAAAGATAATTTGCCTCATATTCTCTCGGCAAGGAAAGTTAAATCACTTTAAGCTTGACTGGCTGAAAGCAAAGTTGTTAAACATCGTACTAACTCCTTTTGCTTAGTGGGTCTGAGATGAGGAAGGTTTCAGTGCAGTTCGATGATATCATTAAGAGAACAAGTAGTTTTAGTTTCAGTTTCTCTGGCCAGGTGCCTTCTGCTTGGAGGCCCTTTGGCAACGGTGTACGTTGTCCGGGGTGTGCCTGGGCTATCTTTGCTTCTCGAGGAATTTCTAGTCCGCCCAGCTAGAGTTCACACTGACTTACAAGATGGATTACCTTGAACAATTAAAATATATTTATAGCTTATACACACAGGATCAAAGTTCCAAACCCTTAGACAAAGTTGTTTATTATAAACATATCTGAATCATTTGCTAACTGTGCAACAATGTTTATTACTTGAAATAGTCTTTTAAGGAGAAAAATCATGCTGTAGTCTCAGTGTGGACAGAGAAACGACAAAGAAAGATGACTGTGAGGAAGAAAAATAGAAGATGATGCTTCCTGCTAACAGGGTGTCTACTGCTATGCCTTCCCACTGCTAGACACACGTTGTTTAAATCCCCTTGATGTTCAGTGTGCAGGGATGATGGCATCGCTGTGCAGACCAGTTTGAGAGCGCGGAAGTGAGCATGTCGTGTTACTCGTTACCGAGCGTATTCACAGTTCTGGCTGCTAACATAAGTCTTTGGATTTTGCAGAGATTTTTGTTTAAAATGCTTCTGGAGTGTGGCTATTACTTCCGCGGCACCAGCAGTTTCCTGGCAGTTCTCACTGCAAGAGGTGCTCGGTGCAAACCTGCTGCTCTCTCCTGGCTTCGGTTGACTAAAGAAGGAAACTGAGGGCACGTTGAATGCCACAGAATTAGGTGCAAAAAGAAGTTAAATTATTTTATGAATTATTCTGCCAACTACTGATCTAAAAGAAACCCCTGGATTTCTCTGGCAGTAGTCTCCAGCCGAGTGATGGCTCCTCAGAGACTTGAAATAAAACAGCAGCAAAGTCACTCATTTCATGTTTCCCCAGGGTGTGCTCCCACAACGGTGCGGCTCCACCGGTGCCGTTTTTAGTGCCAGGGTCACAGAAGTGACTCTGAATGTGCAATAAAGTCTTTGTTTTTTTCGTAACAATCTCAGTAACTCTTCCCAGTCCCTTGAGCAATAGTTTCACTGTTGCCTTAAAAAAAAAAAAACACACAAACCCCAGAACAAATGCTCGGGAACAAAATCCTTACGGTGCTCTTCCCAAACCACCATCACCGTGCTTGCTGTCTAGGCTGGAGTTTTGCTCCCATCAGCACAACAAGTCCCCCTCTCTTTTTCTTTCATGTATCATCCATTTTAAACATTCCTAACAGAGCAGAGGCAAAATTAAGATTTGCTGTCTTCTAGTAAGTAGCTGCTCGTCTGCAGTACGTCCCCAGAAGCATCGTTGGCCTTACAAGACTTAAATAAATAACAAGTTTTGAGCAGTTGAGCTACTGAGCAGTTATTGTTCCTTTCTTTTGCAAGAGAAACTATCCAGTTTTTGAGGACGGTGTTTTGTAACTGAGTATGAGCACCAAAAAATCTGTAAAACTCCTGGACCATTGCTGAGGTGAAAGTCTAGAAGGAGTTTTAGGAGCCATGAAGCTGGATGGGAGTGTACTCTGCCTCTTAGTGTTGCAGGTCTTGCCTCGCTGACGGCTGGTAGGAGTGGAGCAGGGATGAGCCACCGCTGTTCATCTCCTCATCCTTGGCAGATGAAATGGCAAGAGTAGTCCCTGCACAGTCACCTCTTTTCTTGTCTTACTGTGGTCAGCTGCCTGAGAGAAATCCCTTTCCCCAGCGTGATGGCTGCAGATTTGTCGGGCAGGTAGGACTAACTCTGCTTTTCTGTCTTCCCTGGGAGGAAGCGGTTGGCTTGAAAAGGGGGGAAGAGAGTGGTTTTGCACAATATTATTGCATTTGTTAAAAAGTTGACTCCAGCCCTTTCTTAGAAGTTGGACATTTTTAAACTAAGGGGGACATGACTCCTTTAGTCTGTCCTGTGGCATGAACAGATCCCCTCTAACTTCCTCCCGTGGCTCCCATGTCGAGCCCATAGCACCTGGCTGAGCTGTAAGATCTTGCATTTTTATCTTCAGTTTCCTCCCCCTGCCATTTCCAAGAAGCATTTGGTAACTTTTCTTTTGTGTTGTGTTGTGAGGAAACTGTTTTGGACATGCCAGAAAGACCGAGTAATAACGGAGGGAGTGGTGGCAGAGGAGCCGTTGGAGGGTGCTGGGAAGGGTCTGGGTGGTGGGATGCTCTTACCGTGTCCTGGCTTGGGCAGGTGGGCGATGGTACACGGCAAGAAACTAATCTGAATATTTAAGTGTCTAGGCTTCATCATTTTCTATTCAAAGTATCTCAATCGGATGCTATTAAGAAAAATCAGTGGGTGAGGGCACGGGTCGTAGATGGGACAAACTTAGAGCCTGAATTTAAAAGCGTTTCAGTTCCTGCACCTAGCATGCTAGCTCTTCTGCGGTTTCATGGCAAGTTGCAAAATCTGCAACAGCTTTTTTGGTTTTCAGTTCTCATCAATAGATGCTGCTGCCATGGAGGTCACTAGTGCTCAGTCGATGGCACCTGTGCTAGGTCTGGTCCAGGGAGTGCTGCCAGGCTGTAGAATGGTGTTCGGAGTCATAAAGGCTCGAAGGAGCCCAGGCATCTTGCATTCTCCTAGCCACGCTACTTCCGTTTCCTTCGGACAGTAACATTCACTAAGCTAATGGTTATTCAGCAGATACATGGTTTTTATTAAAGAAACAAAACCTGAAATATGTTAGATTATCACCTGCTTGGAGGGAAAGAGGGAATTTATTACAATTAAACAGTCAAGCTAAACAAAGCATCGAACACCAACTCTCACAACGCGTCCCAGGTGCACAATTGTAACTGACACAAAGCCGGCCCAACCTCCCGGCGTTCAGACTTACGGATGCAGGCTGCAACAGCCACATGAGCCATGGCTTGGCTAATTTTGTGCTTCGTAGTCGACTATTAGATATGCCAACAAACGGCATACCTAGGGTCTTAGGCCTACGAGTCTTAGACTTTCTATTCTCTCTTCTACATATTTGTGACACAAAAAGCCAGAACAATTTGAAAAGGTCTTTTCGACCTGCTGGGAGCCAGGCTTCTTCCTTTAAGAGAAGGGTGTGGGTGACGACTCCTGACTTTCTCCCCAGTTAAGCCACTGACCCATTATATAGCCCAGGATCCAGCGTACGCTTCACGTCACTGCTGTTGTATCGATGAAGCCTCATGTTTTGTCCCTTGCCAATCTGTACCTCGGTTGTACCCATCTGTAAATTGGCCAGACTTTCCTACCTCGTTTGGGCATTATGAGGCTAAATTCTGTAGGATGCTTTGCAGCCCTGTGATGAAAGGTGCTATATAACTGCAAAGTGTTACTTCAAAAGATTTAAATAGGTCACCAGTGCATCATAACCTATATTAAAAAGACTTTTTCTTATATGAGAATTTATAGAGTTCAATGTATGGTATTAATAAGTGAATTATTGAGACCCCAAAACCAGTTTTTGTTTGAATCGTATCTGTATTCTGGAAAAGTGATTAAAAACCTTTAACCTTAATAAAAGAGTACATCCTCATTTCCTGTATGATGTTGAAATCTAAGTTTCAAAGCAGAATCTCACAAATTTTAAGGGGCGGGGGGTTAGTTGTTTCTAAGCCAGCATTTAAATAGCAGCTTAATATCTTCACAGCAAGGCTTGGTCTTTCCCACATGGCCATACAGCAGCTCATGCTGGCTTTTGCTCCTCTTCGAAGCCTCTGGGCTCAGCGACAATTAGCTCAATCACCAGCAGCGTTTGTTACACGCACCCCTGCACCCAAACCGAACGCAGGGGAAGCGGTGGCTGCTTGAGCAGTGCCCGACACCATCAGCGAGCAGGAGAGTCCTCGGGACCAAACATCGCCTTTGCTCTGTCGCCCTGAAATGCCAGAATCGCCCAAGAACCCCAGAAACACGGGAACATCGTCGTTCACCTGAGACCCTCATTATACAGCGCTTGATGTGGCTTCCAGTAAGGGCAGGGAAGGTCTCGTGGGTTTCCAAGTGAGGTCCCTAAGGCTCTGCAGTGGTAGGAGCCACCGGAGCTTTACTCAGCGCAGTTTTTAAGGCCCCGATCAGGCAGCTGGTTTACACCTATTTTTGAACCGTGCTGGTGCAGCCACAGCCAGGTGAGCGCCTGTGCAGCCAGCGTAGCCTCACCAAGCCCAGGAACCAGAGACGGTCCTCGAAAACAGATATGGGAATCACAAGCAAAAAAAAAAAAAAATCACACGAGTGCTGATTAAATGATCCCAGCAGCCCGATGAACGAGCATCCAAAATTATGCACACCCTGGTACAGCCACGATTGCCAACAGGCATCATATGAGTGTCTGGGGATGCAAGGGACAGTATTTGATTTAATGGAGGCTTAAAATATTATTATTATTATTATTATTATTATTATTATTATTATTATTATGCAGTTGACATTTTCATACCATCATTTGAGGTGAGCTGGGTTTGCACAGGGAGAGCTGGTCTTCACTTCAGGAGACGGGGAAAATTGGAAATCTGATTAAGAACGATGGCATGTGAAGTGCAGAAGTGGTAGGGAAATACTGCGTCTGCTTGTTGACTAACGCTGTCACTTAATGCATTCATTTTAGGTAATTAATTATAGAGAATATAGTAACTGAAACCCCGATGATGCCAGGGAGAGCCTTGTTCACCCATGCTTGGGACACAGTATGGGACACATGCCCCACGTCACTCCAGCCTGTCATCCGTCACCACGCACAACGTGAATTAAACATCGTTTACAACAAACCTATCTACAGCCTTGCCAGCATCTCAGCTTTTCACGGGGAGAGAGTGCAGGACTGAAAAAAACCACCCGTTCGGGTCTGTTCCCGCAGCGCTGCAAATCCCGAGGCGCTGGGCAGGTACCTGGGCCCCGACCGCACACCAGCCACCACGACACCCTGTCTCGTCCCACTCGGGGGGGTGCGAGAGGGGTGAATCTTTTCGATTCCCCGACTGTTTGTGCACCGACCAAAGCCGATCTCTGCTCGGCAGAGCTGCGTGGTCGATAGAGTCACGACAATGACCCAGAGGAACAGGCTGGCCAGCAACTTTATTAACTGGCGAACTCCACAAACGGACAAACTTAACGAACTGGCGAGCTCAACGAACAAACACAGGCGATTTGGCAATGGAGCTATTTTCCGGGCAACCTGTCACAATTTATCGCAAACTTGCATAAGAGTAGAGGGAGAGAGAAGCGAGAAAAGGAAAGGGAGAGGAGGAAAGAGAAAGAGAAAGTATCACCCCCCTTGGGTCCTGCGATGAGGATGACAGACGTGGCGATCCTCCAGTGGTGGGTGCGTGCGCTTCCCGGGGAGGGGGGGGGGGGGGGCGTGTCTTTTATAGGCTAATCCCCGCCTCCAGGCACGCCCCTTCAGGACTTACACGGTTCTTGTTCTAGAAAGTTCTCAATCTTCTGCGCAGGCGCTGGGGGAGGGGGGTGGTTGCAAGGGGTCTCTCAGGCGGTTGCAAGCCCCTTCCTCAGATCCACCCTGTGTGATCTCTGGCCGTACGTGGTCAGGTCCGGCAGAACCCGGAACCACGCGTCCTCCGACGCGCTCCCCACGTCCCGCATGTCCCGCTCCCGCTCTCCCCCACCCCGTGCTCGACGCCCTGCCGTCGCCATGCGAATAGCGCCTCACGTCGCCACAATGTTTGAGACATTGACTCTTTCAGTCTCTCACACACCCCACCTGCAAACCACCTTTATTGGTTTCAATGCACTCATTGCTCAAGCGGATCCACAGCTCTTAAGAGGGCGGCCGAGTCGCGGGGGCTTCCCAGTGCCTGCCACGTTGCCTGGCAGAAACCTTGGGCTCAGGCACCTTCTTGGCTTCACTTGGGTTTGTCACCTGGACTTGTCTTCCCCTTGAACAGCTTGGCACCGGCTGCTGCACCGAGTGGCCCCAGCGTAGTCGTCAGCCCAATTTTGGCACCAAGAGAGAAACCTGCAGCTCCTGCAAAGACAGAAAGAGGCGTGATGCCCTAGGAGCATGGAAGCTGCCTGCTGAGGGACCGACCACCGGGCAGAGACAGCCAAGGATCTCTCCGAGCTGGGCCAGGGAGCCGGAGCCCTGGCACAGCCAGTCCTGTTCTGGCTCCAGCCAGCGCAGCCGATGAACGCAGGCGTTGTTCTTGGCCGGAGAGCAGACACCTACCTGCACCACCCCCGATGTCCTCAGCCTTGGGTGCCCTACCCCAGCAAGTCCTGACTCTTCCTACCGCATCGTGGATTTATCCCTCCTCCACAGTCCTGGGCGATTCAGACCAACGATGGGTTGTTTAAAGGGCTGGTTTGGCTCTGCAGCAAGCCGAGCGTATGTGCAACCCTCCAGGGATGAACCCAGCGCAGCTCAGCTCCCTTGCCCTCCCCGCTCACCGATCGACTGCAGCACGGCCACGGTGCTCCCGGCAGCCACTCCTCCACCGTTGGCTATGGCAGCTGCTGACATCATCTTGGCAGCCACGGACCCAGCGGCGATGCCGGCTGTCGTAAACCCCAGCGCACAGATGCCCGCCGGGATGCAAACGAGTGCCACTCCTGCAGGCGGGACATCATCGTGGTGTCAGTGTGCTCTCTGCGACCCACATCTCCCCTGCCACCAGCGTGCCAGATCCAGCCTCCCAGAAAAGACAGAGGCGTCAGAGCGGGCAGCGAGGCCTGCGGGGTGCAGGGATGGGGACACCCCATCCTCGGGGAGAAGAGGCGAGGCGTGCGGGGCCGCAGCAGCGGGTGCAGGCGGATTTGCAGGCACAGGCCAGCGCTCCCCCCTCCCCGGGAGCTGCGCCCACCGTCTCCCCGGCACTCGCAGCCCCCAGCCCGGTCAGGTCCCCCACTGCCAGCCCGGGGACAGGACCGGGCGGCGAGCCCCAGCGCTGCTGATCCGAGGCCAGACCCTCACCTACTCCGACAGCAGCTCCAATGGTTGCTCCCGTGATTTTCTCTACCATCGCTAAGGAGGAAGAAGAAGGAAGAAGGCGGCAGGTGGGCGGGCGGGAAAGCTTCGCAGGGGGCCGGGCGCCCTGAGCCGGGCAGGGAGGGGCGGCGGTGCCGGCAGCGGCTCCCCCCACACACACACCCCCACACACCCCCCCCCACCCCCCGCCCGCCGGTCCCGCCGCTCCCCCGGCTCCAGCGGCCCCCGCAGAGCCCCGGGCAAGCGGCCGGCGACTGGAGCGGCCCCGCTGCTCCCGGGCCGGGAGGAGCGGGGAGAAGGGGTGCACGCCGGGGTGCCCCCCGCCCTGCCCGCCCTGCCTGCCGTACCGCCCTACCCCTGTACCCCTGTACCGCCGTACCCCCGTACCGCCGTACCCCTGTACCCCTGTACCGCCGTACCCTGTACCCCTGTATCCCTGTACCCCTGTACCGCCGTACCGCCGTACCGCCGTACCCCTGTATCCCTGTACCCCTGTGCCGCGGTACCCCTGTACCCCTGTACCCCTGTACAGCCGTACCGTCGTACCGCCGTACCCCCGTACCGCCGTACCCCTGTACCCCTGTATCCCTGTACCCCTGTACCGCCGTACCCCCGTACCGCCGTACCCTGTACCCCTGTATCCCTGTACCCCTGTACCGCCGTACCCCTGTACCCCTGTATCCCTGTACCCCTGTACCGCCGTACCCCTGTACCGCCGTACCCCTGTACCCCTGTATCCCTGTACCCCTGTACCGCCGTACCGTCGTACCGCCGGACCCCTGTACCCCTGTACCCCTGTACCGCCGTACCCCTGTACCCCTGTACCCCTGTACAGCCGTACCGTCGTACCGCCGTACCCCCGTACCGCCGTACCGCCCTGCCCGCCGCGCCCCGCCGACCCGGAACGGTACCGGAGCCGGAGCCGGGGCCGCCCCGCCCCGTCCCGCCTGTCCCCACCCCGGGGCCGCCCCCGCTCGGCGCCGTCCCCGAGGGAGGAGGGGAGGAGGCGGAGGTCTGCGTTGGGGCTTCTTTATTTGGGAGGGATCAGATACAGCGGGGGGGGGCAGCGGGGGGGTCACGGCAGATATCAGCGAGGGTCCCGGTGGGGAGCCGGGGGATCAGAGCAGGGCAGCCCCGGTGACGGTCCCCATGACTGACAGGGCAGCCTTCACAGCTGTGGGGAGTGCTGCTGCCTCTGAGGAAGAGGAAGAGAAACCAGCCCGAGCCCCCCCGGCCCAGCCCCAGCCCCCGCATGGGGCCCCCACTGCGCCCCATTTCCTGGGGGAGCACCCCGAGGAGGAGCAGCCCCCCCCCAGCCCTCGCCTCCCTGCTGCCATCAGGCGTCCCCGCAGCCAGGCCAGCACAGCCACCGGGCACCCCAGAGTGGGTGGGACCCCGGGGGTCCCCACTCCCGTGGCCACCCCAGGCCCTCGCCACGCTGCTGGTACCACCCGGGGAGGCCGAAACATGGGGTGCAGTGCGGTGACCCCACGGGCACCCCGCGGCACCGCACCAGGAGCACTCACCAAGCAACTGCGCTGTGGCCACCAGGCTCCTGGTGGCCGCTCTCCCGCCACTGGCCATGGCAGCTAGAGACATCATTCTGGTGGCCACGGATCAGGCTGTAATTCCTGCTTTGGTGAAGCCCAGAGTATCCAGGGCTGCCGGCACCACAGCCCCAGCGAGTCCTGCGTCAGAGAGCAGCAGCGGTGACGCTCCCGCGGGCACGCGCGTGTCCCCGGGCTGCAAAACCCTCAGCCCCGGGTTGCTCCTCAGACACACGCATCCCCCAGCCCCAAACCGGGGGGTGCGTGGAGGCAGAGCTCCAGCTCGCCCAGGACAGCCCGGAGCAGAGTGGGTGGTGCAGGGTCCCGGGGCCAGACCCCCCCTAGCTGGGGCATCAATGGGGTCCTGCACAGGGCCCCTGGGACAGGCCGAGGGGCAGCGATTTGGGGAGGGGGCAGCACCCCCCGAGAGGGGTCTGTGTGTGCAGAGCAGCAGCATGAAGCCCCAGGAAAGTGATCTATTTCCGCGTGGCGTCAGCCATCCCCGTGCCCACCAGCACCTTACCGATCCCTACGGTCGCCCCGATGGCAGAGCCAACAAAATCTGTAACACAGGAGAGATCGAGGGAGGTCAGTCGACGGGGCTGAAAGCGAAGGCGAGCTGCTGCCCTCGCTCTGGGCAGCACTGCAAGGGGCTCCTCCATCCCCTGCCCGCACCCCCAGGCCCCCCCCGCCCGCTGGAGCACCACGTGCCCCTTCCCGGGACGTCCCGGCGCTCACACCACCAGGACAGCAGCTCGTGCCTTCTCCAAAATGCTGGGGAAGCGAGTCCTTGCCGGCGCAGCCCTGATGCCCGTGGCTGGCCCTGGCCCCGTCCCACGAGAGCCCCTCACCCCTGAGCCCCCCTGCGCCCAAAAGCGGAGGGCGGTTTGCTGCGCGCCCGGGGCTGGTGCCCCGTGTCCCCAGTGCTGTCCCGCTGCGGGGCCCGTGCCCCTGACCCTGTGAGCTTACCCACGGTGGGCTGGCCTGGGGGGGCAGCCGCTGGAGCGAGAGGTGTGCCGGGTCTGGTCTGAGCCTGGTCCTTCAGGGAGTAAGAACAAGAGTTTCTTCCTAGGGCGGCGTGGGTGGCGAGCGGGGCTGGCAGGGCCTTGCTCTCCTGCCCTGACACCCGTAGCCACCCCCCTCCCACCCCGTCCTGCCCCCCAAGAGCCCCCAGCCACCCCACAAAAGCAGAGACCCCCCCCAGACCCCGCATTTCTTCCCAGCTCAGGGCTCCCCGGCCGCTCTGCCAGCCCAGTGGGGCGAGCAGCCCCCTATTTTTATCTCCCCCTTCGGAAAAGGGATGCTGTCCCCAAACACTCGTCATGGGGTCCCGGCACCCCACGACACCAAGCTGTCCGTCTGTCACCCACCGAGAGGTCGGTGCCGCTGGAGCGTGCCTGCCGCTGGTAGCAGGGGCCTCGGGTGACGTCAGGACGGCATTTCCAAGAAACCGCTCTGCTGGGTTTCATTTTCCCCGAATTCCTGGTCCATCGCGGTGTTTACCCGTGGTGTGCCTGGCTCTGCCGGCGCAGGAGGCGGCCGGGCAGCGGGGTGGTGGCTCACCCGTCCCCGAGGATGGGACCCCCGGGGCTGCTCGCTGTGGGGACCCCTCTCCCCCCGCCCCGACCCCTTTGTGGGGACGTGGGGACAGGAGGTGCCGGGGCTGTGACGGGGAGGACGCGCCAGGCGGGGGGAGGCTCCTCACGGCTGTGCTGTGGCGGCTGGGGCTTTATGGGGCATTTCCCAATGGTTCAGGACCGGTGAAGCTCCGTGGTTTTTGACAAGGACTACGGGCAGCGCGGGTGGTCTGGGCAGCGTGGAGATTTCCACCGGCTGGCAGCAGCATCCTCAAGAAACAGTCAAAGCCCAGTTTTGCAACCCCTCTTTCCCCCGCTCCCTGCACCCACTCCTCACCCCGAGCCCTCTCAGGGCAGGACGCAGCCAGCCCCCCCGGCAGCAGCCCCTCCGGGCCGGGGCGGCGAGGACGCAGCGGGTGCCGTAGCGCATGCGCCGCTGCAGCTGGTTGAAGGGGACCAAATCCAGTTGCAAGTTGATCTGGTTCCTTTTTACCAGCCCCAGGGACGCACCGTCTCTCCGGAGGCACCACCTGGGCCGGTGCTGGCGCGGGGGTCCCGGCGTGGGGGTCCCAGTCCAAAAATACATACTTCTTAACATTCCATAACGCCGGCCGACTCCATATGGGCATATGAAGAAGTATGTAGGGTTGGGAGGGAGAGGCGGGCGGCGTGGGGCTGGGCACACAGGGCACAGGGCCGCCCGCCGCTCCCGGCAGCACCCGCTGGCTCCGGGCGTGGGACCCTGGCAGGAGCCGGTGGCTGCGGTGAAGCCCTCGGCCGGGCAGGGGCTGTGGGGAGCAGCTCCTGCCCACCCCAGGTCTGGCCTGCACCCTGCATCCAGCCCCAGGTGCATCCCCAGCGGTGGCACCGCCCGTACCGTGCCGTAGTGCCCACAGCCACGCCAGAACGAGGGGACCCGCGTGTTTGGAGAGCGAGACAGTGCCGCGGCCGACGCGTGTGCCGGGGAGGCAGAGCCTCTGCGCTGGCCGGAGGGCACTCAGGCTGGCAACCCGCCCACCGCCTGGTATTTTGGCCGGCGGCTGCCCTTCGTGGGTGGTGGGACGCCCCGGGACACGGTCGAGGCTCAGCAGTTTGGACCGTGGGGCACCGTGGGGGGCTGCACCTCCGAGGAGATGGGGCCAGGGCCAAGTGCCGTGTCCCACGAGCCCGCGAGGGCCGGCATGGATGGCGGCAGTGGGTGCCTGCGCTGGGAGCCGCTTCTGCACGGGGCCCTGGCTCTTGGCAGGGGTCCCCGCTGCTGCTGCTGCGCTGGGTCAGGATGCACCAGCTGCACCCCCCTGGCACCCCACGCTGCCCCAGCACCCTGCAGCACCCCAGCACCCCCCAGGACCCCCCGGCACCCCACACCGCCCTGTCCCCCTCCCTGCTGCAGCCCGTGTGCCAGAGCAGCAGTTGCAGCTTGGTGCAGCTGGGGCCAGCGCTGGAGGGGACCCACCTCCCACCTCCCACACCCCCACCAGCTCGTTTGCGAGGCTGGGAGAATGACCCGGGGGTCCGGGCCTTCCCCACTCCCTCCCCACCCCCTCCCCACCCCGCAGCCTCTGGGCAGCGGAGGCCAGAGGTGCCTGTGCCCACAGGAGGGGGGTTCAGCTGAGATCTCAGGGGCTGGAGACCAGAAGGGGGTGGGGGGGGGCTCCCCGGACCCAGCACAGTGTGGCCAGGGCAGGGTGACGGAGGGGGCAAGTGTCACCACAGCCCATCCGTGCCTTGACCCCAGTGACCTTCCTACCCCTAAATTTGTGGCTGGAGCAGTGTGACGTAGGGAGCCATGCTGGGGGTCCCAGACCTGCCGCCTCCCAGGATGTGGGGGGGGGGGGTGAGGGGTGCACGGGGGGCCGGGCTGCAGGCAGGAGGGACGTGGGGCTGGCCAGGCCCGGCACGGCCATGACTCAGCGCCGGGAGCCGCGGCCACATGCGCTGCAGCTCTCTGCAAGGAGCCGGTGGGTGCCAAGTGCGCGCTCACCGTGCCGGCCCCGCTCGCGGCACCCGCCAGCAAGCGGAGACGCTGCTCGGTGGCCCCCGGAGCTGCCAGCCATTGCCATGGGGCACAGGGCTGCTGCCAGCATGGCCACGGTCCAACCGGGATGCTCTGCCAGCACCCCAGGGGCCTCCCACATGGCCAGTGCCCAGGGACCCGGTGCTGGGGACCCCAGAGGCAGCTCCCAGGACCCGCGTCCCCAGCCCGGCAGCAGTGGTGGGGCAGAGTGTGCCCGGCTGGACCAGCATCCCTGTCCCCCCTCAAAAAGCAGACTGCGGAGGTGTCCCGAGGCCAGCGGCCGCAGAGATGTGCCCTCTTAACCCTTCGGGCTCCGCCGGCCCCACAGCGCAGTGGGATGCTGCCACACAGTTTTGCTGTAGGGGTGCAGGGGATCCCAGGGGCCAGCGGGGCTGTTGGAGCACAGCGGGACCCGAAAGCTGGCAGTTGCCCCCCCCCGAGCCCCCAGAGCGAGGGTGCAGTGTCAGGGCTCTCGCATCCCAGCCCAGTTCAGCTTCAGCCGCCCCGGCTCACCTCGGGCAGCCTCCCAGGACTGCAGTGCTGGAGCTACCCCAGCCTGGGGGGCCCACGCAGCCCCATCCCACGGCACCATCCCCGCAGCACGCAGCCAGGCTCTCCCGGTGATCTTGGGGGGCTGCACCCAGCACCGTGGGATGCTCGCCGCATCCGGGGTGCCCCATCTTGCCCGACCCCAGCCTGGGCCACCCATGCCCGCTCCCACCACCTCTCCTTGCTCTCGCCCTGCCCCACGGCCCATCTCTGCCCCGCTGCCCTCTCTGTGCCCAGACATTCCCAGTCATCGGGGCAAGCCCCTCCGCAGCCCTGGGGGCGGCCCCACCGCTGCAGGCAGCCCCAAGCCCTCCCCAGCCCCAGCGCTGCCCTTGACGGCGGCAGACGCGTCCCCGAGCCAAAGCCTCTCCCTGCCTTCGGCGCGGGGAGCTCTGCCCCAGCGCAGCCCCTCTCCCACGGCTCCTCTGTGTCCCCACACCAGCCAGGAGCCCCCTACCCAGGCAGTCCCTGGGTCCCCCACCTGCCCCAAGAGCAGCTCCCTGCCCCGGGCAGGGCAGCTGGTGGGCACCGGGGGCAAATGGCCTTACAAGGGGGGGGCGAAGAAGCTGTGGGGGCTGCCGGGTCCGGCCATAGTGGCACCCACGCGCTTGCATGGCACCCAACAGCCCCAGCCTGTCTATAAAAGGAAGCGTCTTTTTTCCCCCCAGCACCGCATGCCCGGCCGTGCTCTGCAGTCGCTGCCTCGCAGGGGCCTTTCCAAGTTTTACTATTCAGCGCTGCCCCCCCCGAGCGGCTCCCCCCAGCTCGTCCATCCCCAGCAAACCCACTGCAGCAGCCACTCCGGCCACTGAGAGGCTTAAAAAATAAGAAAGAGGCCCAGCAAGGAGGTGGGAGGTGGATACAGGAGGAGCGCTGGCGGGGGGTGCCCGGGGGAGCACCCCAGCTCCCGTCCTGCCACCCCTTTGCCTGCAGGCATTGACCGTGTCGGGGCTGCGGGCGTGTGGCCCGTGGAGCCCTGGTGCACCCAGCCGCGGTGGTCAGCGCTTCCCCCCGTGCACGTCCAAAATACGATGCCGAGGTGCCCAGGAGCTGGGCTTCCCTTCCCACCCCATCCCACCCGCGTGGGGTGTCCCCGCTTTGCATGGCTGAGGGCACCCCAGCTCCCTGGGAAGGGGGTGACCGGACCCACTGTAGGGGGGCACCCACAGGCAGATGGGCCAGGCTCTGCCCGCCGACCCGAGCACCCACCACCCACGACCCTCCTGCAGCTGGGACCTGACGGGGGTGCCCCATTGCCCCCCTCAACCCCACAGAGAGTTTGCTGCTGCCGCTGCTCCTCTGCCTCCGCCCGGCTTGGCCCGAAGTGGCGGGGGGCCGCGGTGACCCCCAGCCCCGGGCTGCCCCCTCCCTGCCCACCCCGAGCCGCGGCCAGGAGCCGATGCGAGCGGCGGCAGCATCCCCAGCCCCAGCGGGGCTCGGCACCAGCCGGGCTCGCTGAAGGTTAAACGCTGGCGGCGGGGAAAGCCCCGCTGCCTCCCGCAGACCCCGCACCTCCCGCCCCGCACGGCCACTTACGGTCCTGGAGGTGACACCGGCCGGGTGCGGGCTCGGCTGGCGGCAGCGGGCTGCGGTGACACCCGGCACGAGCATGCCGCTTCCCCGCTCGCCTTGACTTTGCCACAGGACTCCTCCGGCTCGTCCGCAGGAGCTTGCAGCATCCTCCAGTTCAGCGGGAGAAGTTCCTCGCCAGGGAGGGAGGGAGGGAGGGATTTAAGGCAGACCCTGCCTGGGATGCGGATGGCTCCGGGTGCAGGTGAAGACCCTCCGCTCGCCGGGCACCCCGCAGCCCCCTCCTCGCACGCCCCGTCCCGGGCTCGGTGCCCCGGCACAGGGCTCGTGGCGTGCCCAGCTCTGGGGATGCTGCGCCGGTGATCTCTGCCGAGAAGCCCTCTCCCTCCTGGACGAGGCAGCCAGGGCGGCCGGCGGCATGCAGCCAGCCACCTCTGCCCCCCGCCACCTGCCCTGCGTCCCCCAGGTGCCCGGCGGGGGTCCTGGAGCACTGCCGCGGGGAGAGCTGGCACGCACTGCTGGGCCCAGCTTGGAGGGCAAGGCAGAGCCCGTGGGCCACTCAGGAGGGCGAAACCTGTCGCCACTGCAGCCACAGGGGCTCCCCTGGGCCAGGGGACCCCACGGGGATGGGGATCCCCGGGCTGCCCCGGGCCACCCACTCTGGATGTCCCCAACACCCACGGGGCGGCTCTTTCAGCATCCAGAGCAGCAACGCCCGGGGGTGCAGGGCCGCTCTGCCCACCCTGGGACCCCGCCGTCCCCGGGCTCCGGCCGGTCCTACCTCTGGCTGCGGAGCGCTGGCGGGGCGAGGGGGACGCCCCACTCGGGGCTGCGGCGGGGGCAGGACGCTGGGAGACACCTTATTGTGGTTCCCAAAGGGAAAAGCCAGAAAAAGCAGCACGGCGTCCCTCCCGCGGCGGTCCCGGCGGCTCCCTGCCTGCCACGACGCCCTCCCCAACCCGGGTGCGCTCTGTTTGCCTGCTATTTTTGGCAGCCTCCTAAGAGCTCCTCTCAGGCTATTAATAATGAGAGTGCGAAATTCGTTTGGCCTCTCCTATATAAGGAAAGGTAGAGGCTTAGAGGCAGCTAAATATACTGGCGCGTGCGGGAGCAAGCGGGGAGGCTTTGGCACCGAGTGTGGAAAAGAGATTGTTTGAACAATGGAAAGATGGACTCACTCGGCACACAGGGCCCCGCGTGGATGGACGGACAGATGGACAGAGGGGTGGACGGAGGGTGACAGTGCCCGTGGGCCTGCACGGCAGCACCCGCATCGCACCCCGATGCCCCTCGGGGCCCTGCTTCGGCAGGACGAGCAGCGGGAGCGGGGAGGCTGCTGTGCAAAGCCCCTGTCCCGAGCGAGCCGTGGTCTCCCCAAACTGCCTACAACTAACCCACTGGGCCAGCAGCGACGCAGGGACAAACGCTGGGTCTGTGCCTGGCCAGGAGAGACGTGCGGGGTGCTGGTGGTGGGGAGCAGGGCGGGCTGGGGCAGGGTGACCAGTTCCCATTGGGACACAGCCAGCACAGGGCTGCTCCTCCAGCTGAGCCCCCTGCAAATCCTGGCGTCTCCTGGGGCAGTGACTCAACGCTCCTGCCCTGGCTCTGCCACCCTGACACAGCCCTGGGGACAGCTCCAGCAGTCGGGGGTCATGCCGGGGTGCTGGCAGTGCCACGGCGTCCCCAGGAGCCACCGGCATCCCTGCAGTGCCCTTTGCTCACTGGTGCTGCCCACAACCACCGCACAGCGATGCTGCCTCAGAGCTATTCCCTGCTTAATGAGGAGGTCGTTACCGATACCATAACCATAACCGTGTCACCCTGAGGGCTCCAGGGGCCCCGGGCGAGGTGTGGGAGCTCCTGCCGGTGCGGCCATGGAGGGCCCGGCTGGAAGAGGTAAAGCAGCAGCAATTCAGGGAATCCTAATGACAGGAAGGCGCTGGGGAGCAGCGCCAAATCCACATGTTTGGAGCAAGGACAGCGCAAGCAGAGGGGTGAGAACGAGTGCGGAGAGAGAAAAAACGTGCTCTGCCCTAGGCTTCAGAAAGAGCCTTTTTCTTTTTTAACTCCTCCTAGCCACAGGCACTGCTTAGGGAGGGATAAACGGAGCTGGGGAGCTCGAGGTTGTATTTGCAGCTACACTGAGCTCCCCGGCTCCGTCGCGGTCTGACAGGCACCCTGGTCTCACCCTCAGGCGGTTGCAGCATTGCAGCACCAGTGGCCGCATCCATGCACCCCCTTCCCCAAGGGGCCCCGGGGCTTCCCTGGGCTGCTGAAGCACCAAAATGCTGGGACGGCCGCAGCAGCGGTGGGCAGAGTCCTTGAGCTCCTGCCTTGGCCAGGGTCACCGCTGCCTCAGTTTCTTGAGCTGTGAAACGCCTGCAACAAAACCTATTTCTCTGAGATTTCTCTCAAATAATGAGCCTGGGGTTGCTCTGAGGCTCCAGACCAGACTCAGATCCCCCCGGGGCGGCGACGCAGCTGTAGGCACGGAGCAGCTGTTTGCCCTCGGGGCAGTGAGGAATCCTGGCTCTCTCCCCGTGCTGCCCTGGGGCTGGTGCCAGCTTTCCCCCACGGAAGCCGAGCCCTGAGAACCCACAGCTGGGGGACATGGGGCTCCCTCACCCACGGCCACCACCTCTGTCCCTCGCCCCGAGCTGGGTTTCCTCCCACACCTCTGCAAGGAGCCAGCACACGTTAAGTAACGCCGAGCAGACAGCAAAGGAGCTGGCTGGGAGCAGGCGGGAAAGGGCGGCCCTCTGGAAAGCTTCCCGCAGGGACAACGACAGAGCAGGAGGAAGAAAAAAAAAAAAATAGCAGAGCTGGGTGACACAAAGCAAAGAGCATGAACACAAGGGGACAGGACCCCGCTGAGCAGCGATGGCAGAGGGGTGGCAGGCAGGAGCCTTCTGCTGCTCCAGATTTCCAGAGACAAGGGCTGCTCCCAGGCAGGTTCCTGCCCCGATGGCAGGCAGAGGTGTGCTACAGCATCAGGAGCTGGTCGATGCCCGGAGAGGGTTGGGGTGGCTTTATTTTGAAGGCAGCGGCTGCCACACTCGTGAGCAGAGGCAGTGGGATGGGGAGCCCAGCAGATTTGGCTTCCTACGTCCTTAGGTGACATTGAGCAGCATGAACTCCAAGGGCTCCGGCACAACCCGTGGTGCACGTGAGATGCGCGTGGACAGAAGGGCAGCGCTGAAGGTGAGTCTCCTCCCCGCTCTGAAAAATCCGTGTCCCATGGTGCCGTCAGGTCCCTTCTGGCTGCCGTGGTGCTAAAGTGTGTTCCCTACAGCGGCCAGCCACGGTGACAGCTGGGCAGCCGCCTTCATCTCCTTCAAGGACTCCACTAATTAATAAGTGTTCCTCTGCTCCATTAGGAGGAACAGTTATCCCAGGTTTGGGTGCAGCTTGAGCCCCGATGCTGCTGCTATTTTGCTTTCCAGTGAAATCAAGTCGGACCCTGCCTTGAATATCAGGGAACAGCCCTGGGCAGGTCCAGGAGACTCCGTTCCTGGTCAGCAGGAGACCGGGGGGAAGAGCCGTTGGGGGCTTGGGCAGAAAGTCAACTTCAAGTAGCAGAAGCGAATTTTGGTTGTGCTAAAGCAGGGGCAGATAAACAAACCAGGGGTCAAAACACAAGCGCAGGGCCCGTAGCACGAGGCTCAGCATCTCCTGCTCCCTACGCAAAGCACAGCCATCAACACGGAGAGGTTGCTGCACCGGTCGCTGAGCAAGGAGGGGACTTGGCCGTCTGTCAAGCAAGCCCTTGGCAGCCCCGTTAGCTGCGCTGGCAATAGAGCCCCAGCGCCAGCTACAGCGGCTGGAGCGAAGGCAATCCCTCGTCCAGCAGCGCCCGCTGAGAGCCCGCTGCTGGGCACTGGGCAAGAGGAACGAGGGAGGACTTCCAATTCTCATCCCAAGAGCACAGTGGTGTTATTAGGAACTGTCCCACAGCTGAAACTGGAGAAAGAAGCAAGCTGAGCAGCAGCAAAACATCTTCCCTGTTTATTTGCAAGAAACATTTTGTTTAAAAAAATTACTTTTAGTCTTGATCCAAGTAACACCGCAATCAACAAACGTTGTTAAAACAAAGTTCAGACAGGTTGGGCAGCCCCTGCTACACAGAATGAAGAAAAGATTTAAGAGCAAACTATTTTAAAACTAGATTGCAACATTCGCCTCAAACATCTTAACCGGTGTTTGAATACGTTAAAGAAGAAAACAAAATCAAGTGAAGCTGATCGTTCATTTAACAGATGTCTCAGTTTTTAACTTCCACACATGGGTAACTTGTAGCCAGTGTCTCTAATTGTGAAATCATAATGCATAGCAATGCAGAGACCTTCCCGAGCAAGGTCAGCCCCGCTCATGGTGCTCGGGTAACAAAACAGCAGCGATATTAGTGATGCCACGGGGGAGGAGGAGAGGGTGGCAAGGGATTTCAGAATAATGCGTTTGCTCCGTGCGCACGCACCTTGGGAGAGGTCTGCGGTAAAGGTGGGCTAAAGCAGACCGTCTGCCCCGTCCCCTGGGTCAGGGGGTTCCTGCGCTGGGACAAAAGTTACTGCCTGCAGCCCGGGAGGGTCTCCCCACCTCCGTCAGCTTCACAGGCCCTCGTGCTCCCACGCGGCCGGGGTGCAGTTGCTGCGTGTCCCCGTTTCTTGCAGCCCCGCGAAGGCGAGGGCTCAGCGGCACCGAGGGTTAACGCGTGGAGCGAGGGAGAGGGCGGCACAGCCAGGGAATGCTAATGGGAGGCAGAAGTCTAAGGGGAGCTTGCGCTATGCTCTGTCACAGACCTGCGCTCGGCGATGACAAATGACTAACGAGCGAGGAAGCCATCCTAACCGAACTGCTCAGCACGGAGGGAACGCCACAGCCCACCGCAAAATCCAGCCGTTGCGGGCGGTGCTGCCAGCTGACTAAAGCACCCCAAACCAAACTGTGGGGTTTGGTTACCCCACAGTGAAATGTAAGGATGAAGAAAATAACCTCGGCTAAACAAAGGCGTTGGCGGTAACAGCTGCACAGATTTTAATTCCTCCCTCTTCCGTAACAAGAAGCCAGGCTTGCCTGAAAGCACACTCTGCATCTCCTGTGAGGGGTACCCATCTCTGCAGCAACGAACGCCCGATGGCTGAACCACTGCACCCAGCCCCGATCTACTGCCGGGGGGACTTCCCCGGGACGGGCAAGAGGCTGGAAAAGCACCAGCCCCAAGGACCAGAATCAGCGAGAGTCCAACAGCTCCCCTCTAACAGCACAAAACGCTTTCAGGCACAGTCCCAGGACCACATCTGATCGATCCCTGCAGCTTCAAAACCTCATTTTCTTGGGGTTTATTCATCTTGCATTCAAATGAAGGGAAACGCATGAGAGGGTGGCGTCACCCAAGAGTTAAGTGTCTGGCCATCGTACAGCTCACAACAGCGGCCGCAGCCAGCGCTGGGCTGTGCCCCTCTGAGGCACGCCACGGGGAGCATCCCGGTGTCAGCCATCCCCATGTGTGGTCCCAGGCGGGCTTGGAGGGAAGGAGCTGTTGGGAGAACGGGTGCAGGAGCAGCCTGGGAAGGGGAAGCCTGGCTCGGAGCACCAGCTGCGCACAAGACAGACAAGCCGGAGGGTGGCCCGTGCCGTGACGCAGACAAGCAAGAGGCAGGCCCCGTGCCTGGCGGAGTCAGGAGGGCACGAGGCTAATGCCTGGGTACTCGGGAGAGCAGCAGGCTCCAGTGCTGGTGCCTGAAGAAGACAGCTGATTGCCCAGAAAAATAAACTTAGCAGCAGCCATGACTACATTCAGCGAGGGAACATTCCCTCGCATTCAATAGTGTTTAATCTTCATCTAGCTCAACACAAATCAGTAGTGCAGCAATATAAATACAACCGAGGAAGTTGCCTTTTGGCTTTCAGAGCTCAAAAAAAAAAAGCCAATGAAACAAGTTTCCAGTTTTTAAATTAAACACAAAGAAAGGCAATAAACTGCCCACCCATCCACAGAGGAGCAGCGGCATCCTTCACACCAGCAAGAGGCTGATTTCTGCCCGAGGACAGGGGTGCAACTCATGAAAGCAGCATAGTGAGATAAAGGAGGGGGTATGGGAAGGGACCACCACACACCTGCCCCCAGAGCCCCGGCAGCAGAGACGCACGGCCACTTGCTGCCAGCACTCACCACGCGATGCCCTCGGGTACCGAGAGTTCCCTTTTCCACCGACTAAAGGACACCAAGTGTGTACTTCGCACTGCGTTAGGAGCACGCAGGGCTCTTCAGCCGCAACAACGTGAGGCCACTAAGCTGCCAGCCAGAGGGAGCAGCCAGCTGCTGGGGACTGAAGGTATCGACCCCCGTTTGCCTGGGTTGTGCAAATTTTAAGGACCCCCCCCCCCCAGTATACAGTGTTTCATAACTGAGATATGGTTAATGTCCAGACTCAAGGACGGCTTGGCGACCAACAGAAGGCGCTGGGGCCACTGAACAACATCTCACAGCTTTGGAATTAAGCCAGACATTAGACACAGGTAGCAAAGCTGGGTGTCCCCCCCCGGCTCTGGTACCCAGCGGAGAGCTTGCTGCAGGAGGGTGTCTCCTAGCCCAGCCAATTACCACAGACAGGTCAGCTTTTCACATCTGAACAGGCACCGTGTCATCAACACTCCCAGTGAGAAAAGCCTGACAATAATTTAGAACAGCTACAAACCCCTCTCCTAACCTGCAAGCTGATGGAGTGTGACCATAGTGTTTAGATTCTCCCTCCTCTACACTCCAAAAGCAGCCAAGTGCATGTGAAAGGACAAATCTAAATTAAAACAGTGCTTAAACCATTAGGGAAGGTGGGAGTAAAAGAGAAGAAAGCTGTTCGACAGCAAAAGTAGCCCATGGCAGGCTACTGGAGCCTGAAGGGAGCTCACAGCACAGCTCAAAGCACAGCCTTGACCTTCCTTCTCTAAGGAGCTCCCAAGACAAGCGAGCTGGACGTCCATGGGTGTTTCCTCCACTGCAGTCTGAGGTGGGCTAGGAGGGTCCTGCACATTCACAGTCACTCCAAGTGGTTCTGTCCTGCCGCTCTCCAGATGCCAGCTCTGTCTTTTCTGACGCTTCGCCTGGGGTTCACAGTTGCCTTCTCCTCCCTTTGATTCCCCTCAAAGTTCAAATTCAAGTACAACCAGTTTTAACTGAATGAAAAGAAACCCACAAAAACAAAGTTATTTTCTGTGAAACGAGTTAGCAGCGTTGTCCTAATCAAGCTGGCCTCCAAAGGCCCTTGTAGGATAGGGACGGGAGTGGCCTTTCCCACTGAGCTCCAGCAAAAGGCCACCTGAGGGGAGCTATAGGATTTCCTCCCTCTGGTTCTTGGGTTTGAGCATCACTTGTCCATTGCGCAAAGAGCCATTCTGGCTACGGAGCAGTTTCCCTTTTTCACGGTCAGGCCACGTGAAGATGGCTTCATCGCTGTCCAGTTCAGACTCCGAGTGCATCAGGCTAGTGTTGAGGACCTGGGCTTTCTGTCTGCTGCCTTTAAAGGAGAGAGATTCTCAGGTTAAAAATACTTTTAATACCGGTCAACCACCTCACCTTACTCCATTCCCCCTTTAATCTCCTTGTCCTATCATGTCAAAGGGGCAGCCTAATCAGACTTTCCTGTGTCTGTCACTTCTTCCTGCAAATGCTGAAGCCAAAGCGATCCTGTTTCAGGTACTTCGGCATGAGAGAGGTCACAAAGACACTTTGAGATAGTGCAAAGCACAACAAACAGGTAGGAAAGCAAATTACGTTACCAGAAGGGGCTGTGAGTATACGTGGGAGCTTTGTCTTCCTGACCTTGCTCGGGGCATTGCCTAGAAAGCTCTCTGAGGGCTAATGGCTGTAGTAAAGAGAATACGCAGGTGTGCAAGGGAAGATCGCTGCGTTCTTACTACCCTCCCTACTCCCATCTCTGCTTCTCTTGCCTGCAAGGGAAGAGAGATAAATTAGCGGGGTGAATTTAGATTAATGCACAAGGACAGGAGAGAGACATTTACTGATATTGTCAGCAGAGGAAATATTTAAATTTAGCTTTTCCTTAATGGAGAAATGCAACATTTCCTCTGTTAGCAGAATGCTCCCTGGACATATCTAGCAGGGAAAAAGACTTTAGTCAGCAGCCAGTCTCGGAAGAAGCAAGATGAGTTTAGTTACCAGAGAGCAAACGGTCGAGGCACATTTGCTACAGACTGCAGAACAATGAGCCCTTTATTTAACAGTGGGGCTCTTCTGTGCAAGGTGACAGATGGTCAGATTAAAGCAGAGTTGGGTGCTGAGGGAGGAAAACACACACGGTTTTTCTTCAAGGGTATCTGTATTTGTGCAGTTGGGATGGCCTGCTTCTCAGAGGAATTGTCTGATCAGCTCTGTCGCTGCAATGCCCTCCAATGCTGCTGTTAGGCGCTGTTCACTTTGCTGGAACACCATTAAATGGGATAATACTAGGATGAGCAATTATTTTCCACTAGCAAACAAGGATCAGGGACTATTTTCCACGCACAGTTAAAATAACTCCTCCTCTAAACAAAACCAGGGCGCGCACTCGTATTTGAAAGGCGTATTTCAGCGGCGGAAGTGCTCCCCAGCATTCGGTGGGGCTGTGCTTTGCACACACTTTCCCACGTCTCCCTCCTTTCCTGGTCAGTCAGCAGGTGACCACAGCTCCGTTCAGGTATCAGATACAATTGCAGCAAAAACACTCCAGCCTGAAATAACTCAATGATCTTTGCAAAGCACCTGACAAGCACTCTCGAGGACAGCAATGCGGACAGGAAAATGCTGGCTAAGAACACTGAAGACAAATGACTGCCCTTCTGGAATGGGCTAACAGGCCTGAAGCCACATGGAGCACTGAGGACTTCATGGGTCTCCCCCTTAAGATAAGCATCTGCTTACTGGAAAAATTAGAGGATGAGCTAAAACGTGAAACTTTCAGAGCCTGATGCTCACAAGGACAAGAATCAATAAATTTATGAGCAGGTCATTTGGGGTGTAAGAATACGGGGGCAGAAATAAACATCGCTCTCTCCAGGCTATGAGTACTTTCAGGTGTCCCCTTGCTTACTAGCCAAAGTCGATCAGTTTAGTGAAATGCTTAGTGACGCTGAATTCATGCTTTGCGGCAGTGGAAGGAACTGCATATTGGCCAGAAGCAAACTACCAGAACCCAGCAGAAAACTTTAGAGCAAGAGAAGTTATAGTCAACACATAGTTTTGGGCTTCCTGGATCAGGCTGGTCTCTGCACAGCTTACATGCATCCACTTCCTACTTCTGCAATAGGAAATGGAAACACCAGGACCAGGCCAGTTTCAGCCCCAATTTCTAAACCAAAGAGTTAGATAACTTGACTAAATACCCTGTATACAGATCTGAAACAAGCTCTTAGATCTTCCAAGACTCATCTGTCAGTGCCTAACATCACGTTGGTTTCACTCTGATTTTTAGTCCACTGAGGAAGAGTGTTCTTAGTCAGCATTCTGGAAACGCTGAGCTCTTCCCTCTCATGTTTTACCTGCTTTGGGATTTGGTTTTAACTCCAGGCTTTCTTGATCCGTTGCATCCAAAATCTTGTATTTGCTTTTTCTTTTCGATTTTCCTTTTCGTCTAAAGGGGAAGAAAAGGAATTAAGAGGCAGGCCATTTCTAAAAAAGCCGGAAGAAAAAAAACAACTCTGATCTTCAAAGCTAGAGTACTTGCTTATTTCAGATTATGTTCGTATCAGAAAGCACAACATTAAAAACCTTGCTTTAGTTGCACATTTATAGGCTAATCCAAATCTCGCTTATTAACTGAACCCAGAGTTCTAGGACTTCAATGTTTCACTTGAAACACTAAGTGACAAAAACTAATATCCCAGGGCTAAACAGATGACCTGCTGGGATGAGGGGTTTGAATCTTTCACCTCCTAATGCAGCTACTTGGCTGTGAAGCACTGATACAGTGGGGGTTACGGCCTCAGTCCCACCTCTTGCAACAGCAGATCACCATCCAGGATAAGATTCCAAAGGCAACCACAATGACGAAAGATGCAATGATCACATACAGCACACTCCACTCTGAAAGCAAAACACCCCAGAGATAAAGACGTTTTGGCACCTCATACAGTTGACAGTGTGCGCTTTAGATGACTATTCTTGAGAAAGAAAAAGAAAGGCCTGACCCTTTGCAGAATTAGAGGCTGGCATCCATCACTGACAGCACCACTAACTCACCTACGGAAGCCAGGGGCTTGAGATCCAGTGTGCGGACTCGCTGCACAAGGGCATTTTTCAATGTGTGTTGATTTATAAAATTTGCTTTCCTGTGGCAGGAAAGCCTCTGTAGGGGCACGACAGAAAAGAGGTGTCATTTATACACCTCTTGAATGGACTCAGCTCTTATTGAGCGTTCACCAAGAGGGTCTGAAGAGGAGTCGCTTCCCTATCAAATATCGCCTGCTTAGAAGGTACGTGTAGCGAGACCAGGGCAGGGACTAGCTCCTTGTGTGAGCATCACGTGAGAGATACCGGGAGAAAGCAGGTACCTGTTACTCTGCCTACCCTGGGTTTCAAAGACCGTTTGCTTTCCAAAGGTGAACAATCCCAGAGAGGTTGCACGTACCACAGTTGCTTTCGCCGTCCCCCATCTGCACCCTGACGAAGTTCTCCATCCAGAATGGGTCACAGACACAACGCTTGGTGAAGGAGTCACAGCGTCCATGCTCAGAGCAGTTCAGTTGACACGCTAGGGACCAAAACCAGCAAGATGAACTAAATGACTCGCACGTGAGGCAAAAATGGGACAGTATAGTTCAACACGGTCAACCCCCATAGGCTCTAACTTTAACCTTGTCACTCTGTAGTTCATCCTCTTAGCTTAGCCGTAATCACAAGCAGTAAGAAGTGCAAACGTAAGCACTTAGGCCTCATGCCAAACTAAAAAGTCCCACTTCACTAACAATGTAACACAGTGATTCTTACTTACTGACTGTGTTAATTTCTAATGCCCGGAAGATGAGGAAGTCTGACTGTTGTTTCCGTAGCTCGTTTTTTAGCGTCCAGGCTACCTCTCGTCCTTTGAATATCTGATGGGGTGGCTGGTTCTGTACAAAAAACACCATCTTCGTGCTGGAAGTCAGACAAAAATGATTATCTGCTGCTTCTCCAAACACCAGGCAGAGAGCCATTCTCCCCAGTCTGTCATTAGAGGAACTTATTCAGAATCCCAAATTTATTTAAAGACCAGACTTCTGTCTCCATCTTGGAAGCAATAACATTAGACCTGGTCATACAGTAGAAAACCCTTTGGGACATCTGATCCATCCATATTTTCAAAGCTAGGGCTGGACTGTTCTTGAGTTTGCTAATGGTTTTGTCAAGTCTCGTTTCAAACATCATCAAGCACATCTTTGCATGTTCACACTAACTATGCAAATCCCCAACCTTTAAGGTCCTGACATTTGCATAATCTCCTCCCTCACTGTGGGATCCTTAGACCTTACTAAACGTGGAACCTAGGGACTCATTCAACTGCTCGGCACAGAGCTCCAGCAAGAGAGAAGGCAGTGAAGGTTTACAATCTCTTGCAAAGCCTAGTTCGAATGCACAAAGCGTTACAGCCAGAAAAAAGCACGGGTGTAGAGGATACTGTATTCTGCACCTTTTATTGCATTAACTTTATGATAGAAGAACTTGCTCCCCTAGGCTTGCTAGCCTTGCAGAACCCCGCGTATCCTTCAGATTCACAAAAGGATGCATGGATGTTTCAGATTTATTATCACCAGGGAGCCTATGAGTCAACAGGATATTAGTGAAGCCCTCAGAGTTATGTGAAAAAACAGCAGCTGGCGGAAAACGGTATTTTTTAAACAGTACGAGTTACTTAGATAGTTGAGGCAAAAATGGGATCTTAAAGCCATCTGTCAGAAAATCATTTCTGCTCTTTTATAACACTTCCCACTCTTTTGTCTACTTAATAAACATATAAACAGATGAAGCATTAATTACAAGAATCCCTTACTTGCCTTACTCGGTGAAGAACGGTGGCAACTGGCCTGGTCATGGCAGAGATAGAAAGGTAATATTACAACAGAAAGTGCTGGCTCTTCTGTTCTGAGCTCTTTAGGTTTGCATGGGCAATGAATTCTGGTTTTACTGCTACAGCAGGCAACGTGCACACGAAGGAATCAATACATTACTCAACTCAGGGAAGTCTAAAGTGTAACTGCAGATTTATTGCTGACTTGCTGCATGACTTTAAGCATGTCCCTTAAATCTTTTCCAGTGTTTTATCTACCTTAAAACTACTCCACTTTCAGTACGAATTACGTGCAATATTACACTTATTTCAACAGATTACCTCTCTGCCCTTGATAAGCTTGTTGCCATACCACTCACATGCATGTTCAGGCATCCTCAAACACACCTACAGTAACGACGGACTGCCGTTAGTACGGAGACACATGTAGCTGTTGCTGTGACAACGCTACAGCACCAGTCGCTGAAGTTTTCTGCAGAACAGTGAATTTCCCAGACCAGCCATTTGTGCAGAGGTGGAAAGCTAAACTCGATCAGGTACTTTCATGCCAAAGCAGCATGGCCAGGATCCAGCTGGGCCAAACCATCCCTTCTATGACTTGCTGGTTGCTGTACTTGGGGCTGAGCAACACTGTCCAGGCAGGTGACGTGACCCTGACCTACAGCCTTGCCTATAAGCAAACCTACAGCCTTGCCTATAAGCAAACTTCCACTTGTTTAGAAGAGACCAGCTGTAGTTTACAGTAAGCTAAATAGCAATCAAAACCAAGTTTTCCTTATCTCTTCAAACAAAAATTACACTGGTTTTCAACATTTTATTTTACATTGAATTGAAGCTGATGTAGTTTTAGATTAGCTTTACTGCCCGCACGAAGTTGGCATGCAGGCTACTACTCAGGGGATTGCTACACCACCACCTCTGGTGCGGCGTCAGTGTTTCACCAAACTGCGCCTGTACCAAGCCCCATGATTTGTCCAGTTGTGTCACGGCTGTAGAACATCCTTCAGATAGTCTTCACAATTTTCAAAACCGTATCAGATTAGTTCTTATTTTACAGATTCACGGGACAAAGACATTAGCAGCAGAAAACAGCTTTTGAGGACAATGCAGCATCTCCACAGGGGAAAGAAACCCAAGACCTGCTTGGCAATACACCTTCTCTGACCCGAGCAAGCAGGAATATCCATTTTAAGCAACATCTCCCCATGTTCCGATTGTCCAGTCTCTTCCCAAAAGAAAGCAGCCCTTGGTTTACTAAACCCTCAAGAAATCCCCTCAAGCAAACCCTCAAGCATGTACACTCACAGATGAGCCCTACCTTTGTTCGGTGTACGGCTGGATCTTCTGCACAGTAATATCCGAGTCGAGGACCCCCAGCAGAACGCCTATTTGTCGGATAAACATGCCCTTCTGCCTCTCAGTCAGCTGGCTGACATTAACATCCAGAATTATCTCCACAAGGTTATTTTTCCTAGGATCTAGTGAGAATGTAGATAATACAGATCTTTAGAACTTCTATTTAACAGTCTGGGTACAAGTCAGGTTTCTAGTATCTTTCCAAAATGTTTCTGCTTTGAACACAAAAGTACAGAATCTCAGCGTAGGGAGGGATACAAGTCTATGACTTTCACAGGTGAGGCAAGCAGTAAGAGTCAGCCCCCAAGAACCACATGCAAATACAATCACATCCCCCAAAACTTTTGACCTTCTACAGTTCTGAGCTGGACTCGACTACACACTTTATCTCAGCACATTGTATCCAGGCAAACAGAGGGCTTGCTAGTGCACTGTAGGCAAATGTGGTACAGCACAAAATCCAGACTGACCAGGTTTGACTTCCACCGTGGTCCTTTCCACATCACTCTCTCCTTTGGCATCTGTTACTCTGAGGTGGAATATGTAGGTTCCTTCTACCAGATTGGACAGGAGAAGGACAGGATGATGGTCTGAATTATTTAAGACTTCCTGGAAGGCAGAACAAAACAGGTATCAGGAAATAAGGGATCAAACTAGCATGATACATTCTTAAGGTTATCACTAAAAGGTAGCAGGTGCAACGATCAGCTTTATATTTCCTCAGGAGCTGTCGACACTACCTCTCACTGACTTTCGTGATGCTGCGGACTGCCGTTTAAAAAAGAAACCTCACCCCAGCTGCAGGGCTCCCCTCGTCCCGGGTCCACAAGTAGCTCACAATTCCCTTATCATCAGAGGACTTCGATCCATCCAACTCAGCAGTATTTGTGGGCAAGGTGATGACAACATTACCAGCAATCTTTGCAACTGGCGGCTTGTTTATCTCTAAGCAAACAGAAAGAAAGCAGTTGGAGAAAAATCTGGTAGTGCCCAACCAAAAACTACTGCATTAGATCTCCACTGTAACCCAGAAATCCCTATCTAACCCTGGGGGAAGCGAAGGGAAATTACATACTGCTGGATTCAGCTGAAGATACTGTTCCTCCAGAAAAGGGAGGAACAGACTGACTTAGAGAAGGCCATTTCACTGCTCTCCACATTATCTTTCACCCATTCCTTACTCTTACTTTGCCTCTGAAACACAGGTTTTGCTGAACTGCTCAGAGATAACCTGCGTTTCAGGCAGCTCTGCTCATGGCTGGACGTACCTTCTTTGACAATGACGTTGACCGAGCTCTGGCTCTGCAAGTTCCTCTCATCTTTAACTGTCAGAGTAAACTCGTATGTCCCAACTTGAAGGCCTGTTACAGTGGCAATGCTGCTGTTAGCATTCTCCAGCTTGACGCCATCTGGGCCCCTAACCAAAGCATAAGAGGATCAGTTTAAACTTTGCATACACCACAGGAGCTAGCCTCACACCAAACAGGAGGCTCAAGCTCAAGCAGGGTTTATGGACATGCAACTAGAGAGTCGCATGGAAATACAGAGTCCATGACAAAAAGCAAAATTATTTTCTCCAGCTACAGCAAGATAATTAAAAGAGTAAGCGCAACATTCAGAACAAAACACAGTTTCTGGTGGTTTAGTGTTTTGGTTATTTTTAAACCAGGGGAGCACTGATACCAGCATTTAAGTAGGGTTTACAAAAAGTGGTACCTTCAGCAAAATTGACTCCTGTGAACTGCACAATAAGCCAATTTCTTAAGAGAATGTATAAAGCAAAAATAGTTCTTTCATTTATAAGAGCTTTGCACACACTTTGCATTAGCAAACAGAAAAAGCTACTGCAAGTTGCTCACAGGCTTCTTCCTACATTCCCTAAGCACTTCAGGGAATTTAGAGTCTGAAGAAAGCATGACAATGAGAAGAGAAGAACACTGCCTCATTCAAACATACTGCAAAAGGATCAAGTTAGAAGGCCCTGCTGTTATTTGATTACAAGAGGCAGTCTCTTCATACAGCCGAGACCACATTACACTGCTGTGATTCGAACACGGCCGGTCTCCTTTACATGCCACAACCACGCTGAGAATGGGAATCAGGCCTCGAGATGAAGGCAAAGGTATTTCTAATGCTCAAACAAAACTCCACTTCTCTCCAATTACACATAAATCCTTGTCTCATTCTAGTCACTGGTAAAGTTTGTCAGGCCCGATGGGAGCAGGATTTAACACAAGGGAGGTATGTGGGGGTGTGTCTTGTTTTAAATGAAAGACAGATACTTGCGTAAGAACAGCCTGGAAGATGATACACACCGTGTTTTTTCCCAAAGAAAGGAGACTATCTTCTGGTCATCCGAGCTCTTGCTGCCATCTAGAGTGGTGCTGTCCACAGGAAGAGTCAATTCTTTATCTGGACCAGCATCCGCCTTTGGGGGCTTATTGTTCTCTGAAAAAGGATTCCAATATTTTTCATGCACATGCCATTAAAGGTGGAGCTTAAAACCCCAGCATTAAGAAGTTTCTCCATGATCCCTAGTATACTTCTTGCCCATTATCTCAACCTTGTACTCCAAGAAAGTGAGGTTAAAAGCAGTTAAGAGCAGTGTTTCATTCACACATCTGCAATAAAATGAGAATTAAATCCAGGAGTTCTGATTTTTGCTCTCATTCTCTAAGCATTACTCCACTTTTCCTGCTCCTGTCCCAGGACCAAGCACTGTGGGCAGAGACAGCTGCTTGGGAATACAATCCTGCCATTATGGTGGGATAATGTCAATTAGACTACATTGTGTAAAATAAGAGAACAGCCTAGAAAGGCAATATTCCCAGAAACTTTCTTTTGTTGGTTTATCATCAATATACCAGCCCAGAATGGTCCTAAACTAGAGCAGCCTTTCTGAAAGCAACATGAAGCTACCATAAGATCTAGAGTATGTTGACAGATCGAAGCTCGCCTCTAACCCCTGGAATGGAAGTGGCAAAAGCAGCTAAGGGCAGCTTACCTGGCTGGACTATCACAGTGACCTCTGCGGTGGACTGGTGCCCAGCAGAATCAGTCACTATTAGCTGGTAAGTGTAATCACCTTCTTGCATTGCAGAGAGCTGTAACACTGGTGTCCTCACCCCCTTTGAGAAAACATATTCATGTATTAAAAAGAAACCTTACACAGATTATGATAGACCAGAAGACTCTGCTTCTAAAACAACTATTATTGGCAGATTCTAGGGGCTTATTAACAACTCCTGCTATGGTGCCAGAAGTCTGTGCCACTTAAGCATGCAAGGCACTTACAACTAAATTTATGCACAGCAACAAGGACACTGTTGTGGAACGTATCAAGAGTAATGCCATATAGGTGTTCAGAGCTTTTGAGATTCAATAGTTAGCAACTCAAGCAAAACCTCTGGGGAGCCCTGTGCAAACTATATACATTGTGAACCTGATTCATGGACTTTCTTATTCCATAAATCTGACAGTAGTAATAATCTTTAAAAGAAAAATGATGACATGGAAACAAGCTCCAGCTTTTACTGTTTAGGACAGAGGAGTGTCTGGCCAGTATCAGCAAAGTTTAGACTCCAAGGTTCAACTCAAAAGATCCAGTCCGTTGTGTTTGCCCAGCTTAGGAAATGCATGACGTGGCACAACGGGTTATCCTGTGCATCTAAATGCCATCCTGACCGATAGTTACCTAAAAGATCACACAGTCTGGCTTCCACACCTGCTCATAGCACTTAAGCATCCCTATTATACCATCATTGATTTAGCTATCACTGATGTTCTGAGAAGTCAGCAACTGAAGAGAGAAAGAACACGCTTCTCTAGCAGCCACACAGGCTAAAGTGACATATATAGGTGTGATCAAGTTGTGCTGAGACCTGTTGTATGGGACATCGGAATCCAAAGCCATCAAGTTCCCATCTGTCTCAATCCTCCATTCTTGAGCTGTATTTAAGTATTTCTTGAGCAAACTGCATTGCTCAAGAAAACAAACAGGATGCCAGTGAAAACCTGTGGCTAGACTGGTGCACCAGCTCAGCCACTAAGCCAATACCAGCTTCATGTGGATTTAGTTTTAAGTATATACTTAATCATCACAAGCTTGCTCCGTAGGATTATAAGAAACATTTGCTAACAGTCAATTAAAAATGATTTGATTATAGAAGAATGCCAGCTAGTGAGTAATCCAGGAGACCTGCACTGACCTGCATCTCCATCACCTTCCCTTTGCTGTTAGGACTGAGCAGCCACTCGTAGCTGACAATGCTGTGATCATCGGTGCTCTGATTCCCGTAGAGGGTGATGGAGTTCTGAGGCAGGGTGATCACTTGGTTTGGACCCGCATTTGCCACTGGAGGATAATCCACTGCTTTGTTCACAGTCAAGTTTGCAGTGGTGGAGTTGCTGGCACCATCTGAGTCCACTACTGTTAGACTGAAGAGGGGAGGGGAAAAAAGGAAAAGTGAAAGCAGTGAAGAGCCATGATTATCAGGCTGGAGTTAACGTAAATGCAAAAGAAGAGTTAGAAACTTAAGACGCTTTCAAGGAGAGGATAGTAATTTTTTTCAGGAGTGAAAAAAACCTATGGTTTGATGCAACTGTGCTTTTTGTGAATTAAAACTTCCCCCAAATGCCCAATTATCAGCCTCAAAGCAATGCAAGAAATTCAAGTCACATCTATGTCTCACTTGAAATCTACCAAATACTTCCAAGATATAACTGTGCTAGTGAAAGACCATCAGCTTTCACACACACAGTTGTGATGGAGAAGACCTCCCAGAGTACGACGCTGCCTCCCAACAGAAGACGTTCATTCACATGGACACAGAAGTTCATTACTAACCCACACGTGGCCTGAACGCAGTTATGCCTCCTCAGGTAGGCTAGTACCGCAAAACAGAACTGCTTTTTGCTAAATCTAGATCTGAACATTGATCTGATTAGTTCATATACCAACTGCTTAAGAGGAAAACAATGTTCTTTCCAAAGTTATAGGTACTCAGGTTTATTTTATTTTAAATGGATCTGCTGATGCAGTGCATGGACATCACACCAAAATGCAGACTAAAGGAAAAACACAGAACAAACATGGAAGTAAAATCAGCTACTATCTATTACTCAGGTACGTGCACAAAACCATTAGGCCTCATTCACTTATCTGGGACAAAAACATTGCATTTAAAAATTGGATTTAAAGACTGCATTTCTTCCTAAGCTTTTACCCAAACAGTTTAGATTTAACATTTCAAGAGACATTTTGTAGTGCTGGCAGACCATACATTCTCTTCTGCCATCATCTTAAACCAGTGCTAAAGCTTAAGAATAAGAAGTAGCTGGATAGCTTATCTCTTCTGAAGTGAAAAGCTATGAAACTACCTGAAAGCGTAGGAGTGGAGAGAGAGAGTACATCACAAATAGAGTTCTCTCCCTGTTGTGGTTTTTTGTTTGTTTGTTTTTTAAACCAGACTAACACTTCAGGAATCTTGTACATTTTACTCCTAAGGGATGAGAACTGATCAACTCTTCCAGGTATAACCTACCTGAACGTGTAATTCCCAGGTACCAGGTTGGTCAGCGTCAATATGGCAGTATCGCTAGAAACTTTTTCCTCCCGCAAAGGACCCTTCAGTTCTTCCCAGTGATAGCTGACAATTCTATCATCATCAGTGCTTTCTGTTTCAATTACAGAAGAAAATGCACATACAAGGAGTTAGAAAACGCTGCTTCACAAAACCCAGATGTTCAGTCCCCCAGTTCAGTGCTGGGCTTAGTGGGCAAAGGCATTTTTGGTCCCAGCCCAGAGGTCTCTATTATGCTCAGATACCCAAACCATATTCTCTCCTCTACCCTGTTTCACAGGTATACTCGAATACCCTGCAATTAAAGGTTTGTATGTGTGCTGGGGGAAGATAAAAAACCCCAAATAAAAAACACTAACAAAATAATACTAGTTGGGGGAAAGACAACCTGAACATATTTAAAGAAATTCCTGAAAAGCTCTAGTGTGGGCCAGGATCAGTAAAGGTGGTGTGTTAGCTAACTAACACACCTAACACATTTGAAGCTTAATGCAAGAGGCCAGTGATTTTGACTGACAGTAATTTTTTTTATTCTAAGCAGCAACCTCTAGAGCTTTTCCTTTTTTAGGAGATTGGCTCAGGCCACTGCCCTTCAAAAGGGAAACATGGAGAGGTGCTGTCATGTGCGTATTCCCCTCTCCTGGCAAGAGAGGCTGATTCTTTTCACTGAAGTGTGTTTGATAGTGCCAAAGCCAGTTCCTCTTAAACTTCATCTGAAGGGCCAGCCCAGAACCAAACTCAGAGAAACCAGGCTTGCTAGACTATTGCATTTAAAACCACAGGTACTCACGGCTGCCATCAATAACAGTTGAAATGGTTGGCAATGAAATCTCCTGGAACTGTGGGGACACGATGGCAACGGGAGGCTTATTCACCCGAGGCTCTGCAACAACACCCGAGCTGTTACAAAGACATCTACAGGCAGATCATGATAAAAAACCCTGGCCAAGGAACTGTGCAAAACTACTCTGCCTTTGTGCGCCAGGAGTAGCAAGCAGAATACATATTGCACATCCTCTTCCCTCTCCCCAGCCCCATCTACACCCTCAGTCCTGCAGTAAGCGAGTCCAGGAGAGGAGTCCAAAGCGTGGAATTGCTGTGCCACACAGCTCCAAGACAGCCACCGATCAGACTGACTGCAGAGAACTGCACAATCAACGACAGTGATTCGTGCTTTCAGCAAGTTATACACCAATGTGGGGAAACAGTGCTAACAAAAGGAATTTTAAAAAAACAAGGAGGTGAACTGCCACAACAGTGCTCTGGAAATGGCTGCACTGCATCAGTTCCCCCATACTGGGTCAAGCATTCAAGCACAGACCATTCTAACAGAGCAGCACCTAGAGCTTCTTGCCAAAGTTTGGCTGCTGCTCTGAAAAATGAATGATTTTGATGCATGCTGCCAGCTGCAGATTCACTGCTTATAAGGAAATGATCAGCAACAGCATCCAGAAGACCAGTCACACACTCTTGCTAATTTAGGGAGTGCAAGAGCACTTCTTTATCCACAAAGGTTGTAGAAAGAGTCTTGCCGAAGTGTGCAAAATAAAGGGGTTTTTTGCATAAAAGGAGATGCAGAACCTGTGGTTGCCTCTTCACACAGGCCATGTAACAAGTGAGACCTGGTGAGACCGTCAGCGCAAGCTACTGTATCTACACCAGCTCATCTGCAAACCATGTCTTACAGTAAGGAACGAGCTTTGACTTAACCTGCCTGTGGTTGGGAATTATATTCTTTACTGGATAGGGAAGAAAAGAACCTCCAAAGGAGCTTCAAAGCTCTGGCTTCCCTTCATTTTTTGCTCCTGCTGCTATAAGCTTTTTACCCGGCTACAGCTAGTTTTTATTGAAGCAGTGGCCTTCCAGGGTGAGGCATTTGCTAAGCACTTTTGTATCAGTATTCCAGCTCTTTTACTGAGTGGTTGGCCTGTATGCAGTACAGCAGAAATAGCTATGTGTATTAGCAATAGTTTCACATCTCAGGAAATGACTTAATACACATACATATATACTGAGTTCACAGCACAACGAATTTTCACTACGTTAAATCAGGGTCCAGCCAAATAAGCAAAACACCATGACAGCGGTATCAGACACAGATGAAGTTACGAAAAGATAGATACAATTCCGCCAACTCACTTGGATTCACGGTTACATTCACGTAACCCTCTCCACGTGCGTTTTCCCCATCAACGACGACTTTGAATTCATACAGACCAACAGTAAGCTGGATGTAAACACAAAAGATTATTTACCTTCAGGATGGTAGCACCTTGTCGGGAGCTATTAGAAGGTCAAGTTACCATGCTTTGGCACAGTAGCACATCAGCAGCATAACACACAGGCAATTATGCTTCAACCTATGCATACACAGCAAAGGACAGTTTCCACGCCAAAATGGTATTATGTGTCTTTTAGTTTACAATGGCTATGCAGAAACCAAAGACTAATATGCCTTTCTACCACAGGTGCCACAGGATTGTTAGTCAAGCTTTATTTTCTAGCAACAATAGGCAAACAGAAGAGGTAACAGAGATTAGTTCAGGTTGTCTGGCCACAGGAATCTGTACTAGCAGACTGCATTTGAGATGAGAAAGGATGCATGTAAGAGAAGAAAATCTCTTCTTCTGTGTTTTTGCAAAGGAAAGTATTTCTTCTCTTCCTTCTAGGTGACGTGAGTCAGGCAGTCACCCCTTCATCGTTCACTGTTGAACCAAGATGAGAGGGCAAAGGACCAGGTGCTGGACAACAATCATGGTATCCAAAAGGCTGAAACCCTGACAGAGATAGACACGCTCCTCTCGAAGGGCTTTTCTCTGCATGATATTGTGACTAAAGCCTGTGGATTTTTTCCCCTGAGTGCAGCAGAACCCAAGATGCTCAAAGGAATGTCTCAAATACAGAACTGTATATTCACACAATATTTAAGCCATTCCCTTGTTAAGAATTGCCACGTGCAGAAACCAGCAATCTTTTCACTGCTAGAGCTTGTCTAAAAGCAGCAGGCAGGGACGTGCTACGAGGTACTCCACAGCTCTCGTTAATGGAACCAGCAAGTCCCTTTATCAGTGGGTAGTACATGGCTTCAGACCTAAACAGACCACCACACTGCTTCAGTAGCAGAAATATTCTCAGCCCTTTGTTAATGTTAAATTGTGCCATTTGTATGGCTTGACACACTGCTTGTAGGCAGCTTTTAGATCCTGAAATCAATTTCTTCTTTCCCTCATGCCAGATCAACCTCCTTTTTATAAGAGACTTAGAAGAGGGCTTGCAGTCAAATGTTGGCTGCCTGCCCATCATGCAATTTCCTATTCATCCTGAAATCACATACGAGTCTTTCCTGGCTGCCAGGGTCCCCGTCTTCTCCACTTGGCATTTAACACAACAGGATACGAAGCAGCAAAAGCTTTACCTTAGATAACTTAAGGGTCTGGGAGTGCTTCCCTTCCATTTCTCCACTGTAGTCTTTTGGATGAGTAATCAATTCCCACTCAAAGGAATAAGTGGTCCCTTAAAAGAAAAACCAAAAAGGTCCAGACATTAGTTTTTAAAAGACTGCCTTTCTGCCATGCTAAAGAAAAGCAAAAGTATTAAACATTTACAAGGCACATTCTGCTGCACTATGGAGAAATGAGACAGCTTGGAATTTGGGCTGCAGCTTTTTGGGAATATACCCAGGAAAAGAGACAATCTGCTTCTAAACACATTTACTCTGGAGCCAAAACCCATCTTTCAGCCTCAAAGGCATTAAAGAGCTTTGGAACAGTCACAGCTCCAGGATAAGAGAGAAAAGTCTTATCATACCCTCAAATCCTGCAGACACAACATAATGCCAGTTTTTGAACAGGAATGCATCTATCTCTGTTGCTGCACAACGTGTAACATGCTTGCCTCTCCTCTGCAGTCTCCCACTGCCATTGTGGACAGAGCTATAGATATGAACTTTACAAATACCTGTGAACAATTTGCACGATGAAATGAGGAGCGTATAGAAATGTGTTCCTCAGCATGTCAACCCCCAAATCAGATTCCAATTCACCAAATGAGAGATCACTTGCTAAGACAGCTTGTCACGTATCAGTAAATATCACAAACACATGCTGAAGATCCACTGATTCCTCACATACCACTTCAAGACTATGCCGTCTCCCAAATCTAATGACTTTGTGGCACTTTCAATGCTTTTTGTGTCTTGCTATTTTCTGAGAGAGGCAGCATGAGGTAATAGCACAGGATGAAAAATCTCTACAGGAAAGTGTTCTCTGACAAAAGACATTTTCAAGATTGGCCTTAGTTAACGCTGTGTATAATGCCTATTTGCCATTTCACCATCACGAGCCCTTAGCAGAATTCCCAGGGAAGCCTTACGAGGTGGTGGCTCAGGAAGCACAAACGCATTCAGCTGAACTTCATTCTTTGGCAGGGTCACTTCGACGCTGTCTCCAGCGGAAACTACCAGCTCCTTCATAACTGTGAGGGAGAAACACAGAATTGAAAAAGGAACAGGAAAAAAAATTAGATACATAAATAAAAACTGCCTTGGCTTCAGAGTGTGTGGAATAAAAGCCAGCTACAAATGGCTGTATTTTGTAAACATCCCATCACTCAATATAGCTCCCGTTTCAGGTTTCGCTCTCATTGTTAATGGAAAAGCACTAATGGGGTTTTACAATTTTAAGGCAAGCCCAAAATTACTCAGTCATCCCTCTCTCTTTGCAGATACTGTGCAGCTCCTGCTCCTTTTCTAAAGAGCTGAAATGTGACCCCCAGGCCCTGTACAGGGGAATCTGTTCACCCAGGTCCAACGGCATGGGAAGGGTTTTACCTGACAGGTTTTCGGCAGAGAACCCAGCTGCAGTCTCATGGTACAGCAAGACAAACACTGCTATTTACCAAACTGCAATTTCAGATCTTCACAAATACATGAAGAATCCACGGTATTTCTTTTTTTGAAAAACTGCCTGGGGGCTAAGAGACTTTTTTTTTTAAATCTGCATAGCTACCACACCAAGTATGGGAACTCAAAATACAAACCTGTTCCTTGTATTTATATTTTCTTTTCATCCCTTTCTTAAGACTTTTCTTGCCATTCCATTTCAAATAAATTGACAGGTAGTTTGTTTTTAAAGACTATTGGGTAAAGACTCGAAAACTATGGCCGGTGACATTTTTTTTTCCTGCTTGTTATTTACATTAAGATGGACAGAAAGTTGACTGCATTTCTTAAGAGTACCTCTTGGTCTCCTCATCCTCCTCTTCCCTCCCCATTTGCTTTCTTTTTGTCTTTTTATTATCGGGCCTGGGAATTATGCATAGAAAGCAAGAATTAAAGTTGCTTTAGCCTAGTTTGGCCCTGTCAAAGACAATGTTTCAGAGATCTGCACAAAAAATCCAAGTTAAAAAATATGGGGAGAATGTCATTAAACATTTAGCCTTTCTTCCATCTGTTTATTAGCTACTGGAATTAACCAGTTAACTAATAAGAAAACAAATTCATCAAATTCTTTTTCTTCCCCTCTGAATTACTCCGGATCCTGGGATATTACAACTCCATCAGTCTTTCAGCTGCAAAAGAGTTCCAAGGCAAAAAGAAATCTGATCTCAATAGGAAAAAAACCCCTAAACCAACAAACAGACAAAAAAACCAAAAGCCCGCTTGGAAAAACTACCCTTCACATCATCTTTGTGTTATTTAGCAAAACAAGGAGGCCCTGGCTACGTCACTTTTCCAACACAAGCCACTGAAGATGTTTAAAATATATTTTCCAGTTTTAGCTGGGGTAAGCCTTTAAAAAGAATACTAACTTGTTAACACAAGCATCCAATGAGCTTCCTGCCAAAAATGTCTTTGGATGCAGCATTTCCTTTACACTTTCCATTTGTTCCCTTGTAAGGGAAAGGAACCCTAAATTCAAAAGAAATTCAGCTGCGAATACTTCAGCAAACTGGATTAACTGAATTCTGAGATATCACACGACCAGTATACACCACTGAATGTACGTACACATTGAATGGTGTATACTAATGGCCTGGGTGAGTTAACAGAGCTGTCCAAAGTGCGTTTTGGCTTTTATACATTTTCAATAGTTTGTTTTAAGAAATACCAGTGCGAACAGAAACATCATTTTGCTGCAAAGCAAAGCACGGGCTAAGGGCCAAGTACACTGCTCTCCATGGCTGAACTGTGCATTGACATTTCAGGGAAATAAAATAATCAGTTACACCCCATTTTGAGCAAACATTAAGATTTCTGCTCAACTTTATAGACAGCAGTGTGTCAAGACTACTGAAAGAATGCTTCACGGGACTATGCCTTGCACCACGTCTCAACTTCCACTTTGGGAATTAAGATATCACCATCACTTTCAAGCTGTTCCTGGAAATAGATCCAATGGTCACATGCAGATTTATGATGCCAAAGTTCCATTCTCGGACCTCATGAGTTAACAGGCTCCAACCGGCACGTGCGCTGAAGCATGTATCTCAGCACTTTTTCAAAGGTACCATAATTTCTGAAATTATCTCATATTTTTCAATAGTGCAATGGCTCGTCACCAAAACCGGAGCAGAGGACATTTGCTGGACCACTGCATGTTCTCACCTGGCGTGGTGGCAGTAGTACTTGGTGACGCAGCAGTGTTGGTCTGGATTGTAGAAACACTGCCATTTGTGGGAAGACCACTTGGCACAGAAGTAGCTGTCCGCATTTTCGTTGTGCTTTTCCCCAGCATGGGGCTGACTGTGGGCAACACATCGGAGGAGTGAGGATGGATCAAAGCCTCATCTGGCTGCCCAGGCTTCTCGGTCTTCCCTGTGGCTGTCAAGCCCTGTGCTACAGGACTGAAGAATGTAACCAACACTGACGGTTCTGGTGTAGATGTTCCAGTGTGGATCTGTAAAGGAAAAATTTGTCTTAGATTGACTTGAACACCAAATGTTAGTTTTGTTTTCCTGTGTTTACGTTGCATTTCACCTCCTCCAGTTAGGGAGGCTGAAAAGTCCCTGGTTTGTTTTTCCCAGAAGCAGGATGTTTTACTGCTTCCTCTTCTCTCTTCTGGATTGTTTCTCCATTTTCTTTCTCCACAGCAGATAGGCCATTTCTAGCTCGGCTGAACACTGGTTAAGACCATAGATTTAACCACAGCATCTTAAGTACCCTGGCTGTTGTTGTGGCAAACATGACAGAAGATCTAGGTTCAAAATTGCAGTGAGTGGAGCTAAAAGAATGGAGAGGTGGGATAAGACAAAAGCAAGAAACAGGGACCAGGAACTGGGGTTCATTTGGGCCATTTATTTTGGCCATGTATTCCTTTTTCTAAAGCTGTGCAGTTGGCAAGCACAAAGCAGGAGGATTGCAATGGCATTTTTATGTAATAATCGAATCATTGCAGCAAGAGGAAATTTATTTCAGAATCACTCCTCAAAGCAAGGTGACCTGACACAAACAGTTCCCTGCGTGCATGCCACAGGAGATGCTGCTGGGGCAGGGAGCTGAGCTTGCGGGCAGAAAGTTTGCTCACATCCATACAGGATGAGCCACTTTATTGAAAATAATCAAAGTGGCAGGAACAATTTCCTTCCTTTCATCAGAAAATTCCTTTTACAGTACCTAGCCCCATTCCAGTTCTTAGCCTGCCAGGCAATACTCTTGACAATTCACCTTCCACCATGAAGTACATGCGTGTGGCACATTTTGTTGCGCTAACTCTATTTTGAGAGCATCTGCTAAATATTTAAAATTGAACAATTTACCATCTTTGACTCAGGAAGTGTTTTGGAGCTGAATTGGCCACCGCTACTCCCCACTAGAGGAGCTGATCAAAAGTTCATATTGGAGGAAATATTCTCAAGCTCTAATACCATGCTGTTGGTATTCAGTCCAGGAAACAGGAACTGGAAAAACTCTCTAGACCACGGTGGGCAAGATCCTGGTCAGTAAGTGGGCTGGGCTTCAGAAAACACTAGGTGCCAGTTGTAGACAATAAAGCCATGCTGCATGTACTAAACAGCCAGCCAAGCCAAGAGTAGCAATGAAGGCATCGAAGGCTTCTCTGCAAGAAGGTTTTTTTGTAGTCTTGGGCAAATCATTTCCTCTCCCCATATCTCAGCTAACTTTCTCTCAGTCACAGAATTTAAAACATTTCCATTCATTTGTATGTTTGATTAATGTTTGAGCTTTATAGACCAAAGAATCAAACGCTATTTGTTAGCATTACAGACATCAGCTATTTTTCTCTATTTGCTTAATTGTTGATGGGCTTCCTTCATCTTTAAAAAAACTAGGGATTCTTTGGAACAAAGATGCAGGCAAAATCTGGCATACTGCTCTGTGCTGCTCTTCACCAGCGGCCTCAGGACAGCTGGCTGTCCCAAGCAGTACCATCTTACACCCATCCATAACTCTGGTCAACTCAGGATACTGACTGCCTTTTGCCAAGTAATCGAATAAGATAAAGTCAGAAATACTGGCACAACAAGAGGGGAACAGCCAGGCAGGAGCTCAGACACTTGAGACGGCCTCTTTAGGAAAGGCACGGAAGCAGAAAGTCTCTGCGACTTCATACCACTACGGGGAACCACTTTTTGCTTAGCAAGAATCAACCCAGACGGGTCACAAGAACAGTTGTCACAAACAGCATGCAGGAGACCAGCATCCACCCGCTGGGCACAACGGCCGAGTCTCCACTTTACCCGGCGATATTTTCAGTGAGCTGGATGCTTCCTTGACTCACTTTTTAATGCCAAAAAAAAAACAAATCCGAACTTTACAGTTAAGAGAGATCCTCTTCCTCCCAGAAGTCTTCAGGATGAATTGACAGCCAAATGTCTGGGGAGAGCTTGAATTAGATAAGCTTTGCCTGGGGCAACACAACAGTCAAAAATGCCTCTAATGCTTGCAAGCTGAGATATTTCTTATCTTTACTCCATAACCCAGAATTCTTTAAAGCACAGAACAGAAGAGTTCATTCTTGGGGATAAACGAGGAAGAGACTAGAAGTTTGCCAGCTGTCCTATCTTATTAGCTTAGAAAATAGAGAGAAGTGGCATATTGGCCTGAGTGAATGTAGAAGTGTCAGACGCTTTTGATTCCGATCCTTAACTGCCTTTGGCCTGGGACAAGCGACCTGGTCTCCCTGTCTGAGAGTCCTACGCCTGTAAGATGGAACTAAAGCAGCTATGTGCATCTGAATCCACGCTGAACCCAAGTTACTCAAAAGAAAAATACTTGTGTTCTGGAATTTTTCTTTATTTTTTAATTTAAATGGGCCTTACTTTACTGAACCTGATCTGAATTTACAAAATAGGCTCTTTTCAGTTTAGACTGTATCCTCAGTCATTTGCACTAGCTTCTGTGTCTGTGAAGACCCTTAAGACACAAAAATGTAGGTAACGTCACAAACCATTACAGAGTTAGTGCTGGCTGTGAAGAGAGAACTTTCCTCCTTCCTCGTACGGTAAAAAGCACCCAGCACTAGCAGGAAGCACGACAGCAAGAGTCATACACTAGTAGCCCGAATTGTGAGTGCAGGAATGAGCTCTCTGGCTCTGTTGTAACCACCCCACTTTAAAGGCTGGAGCTTTTTCCACAGTCTGCCTGCAGGGCTGCTGCAGTGCTGCAGCAGCCCTTCTCATCAGCAGTGCTGCACTTAAATACTTCTCCTGACTGGCTATTAAATGCATTGCTATATTTTAAAACTGACAAGTATTTCTACAATGAGGCAGAAAAAAATTGGTGCCTGGAAAATGTCACTCACTTTCATGGAAAAGCATAAATTTCTCTTCCTTAGTTAAAGGCTGATGAGCAGGGTGCACTGCGGTTTATCCTGGTACACTCTCCTTCACCTATCTCTGACTCTAGAGCATGGATACAGTAAAACCACAAATTAATGCTAGCTGCACATTAGCAGAGGACATTGCAGATGGCTATGGAGCTATCAGAACTGCAAGAGGAAAATTAAAACTCAGTGAGGCAATGTTTTCCTAAAACAGTCACCTGACTTCTCCCTCAGTCTCTAGGAGCAAAGGAGAAGATTCGCCTTGCCACACATTCCATGGTCATCAACAAAAGAGAAGAATATGCACATTAATTTCTTTCTCCTCTTTTAGGAAGGAACTAAGAGCCACTTTGACCTCAAACGTCCTTTTCCACTTCAGATGTTTGACGCTCCCAGGTATGAACTGCTTTGCATGCAGTAACGATCCAGTATTCTCCCCACCTTCCAGCCCACCTGCCAAACCTTCTTTAAGAACACAGTATTAAATGCACAGCATTCACCTGCTGAAGCCATGTGCTCCATGTACTGGACCAAATCTAGCCCTGGTGAAATTCTACTGATTTCAGCATGTATGTAACTTTACTTATTCTGGCCCATAACCAACCCAACTTGGAAAACTCCCTGCTTTAGCATCTCCCTCCTGCAAAGGCTGGCCACGTCCCAAGTGCACAGCCTTGAATGTTTTATCCTTGGCCTAAATTAAACTGCTCTCAGATCAGCAATGCAAGGACAGCTGCATAGCTTGCCTTATATTTTGCCAGTGAAAGTTGGATGGTTCAATAATCAAGGAATTAGCCCAGGGCTAGGTAGAAGCAGCTTCAGCTCAATACTCCTGTTAAGGTGGACTTTTTAATTCTTTCTCCTCCTCAAAAACTCTATCCTAAACCTCAGAAATGTGACTGCCAGGAATTCCATCACAGCCAATATATTTTAGTAAGAAGTTTTCATTTTGATGAACCTGCATTTTGTCAAGAGATACGGACTTTCTTAAGAAAAACCTTTCCCCAGCATACATCCAACAGTGAACCTTAATGACAACGGAGAGTGCTTCCTAAAGATGGGAAATCCTGGATACTCAGCAATATTCAGAAGCTGATTAATCCATGTAATTTAATATTTGCAACCAGTTTACTGGACAGGCACTGAACAGTAACACAACAACTCAGAATGCAACACATCAAACTGAACAAGCAGGGAGATATAACAACTATTACCCAAGAGCAACAGAAGACATTTAAGACTGGCTGCGAAGAAGTCTCTCCAGACGTTGCATGCGTAACAACTGAGAGAATGGGGTCACTGCCTAAATCTCAGATATTAGGAGGAAGAAAGAACAAGCAGAGTAGAAATGCTGCAATACTGCAGGGGAGAGAGAAAGCTGAGATCTTGATTCAGGCCTAAATGCTGTGGGGTTCTGGAAAATCAAACATTTGTAAAGTTTTAGTGCATGGTTTCACACACCACCCAGGCTGCCCTGGAGCTCTCAGCAGTGTCCCTTGGCTGCTCTCCACATCCTGCTCTGCAGGGTGGTGGCTCAGACCAGTCACAGCACTACCTGGAACCAAGATTTGAATAAAAGGGAGAGGAATAAATTCAGTCAAGTTTCCAGAACAAGAACGTAACTACAGGAAAAGGGATCAGGCTTCGACAGTGCCAAATCCTAGAAACATGGCAAAAGGTATTTAAAGAACAGTTTCACAAAGTAGAATTCTTTCTGTTTCACCATCACAAGTGCATGGGCTTTTTTGTATGATAAGGCTCAAAAAACTATTTGCAGATTTAAAAATACAAACATCATTTAACAATTGAAATATGCCAATTTCTCTTTAAGACTAACATCTAGATTTACTAGATTAACATTGTACATGTTTGGAGTAGAGACTAAACTGGTTTCATTCAACCAATGCCAACGTAAGCTTTTGTGGATTTGATAAACTGAAGCAGTCTTAAAAACAGAACAAAAAAGTTGGCATTACGATGCCAACTCAAGCAAGCAGGCTGACATGAAAGCACACTGGAAACTCTATGCGCTAGTCTATAAAATAACGTATTTAACTGCCTCCATTCAGCACTTAAAGCAAACAGGTTATTTTATTTTGCAGATCTAAAATGGTACTTTCACAGGTAACAGTTTTCAGCTCCCAGGCACTTCCCACTGACATCACATCTCACCTTTCCTTCTCATCTGGCAAGGACGCTGTGTGGTTATACAAAGGATAAGCATTATCATGACCTCCATCTCCCCTCGCCTTCCCAAAGACAGTTTATCCCAGCTAGGAAGAGGGGGAAAAAAAAAAAACCAACACACCCTACCTCCCAAAAACAAATCAAAAACCCAACCCTTGGCCTTGCTTTGCTGTCAGGAGGCTGAAAACGGGCACCCAGAAAGGTGGCCTATCACTTAAGCAGTTTTAAGTCAAAGTCTACATAAAGCAAGATTGAGCAGGAGGGTGACAGCTCTCCAAGAAAGCCCCATTTCAGCCCCAGCAATCACACTTACCTGTGGCAAGCCAACACCATCTGCATCACTTGATCTATTCACATTATTGCTTTTAGGAGGGAACAGGCTTTTGGTTTTCTGCTCTCTTGGATTCTGTCCGTTTCTCAGCGAGTCTTTCTTTTGATTTGGATGGTCTTCAGGAACAGGTTTGTCTGCCACTAAGCGCCTCAGTACTTGATCCTTCAAGCGCACTGCTTCACTTCGGCTGCTTCTAGATTTGCTATCTGATGCTCTGGCTGCAGCTTCACTGCTGGGGCTCGCTGCTATATCCCTTTTCAGGAGTTCCACCCTGTTACCTGCCGAGCTCCACTTCTGGAATGACCTCCGCAGTCTTTTTTTCCCCTGGACAGGGATGCCCCAGTCCAACCACCTGTGAAACCAGATCTTCACATCACCTTCTGTTTGAAACTTTAAGAAGTGCTCTGTGTTTTTTGATTTCTTTAAAAACACCAAAACAGAGTCAGAAAAGCCAGTCCTGTTTGCCCGACACATGCCAGGCATAGTGCAGTTCACCTGGATGCACATATTTTCCAAGAACCAAAAGGCATCACAGGTGGGGCTCTGGCAGCAAGCAGTCTGACAGGACCGTACAGTATGAAATCCTTCCAGAAGCTGTAAATGGTGATCTTCCCACGATCTCAGATGGCCACCAAACAGGATCTTCCTTGGCTCGCATTTAGATCTGTTCCAGTCTGCATCTGGGAAAGGGGAGGGAAGACAAATAAAAACAATTCTCAACCCTTTAAAGCAGTGGACAATAGATCCTCGTCACTATTGTCAAGATGAGTTTAGGGCACAGGAGCAGTGTGGGAGAGAGGGTACAGGACAGTAAAATGGGGGCTTCTTGGAATCTATACCTGGCCTCAGTATCCAGTACTTGCACAAGATTTTAAGCAACAATCCACTACCTGCACCTCCTACCAACGGAACCACCACCTTTTTTGATCGCAATGGAGCTAAATCTGTCTACAACAAGAGATGTGAAAACAGAAACATTCCTGTTTCAGAGAAAACTGTAAGGCACAGACTGAACAGTGAGGCTGAGGTTACACAGCAAGTTAAGAGCCAGAAATTGAACCCAGGAATCCCGAGTACAGTTTCTTACTGTAACCAGCAAACAGCATTGCCTCTCTGCCCATAGTTTGCCTTGAAGGAGAACTCTGGAATCAGTGACAGTGGCTTGGTTCATAGTATAAAGGCATGTTTTCCTCTTCCATGCTGATGTCTGAAGTGAGTCACTTGACTGAAATTGCTCCATTTGAGAAGTCGTTACATCTTCTAGAGCAGAGGTCTGCAAGGCCTATCCTCACCACCCGCTTCACCGCAGTGGTTTATATAACAGAAATTATGTCAAACGTGTTTTTTAGGAGTCGTTACTTCAGATCTCAGATCAGCAGTAAAGCAGCAACTGCTTTGCATATGGATTTTTATTTTTTTTTCTTAGCATGAAAAATCAGAGCGCTTGCAGGGATCAATGGATTAAAGGCTTCCAAAATTCAGAGCTCTGCAGATTAAGGACTCCCTAAAAATAGACTAATGACCTATGGGACTGTTATACTGTGCTGTGTTCAGCATCCAAGGGATAATAGGTCACTGGAAGATTACTTTACAAACTATGTCGCTGGACTCTGAGTAGTGCAGCTGGAGAATATGCTCCAGATCTGGCTCCCTGCCTGTCAAGAACGGAGTTCTGGAACACAACACAAATGGGAAACTTTTTTCTCCATTAAAATAAAGAAGTCTGAATTTAAATTATAACACCCTGATCCCCATTTCTTGACAGCATATAAAGAAAAGTTCAATAAACATATTACCATTCCAGTAACTCTGAATGAATACAGACTTCATGTTGCATTATACCCACGTTCACTACAGTGGGAACTAAACAAATTAGCAGGCATGGATGTAGAGGCTACTGATCCGTCTGTCTGTCTCCTCTGAGAAGAATTCTCACCCCACTTCTCCTGTTACTTCCAAGTTACAAACACGTTAAAGATGGAATATGTTGAGGCACAGGAGAAAGACCACACAGATCTCCATGTCTCATCCACCAAATAAAAGTAATTTGGTGATGGCACTGCAGTGTGTTTTGTGATTCTCAGAAAAAATCATGCAAGGTCCCCACTGCCCAGCACAACTCTGAGAGCCCTGCTGACCACAGCAGGCTCACGCAGCAGGAAGCTTTCCAAGCGCCAGCCACGACACAGACAGAAGCGCAGAGGGGGAGGTATTTTTCTGATCAAGTCTGGAGCTCACAAGCAGTGGTCAACCTCAACCTCCTGAAGCACCAATCCTGGAAAACTCTCTGTGAGACTAGAACAGTACAGACGGATGCAGGTGTCTTCCACTCTGGCTGTTTTAGGCTACTTGAAACATTTGACTTAAGGACTTTAAACTGCAGCCACAAAGACACTTACCTCACACTACTGAGATGGCAAGGAACTCTGACCCTCTGAATCACAGCTAATACCCAAAGTTAGTGATATAAAAGTGTTACGACTTTCCCCTTCCTCCTGCACCAACCCCAGCTGCAGGAGGAAGGGGAAAGTCACAGCACTTTTATAACCTTGTATGACCTGAATAACCTTGTATGACCAAAGAAAGCAAGTGCGGAAGATAGAGGACATATTTTGTTGTAATTCGGTTATCCCAAACACCACAGTAGGTGTAACAGCTTTTGTACTCCTTAAAGGTATCCACATACACTGATTTTCTCACCCAGAATGGATTAGCCACTCCTTTAAAATGAAGGACGATGGCCATATTCATGTACCTTTTGTGTGGAATCTCTTGCTACGCCAAGAATTTCAACCTAAAAAGGGAACTCACACCATCACGAGGAAAAGTTTGTTTTTGAAACATCAGAAAGCAGGAAGCAAAAGTGTTATTTATAGCTTATTGTGAAGCCAGCTCAGCAAAGGCAGTTTGAAGACAAGGCTCCAGAAAGCTAGTATCAGCTGCAACAGAATGCACTTGAGATCTGTGACCAAGTCACGGGGGACCAGAGGTCCCTGCGGGTGCCTGAACCCCCAGCTGTGCAGAAGGTGGGGAAGCTCTTCACTTGAGCAATGTCCAACTGCAACGTGTACATGAAACTTTGCATGTGTTCAACAGAGAGAGAGGTTGACATCAGCACCTTTAAAAATCATCACCATCCTTGTCACACTTCATCAACACACGGCACTTCCTTCGAGAGCAAGCAGACGGGCAGCCCGTCTGCCCGGGGCAACAACCGACCTCATTACACACTGAAGTGCTTGGACTGACACTCACCCCGACACGACTGCGTGCACAGGCAGGGACAAGCACCTGGCACTAACCTGATGGGCCTGGAATTAGGACAGAGTATGGGGTGCGGGGGTGGATACACACAAAAGGTGCGTGTATGTACACACGCACACTCCAGACCTAGAGAAACAAGTAACAAATGGAAGAATAACACTATTGCTATTAATTTCAAGAGGATCTTATCCCTTCAGACTCAGTTTAGCCTAAAAAAAAAAAATCACTTTGTTAAAGGTAAAGCACTGTCCCTAAAACATCCTGTGCAAAAGGGAAATGTGCTCTCTCCTTTCCTACATCTGTAAAATCCCTCTTCATCTTTGACCAGTGCTCATCCATCTCTCCTCAAATGTCAGCCCTGGCTCATACATACCACTCAAATTAAGGCTTGATAAAGAACCCAGTGAAATTCATCAGCAGCCTTCTAGTAACAGGCTTAGAACTGGGGCACAAACAGAATGGGGCATATTTAAGAGAAAAGTGTTCCCAGGGAAGATATCCCTTGTGAAAAATCACTACATAACACAAGTATTATATTTATTCATCTAAAACGTAAAACCTAAATCCCCATAAGCATCTCCTAGGTATGCCAGAGCCATGACTTAGCCCAGATGACACAACACTACCATGCTGAGAGCATTCTGCTTCTCTTTTAACCCACTGCTAAACCAAGATGCAGAGATTTGAATCTTATTTTGGCCAAATTTCATTTCCATAACTCTGCTAAAGCCCCCCTAGGACATGTTTATTTGGAATTAGCCAATATGGTTTCTGAATTGCTGTACATGGACAGCTTAAAACTCAGCTAACTCTTGGGAATGATAGAAGCGAACAGGCAACACACAACACGCCAGCCCAGCATTCTAGAGGTACATTTTCCACAGAACCATACTGATTTTCAGCTAAGCAAGTTCCACGGTCTTTGGTGGGCATCACACATTCAGACAACTCTAAATGCCGTGGCAGAAAGCAGAGCTCCTCAGTCTACACTTGCATTTCATCTCTGGAAAGATTAAAGATTTTCTGCCAGGAAAATCCACCTGGCCTGTTCACAAAACACTTCCTTCCCAAGAGTCCTGCAGGAACACACTACGGGCCAAAGGATTTGTTGTGACGAGAAGCCACACGTTGCTATTCACAGTCTTGCAAACGGGGACCTCCACAGAATCTGGTGCAGCACCTGCACTAGGTGGACATGGACCTGCACCAAACGAGAGAAGGCAGCTGTGAGTACCGGCAGAGTTACCAACTCCTGCTTACTGAGAGAGCAGCCTGTCCAGTCCCTTCCAGTTCCTTGTGCTGGACCCTAGGCAACCACATGCGGCAGCAGCATACAGGAACTCGTAGGGTGGGTCAGACCAGCAGGCCAGTAAATCCAGTCACCGACAGCAGCAATGCCAGCAGCTTCAGAGAAAAGCAGGAGAAACCCATCAGCAGGAACATCCCTGAGGACGAGTTCCCTCCTAAACCCCAGCAGCCTACCCAGCCTAGCACAACACAAACCACGTGACGCCTGCACAGCGGGTGTGCTTAGTCACTTCTTAATATTGTTTTTGTCATTTTTTTTCTTCCCTAGTATATCAGTACAAAAAACGCTGCTCTTCTCAGAAACTCGGGAGTTCCTGTCCCGGCGATGGAGCTCACAGCTTTGCTGCACAGCAGGGGAATGGAATGGAAAAGAAAAGTTTCTATTAATAAGCTCAGGTTCACAGACTTGCTCAGGCAGTTAATCCCTCCCGATATCAGATTAATGATTAAAGACTTGCCTCTATAGACTTTTAAAATCTGTCACACGTAACCAATTATGTCAACATAGTTCCTCTTACGTAACTCCGCATGATCACACTAATTTCTAGGCAGCCATAATTCCTCTTCAGTTTAACAAACTCTGCTGCGTAAGTGACACAAACAAGACCAAAAGAACAAAAACTCTACAATGGAAAAAGTGTCCGCATCAGGATAACTATGTCACATATCATTATATTTATTTCCGCACACGCGTCAGCCTTCATGGTTTTAACTCTCCCAAGCAGACCAGCCCTCAATCACTGCAGCACTGTCTGGAACACCCTCTACGAGGGACAGAGGATTCACAGCTCTAGCTCTAGACTTCTAAGATATTACTAAAGACAGGAAATGCGATGCAGGAAGCCCAGTCTACAAGGAAACAGGCAATCCACCTGACACACCATCCAAACAGCGCTGAGAACCCTTTGCTAGGACCAGGCATACAAATATGTCTTTCCAGGTTCTAAATCAGCAGATTAAGGTCACGCAGCTCCTTAGCTTAATCAAATCTATCACTCTGTAAGTGTCCAGGAAGGGCTGGTGAAACAACAGAGACACTGCAGCAGCCCAGAGAACATTTCCACACAACCAAGAAACAAAGCAAAACAACCCCCTTTTCAAATCTTGCTGCCATTAAGATATAGCAACCTTCCAGCAAAAAGAAAGCAGCTGGCAGCCCTCGCACAGGTTGACATATACTGAGGTCACCTCTGCCTCAAACCTGTAACTCACTGTAACTTGAACAAAGAGGAAAAAAAAGGCACAGAACAAACTTTCTTAACTAGGATCTGGTGAATGCTACATGCATGCACGGGAAAAATATCACCTCTTGGTGAAGAGGTGGCCTCAAAACAGTCACAGGAACTGAACACCTCTCTCTGAAAAGTCAGAATCTAAACTTTTTAAATAAAAAACCCCCACACTATACATTGCATTAAAACTTCCACACAAGCCACTAACTTGGTCATTTACTTGAGCAGGAGGTTGGTTACTCAAGTTTGAACAGGAAATAAAAAACCAAACATAACAATTGCCTGTAGGTAAATACAGATTATTGACATACTGCGTCTGGGGAGAGTCTTAAACATTTGAGGGCTAAAAAAAAGTTCCTGCCTTCCCAACTTGCTTCAAGTATTCCTTAGATGAAATTATTTTCCAGAGTATAACTTGTTCATCTTGCAGAAAAAAGATTCTTAGCTCAGAGAAAGCTCTCTATGAGATAACGGACAAGCGCCTGAAAGCCAGCAACACGTGTGAAGATGCACAACAGTAGCTGTGTGGGACAGACAGACGCCCTGCTGCTGACCACTTGGTTACTCAAAATAGCAGTTGGTTATCAGAGCAATACAGGGTTATGAGAAGTGACCCCCTCATGCTCTACATCTCTCCTATCCTTTTTTGACAGCTCATTTAATAACTGTTAATGGTGGGGTTTTGTTTGCTTTTTAAACCAGCTACAATGTCTAGCAGCAAATAATTTCACCTTCCTCTCAGAATATTTTAAATGAGCGAGAGGGATAGATATCATAAAAAAATATAGACACAGCCCCAGACAGAACAGAAGAATCACCTGCTGAGGAGCACAAGGCACACAGGCAAGCGCACAGGTAGAACAGCTGCAGACTTCTCAGCTCCCTTGCAGGTTTCCCCAGGCAGTATCGTGACAGAAATCGGGCGCTAATGCTGAACTTGGCTTCCAACCTCTTCTCCATGGCCTTTGTGGGCAGCAGCGGGGTTCTAGAAACATATAAGATATGAAACACAAAACATCCACTGGCAATTGATATGTTCTTACACAGATTCAGTCGACATTATGAAGAGCACGGAGCATTTGTGGAAGAAAAGGAATGTCTTATCTTATCTGCTGTGACTTAGTCCAGCTGCTGCTAAGTAACTATCAACATACGATACTAAAGTGAAATCTGTAGCAGCAAAATTTCCAGTGTTGAACGGCAGCGGGCCACCACAATGCCCTTTCCCCTCACCCTTGTGATTTCCTCCTCCAGACCCCACCACCTGCAGCGGCAAAATATCCAAAATCACAGTCTACTGGATTCCAAAGGCGCATTTGGGAAATTTCAGTTTCAAATATGCCCCAGGGAAGGGACGTCCAGCCAGCACCACGAGCATAACACTGGCACTGAGAAACCCAGCACATCTGCCTGGCGATGTCATCGCTCGCATGTTGGTGCTGGCTGGTACCAGCCAGAAACAAACAGAAACAAGAAGACAGCAATGCTGAGAAACACGGAGCTAAAGACCTCTTTTGCCTCACATTTTGCTCCGCAGGGCACAGATCACGAAAGCACTGCTGCTCGTTCTCAGCCTTTCTGATGGCAAAGGCTCTTTTACAGCCTCATATGTTACTGAAATCTAAATTAGCTCCAGGTGATGTGATAGGAATACACTAGTTATTTCACAAGCAATAAATATGATCTATTTGCAAAGAGTGATGAAGCACCATTAGGCACCAGGAGTTAAATCTGCCATTTCTGAAGATTCAAAAGGGAATGGCGTTAGAGATCTGTCAGTGCCTTGCCTGAACACCCGTGGTTTGCTCAGCCTCGAGGGGATTTCACTCGACCCCCCGGTAGCGAAGAGCTGCAGGAGCACGGAAAGGGACGGACACGGGAGGAAACCGCCCGGGCTCACAAACCCGCGCCGGTTCAGCCAACAGGTCCTTAAGGAAACTTCCCACCCCGCGGCTCTCCGGTCCGCTGGCCCCTGCGGAGACAAACACCCCGCTCCCGCGGGGGCTCTCCACGCGGGACGAGGGGGCTCGGGGCCGGGGCGCAGGCGCCGACCAGCCGGGCTCGCCCCGCACCAGCGCGGCTGGCAGGACACGGCGAGGGCGGAGGCCCCGGCGCGCCCGGCCCGAGCCCCCCCCCACCGCGGCCCCGGCCCCTGCACGGAGCCGCCCGCGGCCTGGCAGTGCCCCCGGCGCCGGGACAGGGCCCGGCCGGACCGGCGGGAGGAGGGAGCGCACCGGGCCGCCGGCGGGTACCTACCAGGGGCGCATGGCGAGGCGAGCTCGGCGGCTCCTCGGCGGCCTCAGGCGGGCGGCGGGGCCGGGCGCCGGGCGGGGCCGGGCCTCCAGCGCGGCGGGCCGGGGGGCAGCGCGACCTCCTGCCCCGCGGCCATGGCGGCAGCGGCGGGCGCCCGCTCACCCCTCACCCGGAAGCTGAACCGCTGGCTTCCCGGAACCGGGACCGCTTCTGCGGGCGCCGTCCGGTCGGTGCCGGGGCTCCGGAGCGGGCTGGCCGGGCTCGGCTTGGCTCAGGGCGGGGCGGGGCCGCCGCCGCCCCCCCGCAGCCAGCGGGTGAGGAGGCCGCGCAGCCACAGGTGATTTGCCCACAGGCCGCGCGGAGGCGGTGGCTTCAGGGACTGCCCAACAAGGCGGCAGGCGGTTGGCCGGCGGCGCGGCAGCGGCGCGCGGATTGGCTGGGAGGCGGCACGGGGCCGCGGGCGGAACACGGGTGAGGGAACGGGCTGCGAGATCCCGGGTGCCAGCGGCGCCGGTTCCAGCCCCTGTCCGTAAACCGACCTCCCTGGCCATGGCCTCGGACTCCGGGGAGAGAAACTCGACGCTGAAGAGGTGCCTCGGCGTGCTCAGAGACGCGAGAAACGACAGCGAGCAGCTGGCAGCCCTGCTCCTGGTAAGGAGCCGCTGCGGGCGCCATCGCCTCAGGAGCGGGCAGGGGGAAGGCGAAACCCGCCGCGGGAAACGGGAGTGCCCGAGCGGCGTTTGCGGCTGTGCTTGCTGGCGTTGGGGGCTTCGGGGCAGAGTGCTTCAGTGCCTTGGTGGAGAGAGCCTGGCCTTGGCTGGGGTGTGCTGGGGGTCGATCAGCGTTGCCGCGCTCTGGAAGCACTCTGGTAAAGCTCTGGATTGGCACTTAGACCAAACGCCCAGCTCAGTGGGTGCTTCTCTGTACTAATTAAAGTCGTTTAGGCTTCTTATTTGCCTGTTCAATCCTGTAAATTTAGCAAAGCCTCTTGCTATGCTGCATGCTCACCCCTGGTTTGCCTTACAGGTGACTAAAGCGGTTAGAGCCGGAGAAGTAGACGCTAAGACCCGTCGCCAGATCTTTGACGCAATTGGATTCACGTTTCCGAATCGCCTGCTCGCCTCCAGGCAACCCCCAGCAGGCTGCCCCGAGCACACCTTCCGGGCACTGGGCCTCACTCTGTTGGCATGTTTCTGCACCGATCCAGAGCTAGCTGGTCACTCCCAGATCCTGAACAAAATCCCAACCTTCAATGACATCCTGGTTTCCCCCTGCAACCCGGACAGCACGTCCATGATCGACGATGTATACCAGTGCCTGAGTGCTGTCATGGCCACTACCAGGGGCCCCAGAGAGCTGGTGACCAAAGGGACGGTGTCTGCCCTGTGCCAGGCCTACGTGAATTGCAGTTATGGCTCTGACCGTGCTTTGACGCTGCTCTTGGGGCTGTTGGCCGTAGCAGAGGCAAAGTGCTGGCAGAGAGACGCTCCACACCTCCTGGCCGTGCTGAGCAAGCTCTCCGATGATTTTCTCAAGACTGAAGACATGACCAAATTTGAGTTGTGTGAGGTTCTGCCACACTTCATCCCCATGTCACCACCCCTCACACAGGACTCGCAGGGCTCCGAGTGCCTCCATAGGCTTTACAAAGGGCTGGCTAACATCCTGGGCAGTAAACTCAGCCAGGCGCAGCGGGACCCTGCTCTGAAGCTTGCTGCCTGCCTCGTACAGGCCTGTGGGTCAGAGTGGATCCCAGCAGGGAGTGCTGGAAGCAAGTTCCTGGCCTTGCTGGTGAACTTGGCTTGTGTGGAGGTCCGTCTGACCCTAGAGGAGCCAGATCCCTTGGAGGTGGAGGGGAAGAAAGAAGTGGTAACAGCCTGCTATGTCCTTATCGAGATGGGGATCCAGGAGTGCCTGAGAGAAGACAAACCGCTGCTAGAAGACGTGCAGAAAATGCAGCTCACGAGAATCATGGAGGAGGCATTTGGAGCTGTACTGTTCTACTTGAGACAGGTAATGCAGGGCTTTCAAGCAAAGAGCATGTTTTTGTGGGTTTCTCTGGGAGGCTTTGATAGCTGTTCACCTCGACGCTTAATGGGTGCTGATGGCCATAGCTGTGTAGAGCAAAACGTGCATCTTGGCCCACTGTGGTTTTCATACCTGCGGTAGCTCGACAGGGCAGCGGCCCTAACGTGTCATTTTCTGTCTGCTTTCTTCTTCATGCAGGTTAAACAGGAGGAGCTACAAGATCCTTTCATATTTGCTTCCGTTCGAATCCTTGGAGCCTGGATGGCAGAAGAGACATCCTCCCTCAAGCAGGAAATCTGTGAGCTCTTGCCTTTCCTTGTTCATTATGCCAAGAAGCTTTTCAAAGAGAGCAGCCCAGCTGCGAGTCTTCCCCAGCCAGAGCTGGTCAGCACCGAGGGCTCTGGCTTACCCCAGGATGCTCTGAGGTGCGTATGTTAAGCACAGAGTTGATGCATTTTAGCACAAACATGCTCAAATCTTTTTCTGTTTTCCGTTCTCCCTGCAGTGCCAATTCCGTGGCTCTTTTTTCCCCCCAGTCGGATGTAACTGCAAGGCTTAGACCCATTCTACCCCATGTTCCCAATTTCTTTCCCCTTCCAGATTTCTGCTACCTGGCTTTTGCCATTTAACAGCAGAGGACAGGCCCCGGGACATCCTTATCTCAGAAGGGGCACCAGCACTGCTGTGTGAGTACTTCCTCCATCAGTGGGAGGTGCTGACCTCCGAGCCCAGGTCCCTGACTCCGCTGACAAGCACTGAAATGAGTCTACAGACTGCGTGTGGGATTTTCCTTAACCTGGTCGTGACAGCACCGGACCTTGTCAGGTAACAGAGCCGCAGGAGCTTGCTTTAAGATTGTCAGTGGGAAGAACAAGGGTGCATTGTGAAATGAGCTTGCAGGATCTTTTAAGACACTATGCTGAAAAAGGAATGTCCCTTTTTCAACACCAATTACATTACTTTTTTGGTGCTGCATTTAACCTTGACATTTTCAGGTGCTTCTGGCTCTGCTTAGGAAGTGTGTCTCAGGGTTTGCTTTCTCTCTAGGCGAGACAAAACCTTTTCCTCCTTGATGGACATGTTGCTGAAGTCTCTTCCGCTTCTGCTGCCCCAGAAAGATCACCTGGTTCTGGCAGCCAACATTGCCACTCTGGGCCTGATGATGGCCAGGATCCTTGCAGGTTCAGCACGTAAGAAGAGTTCCCACCGGCAAAGTTGCATGTTGCTCTGCATGGGCAGAGACCTGGTCTGGGCGGTTGGGCTGGAGAAAGCAAATGCAAGGGAAACGGATCCAGTTTCTGTTATTGGAAAAGTGACAAAACCAAAAACCTGGAGCAGCAAGGAATATGCAGAAAATTGAGTAGGCTGATGGGCTGGCATTCAGAGATTTCTAGGGCGGGAGGATGGTATTCTGCTCTCCCTGAAAGCCCTGCTGCAGACAGACCCACCAAAGGGTCCCTCCTTTGGCCGAGCAAGCTCTGTATCGAGTCATTCATTTCCTTTTTCTTCCAGTTCTTCAGGGGACCCAGTCTGCCAAGGAGTTTTTCAGAGCCGCCATTCGCTTCCTATCCCAGGCCCACGCCGCCCAAGCAGAGCCCGGCAGCGACGGCTTGGCCGTGGCCGTGTCGCCTGCCTACGCGAGTGCCTGGGCTGACGTCCGTGAGCTCTGGTTCCTGGGGATGCAGGCCCTGGCCGGCTGTGTGCCGCTTTTCCCCTGGCTGCCGCAAGCCATTCTCCAGGCGCGGTGGCTGGAAGACCTCTCGGAGTTACTGACCCGCGTCACTCCAACCTCGGTGGATTTTGAACTCATCGCTGCTTTCCAGGGCGTGTTGGTAGAGCTGGCCAGAGCCAACAAGCCGTGCAGGGACGTGATCCTGTCACACCACGGCGGGGAGTGGGCCAACCTTTACGGTATGGCAGCTTTGGAACAGTGTCTGTCTGAGCAGTGAAGAGCCAGCAGCACCCGGGTGTGGGAAATGAAGCCAGACACCTGCACGAGGTGTTCAACGTTTGTTGAACAAATGTTGTTCAGAGAAATGTTTGAGAAATGTTCAACATTTCAACAATTGAGAAGTGTTCAACATTTCTCATGCACCCTTTGGTGCCGGATGGGGATGAAAAACATTTAAATGACCAAACTTTATGAAACTGGAGTGATGCAGCAGAGCTCAGCAGGACTTGCACTGTCCACAACCTGATGTGCAGAACTGTTGCTGCCTCAGAATGTTTCAACATGCACCTGCTTAACCTTCTGTCAGTATTTCTTTTTGAAAAAAAGTACTTTTTAGTATTAAAGATGTTTTCTGTTGCTTTCTTTTTCAAACTCCTGCAGTGTGGGGATTTATTTCTGCCCAGGGCCCTGAGAGGTTGCCTGCTTCTCCCTTTAACATGCTCTTCCAATTTTGTCACAGTAAGCCCTTCAGGATGTCACCTTATTTTCTGTCAGAGGCTTGCACACGTTAGTAAAGTGACTTGGCATTACGCGTAGAAGGCTGCAAAAGGCAGGAACAGGAAGAGCTTTAAAATTTACCAATAGCAGTGAGAATAACTCTGTAGCGTGGCAGAGGCCTGTCCCCTCCTGGGGTGAAGTTGCACCAAGACCCCCCCGCTCGTATCCACGACTGGTACCATCGTCCCAAATTCAGGCCTAGAAAACCTTCACAGCACCGCATGCTGTTGCCTGTTTTGCCCTGTAAAACACCTGCATGAGGCACGGCCGTGAGGATTTGTGTTTGCTCAGGCTCCCTCTCGCTGCAGGGATGGGATGTACGGGGGGAGCTTTCCCCTCTTGCAAGGCGAGGGGCTCAACCTGCAAAGGCCTTGGCTCTCTTTAGAGCCTTCGGGTATGGATTGTGAAAGCAGAAACGCATGAGTTAAACCTCACTGACTCCCGACAGACTGAGAAATACTGTTTGCTTTATGGAAGGGAAAGGCCAGATGTAAAAAGGTAGACACGTACCGCGGGGGAGTAAATCACCCTGCAGCCTGGGCTGCCAGCCCGTGAGCCTGAACGGGGAAAAACCCAGAAAGGGCAGCCGGGACGGGGTGGTATTTGGGAGGTTGTCTGGTGGAGGATGGCTCCGGGCGGAGCAGATCCTGCTCGGGAAGGCTTTTCCACCAGGTGTCAGTCGAGGAGCTCTGTGGGAGCAGCAGCCTCCCGCACCAGACCGGGCAGAGCAAGGCGCTGATCCCGGCTGCCTTCAAAACTCACGCCGGGGGGGGCTGTGGAATCCTCCGACTGAGAGACAACCCAGCGAGGAGCTGTCTCAAAAGGAGAGCTGAGGCCGGGTGCCTTCCTGGTTTATACATATTTTTAGCTCACCGTTTTACAAAAGCAAATGCCTTGCACAACCGGGGAGGAGGCGCCTGCTGTTGCTCAGGAAAAGTCTCTTTCTGATCTTTCCAGCTCAGCCCTGAAAAGTTAATGCAAGTTGGAACAAAGGTAGGTGCTACCAGAAGAAAGCGATGCGAGCCAAACAAGCAAATGAGCCTCCTGGCCTTGGAAAAGAGCATAACTCTGCTAGCGCGTGGGCTGGGAGAGTCTCCCCATCCTGCCAAGAACACCTCATCCCTGCACCGCGGGGAAACATCAATGCGCTGGAAGAGTCAGAAACGCATTTCAGATTGCCAGAAAGAAAAACATCCAAACCCTCAAATGCTTTACCTTCGACTATTCCCAGTCCCGTACGCTGTTCTGCCTCTGGTCAAAGGGTGTGGGCTTCCCATTAATGAAAGGCTACCATTAGCACTAACGAGAGATACGCGCCTGTATCAGCAGGAGGGTGCTCTCCTCTCTCCCCCAGCGCTGCGCGGGGCTCGCTGTGGTCAGCGGTGCTGGCTTGGCCGTCATTCATCCCCGTGGGCAGTGGTAGGAGCTTCCACAACACCTGACCAGAGATCCAGTCTGCGCCTGCAGGACCCTGTCCAAGACAGAGCAATCCTAGACCTGGAGGCCTTTGGCTTCTGCTCTTTAATTCCCAGGCAGGCTACCCGCTCACAGCACAGCCATGCTCCCTGGGAGCAAACCAAGAGCCCAGGGAAGTCCTCCAGTTTATCCTCACCGCATGCCAGGGCAGCGGGGTTTGGCCACCAACAGGTGCCTGGAGAGGAGCACCTGTCCCTCGTTCTCGCCCTCTTCCATGGGAAGCCCCATCAGGTGTGGGAAGGAGCATCCGTGCCTTGCCAGAGCTGGACCCTCCCAGGGACCCTGTTTAGTGATCGTCCCCTGTGCTCGGCACTGGTGAGGCCGCACCTCGAATGCTGTGTTCAGGGTTGGGCCCCTCACTCCAGGAGAGACATGGAGGGGCTGGAGCGTGTCCAGAGAAGGGCAACGGAGCTGGGGAAGGGTCTGGAGCACAAGGCTGATGGGGAGCGGCTGAGGGACCTGGGGTTGTTCAGCCTGGAGAGGAGGCTGAGGGGAGACCTCATCGCTCTCTACAACTGCCTGAAAGGAGGCTGGAGAGAGGTGGGGTCGGTCTCTTCTCCCAGGTAACAAGTGACAGGATGAGAGGAAATGGCCTCAAGTTGCGCCAGGGGAGGTTTAGACTGGATATGAGGAAATTTTACTTCACCGAAAGGGTTGTCCAGCATTGGACCAGGCTGCCCAGGGAAGTGGTGGAGTCACCATCCCTGGAGGTATTTAAAAGCCATTTGGATGAGGTGCTCAGGGACATGGTGTAGTGGTGGGCTTGGTAGTGTTAGGTTTACGGTTGGACTCGATGATCTTAAAGCTCTTTTCCAACCTATACGATTCTGTGATTCTGTGACCCTGATGGCTCATCATATACTTGTTTCTTTGCATAACACAAAACACACTCCTCTTGGCTGTCCATGGGCCAACAAAAGACGGTGTGAGACATCAACCTTGCTCCGGGATGTTACTGAGCTGAATGCCAGAGGAGATGCGTTGTGAAGGTGCCGGGGCTCCTTGAGCAGCATTACTGCTCTCTTGTCCCGGGACACCACTTTCCAAACATGTTCTCGGACAGAGCACCCCTAAAAGGCTGGTTTCCCTCCCCGAGACCCCTGGGCTCTGACAACAGGGAGTGCAGCACGTTCAGGAGGGGAGAGCACCAGAGCTGGTGGAGGCCTCCTGCCATGTGGGCATCTCCGTTGGCTCTGCTTGTGCCGGTCTGCAGGCCCCAGCGTGCCCAGGGCGGCTCAGCCCAGCACAAGGGAGATGGTGTCCCAGCAGCCTGGCCAAGGCTTCAGAGGCTGCAGGGTGAATCCTTGGCCACCCCGAGCTTTGCAAGCCCAACCGCAGGTTCTGTCACTGGCAACTGGCATCTGCGGGCATCGATCCTCTAGTGCCAGAAAGGTGGATGATGGCATCACCTAACGTCCCCTGTCTGCCACAGCGCTTTGAGATCCCAGCACGGAGTGGGATCCCAGAGCAAATCGTGCTTTATCTCCCAGTGCATTTTCAACACCAGGGCGAGCTCTCCAGGAACAAGATGATCATTCACCGTGGCTTTGACAAGATGGATAAGGCCCCAGAGAGGCAGATGCACACTCTGTTTTGCTTTGACAGCTTAAATGTCATAACACCATTGCAAACCCGACCATGGCATACGGTATCTTACAGTGTTCATTCATATCACCCCAAAAGCACTGGCAATAAAATTAAATATTTCATAAGGCTCTTATTTGGCTGCTGCGCTGCAGGAACCAAGCGCAGCCCCCTCCCACAAACCTCTTGCCATGAGATGAGACAGGGGTGGTGAGGGTGGGAGGCCTGAACAGCGAGGGCGGCTGCCCCGTTCCCTGCCCACCCCTCGACGGGGTCCCCGTGCTTCTCCCCGAAGCCCTGCCCAGCTCTCCAGCCCCACAGCAAGCAGCTTCCTTCCCCACCTGGATTCCCGGGGAGGGGATGTGGGAAATGATAGGACCAGTCCAAATTTCTCTGAGCTGTTGATGGGAGCTGGGCTTCTGGAGAAGAACCAGTTCATCTTTGGCTGGGGCAGAGACCTGTGCTCACATACTTTTATTTCTGTGCCCTTCCTGCCCTGCTCGGCAGGTATTTTCGCTGCTGACCCCCGAGAGCAGAGGTTGCTGCCTTAAGCCCCTCACGCGCTCCTGGAAGAGCCAACATACACATTGATCTCCCTGGGAAGGAGCACTGGGACCTTTGTTACAAAACCAGTTTTTCAGAGATTTCTGGCTCGGGTGCAAATGCAACGAGTGGTCCCTGGGGTGGAGCGTGGCCCACACCGACAGCGAACGCTCCCCATAGCTGGGGGGCGAGGGGCAGCTCTCGTGGTGAGGACCTCGGCATGATCATGACATTCTGTTCGAGAAGGACGTTTGGCAGAGCAAACCACAAGCACAGCTGGATGTGCACGTGGCCCTTAAACTGGGAGGCTAAAGAGCAGCAGTGGAGAGCTGCGTTTGAGCACCCTGTGTTTAGCTGACCCCCAGCAATTGCTCTGGCCGTGCTGAACCAGCAACAGAACCAGGCAGCTGCTGGGACAGCGTGTGGGCAGCACCCGGTGTGACAGCCCTTGGCCCTGCCTGGGACCTCGGGACAGCAGGGTAAAGCGAATAATTGTTCGTCATCACCACTGGTGGCTGAACGGCTGCCTCCTGCCCGTGGGTTTACTTTGCCCTCATCACTGGGCGGGTGAAAACGTCCTTAGCACAGCTGTACAGAGGGGATGGGGCAGTCAGGGACCGGGGCAGGTCTCAGGCGTCTTGCAAGGACTGTTCGGGTGCTTGCAGGGCCCTGAGCGTGCTGCTGGGCAGGAGCCAAGGGCTGGGAAGGTGCTGCTTGTGCTCCCAACGGAGAGGGTGCCAGGGCGGAGGGTGCCGGGGGAGAGGAACGGTCAGAGCTCGCCTTTGGCATGGACACGCACAGCCCCCAACAGCAGTCACAGCCACTCGCTCTTGTCTGCTTTGAGGTCCCTTGTCCCCCTCCTGGGCACCGCTGGGCTGGGGGGGGTGAGCAGCCCCAACCTGACCCCCTGGCAGCCCCTGCAGCCCCACCAGGCTCGGGCTGCCCCGGCCCCCTGCCCCAGCCCACCGCATTGCCACGAGCCCAGTTTGCCCGGCGTGTTCGGTGGCAGCGGGGCAGCTTTGCCTTTTGTTTTTCCTTCCCTTTGTCTGTCAGTCTTGCAGGTTTCCTCTGCTCTGTCTCATTTTTGGGTGGAAACATGGCTTCCCTCTGAGCTGCTACCAGGGAGCATCCTCCCGCTCGCCCCACGGTCCCACACGCATGCCGGCTGGCGGCCCTTCCCGCCCGGATTTTGCACAGTTTCACCTCTTTCCGATGAATAAAGACTTGGCATTATACGGGCTAGACGAGCAAGGGACATTAAGAATGAACTGGAACATAACTGCAAAATACAGCATGTCCAATCCAATTTTTCCTAGCAAATGAAACGGATCTGGTGGAAAATAAATACAGAACTTTCAGGAGCAGCGTCCTTGAACAGCATTTGAGGGGGGATGAAGAGATTTGAATAGATCGGCCCTTTACACCTCTGCACATCCCTCCTCCCTCCCTTAAATGCCATCTTTAATAGAAATAAATTAGAATAAATGATCAGCCCTTGCCTCCTAAAGACAGGTGGCAGGGTGATATTAAAAGAAATGAATAAAAATTCATTTAATGAGCATTGTTAATTAAACCTGGAAATCAAAGAGGTCTGAGTTGTGGGAATTCAGAGGAAAAATGAAAATGAAGGGAGCTGTAGCTCGGGGCGGGAAGAGTGGAATTACATTAAATGCGATGTGGGATTGTGTTTGTTCATGTCTATCACACGTCGCGGTGTGTTACAGTCGGGGTAAAGGGGTTGTTCTCTGCTCGCACACAAATCACACGCCGCCACCGATGGAAACCCCTGCTCCCGGCGGGCGGCACGGGGAGACCGCGGGGACCCCGCGGGGACACGGCCGCCCCGGAGCCCGGGCACGGCACCCGTGGGCCGCGTGGGGCCTGTGCGGGTGTGCGCGTCCGTGCGTGGGTGTCCGGGTGCCGCGAGTGTGCGTGGGGGGGGGGCGTGCGTGCTGCGTGTGCCTGTGCTGGGTGCACTCCCTGCCGCCCCGTGCGGGTGCAGCACCGCACCGGCGTGGGCGCGGGCGTGTGCAGCCGCCTGCGTGTGCGTGTTACCGGCGGGGACGGGGGGGTCAGTGGGGATCACTCTCTGCTGCTGGCAGGGCCGCCGCGCCGTCCCCGAGCCCCGCGGGGCCGCCCGGCTCGCCCCGCCGGTGCCCGGTGCCCGGTGCCCGGTGCCCGGTGCCGCGCTCAGGGACCCGGTGCTGCGGGGCCGCCTCGCCCTGCCCCGGAGGGAGGGCCCAAACAGAGGGAGGGATGGCGAGGAGGAGGGAGGGATGGAGGAGGGAGGGATGGAGCAGGGAGGGCAGGGCCGGGCAGGCAGGCGCGCTGCCGGTCGTTGCTCCCCGGTTTCCCCCGGCTCTGTCTCGCCCGGCGCCTCGGGCAGGGATCCGGGCCCGGAGCACCCCCAGACACTTCTCTCTCTCCCCGGGCCCGGGCTGGCGCTCTCCGCTCCCCGCCGGGGAGGAGAGGGAAGCGCCCCGGGGGGAGCCCCGGGCTCTCCCGGCAGGACCGGCCCCGGGCCCCGCTCCGGCCGCCGTCGGGCGGACGTTGCAGCTGCCGCCGGGGCCCTCGCTGTGCTCACGGCCGGGGCCCCCGCTCCCCGCTCGGGCTAATAAAGTCAAACCGTAGAGCCTCGCCGCGGCCCCGCAGCCCGCCCGCACCCCCGGGCCCTCCCGGCCCTCAGGGCTGGGTCCCCGCTCCGGCCCGGGGCGCTCCCCGACAGGGCTCCCAGGCGGCGCGGCCCGGGGCGGGGGGAGCCGGGGGTGGCACCGGGGGTCTGTGCGGCACCGTGCGACGCGGGAGCGGCGCGGGGAGCGGCGGGAGCGGGGCCGCCCGACGGCGCGGGGAGCGGCACCGGCCGCGCTCCCGGGGGCGGCGGGCGCCCCTCGCCCCCCGCCCCGGCCGCCTCCCGCCGCCGTCCCCTGCGCCCGCCGGCCGCCGTCTCGGGAGCCGTCGGGAGCCGTCGGGGCCCCGCGGGAGCGGGCGGCGCGTCCCCGGCCCCGCGCTCTGACGCGCGCTCCCGGCGCGGCGGGCGCGCCCCCGCCGCTATAACTGGCGTGCATGGAGTCGGGGCCGGCGCAGAGGAGCGGGCGGGCGATGGGAGACGCCGCTCCGGCGGGATAGAGGGGCGGAGACGGGGGCACCCCCGGGGCCCGGCCCGCCCGGGGCTCGCCGCGGGCCCGCACAGATGCTAGTGCACAGCTACCCGGGCATGGTGAGTGCGGGCCGGGGCGCGGGCGGGGCGGGCCGGGCCGGGCCGGGGCCGGGCCGGGGGGTCGGGGCCGGGGGTCCGCGCCCGCCTCACCGCCGCTGTCTCCGCCGCCGCAGGACCGCGCCGAGGGGCTGCCCGGGGCGCCGGCCGGGGCCCGCCTGCCGCAGCTGCCCGCGCTCAACCAGGCGCCCTACGGCTCGGCGCCGCCGCTCTGCCACACGCCCGCCGCCGACTTCCAGCCGCCCTACTTCCCCCCGCCGTACCCGCAGCCGCCGCTGCCCTACCCGCAGGGCCAGGAGCCCGGCTACCCGCACCTGGGGGACCCGTACGCGGCGCTCAGCCCGCTGCACCAGCACCAGCAGCCCGCCTGGCCCCCGCAGCGCGGCCGGCAGGAGGACGCGGGGCTGCTCTCGCAGACCCACCGCGCCCTGGGGCTCGACCCCCGCCGCGACTACCCCGCCGTGCCCCGCCTGCTCCACGGGCTGCCCGACGGCGGACACGGCCTCGCCGACGGCCCGCTGGGCCTCCACGGCCTCGGCCACCACGGCATCGAGGACATCCAGGTACCGGGGGACGGAGGGAGGCCGGGGGTGGCCGCGGGGCCGGCACGGCGGGGACCGATCCCGCCGCCGCCGGTACGCCCGGGGCGGGGGGGGGGGGGGTCCCGGCCGGGGAGGGGCGGGCCCCGCGGCGTCCGTACCCCCGGGCCAGGAGGGCCGCCGGGGCGGGAGCCCCGTTACCGGGGCTCGTCTGTGCCCGGACGATTCCCCCTGGCCGGGGGCAGCGGGTGGACCGGGCCCCGGCCGCGCTGTCCCCACGCCCCGAGCGGCCGGTGCCCGTCCGCAGCGGGAGCCGCCGGCTGACGGCTCTTGCTTCGGTGCTTTCATTCAGGCCGTGGACGACGGCGGGATGAACCTGCTCGATCAGTCCGTGATCAAGAAAGGTAAGAGCGCGGCGGCACCGCGGGACGCGGCACCGGGCCCGGGCTCCGCGCTCCGCTCCTGCCCTCGGGGCTCCCCCGCGTCGGGTCTCCCCCCGCGACAGCCGTCCCGCGGGGCCGCTCCCTCCCGTCGGGAAGGGCTCGCTGCCGTCCCCGGCGGGGCTGAAACGAAAGCGGCGGGTCCCGGCGGGCCAGCGCGTCCGTCCGCCCCCGGCCCGCTGGGCTCCCTCGGGCCGTACCGAGGCCGCCGCACCTTCCCGGTACCGGGGACCGAGGGGCCCGGCCGGGCGGGCCCGGCTATCGGGGAGCCCCGGGGGCCCGCCCCGCCGGCGGCCGCGGACGGTTTGCGCGGGAAGCCCCGGGGATGGCCCGACCGGGGCTCGGCGGCAGCTCCCGGCGGTCCCGGTCCCGCCGCCCCGGGCCGGAGCCCTGCGCCCGGCGGCGGGGGAGGCAGCCCGGGCCGCGCACGGCTCCGCACCGCCTCGGGCGGGAAAAGCGCTGGGCCACGGCGGAGCGGGCCGGGTCGGCGGGGCCCGTACCGGGGGGAAGGACGCGTTTAACGGGGGCGAGGAGGTGGCGCGGCCGTGGGAGCCGGTGCTGCCGTCCCCGCGGCCGGGGAGCACCCCGCAGCCGCCCCCGTCCCGCCGTCGCGGCTCGTCCCCCGCCTCGGCAGCAACCCGGGCCGTCTGCGGCTCCAGAAACGGGGCTTCGCCCCGGGGACCGGCGGGGAGGCCCGCCGCTCCCTCCCGGGGCCGGAGCGGGGAAGCGGGGCCGCGGGCTGGGGCCCCGCACGGCCCCCGGTGTCTCCCGCCGCCTCTCCTAATTTACCGCCGGTTCTCCCCGAGCTGCTGAGCAGCCCCTCCGCTCCCGGCCTGAGCCCCGCGGTTAAAACAGCTCCACGCCGTTAAACGGTTTTCTAATCAAAGCTTCATTGCGGGAGCGGCGGGGATGTCCGAGCCCTGCCCCGGCTTCTCCCCGCCGTTTTTTGTTTGTTTGTTTGTTTTTTTTTACAAAAATACGTGGAGGGAAAGGACGTGGTTAACCGCTGCTCCGCGGTACGGTCTCCAACGCGGGCGGCAAACGGACCCGCAGCCGCCCGGGCGGGCTCGGCGGAGGGTGAGGGCGGGCGGGCCCGGTGCCCGCAGCCCGGCGGGGTGAAACGCCGAGCCCCCCGGGGCAGGGGGGCTGGCTCCGGCCGGGCCGGGCCCCGGCAAAACGCCGCTGAAGCCGGGAGGGTTTAGGTCGTTAGCAGCCTCCGGGGCTGCAGCGAGCTCCGGTCCCGGTCCCGGTCCCGGTCCCGTACCGGCCCGCCGCGGCTCGGGCGACCTTTCCCACTGCCCGGCCGCAGCTGAACCGCCGGTAACGGCCCAGCCCCGGCAATCCGGGAAAAATATCCCGATCGTGCGGCTCTTCCCCCGGCGGCATCGGCGGTGGGGGTCGTTCGGGGGGGAGCACAGCCCCTTTCCGTCATTCTAAGACCACAGTTTCATTACAGGCGGCAGTTCTGTAGAGCATTAACGACCGTAATTATTTTAGCTTTAATTAGAAGACATGAGAGGCATTTCATTAAATATCCTTGCCTGAGAAAGGGTTGCAACAAGCCGGGGGGTGCGGGTGCTCCCCGGTTCGGCTTTGCGGGGTCGCCGCTTTGTGCCAGCGGGACCGGCCTGAAACACCGCGACGGGGTCTGGCTGGAAGCTGCGGTGAAGTTACAGCGGTTTGGGGGTTGGGGGTTTTTTTTCCCCTCTGCTCCTTTTTTTTTTTTCAAAACAGAAATTATCGAATCAAACCACGCCATTACTTAGAGATTTTCGTCTCTCGTCGGGAAGATTTGCTGCCGGGCAGTGCCGGGTTTGTGCCTCCCGATTCTCTAATCTCTCTTTCGGAACAAAAAAAAAAAAAAGAAAATAACCAAATAACCCTGCCTGAGAAGCGGGGCGGCTGCAGCCCCGCTGCCTGCGGACTCTTGCTCTTCCCACTCCCGCTCTCTTGGTTTTTTTTTCCCCCGCTGTGTCTGGAATAAAGACACGAAGTCTATTTCGGAGGATGCCGGCGGCAGCCGTGGGGCGATGGGCTGCCGGGCTGTCCCCGCCTCTGCTCGGGAGCTCCAAGCCCCGAGTTTGCTGGAGCAGCCCGAGGAATCGATACACCCAAAGCAAAGCGTCTCTTCGGGGGGGGACGCGGCGCGGACCCCCAAAGCGGGGCCGCGGCACGGCCGGGACGGAGGCGGCGGGGGGATTCGTGTAGCGGAGCCGGAGTCCGGGACCCCCGGTCCCGCGGGGCCGCATCCTGCACCGCTGCCCGGGGCTCGGGCCGGGCTGCGGGTCCCCGTTGCCCGGGTTCCCCGTGTTTCGATGGCCGCGCTCCCCCTTCTCTGCGGGGCGGCCCCGGAAGGGATGCCCCAAATCGGGCGATTTGAGCCCAAAAGCAAGCTGGGCAATTATGGAAGCTGCGGCCGGGGGGGGGGTGTCCCCGGTCCCGCCGCAGCCCGGGCGGCCGCTCACCCCCGGGGACGGGGACAGGCCCCGGGCGGCAGCCGGGAGCGGGCGTGCGGGTCCCCGTAACGGGGCGGTTCGCTCCGCACCGGGGGAAGCGCCGGGCGCAGGCAAAGGCCGCTGCCCTCCGCTCCAGCCGGGAGACTTGATTAGTTTGCAGCCTGATTTATTTAAAATTTTTAATATCCAATACGGAGTCGTTTCACTGCGCCGGCTCTGTCTGCTTTGAGCCGACTCCCGGAGCCACAACGGGGGCGAGAGGTGCGAGCCCAGGACGAAGCCGCGGCCCCGCGGCCGGAATGGATTACACCCTCGGAAAAAAAAAAAAAAAAAAAGAAATTAAAAATATCAGAGAGAGAATCCCGAGCGGTTTCCAGGCAGACCGTGCGGGAGGGGAGTGTGCGGGTGGGCAGCGGGGTCTCTCTGCGAGGGGAGGGAGGGTAAGCGTTGAAAAGCACAATTTTGTCATAAATCACGCCGGGACCTCAAATACCGCAACCGGGGCTGGTTAATCCTTGAATTCCTGACGGTGCGGCCCTCGGACAGGAACCTGATCTAAATCTGTGCATGTGAAAACAGATAAATCTGCCCTTAATTAGTTGCCGAGATACTGTTGTCCTGGTTCAACAAAATATTAATCACCCGCCCCAAATCCCCACCGCCGCCTCCTCGCTCCTGCACCGCCGGCGCTTCCACCCGCGCCGGGACCCCGCGGGAAACCGGCACGAAGCGGGAGGGCAGCGCCTGCGGCCCCCGGCCGTGTCCCCGCGGGGCTCCGGGCCCGTCCCCACGGCGGGGGCTGTAACCCCCCGTGTCCCCTCCAAACGACCGGGCCCCGGGCGCGGGGGTTGCGGGAAGGAGGAGCCCGGAGCCCGGAGCGCGATGCCCGGGTGTCCCTGCCTGCGCCCTTGCTTTTCCCCCCTTTCCCTCTTAAACAAACGGCACCGGGTGCAGCGGTTCGTATCTTTACAGGGGATTTTTCTGGCGATCCGAGGGCTGCAGCGCGCTGCTACACCCCGGCTGTGTTTTCCCGAGCCCCCCCCCGCTGCAGGTGGCCCCGAACTCAGCAAGCGGCGGAGGGAGAGGAGGAGAAGGGGGGTGCGGCCCCGGCGAGGGCTCGGGGGGCGGCCCCGGGGTCCCCGGCCGTGGCTGCGCGGCTCCCGCATCGCCGGGCTGGGGGGAGCCGGGTCCCGCCGGCGGGACGGCACCGGGGGGGCAGATCCGGGCTGCAACCACACCTTGGAAACCCAATTTCCACCGTCGCTCCCGGGACTGGCTCCGGTTCGTTATTCCCGAGGACAGCCGCAGGGGATGCGCCGGTCCCGGGGGAAACCCGGTGCGGGGGTCCCGGTTGGGCTGGGGGGATGCTGCGCGGGGCGGAGGAGAGCGGGGATTTCACTCCGAGCACGGAGAGCTGCGAACAGCACCGAGAAGGGGAGGATGAGCTTCCCCCCGTGCTGGCGTGAGACAGGGGATATGCTTAGTTTGGGAATTAAACGGATAAAATGTTGGATGGGGCAGCAGAGCTTTTCGGAATATCTTTTGTAGACACGTTTGTTCGTTCTCCCTCTTTTCCAGAAGGATTTCAGAAACGGTTTTCCGCGTCTTTTTTTCATTCTTGTCGTTTTGTTTGTTTGATTTCTTTTTTTTTATTTTTCCTCCCAAGCATTTATATAAAACCAGGAAGATATTTGACTTGCAAACAGTAAAATTAACTCTGAAAAAGTTTAGTCCGGGGCTCTGGCTGCTTTAGGCTACAGCAGCTACAGGTATTAGAAAATGCATTAGATCTGCTCCATTCACCTGCTGCCCTGGTGTTTAGGTGCCCGGGACGGCTACTCGCGTCCAGACGTGGAAGCCCCCGGACAAAGGGCTGGAGCCCAGCGAGCCCCGAGCAGCCGTTGCTCCTGCTGCGGGTCCGTCCCCCGGCTGGGCAAGGAGAGGGTGATTTTCCGTTTATGAAATCAAGCATTATGCCATTGCGCTCGGTAGCAAAAAAAATCCTGCAGCTCGGTCATAAACTAGGGAGGGGTTTTATTGCTCTGCCATCCTTTCAGGATCAGCGGAAAGCTTCTGATAGAGCCTTTTTATTACAGAGAAAAATACAAATCTCTTCCCCTGGCACCTGGAGCCTGGGGGCACGCTGGGGTGCAGGAGCAGCCCGGGGTCCTGCCGGCGGTGGGCCGGGGCGAGACGGGGCTCTGCGAGCAGCGGGAGCGGGGAGAGCCGCAGGGGCCTGCACACCCTGCTCGCGGGCAGGCCTTTTGGCTGCAGCATTTTACAACCTGGAGCACAGATGGAGCAGGGTGTAGCCAGCGTGGGCTCCCGCCGGCACCCAGGCATGCCCGGTGCACAGGTGCTGCGTGGCTGGCGGGGACGGAACTCCCCTGGCTTCGCGTTGAGGCAGCAGGATTTGGCCCCTGCACTCTCCTTCGTGTTTGTGACTTGTTTAAATTTCCATCCGAGGCTTTTCGGCTGCTCCGGAGTGGCAGCGCTAGCGTTTCTGCTCAGGAATGTGGACCTGTTTGGCTGGATGCTGGACAGATGGACGGAAAGCTGTGCCTCAGAGTGCTCTGAGCCCACATTTAGAAATACTGCAAGAAGTAGCTGTCACTACTAAAGAATGCAGCAGAGGAGGGAGATTAAGACCGAGATCCTTAGATCCACTCGCCACCGCATGCGAGCTCCAGGTTTTGATGCCAAATCTCCCCGTGGGCTTCGCGTGCGTGCGGGGCGGCCGGTGGGACCAGGGTGCCGACGTGGCGGCAGTGGTGCCATTTCTCCTTCATTTCAGCACGGAAAGGGATTGAGCTGTAAGAAATGCCGCGTGAAGCCAGATGTGGCAGGAGAAAAAAAAAAATCCTGAAAGAATGGTAGATTAGATAAACATCATTTCCTGTGACGAGCAAGGTAATAAATGAGGTCACCCTCTAAAACACCCGGGGCTGCAAAGACATGTCTTTTATAAGACCGTCCACGGGCGTGGGCGGGGGTGCTTGGACTCCAGTCAGCTGCAGGGTGCTGAGCTCTGCTGGCAGAGCCCTCCCCGCTTTCTGCAGCTTTATCTGCTGCGGTAGTTTGCCTGAGTGGGAAAAGGGGCTCACCTGGGACAAGCCGGGTCTTGACTGGAGGCTTTGCTGCCTTAGCACTGCTCACAAAGGCTTTAAAGTTCAGACAAGCCCTCGCACACACCACGAGATACAGCGCTCATCAAAACACAGTCACACCTCCCGATCCGGGCGCTTCTCCCTCATGCACACATGCGTGCGCGGCAGGAACACCTACTAATCAAACAGAGAAACTTAAAAGAAAGTTTTTACTCTGAACTGCATCCAGATCACCATTCCTCCATTAAAATTATATTTTTAATGTCCTATAATTGCACCAGGATAAAACCAGGTGTGTGTTCATGTGAGATAACACACGTGGGTACCGGTGAAGGCGCTGGGCTTTGTCTCAACCTCCCCGGTGCCTCCCAGGCATGTGTTATCTCCAAGTTTCATGTACCTTGTCATGACTTACTGTTTAATTAGATGTTTTTAAATGAATTTTTTTCTCAGTTAGAAGTAAAGAGCAGTTCTTAAAGGGTAGGTTCAGAAAAGCCAGCTTGGGTTGCTTTTTGGCTTGTGAGTCAAACCAACAGTGCTTCTCCTCCAGGAGCTGGACCCCAGGTGAGGCTTCTCCACGGGACAGCACCGAGCGAGGCACCGCGGACACGCCGGGCTGGCTCTGGAGCAGCTCTCCCTTGATTTCTTGATCTCTGTTTTTGCAGCTCGGTGGTTTGGCCGGCGTTCGGCTGCTGCAGACCTTGCTCTTCGGGGCAGGCAGGGCTGCAGCCATGTGCGCTCGTGGGCGAAGGGGTCACCGGGGGCTGGCTGTCCCCAGCCACCCCATCACCCCAGGTACTCTCTCTGTAATTCGAAGAACTGTGTAAAGGCATAAAAGCTTTTTGGGAAGAGCACAGCACATGCTCCCACCCTGCGGGGCAGCCACAGCCCTGGCTCCCACAGGGACTGCTGTGTCCACTGGTGGGTCGACAGTGGAGCCAGCAGGAGCGGCCTCGGCTGGGTGACATACACCCTGTGGTGCTTGTCCCCACGTCAGCCCCACAAAGGAGGTGGCACCGAGATCTTCATTTTGCAGACGGTGCCACGCAGCAGGCGCATGCCTGGCAGGGCACTGGCCCACAGCAGTGTGGACACGGGCAGGCCCACGGGGACCCACTCATGTGCCTCCAGCCCAGGGACGTGCCCAGGGTCACACCAAATCTGCAGCAGAGCAGAGGCAAACATAGACCATTCCTCCCTGTTTAGTAATATTCCAAGGTACACGATCTCAGAAAAAAAGAAAATATTTGCCATATGCCTTAATTATTTGAGGAGCCTAAACGAGGTTCTCTGAAGTCCTAGACTAGCACCCTAACCACCAAACCATCCCACCCTTTCCTGTGTGATCCTAGGGAGTTACTCATTCTTGCTGTCCTTCCATTTGTTTGTTTGTTTTAATTCTTAATGGAGGAACTAATTAGCAAATGTGGATATAATGCTTGGGGCTGCTGCATGCTCAGCTCTCATCTCTGTGCCCTATCCCACACCCAGCTCTGCTGTGCCTGGGTATCGCCTTTGGTTCGGAGAGAGGTTGTGTTGTGGCTTGGTGGAGAAGAGCAGAGAAGCACAAGGGAGTGAGAAAGAATTGCTAGAAATGAGCCCAAACTACCCATTGCAATTAAAGATCCCAGAATATGGCGTGCCCACAGCTCAGGGGTGAGGGTCTCTGGAGTGGGATGAGAGGAGCTGCAAGTCACCTTTGCAGCCTAAAAAGCCATTGCAGCTTCTGCAGCGCATGCTTGGGATTCCAGCCGGGCCGTGTCTCCCCACCCTCTATCTCAGGCATTTATCTGGCATCAGTCACCCAAGTGCCGAGGCGCCAGGGATCGGGTCAGGCCCTATTCCCTCCGGACTGGTCGGACAGGTCCCGGGGAACAAGGGGTGTCCCCAGCAAGGAGGCAGCTGTGTGGGGACCGCACATCCCCAGGGCTCCCTGGGAGCCCCGAGATGGACCCATGCACCGGGCAAAGCGGGGCTGCAGTCCTGGGGCTGGTGAGGTGCGAGCAGAGGATCTGACCAAGGGTATTCAGGGTTGCTTCAAGCACGAGATCCAAGTGAGCAAGGGACGGGCACGGTCATTGAAGAAACAGCACGAGAGGGTTTGTAGACATCGCCAGCGCTGCGCAGCAGTCACCTGTGTGCAGATGTGCCCCATCCTGCGCAGCCGGCTGGCTTCTCCCCGTGCTATTTCTGTGGCTGGTCGGAGTTGTTTTCCCCACAGAAAGATGTGGACGGGTCCCAGCTGCTGCAGAGGGGTTTCCTGGTGTGCACCCTGGCAGCTCGGTCTGGGACGCGCATCCCGGCCAGGGCACGGTGCCGACCGGGCTGCAACATGTCTGGTTTGCTGGATGTCCCACCGATGCACAGGCGTTAAAAACACCCAGGGCATCTTCTGAGCAAGAAAAAGTAAAAGCATTTTCGGTGATAGTGGGCGCGTGGTGCCTCTGCCCAGAGCGATCCCCGGGCGAGCCGGTGACTCCAGAATGACAGGTGAACAGAGAGATTTGCGTTGCTGCGGTCTGAGGCTCAGATCAAAACCCTCTCGCATGCTCTGTGGATCGGCAGCAAGTTCTATATGAAGAGAAGTATTTCTCTATTATTATTCATGTCTAATCTTTGCTGAAGGGTCTTTTGCCCTTCAATGATCTAAATACATTTTAACAAATTGATAGCAACATTACCATGGCTTACATAGGATCCGCTGCCGCTTGCAAAAGACACTGCATCTTTGTTCTCCCTTTTTAGATTATGTAGATCCAAGCCACACGAATTCAGGCGCTTCTATAGGGAATACAGGGAAAACCTCTCAAGCATGTTACTGTAAAATGGATTATACTGTTTAAACACATAAAGATCCCGTAGACCGGTTGCCAAAATGTAATGGGAGTTTGGGCTGCTAAATGAATAAACCTGTGATGGTTAATGCTACAGGGCAGAGCCGAGGAGGGTGTGCGAGTCCGGGAGCGCTCGCTGCCGCGCGGCACGGCTCAACCGGGCTGGGGGTGGCATTGGATGAGAAACTTCCCTTGGCGTCAGCGCAGAGCAGCGCAGGTTTCCAGTTCCTCTGGCTTAAATCCTCGGGCTCTCCAGCCTCCCGTTTCAGTTTCTCGCCTTCCCGACACCTGCGTGTTTTGTGCACTGCGAAATACACGTATCCTACACAGGAAGAGACGGAGCTACTTGGATCCATCCCGAGCATTTTAAATAGTTGTTATTTTTTCTAACGTAGATGTGAAGAGGCTTAGCTGCAGATTAAAAAAAAAATACAGAACCAGGGGCAGTGAAATAATCAATTCCTGCACTAAACTGACTTTTCAAATGAAGTTGTAAAGGTAACAGAAGTGCAGCATTCAGGGAGGGGACGGGGCACCGCTGCATCAGAGCAGCTCTTTCAGTGAACAGCAGAGACCACGTGCAGTAAATATCTGCAAATACATTTGGACATTCAAAAGCAGAATCCAAATCCTTTTTCATTCATTTCCTGCGAAGGTTCGAGCACTTGAGTTTCACCAGTTAGGAGGACATTTTAATCATTACTATTTGCTGCTTTCCAGTGGGGTGTTCCTGAGGCTACTGCTCAGGCTGCTGCATCAGAGGCTCCCCAGACAGCACGGCCCAATCCATAAAATGAAGTGCGGCAGGGAAATGTGTGGGAACTCAGAACAAATTGCTTGTGAGCAGTTTCCAAAAAATTCACAAAATATTCTGAACAAGCAGCACATCTGAGGCAGAGTCATTCCTAAATGCTAAAGCCAGGAAATGCATTAGCTGAAATTAATTGCAAACGACTTACTAATCCCCTTCCCAGTCCTGAAGGAGCACAGGGTGCTTTTGCAGAGGTCTGAGTGCATTTTGTTGTTATATTGATTGACCATTCCTATCAAGACACAATGAACTAAGCCGGTACCGTCCGTAACCGGGACACCGTATCCGCTGGTCTCGGGGAGGCTGAACCTTCCTGCCCCATTGATCCGGCCCGAAGCTCCCCAGGAGCAGAGACCTGCGGTGACACAGGGTGAGCACTTCGCTGGGTAAAACAGAGGCACAGAAAGAAAAATGCAATTAATATCCCACGGCACCTCAACATTTAGTTCGTAACCTAATGTATTGATTTGCATTGGAAACAAAATGTTAAGTATGGGAGCTTTGCATAGGCATGGGACCTCTCCTGATTAGCTTTCTCATGGGAATAGTTTGAGGCTGCGAGTTGTATCCCTGCTCCCTCTCTTCTTCCGAGGGTCCGAGATCCATTTCCCTATCGGGTCTCAGCAATCTGGAAAGCCCAGAGATAAAAAACAAGATTCTTTCCATCCTTCCATTTGAAAAGGCCTTCGAGCCGATTACAGCGTTTCCTAGAGAGGCTCTTTGACATGGGGACTTGGTTCAGGTTGTGCATTCAAGATAAAGAAAATACCTGTATAATCCCCTCTGGGAAGAAAGGATAATTACAGACTGAGGGTTTGAAATATAGCTGATGGCACTGACCTCCTTCCCTGGACCATCAATAAATACCTCTCTGCTGAAACACCAGGAAATTGAAGCAGCTGAACTCTGCAGCACCTCCTGAGTGAAAGAGGGCTTTTAAAGGGATGGCAGGAGCAGTTGCCTCTGGCTCACACCCACATGCAGATACTTCTTTATATATGTATCTCCGTCTTATAATTTACATCAGAGACATTCAAACGACGGCTAGATTAGCTCACCGAAAGCTCTTCCTGAAAGACAGCAGTAATCCCTCACCTTTCAGGAGCACCTTTCATCAGGGGCTACGCACAAACATCCATCAGCCAGAGCTTCCCACCGCTGCCTGCCCAGAGCCTGCTGCAGGGAACAGAACCCGAGGGGGGCTCGGGGCTGCCGTCACCGGGACCTGCAATAGCATGGAAGCAAACCTCAGCAGCTGCAGCGAGGAGCGGCCGAAATAGGTTTGCACGGTGCAGGCGTCCCCTTTGCAGGGCAGCATGACACGGGCCTCCCGCAGCCTTTTTTTGGACCGCCCTGGATCTGCAGCGACGCCCGACGTGGCCGAGCTGACCGACGTGTGGCCCCGGAGAGGGACCGGGGGGCTGAGATGCTTTTGGGGAGGCTGGAGACAGCCCTGTGCCTGAAGATGAGAGATTGCTTTGTCCCAGGTAGTCTCCTAAAAGGATTAACTGATGTCTCTTTAAAATGCCATCTAAGCTGTAGCACACTCCCACTTTTGAAAGAGACATTGCAACAAAAGCTCCGATATCCAGGGATTCGGCGCTGCTGAGGAGGATTTACCTGTAATGTACCTACAGAGAGAAGAAAACAGACGTGTAAGACGGGCAGCAATTTGCATGTTCCCTCTGGACTTGTTTTTCCCCTCGCAGCACCCTGAGCTCCAGCTGGAAATGGAACTGAACAAATAACACCACGATAAGCAATTCAATTTCCAAGTACCACAAATTTTCCTGCTTACAAATAATTTCGCAAGCAGGTAGCACATTTCTTATATAGAAATGAGTCAGTACTCCATCTTTTTCTTTTTGTAGATAAAATCTCTTTTCCCTTAAAGAAAACCAAAAGTTGATGGTGTGCAGCCAGCCCCCGAGCACGGGCACCACGATCCCGCAGCTCCCGGCAGCACCCACACATGGAGCCTGAGCCCGGGCTGCAGATGTGCCTTTTGCACTGAATATTGACATGTAAAAGTGGCTGTTTCCAGGAATCGTAGTGGTAATTTCAGACACAAATGTTTGTGAACGCAGACGAGGAAGAAGAGGGAGCGCAGGAGCTCAGGGAGGGAGCATCATCACCCTGGACCACGTGGGAGAGGGACGACGAGGCAGCAGAGGCACAGGGCTGCGGATCAGCCGTGCTGAAACTCGTCGGGGAAAAGCAGGAAATCCTCCGAGGCCTTCTAGCTCCCCGGGTAAAAGCCTGTGAAGAATGGGTTTCTTTTGCTCCTTCTTTGTAGCTGGAACTTAAAAGCCAAGGGACCCACCTCTGCAAACCAGAACAAAAGTGTCAGAAACTTTATGCTCTATCTCGGGACACCTTGAAGGCACAAGGCTCCCTACTCCATCCACTAGATTCACAACTGAACAATCATCAGTGCAGTGGTGTTTCTTCTCTCACCCTGCTGCCCGGTATCTCCTGAAAAGCCCTCACAGAAAGAAGGGCTGTGGCATCCCATCGCACCTGCAGCATCGCTGGAGGTATCAGGACCTCACTCGCATTCATGGGGATTGCCTCTCCACACCTGTCTGCCTCTCCAAGGAGCATCATCACATCCCATGCTTAGGCACTGGACCAACTCCTTCTGGCTACGTTTACCACCCAGGGACTTCTCACCTGGAGAAATCTTTCATCCAGGGGTCACTTGGCAAGTTTTAATTGGGTATCACAGCATCCCTCCCAGGTAGGTATTATTATCTCCATTTTGTTGCTGGAGACAGTCAAGCCCAAACTGGGGCGGCGACCTGCCCAGTGTCATAAAACGATTCCCCAGCAGAGCAGGGAGCCGGCCGCAGCCGTCCCAGCCTGCGGGCTCCCCGCTACCCCCAGGCTGCTGGCTGCGCAGGAGACGGGGAGACAACCGCACGCAGGCAGGATGCTCTGCAGCTCAGGAAAGTCAAGGGACGAAGCCTTTGGTGTTCTTGGAAACCAGGACCTGTTTTGAAATCGCTCGCTCTCTCCGAGTCAGGGGTTTTCATGCCACAGCAAATGGAGTTGTGTGCGTTTCATCAGCTGACGGTTATACCCAAAGTACGTTTACAAGACAAACTAGATCTGACTCGGCACAAAAAAGGCATCTCTGATGGGAGATCACAAGCCTCGCGGGTTCAAAGGGAAGACGAAGCCGCGTGTACCTGCTGCGCAGCACCAGGGCAGGCGACGCGCAGGGGAGTTTGTGCGCTGCTGCTCAATGCACACGTGAAACGTATCGCGTATTGCAAGTGGTACGCGCCTTGCAACGTTACGGGCAGCAGCGAGACGCTGAGCCTCATGGAAACGCTTCCTGTGACGCTATACAGAAGAAATGAGGATTGTTTCCCTTCCCACATTCAGGAAGGGGTCACACACCTGTGACCGACACTGCCAATCTCAGCAGCTGACTTCAAAATACAAGAGCACCATAGGCAAGATGATGCAGTGACAAACACCCCTATTTCACAGCATTAAAAAGAAAGTCTCGAGTTATAAAACAGAGGCCATACTTAATCAGTTTTCTGTACAGCACCGCCTAACACCTGGGCAATAGCTAAAGCCCAGATTGCTTAGAAAAGCACTCCCACAGAGCAGAAGTGCATGCATTCAGATCATGCCCATATCCCTGATCTTTGGTAAATCATTTAACTGGTTCTGTGCCTCAATCTTCCCCAGCTGCAATCATGAGCCACCTCAGGCAGGCACTGGGAGCGAGTTAATGACTTAAGTGGCTGGTCCTGTACCAGCACTGGGCTGGGGATTAGCAACCTGTGACTCTCTTTCAGGTCTGTCAGCATAAACTTATTTCAAAATCAGTTTTCCCTTTCGAATCAGATCCCTCTGACCCGTGTGCTGCGCAGCCTCGCCGCAGCATGCCCAGGACCGGAGGCTCACCAAGTCCAAACGCTTCACTGGGGCTTTAGTTTGTGAAATCCGCAGCCGAGCTCACCTCTATGTGAGGAGCTGAGTAGCAGAAACTCCAGTCAAGGCCTTTTGGATTTGCTGAATTAGAAGTAGCAGGATGAATCTGAACTAAGCAGCCTTCCCATGGGGGGAAAAAGCTCTCAGGAGAGCCTGGCAGCCAAAGGAAAGAGCAAACAAACTTCAAGGGGACATAGTGTAGCAGCCAAGCCTTGATGACCGTGGGGTTTCAGGGAGCAGACCAAGATATTTTTCCCTTTCCCCCACGCAGACACATCTACATTCCCTGCAGTAGCTCACCCTGCCAGGACCGTGCCCAGGGCTTCAGTCTCTGCCGCCATGCCCAGCTCCTTGGGCGACACTAACCTTCTTGGCAGCTCATTTTCTCAAAAGCCCCTGCACTCACAGCATTTCTTGCTTGAGAACAAGTCTGCCAGTAGCACAGCGTGGATGTTCACCCTCTCGCTCCCCCGGATTCAGCTGTGTCTTTGCCATGAGGTTCCTGATCAGACCACCAGCACCAGTGGGTCTGGCTACAGCTCCCAGCTTTTGGGAACAGCCTTTCCCCAGCGCTGCTGCAGGCTCACCCTCCATTCGCTCATCTATCACACCGCTTGCAGAGCTCACATGGGGCCAATTAGGAAAAAATTAGAAAATAATAATAATAAGAGCAGATAGCAAAGGTGGTCACAGGAAGAGAGAAAGACCTCACACTCACCAAGAGGATTCCAAGCAGTCACTAAAAGCCTAACGCGCCTATTCCTCCCCTTCCCTTGACTGAATCAATCCAAACACAGCCCTGCAGAGAGAAATGCACCTTGTGTCCTGCCCTTTATAGCTTCCTGGGGTGGGGTGACCCCAGCTGAGCCCCGTCCCACTCATCGAGTGCAGAGGGAGGGGGCCAAGCACCTGGGCACCCGGCGGTTTGGGCACCAGCATCTAACCTTTTCCTTGTCAGCCGGTGTAATGCGTCGGCCTGTCACTGTATGAACGAGCATCTCTGGGGCGTGTTTCTGATGAAAACCCTGTCCTCCACGGTCGTGAGTGGGAGCTGAGCCTGCCCAAGTCCCTGCCGTGGGGACGAGCAGGGCTAGAGCTGGCTCACTGAGGGACAGGCGATGTCGTGCCCCCGTGCCAAGGGCAGGTCTCTCCATGGCTAACCCAGAAAACCGCGGAAGGGGCAACCAGCGCCGTGACACCGACATGACATTTCTCTTCCCAGCTGCAAAGCTCTGTGCGGGGCTCAGGTCCGTGCCTTGCCTGGCCGCTCCTCCGCTTGGGCACGATGGCACCGAGTGCCTCCCACTCGCGTTGTGGCTATTCAGTGTCTGGCACCCAGAAACCTCGTCGTGAAAACCCCGTCTCTGCTCCAGCGGTTTATTTCTCTGCCCCGTAGCTCGGATGAACCCTCGACACGAGGCTGTGCGAAGCAGCATGTAGAGCTTACCAGCGGGGCCAGGCGCCTGCATGCACCCGTCTTGGTTTGGAAGGGTCCCGCGGCTCCTGCCCACGGCGGCAGCGGACGCAGGGGGTCGGCGTGCTCGCGCGCCGGGGCGTTGGGCTGTTGGCTGCGCGCCGTGCCGACCCGCAACGCTCTCATGCTTCCTTCTTGTCTGCAGGCTGGCTCAGGTGCTCCGATCACCTGCTGCTTGCGGGAACAGGAAAGCAGCAACTGAAGATCGAGGGGGACTTTTGGTTTACTCAGATGACAAGAGACAATTTTGGTTCCCCAAAAGCCAAGGAAACAAAGCTGTCAGGCTTTAATGGTAGCTTGTCTCCCTCCTGCAGCATGTTTATGGGCAAACAAGCTGCAGATCAGACCAGGCAAACAGCAGCAGGTGAGGCCAAATAACAATAATTAATAATTAATGGCGAATGTGGCTATGTTTATTCTTGTTGTATTGAGGCAACGTTGTCTAATGGATGAAGCACTGTTACAGGACTCAAGAGACCGGCTCAGTTTCCAGCGCTGCCGCTAACCTCTGCGTGATGCCGGGCCAGCTGCCCGTTCTGTTTCTCCCTTCGCTCGCTGTGTGCCCCGCTGCTGAGGGTGCAAGCTCTCCGTGCCACGGGCGGCCCTGTCCCATGCTTGCACGTGCCAAATGTGACGGGGCTCTGGCCTCGGCTGAGGCCTCGAGGCAGAAGAGCAATGCCAGTATTCATGTTCTGTTACGGGCGCCCGGTGCCGGTGCCTGCATGGTTTGCTTGTGGCACGGAGCAGGGCTCACCTGACTGCTCTGGGCGTTAACCTTCGCAGCGGTAGGCTCTGGGTTACAGCTCTCCAGAGGATTTGTTTCTGACAGTAACATCGTTCCTAAAAATGCCAGTACGTGTTTCAAAAGTGTCGTGGTGTCTCCATGTCATCACCCTGCTGTGCATCGGCATCCATCCATGCCTTCCCACCGCCCTGCCCTACCCTGCCCTGCTCCTCCCCGCACGCTGCTGGTGCCTGTGGGGTGACTTGCAAACAACGCCGGAGCTGTATCGGACCGATCTCCAGCCTGGTTTTCCATAGGCTCCGGTGTTAACTCACACTGGTGCCAGCTGGGTTTGCCTCCTCCCCAGATGCCATGTTTCATGGCCATGTGTGGCAGGGCACGATTCCCCTCTCTCCTGCATGGTTGCTCAGTCCCTCGTGTGTACGCAGGTCCCCGGCCACGCATGCGGCTTGAATGCACGCCACCGCATGATTTCAGGCATGCACAAATATGCGAGTATATAAATTACACGGAGCTCTTTGTGGACAGACAAAGTGTTTGATACTACAAGCAACACCAGCTCTCCAGGGGTGTCTGGTTTATGGGTGGCCCTTGCTGCAGCAGAACCCACATCCGCGGGGTACCTCGTCCCGAAGTGACACACACCTTGGCAGTAACGCATGGATATTTGTAAAACATGCTCTGACTTTTTATTTTAAGGGTGTCCCCTAAAGACAAATATAACCTGTTCTGGGACTGTGGAAGAAAGCTTTGAAGTTGCTGCTTCCTGGAAATAGCTCTGGTTTCCTACGTTGCATGGTGATGTTCCCATATTTGTTCTTCCCTGAACGTCCCTCAACCAGCTACAGTCGTGGCAAACGCCAACACCGCAGTGGCTGACTCCAGCGCGGCACCAGTGCATCTTGCCCTTCGGTTCCCTGACTTTGTCCAAGTTTCGTGCTGAGAGGAAACTTGATGTACCTTAGCTCCTTTCCATTCATCTTTTAGTCTTAAAACATTAGCCATTTTTATGTAACATGTGCTACTTTTTTATTGCCACGCTAACAAGTTGTTGAGCTGTATTTACAATACGCTGATTGTAAGCGCCCCCTAATAGGTCCAGTCTACATACCCTCCCCAATTAATTTTCGGGTTTTCTGTTTCATTTTGGGCATGTGTATTTCCTTTATAAAACCTGCATCTCGCCCTGGTATTCGTTGCTGCGTTACTTGCAGGAACCATCTGAATGTGCAGTGTGGAACAGTCATTACCGAGGAACCACAAAGAATGCCAGGGCTGAAATGATCTGGAGCGATGGCATTTGCAGTCCTCTTTGGATTCTTTCAAAACCTGCTTTTTTCCAGAGTTAAATTGGTTATTAAGTTCAGAACATAAAAGCCAAAGAGATTTGGCACAAGTTGCAGCCCCAGTTTAACCTATAAACCTTTATTGCGTCTAAGAACGTTTCTTACTGGAATGACGTACGGGGAAACCGTGCCCATTTCACCCCGGGTGTGATGCCATGGGCCCGATGCGATGCTGCAGTCCCCATTGCCTGTCTAACCTCTTGTGTTAACTGACTTTTGCCCATTAAGTAAAAGGAAGTCTGTGCTGGATTAATGGGGTTTGATCTTCTCAAGCTTCCTTTAAGCCAGGGACGATGAAAGTTTAGGGCTGCGGCTTGTTGTGGGGCTAATCCCAAAGCTGAAGTCAAAGAAACTCTTTCCACTGGTTCCTGTGGGTGCATATTGGCAAACACGGCTCTCGGCCATCTCAGCATCTCCCGGGTTTTATGCAGGGTATGAAGGTCATGGCTCAGCCCGGCTCATCCTGTCTGGTGGGACGCAGCCGTGTGCCTGTGCAGAGCTGGGCTGCAGCTGCGGTCCCGTCCCGAAGCCGGGAGAGGAGCGGCACCCGGGCCAGCGCGACGAGCCAGCGCTTTGCCCTGCCACCCCACCTCCACGGAGTGCCCAGAGGAGACAGGGAGGGGAACCTGGTCACAGGTCCAGACAGCGATGCTGCGGACAGTCCTTAGCCTTCCAGGAGACCAGCCCAAAACCTTGGGTTTAATTACAGTAGAGCTGGGAGGCGTGGGAAAGCAGGCGAGAGCAGAGTCCAGGCTTCTTCCTTTTTTTTTTTTTTCTTTATTTAGTTTAGTTTCATCACCCCACCTCTCTTCTTTTATTGAGGAAAATATGAACCTGAGATATTCCAGCCAGCCATGCTGACATCTGCGGATGGCAGTGCACGGGTGCCGGGGGCTAGAACGCTGCCAGGAGAGTCACCGAGCGGCTTCCCTGGCTCTGGAGTCTCTCAGCCACGGTCTCCTCTTCTCTCTCCCTTCCTTGTCTCCCAGTGCCCATCCCCTCGAAGGCCAACGGCACCACCATTTCCACCCTGTCAATGAACAAAGATGGCCTGATCGGAGGGGTGACGAATCCCAACGAGGTCTTCTGCTCCGTGCCTGGCCGCCTCTCTCTTCTCAGCTCCACCTCCAAGTACAAGGTGACCGTCGGGGAGGTGCAGAGAAGGCTCTCGCCCCCCGAGTGTCTCAACGCCTCTCTCCTCGGCGGAGTCCTCCGCAGGTAAGCTGCTCCTGAGAGCCCTGGGACAGCCCAAGGATGCAGGGCTGCGCCGCACACCGAAATGCCGGGGGTAATGCCGAAGCAAGCTTTGTGTTCAGCACCAGCTCTTACCTCTCAGATTGACGGAGACGAGAAATTCTGGTGTGTGGTATATTGGGGAATAGCATTTTTGTTGCTTTTTCTTCTTTCCTTTCAAAACTAAAAGCTTAAACTGGGATTAGTTATAGTTACTTTAACATTAATTACATTATCATTTTTTTCCCCTCTTTGTTTTTTCTTTTCAGAGCAAAATCAAAAAATGGGGGTCGGTGTTTAAGGGAAAGGTTAGAGAAAATCGGATTAAATCTACCTGCAGGAAGGCGCAAAGCTGCCAACGTCACCCTGCTGACATCCCTCGTGGAAGGTAAGAGTCGCTCTCCACTCCCGCGGAGGCTGGGAGTGCCGAAACTTCAATACCCTTCATTTGCAGCTTTCCACAAACGAGAACACTTAAAACAAAGTATGCAGCAGTCACCACCGACTGAGACTGGAAATATCCCCGTGTAAGCCTCCATGCTGATTTAAGCATGTCTGTCTTCCGAAACTCAGACATTTCTGTCGGACCAGTCATAGCCCTTTAGGAGAAGGCATCCACAGCCCGAACGGGGCTGTGAGCTTCCTTTCAGCAATATCCAAGTGTACCGTTCACTTTTGTGAACTGGTTCTAATAATGCTGAGTCAGGTTCACAGAAACCAAATACAAAAAAAAGCTTGGATAAAGCTGTTAGGAATTTAGCAGCTGTTCTGTAGCATTGCGCACCCACTCAGGACACAACCTGGGTGCTGCTGACCGTGCTGCCCTCGGACAGCATCGGCCTGTTCTGTCGAGGCTCCGTCACCACACTCGGGTCCGTGTCTTGCCTCCCGTAAGAAGGAGATGCCCTCTATCTGAGTCCTGCCCTCCTCCCGGGGACAGCAGGGGACAATGAGACACGGAGGAGATGCCGCACAGCTCTGAGGTCTTGCAGGTGGAGGGAGAGTTTGCAGTAGCAGTCCTGGGAGCGTGGCATTAAGGGCTAAGCTATGGAAAACCTGCTGCGAGCAGCACAGCCTTAGCCGGCAGCGTGCGACCTGCCCTGACGTGTGAGGTGCCCCTGCTTAAAGCCGCTTGTTTATTTGCTCCCCTCCTACTTTTTGCACTATGGACATGATGATGTCTCCACTGCATCTTTGGAGAAAAGGACACGGGACGCAAACAAATGCAATGACAGCTCTGACTCCCTTCGAGCTTTGGAATCCATTGTGTTTGCGCCCAGCGTGTTGGAGGCAGCTGCCTGCAGTTTCTGAATAGAAAATCATCTCCATTGTTGCCAGCAAATTAAATGACCCGCTTCATTAGGCGGAGGTTGTTACCGAGGGCAGTTGGTTCTTGCTGAATGAAAGGCTGATTTCCATCAAAAGAAAAGAAAGCAAAGAATGAAAGAAATAAAGGAAGGAAGAAATGTACATTTTGATTTCAGGTGGCTGCTGATGTTTTGGTTACTGCTTACCAGCTCATAGTAAATAAAAGAGTGGTGCCATGTGTGCTTGACGGATATAATTTCCTCCTGCACATAAGTGTTACGGTACCGGGAGACGTTTCACCCAGAGGAAGGTGCTATTGCATTGTCATTACTCAGCACGCAGAAACTGTCTTGTGCCCCTACGCCCCAGGCACCCTCTTTCTTGGACATTTGCTGTCTTGGTTTAATTTATTTTCTCCCCTCTGCCTTCCCAATGCCTGTTCATTTAGAAGAAACACTGGGCGCTTTTTTGAGTGCTAATCATATACTTTATCTTACACTGACCCACAGCCATTCATATAGATGGAGATGGAGGAGAATGAGTACCGGGGAACCCAGGGAGCACTACGAGGGCTGCAGGTAGAAACACAGCTTCCTTTGGGAGCCCTTGCCACGTACACCGAGCACTTGCCCTCTCTTGGGCACCTGCTCCGTGGGAGTAGCTCCAGCATGGACCCAGGGCAGCAGCAGGGCTATATTTCAACTTCAGAAACATCCTTAAGCTCTCAGAAAGAGGCGTGCATCCCGACAGGCTCCTGCGGCCCCTCTGCCTGCCGTGGCCTCCTGCCCCACGAGCGCTCTCCTCCAGCCTCTCGTCCCCGGGCTCTGACTTGGTGTGGCTTCAACACCGCTTTCAGCAGCTGGACCGCCTGGTCCCCTCCGCTGACACCTCTGTAAGCCAGCATCCAAATTGCCTTTAAAACATTCCGCTGTGTAGCCACTCGCACACACTCACGGAGGAAATAAATCCTGGCTCCAGCCTTGGGTCTCACCGTGAGGTCACACCGCCCTTTTTTATTGTCACAAGAACTGTTTTTCAACAGCTATTACTTTCTGATTGTTTTTTAACATACAACAACCGCATTTCCGATTCTCTAGGTTTACCTTATTTGCTCCTTCTTTGGAGGAGGAGATACAGTGGAAAGTATTATCGTTATATAGGAAGCACAGACACTTTCCCCATAACATGGCTTCACAGACTGAGCTCCGGGAGCTGGGGAAACTGTGATGGGATCTAGGTTAATGCTATTAGGATGGATGGCCTAATATGTATGAGCAGCAGGGGGGCAAGTCAAATTAGCTCTGCCTGCCCGACCAGGATTTCGGGTGTTGGGCATGATCAATTGCCATCAGCTCTGATTATTTCCACGGGGACGCCTGGGGATAGATCAATTCCATCAATGGGTGGGCATTTCCACGGGGTGATGGATACGCTGCCTGCGCGTCCAGCCCGAGGGCCCCAGCTCGCTGCGGGAGGATGTAAACCCCTTCCTTCTGCCCGTTTCTCACATCCCTGTTTTGTCTAGCAGTCATGGGGCTAAGGTTGCTTTTTCACTCTCCAGCCCCTGTTTAAATCTCTGCTCAATTTGGAGAGGCCAAGCAGGAAATTTTGGAAGAAGTGGGGAGAGAAAGAGGCAGCAAGGGAAGTGCCCAAGCGAGAAACACCTCTGCCGTTCTTCCTTTTGGAGAAGCAGCCCAGAGAGTCGCACCTCATCCCGATCTAACTCCAGCCCCATCTTGATGCTTTTTTAAAAGCTAGCAAAGGAAGGAACCAGCTTCTGTTTAGAGTTGGCAATGGTTCATTTGGACCCACGTGGACTAATTGGCTTACAGATGAGCGTAAGGAACGCATAGTGGTCTCTGCACCAAGAGCCAAAGGTGGAGAGAGCTCTTGGGTGGCAATTGAGGAAGGAAAGTGCTCCAGTCCCAGCAGAAATAAGGCACATCAGTGAGATAGCTGAAGTTGCTACAGAAAGTGCTCCCCTTTCACATGGGTGTTGACACAGCTTTTTAATCTGTCCTGCTTGTAGGTGAAGCCGTTCACCTGGCTCGGGATTTCGGGTACGTGTGTGAAACGGAGTTCCCAGCCAAGGCAGCGGCAGAGTACCTGTGCCGACAGCACTCCGACCCCACGGAGCTCCACACCAGGAAAAACATGCTGCTGGCTACCAAGTGAGTACAGGTGGCTACGAGCCACCGCAGCGTTAGGTACCCGCAGCCTGGAAGGGCAGCGTTAGCCCTGAAAGCTTACTCTTCTGCGGGGAAGAGATGGCCTCATACGCTGCGCACAGATCTGAAAGATGGGCAGCAAGAGGAATAATTTGCATGGATTGAAGGGCTTGCTCCTCCGTGGGAGAGGTTAACCTAACCCCAGGGAACATTTCGGCACTGCCACACGTGCCCCTTCGAAGCAGCAGCAGCTGCACCAGCTCAGACTCTGCAGGCAGGGCTTTCCCCAGGCTGGGGCTGAAAACGCCTGGAGGGGAGGCAGCTGCTCGGGCAGGGAGCAGGAAAAGAGACCTCGAACTCTCCTATGTCCCTGCAGCTTTCCAACAGCATTTACAGTAACACAAACCTCTCTCTTTCAGGCAAATTTGTAAAGAGTTTGCAGACTTGATAGCCCAGGATCGCTCGCCGCTGGGGAACAGCCGGCCCTCACTCATCTTAGAGCCCGGTGTCCAGAGCTGTTTGACTCATTTCAGCTTGATAACCCACGGCTTTGGGGGCCCAGCCATCTGCGCAGCGCTCACAGCCTTCCAGAACTACCTGGTGGAGTCCCTTAAGGGGCTGGATAAAATGTTCATGAACAGCACAGGGAACGGGCACACGGCCGGAGACTCCAAAGCGTCAGAAAAAGAAGTGAAGCATCGGAAATAACGTGCTGTCTCCCGCCCTCTCCCCGGTGGGAGGTTTCCCCCGTCGCGATAGATAGCACTGGGGGATAAAGATGATCCAGTGCACTGTTTTCTGAACTGCTACATTTGAACTTGGGATGAAACTCGTAAAGCAAAGAAAAGACAAAAAAGAAGATTTAAAGAATTTAAGAAGAAAACAACTCTAATGGACATAGCGAGATCGAGACAATAAGCCAGGTTAACGGCTTTTGGGTTTTACCCTTTTTTTTTTTTTTTTTTTAAATCGTGGATGCAGGAAGCCAAGTCATGTGCAATTTTATTTTGTTTTGTTTTTTTAAAAACCCATCGTGAAATCCTGACATGCTCCAGGAATTTGTTCCAACTGAAAAACTGAGAAGAGAGAGCAAAAGCCTCGTCAGTGCAAGAACCAGAGGCACGAGCAGCAGAGGGCAGGGAGTTGGATCGCTGGCTGTACCTGGATTTATCAGCTGGTTTTGACAGGCAAACCCACAGGAAACCTTCCTATTTCCCCACCTACAGCCCAGTCCTAAAGCCAGGCCAAGAGAAAAATGCCAGCAGAACTGCTTTGGATTTAAAGCAGTTTCAGACTTCGTTTACAGTTTTCAAACTGAGACTCAACGTGGATTTTTCCCTGGGGCTGAGGAGCCCTGAGCTGTACCATGAGGGGAGGAACACACCGCACACCCGATGGTTCCCAGGGCAGGAATCGATCGAGGAGAGCCTTCCCGACTGCTATGGTCACAGCTGGGGATAAAGCAGGTTAAGTTAAACCCAGGACTAACTAAAACTCCACAAGCTACAGATAACAGCACACAAGTTTCTAAAATTAATATTAATTAATAAAGCACAAGGAGCAGAACTTGAACCAGGCCAAACTGAACTGTTCTAAATCTGTATATATTTATTTATGTGTAATTAAAATCTGAAAGTTTTAAAATGTCCAGTGCAAGTTATTTATATCAAATTAAGTTGGGTTTTTTTGTTTTGCCTTTTTTTGTTTGTTTTGGGGCTTTTTTTTGAAAGATGAAAGTCTTTGGATTTCCTGCCATTAGAAATGGGAATGAAGTTTTGGATACACAAAACTGTAGCATGGACAAGATAGGCTGTGATGATAATGACTGTAGAAGTTCTGCAGGATTTTGTACTCGCTGTTGTTTCTCTTAATGCTGCAATAGATGTACAACACCCACACCACAATGTCATTCTCATTATCTTAATAAACCTCTTTTTATTTGAAGAAAGCACCTCCATCGTCTTTGTGAACAAGGATCCTTCTGCCTCTGTGGTTGCATCTTGAAACATTATATAGTTTTAAGAAACAATATCCTCCAGTTTCATGGCTGACATTTCACTGATATGTGCCGTCACAAATAGAGAGTTCAGAGAATGACAGGAGCTGGCGTTAATGCCCTGATCTCGCAAGCCATCGCAGCCGAGCTGGCCGGCGCCTCTGGTGATGCTGGAGATGAGTAGTGAAGTGATGTGTTTGCAGATGTTTCAGAACTACTCAGGATAGTCAAATCTAAACCTGTCTGTGAAGAGCTGCAGAAGGACCTCATGGTATCAAGACAATGAGTGATAAATTAACAGATAAAATAACCCTACTAATCTATATGCAATGAAGCTCTCTAAATTAGCTGCTGTGTTTGTGGCATTATTAAGGATAGGACTCTGAAAACGGCCACCTTGTACTCACAGGAGGCTGGAAATACAAACAAAATGTTAAAACTGTTAAAAAAGGATTGACAAACCAGAAAACAGATTATACTGCATGATGTACATGTGCTTGCATGGTATTCCTCTCTCTTGAATGCCACTTGCAGATCTGGCCAGCCCAGCTGGTAAAGCCACAGAGAAAAGCAGCCAGGGGGATCTCAGGTGGGAACAGACTTCTGTGCAAGGAAAGACCGAGGGATTAGAGCTGCACCACTTGTAGACGACGTGAGCAGTATATGACACAGGCATGGAAAACAACGGTATAAAGGAATACAAACAGGGACTGATGACACTAAAACTAGAGGCAGGACGCCAAATGAAACAGTCAGGAAGCAGGTTTAAATAAATTAACAGAAGACAAGTAAGAAGCCGCGGCATTTCATGGAAGCAGACGTGCAAATGGCTTTTGACACAATGGAAGAGAGATGATTTTAGAAAGCACGTTTGCAGTCTTCCCTACACATCCATTGCTCGTCACAGCTAAAGACGAGGCAGATGGACATGGGGCTGAGTCATTACAGCACTTGTTATACTGGACCTTTCTCAGAGTTGTACCCATCAGTTTTGTCTGGAGGTTGCAGAATAGGCTGACGATAACAGAGAAAAAAACCCAAGCTGTTCCAAAAGGGACCACAGGAGGTTAGAAATACAAACCCTTCTCCCTTTCAGAAAAGTGTGAAAGGAAACATTTTATGTACTAATATAATTTGTGGGGATGGCTCACAGTCAGAAACTTGCATCTAAATACTCCCTTCAAAAGCTCAGGGATGCATTTAAATTGGGAATTGGATTGGAAATGTCCCCTGGTATGAAGTTTGTGAAAGCAAAGACCTAAATGACAGGCTCTGCAGGTCTGGTTTTGCTCTGGACCTTCCCAAAGGCAGACCTTCCCAGTGAACAAGGAGGAGCCAGGGAGCAGAATGGAAATGCTAGAGACACATCAGAGGCTTGTTTACACTTCAAAGCTATTTTGGATAACACAGGGCGTGAGCCAAAAGCACAAAAACTACTCCTATTTAAAATTATTCCAAAATAGGAGTGCCCTGTTCTGCATCAGCATAATCCATGTTTAAAATGGATTATGATAAAGGAGAGTAAGGTGCTTTTGTGCTACAATACAGGTTTCCCTACATGGAGTTATTTAGGATAACTATCCTGAAATAATTCAATTTGTAGACATCCTCTGATGCATGGTATCAGAGAAGAGCAAACTACACTCCGACACATGATGAAAGTCTATGTGTGCACACTATAATATACAGGCGTGAAATATAATTTCATAATGTAATCATATTATGAAAACCTGACTTGGTTAGGGTGCTCTTTGAATATCAAGGAATTCTTAGACATAGCAGCGATGAGCAATACAGACAAAGAATCAGGATATGCCTACAGTAATTACATGCCACGTCCATCGGGTGGAAAAAATACCTCCCTCCTCATTTTCCTCTTTGGGTAACTGCAAGGCTTTTGCATGTTTTATGAGGAACAGTCTGGTGCCTGAAAGGCCAGGATACCACCAATTACCTTTTAATTGGGAGGAAGTTTGACGATTTGGATTCACTTGTTGATCCTGCCACAGATGGTCAAGACTGACGATGGACATGTCATGTAGGATCAACTTTCTAAAATCATTGAGACTTCCACTTTGCAAAATTTTGGACACCTTCATTTCTGCAGGATACCCGAGAAGAGCACAGCTTTCAGAGGTTGCACCAGGCTAATTATTGTTTGTAATGAGTTAGTATTGGAGTTCCCCTCCTGGTTCAGTCAAACAAGGCCATCCCCCGATGTGTTCTTTGCCTTTCCATCCTAAGAGGAAAAAAAGGCATTTTACAGAATTCATGGCTCAACCCTGATATAAATTCCCACACTGATTACAAATATTATCGTGGGAAAATACGTGGGATTGTGTCAAAGTGTAAAAATAGATTCAGGCTCATGGTTTCTACGCTTGTTATGGAACACTCTGGAATTTCAATCCTAAAGGGGAATTGAAAAAAATCTTTTTTGAATTAATTTTGAATGAATGACAAGTCCAGGGAAACCACATGACAATCCTTGACAAGTGAAAAAGAAGAAGAACATTAACAAAACCTCTTCATTCCCTAACAGTCAGCTATCCCAAGGGTAAACTGAGGTTAACATTGAACTGTGACTCTATACTGTATCATAATGTAAACAAGCAGAGGTTGTGTTGGCATTCTGCATGGCTTTGGATAGACTAAATAATTACCTTTAAGCAGGTTACCTTAAAAGCAACAGGGTAATAATAGCTCTCTGTACTAAAACAACGCAATAAACAGGCTTTGCTGACCTGTAGTTAATGCATTCTTCCATATATGAGAGAGTCCATTAAATTCCAAACTTTACATACAGAATCCAAGGAGCCACACCATCAGTGAGCAAAGGAAGTTTTTCCTGCTGGTGCAACTGAATCAAAACACCAAACCCAAAAACACTTTCAAATCAGGCAGTAAAACGAGTGTTATTTGCAAGGGTGACAAAATGCTTGCTTCAGAGATTATTGATTTAGCAGCCTAGACAGATAGCACAGTGCCATGTGCAGCATACGACTAGAGCCTTCATTATCCTAACAGACTTTAGGAGAAACAGTCTAAACCCAGTCATTACACAGAACCTGAACATGCTGAGCCAGAAGGTATCATTTTGGTCTTCCTGCCTGACCTCCTTTATATTGCAAAGAATTCCCACTGCGGCCACCTGAGCATCACTGCATTTTCAACAGGATACCATAAATAGCAATAATAATTCCAGACATTGAATATACACCCAAGCTTTGACCCCATAATCGCAGTGCTGAAGCATCCCAGTAACCTCTCTGAGGCAGGCAGACAGCAAAAACTATGCCAGTGTTATTCTGGATGGCTTCTTTGTGTGCTTTTATCCTGACACTTTCAGATGCTTCTTATTTGATTCTTTTCAGCAGAGAAGAGGCTAAAATTATACCCTGAAATTCAGAAGTAATTCCCATAAGGATAGCTTCATTTTAGTAGCAAAGGTTATAGCCAAAGATAATTTGTTAAATGGAGACAACTCAGCTTTTTTCAGGGTGTGAAATGAGTTCAGAGAAAGATCAAGCTATTGCTCCAAGTCAAGAAGTTCTCCAGCATGTCAAGATGTGTCTGGATGCTACAGTCTTCTCACCTGATGATTGGTCTGTCCGTGCAGAAGTGCCTTGGGTTCCCCTTGAGTTCTTCCACTGTACAGAGCCTTAAACTGGCTAAAGAATCCCCAAGAGGCAGCATTTTCTTGGTGCGACAATGACCTGCACTCAAAAAATGGTAATCAGTCCAGCATCCTCCTCTGTCTACACCTAAAATTTCATATGTAGTTCTGTTTGTTATCTCACAGAACACATAAGTTTCATCTAATTCTGCAATGGCATCTTGGATTTATTTATCCTCAAGTGCATGCTATAAGAAGTAAATCACATTCTTTCCATTGGACACTCAAGGTCTTCCATAGTCAAGCTTCTACTCTGTTACAGACCTGATCAAAGTGGATCCATGGAGTTTTTTTACTGGATGAGCTTCACAACATTAGTGGCTGAACTACTGCATGCTTTTATTCTGGAGGTCATGAGAGTTTCATCGCACCTTGGAGACTGTACTCTGACAGCTACGTGGAATTGTAAACAGAGGACTTATCTGTATTTCCTGCACAGATTGTATCGTCCAGGCACATTTCTTTTCCAACAGGTTTACTTCTCAGCATGCAGCAAATATTTTCAAAAGAGCAGCATTTCCTATGAAACCATTTCGTCCAATCCAATCAGCATATCTATTTGTTTCAAGAGGGTTACCTTTACATTCCAGCAGTACCTTGTGCCATCAGTCATCAAATTCTCGTCCTGTTAGGTGCTATGCAAAGAGATCTTACCCCAAAATGTCTATTTCAATGGACAAGATTACAAAGGAAATAGTTACCTGCATCTTACAGAAAAGAGATGTGACATACAGAGTTAAAGCGATTTGCAGAGGGAGACATAGGGAGTTTGGGAAAAAGCTGGGATCCAAACCCAGATAATTCAAGTCTAGCACCATAACTACAAAAGCCCAAAATTAGTTTCAACAGTCTGTTTCAGACAAAGATATAGTCTATAAGTTTATTATTTTATTTCCAATGATAGAGTTATCTCCTCTAAGAATCCCTGTTCTACTTTGCCTGTTGGTTCACTGCAAAAACAAAGGCAGAAAAGCATTCAAACTAGGAAGGCAATACATCAGAGGTTTGTGCTGCAGGTGCTACAGGCACTGCTGAGGAGGAGACTAGTGGAAAGGCCAGTTTGCTCAGTTCGGACAATGAAAACAGCCTTTCTACACCCTCTGTGTAATGTGCTGCTGTTTTGACTCTTAAATGGACCCTGGCACCACAGGGAATTGCTTCAGCCCAGGCCTCCCACTCCTGACCCACTTTCATTTCATTTCCTCTCCCCCAGCCTTGTCATATGTCAGGAGCATATTATACCTTTTAGAGTTTCCTGCTCATTTGGTCATCATAGGGAGCCTCAGAAGAACACAGTTATTACCATGCTAAATCAAACTAGTTTTTTAGCACAGATCACTCTGACTCTGCCCCTTTCAGAATCTCTTTGCGAGGAAGACAGGGTTTGGCACAGTTCTCTGGAGCCAAAATGGGAGCAAGGGCATCTGCAGCCCTGTGTCAGACAGGGAGCCCATCACCGCCTTGGCAGGGCACGGCCATGCGTGCATCAGGCAAAGAGGCAGGTTTCAGGCAAACTGAGAAGCGTTCAGCTGTCCCCAGGAAAATGAGCAAGGCAAAAGAGGTAGGAAACCTGTCCACCCTATGGAGCATCTTTCATAATATTTGGAAGAAAGAGGGACAGTTTAGAGAATCTACACTATAGGTCTTATCTGGTAAAGTCTGAAGACTTTGATGAAAAGGTAAACAAATAAAGGAACATCCCTGTTTTAAAGTATTCTTAAGAAAAGTTGTCAGTGCCTTTGAATCTGCTGAGCTAAGGAGTAATTCAGCTGAGTGCTGTGAGGAAATATAGCTCTGTTCAGTTCAGGGCAGAAATTTTTTCTCTGAATGCCACGTGTTAATAAGCTTTTTCACAGCTTTTGAACATAAAGAACTTCTTGTTTTAGTTCTCCGCAAATTTTGGAGCCAACATGGAAGCCAAAACCAAAAACGTATGGCTTTACAGCTCCTAAAAACATCAGCAGAGGTTAACCTCAAATCTTTAACCAGCTTATATAAACATCTGAGATGAAGGCAAGCTGACCTCTGGCAGTGTTCACACAACCAGCCTTCCTGATGTTTCATCAAAGCATGGGCAATAAACACTAAAGTAAATACTAATACACAAACCTAGGAATATCAGATGTACCAGACCAAAGCCCCAAGTGTGATGATTTGGACAGGTTCCTCATGTGCTTCCAGTGAATACGGTAATACAACTGAAATTAGAACCCAGTTTTAATTGTTTTCTTCTTGAAGGTGCCCACTCAGAGCTACATGATTTTAGGGATGATTATAAAAAAAGAAGAGAAACAGGTTTGAACCTTATCACTTTAAATGAGACAAAATAAGAAATAAGTAAACCCTGGAGATCCTTTTCTATCCTGTACTTGGCCTTGCCCAGTAACAGAAGCTTCAAAGATTCAAGAAACTGCTGTTAAAAAAAAAAAAAAAGAAAACCACAAAATGATCTGACAGCTTAGGAAATGTCTTCCCAATTCCCAGATGTCAGAGTCTGGTTATGTACTTTAAAGTTTCTGATTCCCATATACTCCAACTGTGGACATTTTAATTACACAGACAAGTGCGTTTTCTGCTAAACCCAGGACCATAATGATATTTTTCAGCCATGGCCTCAACACACTCCATGTTTGTTGGGTAAGAGCAGATGAATGTGTTATAATATTCCACATTCCAAAACAGCCATTTCAGACTTTTCCTGATTTTTTTTTTTCTTAAGCAAATTCCGCTGTGGCATCACAGAAAGTTGTTTGAAAATAGTATCACATGGTGCCGTAGCTTTTCCTCCCCAGCGTACTATTGCTAATAAAATACCGTGAGCATCCTCGCCTCAAGCACATAGCAGTAAATATCAGGAGCACTTTTGCAAGGGAGAATGGCATTATCTTAAAATTGAAGATGTACTTTAACTTTACATCCCTGCTTGTTAGTGCTCAGACTAACTAGTAGAGGATGGATTCCAGCTACTCTACTACTACTCTCTACTCTACTACTACTAGTACTTTTGGCAAGTCACTAGCTATCTTAACCTTCACTTGAGAAAACATGGATAAGTATCTGTTTCATGGGACGGCTGTCCAACACTTGTGAAAAATAAAATGTGCATCTTCCAAGGGAAGAAACAACCTTGTACATCCTCTCTGCCACTGCTGGACAAGGCATTAATCCGTTCTCCATAACGCTGAGTTTCTGTGGCTGTCGGATGATCTGCACAGAGATGAAGAGGCCAAACGAGTTCGTACGGAGGCAGCGGTGTACATGCAAGATCACTGCCCTCTGCTGAATGGGAGAGGCTTGCGAGATGCACAGGTTTTCTCCACAAACCAAAGAGCTCCCGTAGCAGGGTAGTGGCATCTGTTGCATTTCAAGTGCAACATTTAGTAAGAGGAGATCAAGCATCGCTTAAGCCCACAGGCATTTTGGTGGTGCTATAGTAGGATACTGTCAATAATCCTAAAAATACTGACACAGAATATGACAGAGCCTGCTTTGTCTTCTGTAAATTAACTAAAGGAGATGCACTATTTTCATGTTTGTGCATAAACACTAGAAATATTTGACATCAAGGAAGAATCTACTAAGCAAAAGGTACCTTACCCAAATCAAAATACACTTAGCCAAGTCTTCATTTCAGACAATTAGATTATTAGGTGGGCCCCACCTTGTATGGTTGCCTTAGAGTTAATTTATAGAGCCAAACTTATACTACGTTCGCTGGTATTCAGATCTATCCACATTTTAGTTTCACCTCTCTATAGATTTGATCAGCAGAATTCAATTTTTCACAAATCTGGCTAACCTTTAATGCTTTACTATATTACATGGGGAAAAAGAACATACTGGCAATTCTGAAACAGATCCTTTCAAACATCCTTTTCCCTCTCACCATTCCTCAACAGTAAAGGGTTTTCTCTATTCCTTACACAGCTGTCTTGAGTTAGACTACACGAATAAGCTTATTGGATAACTACCTAATTGCACATTAGCACAGAAACAAAACACTTAAACTGTCACTTCACATTTTCAAGACAACTAACTTATCTTTAACATAGTCCTCAGCAAGTCAGGACTACACAGATGTTCAAACCAACGTAGTCAAGAACATGGAAAAAAGAAGTTGCATGCTTTAATTCCACCATTTCCATTTTGCTTTTTAAAAATCTGTTAAAACAACTTATGTCTGTTTAGTTTGATCAGTGCTCACATGAAAATTTCCTGCACTTAATTACTGTTGATGGCAGACTGATAACAACATGTGGAAACTCTATATAAGGTTAAACCTTTAAAGAAAAAGAATTAAAGTGCCTTGAAGGATAAACTTTTTATGAGTAGGATAATGTATTTTTCCTTGCAGACACAATATGTACAGTGCTTCACAGGTAGCAAAGTTAGAGGGTTTTCCTTCCTTAGATGCCAAGCTATTTTATACAAAAGGAATATTCTGTCCCTGCTTCAGATTGGAAAATGGAATCAACCAAATCCCAAGCACTATGAACATAATCCATAATGCCAGCCCTGGCATCAGCTAATACTTCTTGTAGGAACCTAGTGTCAAAACTAGAGACAAGAGCAAATGAAAACACATCCTTGGGAGAGTTTAGCCTGATCTCTCCCCTCTACTCCTAGATCTTTACTTGGAAAAGTCACAGCTCCACTTGTCACAAACAAAGTTTCTGCCACTGACCGTTTCATACTTCACCATGAACACAAGTCAAAGACTGCCGAGAATACCGTACAGGATTGCTCCAAACATGCTTTATTTCTGTATCTTTGATTATTCTATTGCTGTGTAGTCTCTACACTGGCTCACCACTTTCTCCAAGCACACCTGCTGAGGGCCCTCTGGTTTACACAGCAAAAGCAGTCCCTGCCCAAGGCATTTCACCTACCCATGGCTGAAGCGTCTCTTGGCTTGTTCAACTGAACGGGGTCACAGATTTCTTGGACTGGAAAAGTCTTGGGGAAACATAAGTGAATCAACCTGGGGCGCTCTCCCCCACCAGTGGTGCCACATAAAGGCTGACCACAGCAAAAGGGGGAGGTAGTTCTTACCTTTCGGCCATTTCAGATTTTAATTGCATGTCTGTGCTCGGCTGTCACTTGCCATCCCATGCAGGGAGAAGCTTCACCACTCAAGACAACTTCTAGCCATCTAGTTACTTTTAGGACTGCAGAACTGTCCTGATGACATTGCAAACTTGTGCTAAGAACAATTATGCCAGCCAGCTGTCCGAGTACTGATGACCTCCTCTGTGCCAACATTTCTAGTGTGCATGAAGTTCTACAACAAAATGCAGATTTTCTTCCATTGAAAGGTATAATTAACACCAAGAAAAAGACCTGTAAGCACTGCACCTACACTCACATACTTCTTTCCGCAAAGCACTCCCAAGGTAATGTGGCCTAAGGCTCAAAGGCTCTGTTCCCCTGTAAACCGATCTGAGAGCAAACTCCAAGCTCTTGAAGAGATGAGCTGGTGCAATGATCTGTTACATGCACAGTGCTCAGGAAGAGACCATCTTTAAACAGGAAACCTAAACCAAGAAAAAGTGCCTTGTTAACTCTTTAGGCCCTGAGGCTTTGGCAGTAAAACATATGGTCAGAATTACCAGCCAAAGCAAAGCAGAACAGCTCACCGTGGCTACAATGCCCTAGGAATACGCTACCTTGCTTTACAACATTAATTTTTATAATTTGAAGGACCAAAAACTTACTAGTAGAAAGCAGTACTTTCTTGCAGTGCTCAATTCTTTCCAAGATTTCTTATGAAATAGAGGCCTGTCATGATAAATACAGATGCTTTTCAAATGGAAAGGTGAATTCTTTCCAAAAGGTATTCCTGGATTCCAGGCAAAATACAGTTTCCAAAAGCTTTAGGGCTAAACTTGAAGAAGGTAAGAAGTTTTATTCTCCTTAAGTAATGCAAATGGTAAACTTAAAACATTGATTTTTCAAACAGATTCCACATATTACTGTTAAAAATGAAAGCAGAATGTTTCTGAATTTAAAGATCAGCACTGTAGACCTTTAAAACAATCCAAAGTTACACAGCAAAAGTATTACTCCTTTCCTTAAAAAGCGTAAATTCTTGGAAAGTCCTCAAAAGAATCTACTTCATTAGAGGCTAGAGTCCAATCTCATTGTGGGCCAACTCTTTTGTTCTACTGCTTTGCAATAAAGGTCTGTATTTATTCATTCCTAGAGGTTGCTGCTCTGTTGGCTTCTGATGCAACCCCTCGTATCTCTCGCTCAATGAGGGATTCAGATCCTGGTCCCTGCCCTCAGGCAAAACATATGTTCCACTCCAACCTGAATCCAACAAGGGCGTTTGCAAGGGAATAATTGTTTTATGTTTATTAATCACCTGCATGCAAATAGGTGCCAATAAAAACTCCAGGCAGATTCTCTGCCAGACTCACATGATCTAATAGCACCATATCCCAGTTTTGGTGTCTGAAATAATGAATACCTCCAATACGGAGGCATTACTACTTTGATATGCAGTGACAAAAATATCACATCAGCTCAGCCACTCTGCAATGGTGACTTTGAAAAGAGACAAGAAACCTGCAAAAACATTCAACATCAGTGGTAAAATAAATTAGAGAAGCTGCATATTAAGCTAAACAAATGCATTAATGCAACATGAAGGGGTGAGATTTCAATCACGGAACTAGAATGCTCAGACTCTACTCATGTTAAATGTGACCTGCCAAGAGAAAATAAGCAGGCTGTGGACTTCCTTCCTTAAAAGTTTGAAAAAGTTTTTAAAGACAAAGTAAATTTCAGCAAAATGTTTCAGAGAGTTATATGCCATTGGCCTTAAACAAAAGCCATGGCGGCAAATACTACAACAAAGCCAGCTGATAATTAAACTCATTCTGGAAAGAATTAAACTACAAAGCCTGATGGGACTTCAGTTAAGAATTAGATTTAAGTAAGGGCAGTCTTAAGAGGCAGGATGAGTTACGGCAGTGGAGCTGCAAATTTTTTCTGTGACATTGAGTGTCAGTCTCTAATCCAGTTCTTACCTGTTCAATAAGATGGGAGTACTTGGTCTTTAAGACTGTTAGTATCTTCCCCCAAAAGATGCCATTCTCAAACGCACTACTGAGGCAAGACCAAAAAAGCTTTGACAAATAAAGACAGTTAGGTCTGTCACTTACCTTTCCCAACTGAGAACTTAGGTGTTACGCCATGCCACACAACTAGTACAATCTGCACACAATCTTGTACACATCCGTCCTTCTACTTCCAAGATTCTTTTTCCAAGCTTATGGAAACATAAAATAAGCACCCAAACAGAGCATTTTAAATGGTTAACTCATTCAGTGCAAATTCAAGTAGGGAAGCACTCTCAATGAAATTTTTTCTCAGAAGAATCACTTCTGGGCAGACTACAAGTATCAGCCACATGATAATTATCTGAGGCTGTTCTGTGAATGGAGTTTTTATGTGGAAGCATCATCTTGAGCCTAGACAGATCAGTGATTATTCTCATGGAAACAAAGCTCTAGCTAGCCGAGAGTAATTCAAAGATTTATGAAAAGTGCTGCAGTTTTATTTCTCACTGAACTGCTTTCATGTACTTCTAAATGTACAGACACATCAGTTAAGAAAAATGACGCAATTGATACATCGGTTTGTATTTAAAGTACTTAATGTAGTTATGAGCCTACTGTGCCAGCAGGAGAATATTCTTTCCCAGTAACAGAACCATGGCCAGGTGAGTTGAAAATGACATTAGCATTTTAGAATCCATTCTACTTGAAAATCTGTTCATTCACCTTTCACTTGGATTAGAGTGAAACAAAGTATAACAAAAACAAATTAAGTCTTTGAAAAACTGATTATTATTGTTTTATAAAGCAAACAGTGGTAACATCTTCAGAAAAATCAAGTAGATGATGTATGTTTAGCATGAAACACTTGCTCGGTGTTTGTTGAGCTTTAATTATGAGAGTGGATGACAGCATATTGTCATCTGGAAAATATAGTACCAGTTTTCCCACACATAAGAAAACTTACAGGGAGGGGGAAGTAAAAATCTCAGAAGAGGAAAGAAATATAAGTAACCTGAACGTGCACCCATTAACAGTAAATCAAGTTTCACCTTCACTGTGGAACAGTTTACTTAAATACTCTCAGGAAGGATCAGTGGAATAAAAAGATAAAACTGGCTATATAAACGTCAATCTTTATTTGATCTCCCAGTGCAGTACATGACTTGTCTGCTTCAAATGAATAGAAAAAAACAAAAGTGAACAAAAAAGAAGACTGCTGAAGAAAGATCTCAGGGGTTAGGACATCGCTTTTGGAAGGGGTATATTGTCCACTTCATGGATGCCATCTTTGTCAATGAACCGGGCATTGAAAGAAGCCAGATTTAAGATGAAGCGTTTCTGAAGCTGTTCAACAAAAGACAAAAAGACAAAAGAGATGAGATTCATTCAAAGCTTAAATAAAAGCGGAGAGCATAATTTAAGGGATATGCTGTTGCGCATCAACATTTCCATCCTGGTTCTAGTGACCTGAAATATTAAGAACTAGAGTGTTTTTTTCACTGCTCAGGAATCAATTAGTGTGAGTTTCTTCTCTGTTGTAAGACTATCCTTGTTAGACAAGCCTAGCCTAGAGATGCAAAAATCACAAGCCTGCGAACAAGGAAGACATTTAAGCAGGAAGACTAGAGCGGGCTACAACTTAGGGCACAAAGTGTATGTATCAAAAAGATACTTCAAACAGAACCTCTTTAGAGTACTTCTTCCTGAGGTTTCCCCAGATGTTTCTTCCCAGTTACAATCAATTCAATCTCTTAAAGACAAGGATGAATACAATAAAAGCCTTGGAGTTGGAAAGGTTATGTTTACACTAAAATTGACCATGAACTTTAGGTCAAATCTTTACCTTAGTTAGATATCACTTCACAAGCTGGAAGAGAAGTACACTTAGAAGTATATACTAGTTAAGTGTAATACAAGTAACAGAAGGATGCTTGCATTATGTTCAGAAGAAACACAAAAGGAAAGAGTCAAAGACTGTATCAATATTATGCTAAGCATGGAAGAAGCAGAAGTGAAGAAAAGCAATTAAGCTTCAAGTTTACGTTCTGGAGGACATGAACCATCCTAAGACAATGCAAGTGCCCACAAATCCTTTTCCTCAGTAGCTATTCCACATCTGGTCAATGTGCTTTTGTTACCCCCCTCCTGGCAAAGACAGCAAAAAATGCCACAATAGGAACACGAAAATATCAACAAATGAACACAAACAAACATTCCTTTCTCAAGATCATAAGGGCCTAAGTCTGGCAACTCACCTCCTGTAGACATTTTTTTAGGAGCTCCACAGCTTCCTCACGTGTGATACCTGAAAGAGAAAGCATCCACAGATTGATTTAATTAGAGGCCATCTTTCTCAACAGAAACTTTATTAAATTTAAACAACTTTTCAGCTGAGCACCAAAAACTCTCCTTCCCAGCTCACAGAAAACACTTTCCAGATGTACTGAGGACGCCCTGCACCGAAGCGCTCACGCTGCAACAAGCCATTGAGAATCGATTTGTTACACTGAATGGGAAGCATGACGGAATTTTGCCTCCCATGGCCAGGGACTGGGCTTCGGAGAAGTCCAGCCGTCTCTCTCTCCTCGAGTTTATTACAGTTTTAAATCAGCTCCATCTGTCCACAGCCGGCTGCAAGTCAGTGACAGTAGGCGGAGATTGGTTTTAGTGCTACGTTCCCTGCTGGGTATTAGTTTTAATAATGGGAAAGGCACGTGTGTGATGGCCCTGCTATTCTCACACATTAGGATAAAATCCAGCACTCTATAGGGATGACAAGCCATGACAACGTATTGTAGCTCACTGTTTTTCCTCTTTTCACAAGGAATGGTGAAAATGGAGCAGTATAATTTTCAAAGGACATGACTAGAAAACAGCTAAGCTCTGTGGATCTCACAAAACTTGTTTCTAGAGTTTGTTCCAGACCTGCATCCACTGTTCAGGCAGAAGCCCCATTAGAATAAAATTGTCAGTTTATAGCTACATTTCTTGCAGGAGATAGATGAAAGGATTACTAAGCGAACATCTCTGCTATGAGATTAAACTCAGCTTTGCACACAGGAGTAAAGTAGTTTTGTAGCTAAAGCCAAAGATATCAGATTAACAACATTCCAAGCTTTGTACGTTTCCTCGTCTGTGAAGTGGGGATGGGGCCATGTTTATTCCTTGGCAGTGTAAGAACTGGATTATGATTCTAAAATTAAAACTTTAGACAGGTACAGACATGTACAAGAATTATGATCAACAGCTACCACGTGCATAAAACTGTAAACCAAACCAACCAATCTTCATCACCACCACTTCAGAGTACTGAAGATAATCTTGCTAGGAGTATCTTTTCACTTGTATGCTTTTAATGTATCTCACACAAAGCCAATCCAAGATACGGAGCAATAGGATCTGGGACTGCCCTCTGACACTCTGGGAAAATGTACATGTCATAGCCAACAGACAAGCAAGTAGAAGATAAAGTTATCAAAATGTTATTTATTAAAAACAGACTACTAGCAGCTAATGGTCCAGGAAAGTCCGGTCATGTTTTAGAATAAATTGAAATTTCCTTCACTTACTGTCTGTTATGCTTCAAACAGGAAAACACTTTTAAGGAGTTGACTAGTTTCACATTACCATTTCAGCAAAAACAGAAGGCAATCTTTAAAGCTACATTTATTCTAACAAAAAGTCAAATTCAAATCTGTAGCATCACAGCAATTGTGCTGGACCATCTGACTCAGCAAATGTCAATCTCTCAGTTTAAGCCTTTAATTTATTAATTGGTAACAGGAGAATTTTCTTCTCCATAGACTCCACTTACTTGGCTTGTAATAGCGGTCAAGGATGCTGAGGGTAAGGAATGCACCATATCCATGTGCTGCAAAAGGAGCTTTAGCCAGAGCCGCAAGGTAATCCATGTAATAAAGGGCAGGACCTTCATGGTCATCGTAGCCAGCCAGGAGAAGGTTGACATGGTAAGGGGTCTACAAACAGAAATGATGTTTTCATTAAAGCAGCCACACCCAAATCTTGGACTCTCAATTCCCCATGCCACCTACAGAACAGCAACATAGTTGGTTTCACAATTCTGCCATAAAATGCTACTAGCAACTACATCGATACTGTCTGCAGGAGATTATGGATCTCAGTCTAAAAACGATTAGGTCTTTTGGTAACATGGAATGCAGAAGCAAATAAAAACATAAAAACTGATTCTTCTGAAAACTAGTGGTTTGTTTTGGGTTTTTTGTTTTGTTTTTTTTTTTAAAGCTTTCATGGCACATTCAAACTTAAGAAAACTTTAATTATGTTTTCACACCAGATTCTTTCATCTCGACAGTAAAAATCCACAAGTTTTATGTTAACATGTGGGCACAATGTGAACATTTTGCAGCTTATAAGAACTTCTTTGTCAATTTAACATGCTCTTTTCCCAGTCACACTACTGCTAACCATAGACCATTTTAGCTCAGATGAAAGCCTACATACAGTGCAGTTACATACAGTACATTGATAGTTAAGATTTTTATTGCATGTACCAAGTTTAATCTTTAATAATAGGCTAACTTGACCAACTGAATGAAGAAGATCCAAGGAATTGGTTTATTTCTATTCAAAACTGGCTACTAAGATACTGCAACATCATGTTTGCAGTAGCTTTTTTGCTTGGTTGGAAACAATTTTCTTAAACTAGAAATTTAGTCTGCTTTAGCTGCTGTCTTCTCTGATTCTTTTTTATTACTTAGCAAAAGCCCATCAAATAAGACTGAGAAATATCTACATCTTATCCAAAAAGACCATGCAACTTCATTAATGCCAACATGCCTTTTTATTGTGCTGGACTTGCAAGTTTAGCAATTCCTTAGCCGTTTCCTTCGTGTTTTAGGTTTAGTGTGTTCCACCATAATGAATAAAGCAGATGTCCCTATACATCATCTTCCAAGATGTGTACTTTATCAGACCATGAAACATGCGTGCACTGTATTATTTTTAAATGTAGGCTCAGAAGAAAATTTTGGAATCTTATGTATTTTTTTTAAAAACTGCTTTTATATACTTCCAGTATTTTCACATTTATGTAATGTATCTTATTAATCATACTAACAGGATATCTCTTAAAATGCTGAAAAGTCTAGATCAACAAAGCAACAAAATGAGAAAAAAATTATGATGCAACTAACAATAGATTAGAACAAGCAAGCACAATTTCACCCTAAAACCAAAACACTAACTTTATCACAGGAAAAAGTTAATTTTGATAATAAACACAGTGAATTTGCACTCAAAAAAATATTACAAGATACTATATTTTGAGTTTCACCAGATAGTAAGAAAGAATAAAGCAGGCTACAGTTATATATCAAACACTGTAAATTGTGTGATTTAATCTTCAAAGCATTCAAGAATATTTGGAACCAAGTTACCATGCAGCTGTATTTGTTTAATTAGTCTGTATTTCATCATTTATTTATTCTGAAACATCACACAAGTTGATATTTAAGAGCCATGACACAAGATCACTCGAATTATTGTGTGACTTTGAATTACCAACATTGGCATATGCGAGATACTCAACCATAAATAAATGGTGTTATACAGACTTATATCTGTAAGCTGTTTTTCAGTTGTATATTCTCCTGCTAGTGGTCCATGAGACAACTTCTTAAAACTCAAATGTAAATAAAGCATCCCCCATGCCTTCCTATTATTCAAGAAAGGTAGGATTTAAACATTAGAAAAATATACATAATGTATCTACTACTACCGTGATTACAAATGAAATTTGCAGACAGGACCTCTTAGTGCTGTCTTAGCGGGACTAACGTCTCTATGCTGGGACTGGTATTCCTTGTACATCACAATCCTTTTGTCCATCCCAAAGGCACCCTTGGCTTTTGTAACCAAGTCCATGCCAACAGTTCTAAACTCTGTAGAAGATTGGTGTGATTAAAGGGCTACCAAATGAGTGGATGACTAACGCTCCAGGATAGATTAAATTTTTATTTTTTTCCAAACTCAACCTTCCTATTAGAGGCAATATTTCTCATCCCAAGTAGCTTTGCACGTTATGCTGTTTGATTTAAAATAACTACAGCAATTAAGAGATGTGTGAAATCCTTCAGAATTCACAGCTGAAGAGAACAGTTGTGATAAATACACTAAAACAACAAGATCAGCAGCGGGAAGCTGGGCGGTGACGAGCAGCGGTGTGACATCTGGCGGAAGCCGAAGTCACAGCACGGGGGAAAGGTGGGCGTGAGGAAGCATCCTGCCAAGCGTGGACAAGGAGAGAGGAACCAACAGTCTTCCTCTGGACTCGGGCCAGACCCTCTCACCTAATTAAACATAGCATCACAACAAGAAACTGAACTTCATCGGGTTTGGAGGGGCAGGGGGGGATTTTTCCTGTTCCCCACCAACATGCAACCTCAGAAGTATGTTAAATGTACTACGTTAAATGATTCAGCAGGTGAATCAAGTGCAATGCTGGAGTAGGTAACAGTGGAAGAGGAACTACAGCACCACTCACCTATGCGAAAGCCAGTTGGCTCCAAAGTAGTTCCTACGTTTGCCTCAGTTGCAACATATAAACAGCAATCAACAAAGATTATTTTCCGATCCTACTCTGGAGCATAAACCCCATGTTTTAAAAAGAGAAGTGTCATGAAAAACCACGTTGACTATTCAGTAAAAGAAAAGAGCACAGTAATGTAATGGCCTTAAGTTACAAGCCCAGTGTCACGACACACTTTGGTTCTGTTGCACCAAAAGAACAACTTCAAGGCACTGCCTTACAAGACAGCCATGCCCAAGATATCAGGAACCTGGACTACATGAGCCACAAGGTTCACAAACGAAACCAAACTAGATGCCATAGGGAGGAACCCAGACGGCGATGAACAATGCAGAACAAGCTCTGTTTTGGGCTGGGCCACGACAACAGTCTAATGCCTGAAAAACTACTGTTTCGGTTAGCCACCCCCCTTCATATACCTTCTAGCCTTCCCTAACAGAAACTGCTTCACACAGTGAATGGCAATACAGCAACAAACTACCTTTTCCCCCACCAAACTTTTTACTTCTAAACTATTTTCTCGCTCCTAACAGGAGGCGGTGGCATGTTTTACCTTTTCAGTTTTTATTTTTATCATCCACATAATTTAATTAGTAGCCTCCAGGCATCCTATATGCAATTTAAATAGACAGAGAGCTAGTGTTAATCCTTCTGGTATCCCACAAATTATGATGAAAATTAACAAAATTCGCAGGAAAAACATTCTGATGGCAAGGTTTGCATCGTCAAGTTCTAAATCCCACAAACAAATCATTAAGTGCTATGTTTAAAGAAAAAGAGTTCTCCCTACAGTATAGACATCACTGTAGTGTGACAGTAGTGTCAGAGTGCGCCACTTGCTGCAGGGCATTGCCATCTGCAACAGCACAACATTTCGTCTCCGGTAAATAAACACATCTGCCTTTGCCAGTGTCCTCCCCACTGTGCTGCCCATCTGGAGCAGGTGAGCTGGAAGACAAGCGTGGGCTCAGGAAGGAGGGGAGACACAGGGAGGATCAGGCCTCAAGGGACATGGCACAGAAGACAACAGTGCCACATCGATGCCACATCCTGCTGGCCAAGTTTACCAAAAAGCCTGTTAAATTACTCCTGTTAGAGGTACTTTAAATCGTATGTAAGAAATAGCTGCCTCTGCTTAAGTGGGCAGGACATTCGGTGTCAGCCTCACCTACACCATCTGTGCAGGTCAGACGCCCCTGAGACGAGCCACCAGCACCGGGCAGCCGACAGCCATCTGGGCTAGGCACCAAGCAGCATTACTCGTTCACATCAACCTCAAAAACTGCACAGAGTTCCACAAAACACACACAGACCTTCCAAATCACATCCGAACAAAAGCTAAAGCAAGCAGCATCACTGCCAACCATCATCTACCAGCCATGCTTAATCCATGGAGTTGGCTGAAGTCATTTAAACCAGAAGAGTAGCGTTTCACGTATAAGACTGAGGCAGGACTCTGCACTGAGTTTTTCTGCTGTCTCACTCTGACTTTAGTAACTTGAAAACTTGCTACCTTCAGCTGTCGTCCATGCCAGAAATGAGAAGAACGATCTCAGGTTGTTTCTGTGGATGAGCTCTTGAAGAAAGGGCTGGGCCTCACTCCGCACATGTATAATTCTCAGCCATACAGCTCTGATGTTAACACTGGCCTTTATTTGCTAGTGTAAAACATAATTTCAGGCCTGGGCAGTATACTGTTAGAACAGCAACATAATTTATCCCATGCCCTATCCCTGACAGAGTTGTTCAACTTCATTCTCAACATCCTATTTCTTCTTGTTTTCTTTCATATAGCAGGCTGAGAAGAATGTTAATGAAATGCTTCCTAACCTTGGATCTTTAAAAGTCCGTTTGCCCCTTCATGACATCTTTTCATACTTTCAAAAAATTACCATGAGAAAAATCAGTAATTGCAGTTTAGTAACTTGAAAACACAGCTCCAACTTGGATTTGGTATTTACTGAAAGCCTCATGTTGCTGTTTACAAACAGGACTCGTTTTGCTAAGTACATCAAACAGCTTTGCTCCATTAAATCATTTTCCAAGAAGATTAAACAGATTCAGTGCATTTGCATGAAAACTGACAACCTTATCTCGATGTTAAAGAGGCTTATTTCACTTAGCTGTCTGCAGTGTTTGTGACAAAATGTTTATCGGGCCCAAGGCTGGAATTTTAAGACTATAGTTGTATCGGTTATTGATAAGTGATGTGATAATATTTTTAAATAAGCAAATCAAGTTATATTTTAATAAAACATCCTTTCAGCAAAGTGAATTCACCGCTAAAGACAGAAGCCGCCACCTTTTTCAGACTCCATTACTTGAAAATTGAAATTTTCCCCTGTAAGCCTTTGCCAAAATCTTTCAGCTATTACTCACTCGACTTCGCAGATAGTCAGCTAGGTTTCGTCGTGTAAAGTTTGCAGCTGCAGTAGGAGACAATTCATAACCTGGAGAAGAAATGGGTGTATTTGATAACAGTACAAATCCATATTCATGTTTCACTTCCTGAATTTTCATTCCTATTCTGAAATAACAAGATATTCTTTAATGACAAAATGTTATGCCATATGTCTAATTCTAGTTTATTCTGAAAGCTACAAGCATAAAAAAGACCCCCAAAATCCAGGTAGCTCCTATCTGTACAGACCATTAAAATACATAGCTTCAAAAAATTAAAATACTATGGGCATATAGCCTGATTTTTTCAGTCCAGTGTATCAGGAAAACTGGTAACAGTTGTCATGCAACGAACATATTAAGAGAAATATTTTACTAACAAACCTATTCTTGTGTCATTTATATTGCAAATAGGTTAGCTGGGCTTTGGATAAACCGCTTGGTTTATACTGTATAGTCCAACCTCCATTTCTTCATCCTGCCTTCACTACCACCTTTCCTTGACACTAAAAATGCAGAAATCCTTAAAGCTGGAGAAGCTTTGAGAACAGCACTTTCCACCAACAGTCAACTGTAAACCATACCTACCATTAACTCTGCTCCCAGCCCTCAGTGAGTCACTGTTCTCCTTCACTCACCATTTCTCATTTTGTAGAGCTGAACATTTTTCTGGATGTATTCTGCAAACTGTACAGTGTCTCCAGCCTCCCCAACACACAGGAGTAAGATCTTTTCACTCATCTTAAACATTTTGTCATGGTCTAGGCAAAGAAAAATAACATTAAGAGCCACGGTCATGAGAAAGAATAAATTTCTTTGCCAATAACCTAACACATCATGATTTCTTTCAGAAGCAAGGAAGTAAGAGACTCTGATAACTACATTATGTCCTGGAGCACTACCAAAAGTCTTCCTGAGCAAATCCGAACATTCAGCTTCTCACAGTTGGTAGCACAGTACACAAGACTGGTTAAACACATCACCAAGAGAAACAAAGCTGAAATGCACAAAGTGCTTCCTTCAGGAAGGGAGGCATTTCAGAAATACATGGTCTTTCTTACATAGAAACAAAGACTAAAACTTCACACAGAATATTGTGTTCAAACTTTAACATTATACGTGGTGCTTCCTGGGTTCCGGAATAAGAATTTTGCTCAGTGACCGTTCTACTATATCTAAGTATACTGCATCAGAAGCAAATCCTTTAGAATAAAGCTGAAATACCAACACATCGAGCAAAAGCAATTCTAGGAAATCCAGAACCAAAATCCATGTCAAATGATCCCCTCTTCAATGTCCAGGACTGTCTCAAAAATTAGCAATTTAGGTGAGTGGAACTTTTTCAGAAACAGGTTTTTGCTTGTCATTTTTTGTAAAAAAAAACATATTAAAAATTAAGTACTGATTTTAAATTATAAAGCAGCCCACTGATACACACCAAAATTAAGGAACAGTAAGCTATACTTTTACTCATAATTGCAGTTTTAAAAACTTGTCTGTGTGTATTTGAAGGAATCCCAGTTGTCATGATGACAACGCTGAAGACAATTCTGTGCTCACTCTAACACTCCAGTCTCATCTAATTGAAGCAGACTGGCACTCAGATATCCGAGACAGAAAAATTCAAGTAGCTGTTGGCATGAAAGACAGACTGCTTCTCTATACTGAAGGCAGGTCTACGGAACAACACTAAACCTCTCCCTCTGACCTTCGCTTTCAGTTTACTAAATGCTGGTGAATAATCTCACTGCGAGGTATGTATGAAGTGTCACAATCCCCTAACACCATTTCAAGAGTTACTGAAGTACTCAGCAGCTGCACACCTTGAGAGTTCAGGAAAGGCCACTCGCACTGATCAGCCCTTGCAATCTATTTACAAATTAAAGCAAGTATTAGTGAATGCCAACACTCTAAACAAATACCTGAAATCTGGGGTTTTTTCTCCCCCAAAGACAAATAAACTCTATGTCCTAAGTACATTTTCCTTAAAGTTTATCAATAAACCTACTTGGGATCAACACTAACTTACAAAACATTGTTTAAAGTTATTATATTTGTGTTTTGTCTGTGCCACCACCTTTCACAGCCATCTTTCTAACACTAATACAATTGACTTTTACAGACCTGAAGTGAAATATTTTAGGTAAAAGCACTGCTAGCTATAGCAGTCATGATTTTATGGGATGTTTATCAATACTAAAATCTACAACTTTAAAAAAAAAAAGAGGCTCTAAACCACAGTGTTTAGATTGGAAAGATCACTACACCTTGTAAACAAACTTCAGTCTAGGTTATTGCAACAGCAGACAGAAAAATTCATTTCAGAGAATTTCAAAGGCTTGATAATGCCCCAGATGTTTTATCACATAAAGAAACCAAAAGCATATTACAGTTTGGCTCATATGCTATGAATTTCATGTATGCTTTTACTACCAATATTTGCTTTTTTCCAGGAATTACATTTTACCAGTGAATTAGACACAACCAAGCATTTAATCTCACCCACTGTTACCCCCGTGCAGCTTTTTCACGCATTTGTATTGCGGTACAGAGCAAGGTTTGGGTTAACCAGTCGACGCTTGCCTGAGCCGGTAAGTTAAGGTGACAACCCATCACACTGCAGTCATATTGGCTCAGGCTTGGAAACTGTACTCTGAGCAACCGGCCTTCTGAGACCTAGGCTCACCCTGAGTGACAGAGCCCGGCCAGCAGCTCCTACAACGAATAAAACCTGAGCTGAAACATTCAGCAGCCTCTACCCCCACCCCCACCTATTTTTACAGCCTTTCCTCAGCCGCAGCCACAGACTCAAGAGCACCCTAACCACATGCAGCGAGCTCAGCACCGGTCGCTTGCTCATGACCGGAGCCCAAGGGCACCCTGACCGCCCAGGGCCGGGCCGGCTCGGCCGGGGCTCCCCGCGGGGCCTGCCCCGGGGAGGGCAGAGCTAACGGGCCCCCCGGAGCAGCGGCGGGGCTGCTCGAGCCGCGCGGGCCTCGCCTCTCACCGTGCTTCATCTGGACGATGCTGGAGGCCGCCACCGTGTCGGCGGCCACCAGGACGTAGTCGGGGCCCTGGATGCCGATGAGGTACTCCATGGCCGGCCGCGCTCCGCCGTCCCCTCAGGCCGCGCCGTGACACAGCGAAGCGCCGCCGCCTCCTCCCACCCGGTCGCGCGCAAGCGCCGGCGCGCAGCGATGACGCCACCGCCGGCGCTCGCGAGAGCCGCCCGCCCGGGGGAGGGGTCACGTGGCGCGGCGGTAGCGCGCGCTGCCCGCGGCGGCCTGAGGCGATGAGGGCGGGCGCCGTTCCCGCCGGTTTACAGCCCCCTTCGCCAGCGACAGGGCTGTCCCTGCCCAGCCTGGCGGCGGCACCGGGAAGGGGCACGGGGATGGCGTGAGGCGCCGGCTGGTCTGTCAGAGTCCCGCGGGCTCCTCCCTGTCCCCCGGGCCGCAGGCGGCGGGGATCGATCCGTCGGGAACGGAGCTCGGGGGGGCTGAGCGGCCGGTGTGCTCCCACAGCGCGCTGCCCTAGGCCGCCACACTGGGACCCTGCGGGGACAGGGGTGCTCGTACGCTCCGGGGACGATGGGGGTTTCAGGCAAACCTGGGTTTCCTGTCAGGCAGATGGTCTGGATTTTGGTTTGGGAGAAAAATCCTGTGAGTCTGGGTCTTTGGCACCATTCCCAGCCAAAACACACCGTGTTTGCTATTAAAGAGCACAATTCCAAGGCAGAGTCTCAATGCAGAAAAGAGTGATAATCGAATAGCCTGCTTCTGCCCCACACTCGGTGGAATAAAACCAGAGTGGCTTGGCGGTCTCTGCCAGAGCGAATGGCTGGCTGCTCGCTGGTGGCGTTCTGTGGAGGTCCAAGAGGAAAGAAAAACACTCCAAACCCTCCTTGTGTGTCAACTGTTCCTTGGGCACAAATTCTTTTGGAAATACATGACTGGCACTCCTGCAGCCTCTGATCTATGTAGTCAAAGGGAACTGAACTGAGAAGAGACAGTGAAATCCTTCCAGGAGCGATGGAGTGATTTATTTGCTGCCCATCTTTCTGTGTCAGGAATCGCCAGCAGTGCCAGCTGCCTGCAGAGCCGAGCCCCGAGCCGCTGTGCGGGGCTCCCTGCGGCTCCTGCCGCCGTCTGCGGTGACAGCCTGCCAGTCCGCAGACAGTGACTGCGAGTGCATGCTCAGCCCCTCCGGTCCGGAGTCCCTCCTGCCACCCCAAACACCATCCCGAGCAGAATCCCCCACGATCAAAGGGACAAGCCCTAGCTTGACTCACCTCTTGAGCCAATAAAGGGGTTGTTTTTGTCCATGGCAGCCACCAAGGGAAAACTCCTGAGCCGCAGATGTGCCTGCGGATTTTCCTATCAGTTGATGGCTTCAGAGCTCCTCCATGAGCTCAGGTAGGGAGCTTGGATGGCATCTCTGTTTCATCGCCTGGCCGGATGTGGGTTCTGCCAGCCACTGCTCAGCAAATGCTCTTCTCTGCTATTCCCTTATTCCCCCCCACTCTCAATCTACTTAAATTTCTTAGGGCAAAAAATGTCTTGTCTTGGGTGGCTGTGCAGCACCCAGAAGCTTCCAGGTGTGGCTGTAATGTAGATAATTAATAACAAGAGAAACAAAAGGTATACTCTAATTGCCTGGACATTGTCTAACTGCAGGCGCCATCCTGACAAGCAGAGTAACTCCAACTGGCACTTGGTTTATTGATTAGACTCTGCCTCTGCCTGAGCCCCATCTAATACATTCACTAAGTGCAGCTCCACAGAGACCCAGCCCCACGCTAATGAAAGGGGCCACCGGAGCATTAAACCCCCGCGGCAGTTGCCGTAAAGGAGTTAGCCCCAGGAAAAAAAACTGGGGCTGCTACAGCACATGGCAAACGCCCAACTGCACCTATACCAAGAAAGTCACTGTGTAATTATGAGAACTGGGCATAACCTTTGTGTGGTTTAAAAAATACTGAACATGCCAAAAAGCAACAGCAAATTGTCTTCAGGAAACAGTATAAATGAGTGTAAGCAGCAAATTCACCATTTTGACTGTTTTCCAATTGCCTGTAGCTACACTTGTTAAATTGAGTGCTGCGTGCATAAATCAAAACAGGATGTTTTCTTTTACCTAACAATGGCCAAGCTCTGTGCCACTGCTTAAGCATTTTCTATGTGGATCCAATCTGAAGTTTTAAACACATTTTTCCCTATAGTTCTCCGTACGTATTGCATGTGTATATACAGCCAGCCAGTCGAACTTAGCAGTTATTTTTTGAGACCTTTTTAAGAGAAGGTTAACGAAAAATCAACAACTACCATCCTTTATTGGGCCCTAGGGTACAATTAAATGTTAAGGTTGTTATTGAATTTTCTTGACAGATTGAATTTCCCTGTTTAGGAAGCACGCCTGCATCCAGTACACACCTACCTCTCTTCCTGGGGTGAAGGCGCTTCTGACATTAGTACAGCGGTATAAGAAGGACAGCAGGACATCTCTGCCTAGCAGAAATCGGGGAATATTTTCCACCATTAAAGGGAAATTGTCCAGGCTGCCGTATGTCTTAAAATTGAATGTACCTTTGCCTGGTTTCTTTTCAAGACAAGTATTGCAGTTAGGCGTATTTATACCTGTCTGTGCTACACAGCCTTGGTGGGGGTTATTCCAAGAACAAAAGCTGTGAGTAGCACAGGGATGCTAAGCAGCCTACGTAAAACTCTTATATGTACTGAGAAACCTGATATACAATATACAGTTTCTGATACTGTGATCCTGTACCCAATATACAGAGATATCCAAAGACTGTGTGGTCCTCAGAGTATCTTTTCTCAGTAGGTCCAGATAAGTTGTGGAGCTGAAGCATCCCAGTCCAAAGCAGGAATGGGAGCACAGAGAGCGAGAGGCTGTGACAGAGAGGGGAGCTCGCCTTCCCATCCTCCCATCGCAGCCTGGAGCAAGTAAAGCATGCTTTAGCTGGAAATGTGTTATCTTCTTAAAAAGGAAGGTTGATCCTGTAAGGAACCCTGAAATTGAAAAAAAAAAGAAAAAAAAGAGATCACCCACAAAGGAGGAAGCAGCTCGAATTTATTACGTAACTTGCCATAACTCCCTGGACGGCTCTACACCACAAATCGGCGTCAAGATGCAGTGCAACGAAGGAAACTCGGCAAGGACAGACTGGTTGAGAAAGGGGAAAATGGGAGGGCTGAGAAGTAGATAGAAGAGCTGTCAAGTATGAAGCTGTCATGTTTTCTACACAGAGGCAGACAAGTAGTTAGTCAAAGGGAAAACCTGTAAAACAATAAAAGTAAAGAGTCCTCAGTGCAGCCCACGGATATAAATATAAATACTGAATATAAATCCACGGAGCCCTGTTACAGCCACTGGAGCTGTTCGGGCTGACACCAGCTGTGGATCTGGCCTGGACAGTAATTCCTCATCTCCATTGATGTGGGCTCACCAGTACTTCCTAATTTAAGATTATATTTACAGAGGAAAACATCGCAGTCTCTTTACTAGGTGCTGATTGCTCCAGCAGAGAGCCCAGAGCTGAGCAGAAAATGCAGACACGTCATTACATCAACAGTTGGGAAACAAGTGTCCGTGAAGACATAAGCTGGCTTTGCAAACCTTTCAGCATTGCTTTTTCTTCCCTGCTAGTTTTTTACCCCTTCTTCACGCATTGTCTGGGAGATATTGCAGGTGTTGTTCTTACCTTTGGACAACAAGCTCACTTTTACCTGACCTGGCTGCACGTTGCTGTGCCAGCCAGACGTCAGCTGCCTGGCTACCTTGAGTGGAATTGCTCTCCGACGGTGCGTGGTTCTCATGTTAATGCTTGGCAGACTTGCCATGCTTCTGACATTTGTAAACAGCAACGCACTTTACGGAGGCTCCCCACAGGGTCCATCCCAGGTCTGCGTACACCCGGGGGCACAGGGACTGTGTGAATTCACACGCAGTGCAGATACAGCTCTGCCGTAGACAGAAGATCCGCCGCGTAGAGCAGTTGTGATACATTTGCGATCACTCGGCCAGGAACAAGCACTCTGCTTGCTGAACTCCTAAGCCGCTGGCTAATTGCTTGAAGGCTGGCATCCGTCCCTCTTCCACCTGTTATAACAGCAGAACATTTTTTAGAGAGGACACAGTGCCCTAAATGTGTCAGAGGAGGAGGAAAACCCTGCAGGTTCTATCTCTGTCTCCCAGTCTGTGATCCCAAGTTCCTGTTCCCCTTCCACAAGAGCGATGCTGAGCCCTCCTGGGTGCATTGCCGCTGCCTTGTGCTAAACCAGAGCTGGGCAGTGCTGGCCTGAAGCACCTGGGCTCAGCTTTCTGCTCTGTCCCCAGCTCACGAAGCAGCCCAGCAGGCATGGGGCTGTGGTTTGATGCACAACTGCAGTATGGGAGGTATTTTTCATTCCAGGGATTGTTTGACCAGTGTTTGCACTGGCTTTTCCCCTTTGCTGTCATCTGTCTCAATATGGTATTAGTAAAGACGATGCTACAGTTACTGTAATGCCTAGACAAGGTTTCCTGCTAGGAGCTCACCGCTTTCCAGAGAAGAAAAGGATCCTCGTGTTCCTGCTATTTCAGGTGCAGGAAATGAAGGCGCAGAGAGGAGAAGTGATTTAGTGGAGATCACAGGGCAGGTGAGTGGACTGGATGGGAATAGAAACGTCTTGATTCACTGAGCTCCTCCCTAGCTGCTGAAGCGTGCCATTTGGATCACACAACCCCGGAATGAACTCTGCAAGGCTTACACGGAGCTTTGCTCTTAATCTCTCTGTCTGGGCTCCACAGAGCGCCTCAAGCTGACTTTCTGTGGGCCTAAACACGGTATATTTAAGCAGGTTCTCCTTAGGGATAGGCAGGGACGAACCTTGCATTGTTCCTCCCGTGCCCAGGATGGTGGGCAGCCCCTGGTGCCGGTCTGTTTCTGCCTCTGTCCTCCCCACCAAGCTGCCTCTGGGTCACCGGAGAACAGCGCTTGCTGGAGTTTCAGCTAGCAAAAGTTGCAGGGTCTTTCTTTCACGTTTGTTTTGACAGATGGGTGTTAAACACTACCTGGATGGAGGGGTTTTGTCGGTGGCATTTAAATCATGAGCCTGGCTCTCCTGGGATGCAGTGCGGACTGTTGGCATCTCCCTGCAGTGCTTGCTTTCCAGCATACAGCAGCTTTGCAGAGGAATTGCTCTGGACATGGGTGGCCCCACTCACCTCTCCTGCAGTTTCCCAAGCTGAGGTCAGTGTGGAGGGAGCGTGTCCTCCTTGCCCACCACCAGCAAAACTCCTTCCTAAGAGTCCTCATTCTTGCCAAACTTGTCGGGAAATGTCAATGTCTGGCAGTGTCGATCCTATGGGCCCTGCGTCCTGCAGCAGCCCCCCGCTGCGGGCGGTGGGTGAGCGGGCTGCTCTGCTTCCCTGGTCCCAGGTCCGTTGCAGAGTGTTTACCCTCCACCTGTGATGGCAAGAACAGGGCATCCATTGGAGTGTGCAGGTGAAAATGGATTGTAACCTGCCATCTGCCATGTCAATAGAGCTGATTAGCGCTTGTATGTGTCTCTGGCAGGATTGATCTTGCAGGTGAGAACATTTCAGAGACCAGCTGGGGCCCTGCTTCTCGGCGGGATGCTCCTTCCTGAGCAGTTCTGCAGTGGTCATCATTGTCTCCTTGCGGTGGACAAGAGGATATTCACCGCAAGCAGCTGGGATGGCCAGGGACAGGGAGCGTCATTTCCCAGTTTTCCCACTTCTGGAGCCTCTCCAGCAGTGCAGGGCATCACGGCGGCTTCCTGCTGTGTTAACTTTTGGTTCCCTCTCTCCCAGTTTGATTTGCCACTCAAACCTTCTCGGTGAGGCAGGGAAGCAACAGGCACTGCAGGCTAATATTGCAAAAGCTCAGTGGTGCAAAACCAGGTTGGTGATCCCAATACAATATCTAGCTTTGAGTGGTGTGTGACCCATAACTGTACAGCTCTGCGGCGTCCAGCGGGATGATCCATTTCATAACCATTGCTAATTGTAAAATTAAACCATAAGAAGAAAAGCTGCTCCAAGTCATTGGATAGTTTTTTTCCCCACTGAGGAGGCACAAATCAAAAAATCAAAATGTTTAACAAAACAAACAGAGATTTCCCTGGTGGCGTGGGAGATTTATAGACAGCAACATCTAATCAAAGGTCCCCCCTGGCTCCTCTAGCTCTGCCCTTCTGTTTGAATTCCTGCTGGTCACTGAATTACTACTTTTCTTACTATTTCCTGTGCTTTAAAAGTGGGGAAAGCACAATCAAATTATCGTCATGCTCATTTGGTTAATTACCCATTTAGTTACTTATTCAGTTCATTAAAAAGACGCTGGCCACTGTCAGTTTGGAGGAAATTCAGAGAGGCAGGCAGTTAAGAGACAGGATATAGGACAAAATAGGCCATTACTCCAGCCCAGTGAATGGCAATTTATATCCCTTCTTTTCTGCTACGTCACTTCTGTGCACAGTTTGTTCTGGACTTAAAAAAAAACAGCCAACAAACAAACGCAGAAAGCATTCTGCTGGAGATCACCGTTGCTTGTTAGAATCCATTTAGGTTTGATCCAAAGCTCTGCAGAAGACCAAACCACCTATTTTAGGACTCCTTTTTTCAGTTGAGAAAAATGTGCTGCTCCACAGGTCATAAGATGCCCCTGAATAGATAGAAATGTTGCTTCTTGAGACAAATTCTATCTGACAGTTTTTACAGTACGTTCGTTCAGAGCAAAATGCCCTGTCCCCTGTCACCCGGATTGAAATTATTAAGAAAGACAGACATTTCACTGACAACTCTAGCCTCAGGGGGGAAAATATTCCTTCTGTTCCCCTCTGAAGGTCAGAGCTCACATAATGCAAAACACTTAGAACATGCGCGTACACATGCTCACACACATGCGGAATAAAACTTTCTCTTCAGCGGAGCGCTGGATAGATTTTATGGAAAACAGGAACCTGCTTCACATCTGTCTCCGAGAATTTTGGCCAGAAAAGATGAGCCTTACATTTCTTCAGTGTTGAGTTCTTATTGTCTTGTAAATTATCTCTTTCTCCCCTGCATGTAAAACACATCAGTAGATGGTCATGTGTGCTCACATGTTCGTACTTCCACTCACATGACGCATACCCGGACATGGCACATCAGTCGCTGGCAATTCCTCTGACAATCTGGAATCTGCGGGAAAGTCACACTTCCCTGGCATCTGTTTATTTTTTCAAAATATTGCCTGGCTTCTTTTCCTTACTGATAAAAGCCCATTTGCAACTTGTATGTCCCATTTATCACTTTAACTGCGTTGCCAGCTGTCATTTGGCCCGGTTTGTCACACAGGAGTGTCCCTGTGCTGGGGATGCGCAGGTCCTCTCCGTAGGAGCACCAGCTCCTGTCTGTTCAAGAGCCTTTTTGTGCTGGAGGAAGGGCAAAGCCTGGCCCTTCAGTGCATCTGCAGTCCCTGCTCGACGTGTTAATACAGAGGTACGCTGCTGCATATGAGCTGTCATTCACCATGTCTTGCCTGTGGATCACTGGGCTCACTTAATCTAGGGCTGAAAATTGGACTTGAGCCAAGGTGACTGGAGGTGGGAAACCAGACTGCAGTTCATTAACCTCTTCCCGCTGCACAAGGTAAAGCAGCAGCTCCGGCTTCCCCACCTTTCCAGCAATTTGGCGTGCACCAGGCTCACGCCAGGTCCCTGCTGACCGCATACGTGTCATTTGCACCGAGTGTCCCTGGCTGGACCCAGCTCCCAAGCACCGACCCTGCTTTTTCAGCCTGTCTTAGAAACACTTTCTAAATCAGGGTGTTAATGGGCAGCTGGTTTGCAGCTCCCCTCCCAACACCCCAAGACGGAGCCCTTCTGAGATGCTGGCCCATGCTTGTCTTCCAGAAACCACTGGATTAATGTCACTGTTTGCTCGGGGACCTGAGGGGACCCCGATTGCACAGACCAGCTTGTTTCTTTGGCTGGCTAAGTGACATGCCTCAAGTCGCACACTGGCATCAGTGGCAGAGCTGGAAACAGAGCTGGGAAGGCTTTTGTTTCACATTTACTCACAGAAGAAGGGTGGAAATCCTGAGTCCTGCTCTGTGCTGCCTGCTCCGACCATCCCATCCCATCCCATCCCATCCCATCCCATCCCATCCCATCCCATCCCATCCCATCCCACTGTGCTCTTGGGGGTGGGAATGCAGCCCAGCCCGGATCTTGTCTCCCCATCCTTGCTCTCTCCAAAGCCTTGCAGGAGCTCTCTGGGACACCAGCACCTGCCAGTGCCCTCTCCCAGCGGGTGTGCTGGTTTCTGTCCTTGCTTTCTGACACCGCTGTTGTTCTCCACCGAGCAGTCTGCAGACGCAGGGGGTACAGGGAGGACGCAAGCGCTCCTCCCGGGCTCAGGGTGCCGGTAGCACAGGGAGGCTGAGCGCTCCCCAGAGATGCCGTGCGGGAGCTGCGGAGGGGACCGAGAGGTGCTTGAAGGTCTTCCCGTGTGAAGGCAGGGCTGAGGGCAGGCTGGTGAGGAGCTGAGCGGGGACAGTGGAGGGCTGAGCAGGCAGCACAGCTGGGAGCACCCCGAGAGCGGAGGAGGGAAGGGGAGTGCTCCGCGGCCGCGCTCCTGCCCCAGCAAACCAGCCCCTATCCCCAACTGCTCTTCCCACAGGGACACCAGCTTCTGCACAGCATCTTCCCTCAGATCCGCAAGAATCCTAAAACTTTTCTTTCTTCTTTCTCTCACTCCCTCTTTTTCTAAGTTTAATTCTGAACAGCCGGCTGCGTTCAGCCTGACTGGTTTGTTATGGCTTATAATTTGTGTTAGGATTAATTAACTAATTACCGACAAATGTCCGTTGGCAAGATTCTGCTTCTGCTTGTCAACTTGAAGTATTTAATTATTTTAATCATTTACTTTCATCTTCAGAATTTATGCTCTTCCAAGAGCGTTTCTAGGCATCTTTTAATTATTATTCTGATTTTTTTTTCAGAGGGGTGGTGAGCTGGGGGGAGCGAGGTGGGGGATGGTATAATTTCTCATTAACTGTTTCAGTGAGGTAACTTCCTCGGAAACTCATCCTTGGTTTTCAAACCCTGGTGCAGAAAAGGGACAGTCTGAAATGAAGGTTGTGTGGGGATGCACAGAAAGGGCTGGGCTGGGCTTTCACTTCCCAGCTAGAGTCCTCCCTTTCCCAAAAGGATTTCAGGGATCCAGACGGGGTGATCCCACTGTACCTGTTCCCTGGTCTAGGGGCTGGAGCAGGCATTGATTTACGCGGATGCTTCACTCACCCCTGACTCCAGGGGAGCGCTCAGGACACCCCGTTAGGCACAGAAGAGTCTCTGCAGGATCAAAGTCCAAGTGGACTCTCAACCATTGTGCCAGCAAGAAAATAAAGCCAAAGATCATGGGAAAACATCCATTTATACAGATTTTTCATCTTTAAAAGATCATTAATTGCTTAAAACCCACAAACCGAATTCTGCTTTGAGCATCCCACAGGTTTGAAGGGGGAAGGCAGGAGCGCATCAGGACAGATTTGGGCTGTGGGCATGCATGGGAATCCCAGCCCCTGGACGTGCTGCCAGCGGTGGGACCGGAGGGCAGCAGGTAACGGGGACAGTGGACAATTCAGCAAAGGACATCTTGCTTTTATAGGAAATTCCAGAGGGCTGCCACAATCAGGACCTCGCCTGAGAGCACCCTGAATGAAGAGCCGATTTGCTCAGTAAAACAATGGTCCCCCTTAAGATACAAAAAATATATTGCATAAATTCAGTGTATGCATTTAATTCTTCCCTTCCAAACACACTGGCCCTTGCTGTTCCTTCCCAGTTTTGATCTCAAGGTAGGGCAGCGTGCCATGGTGATACGATGATACGTGTTTTCGGTTTGCACGCTTAGCACCCAGGCTGTAGACGCACAGGGAAGGTACCGCTATCCCAAACGCAGACCGTGCCTTGGGAAGCTTCCCTCGACAGCCTTCACACCCGCACGGAGCTGCAATTTAATCCCAACAGCGAGAACCCAAGTCTGCACAGGTATGTGTGCCGCACCCCAGAGTCCACCCACGGGTGTACCGGCACAGGCGCACGTCCACCAGGCACCTGGGTCCCCGGCAGACCGAGCTGGTTCGGAGAGCACTGGGAGATAAAATGGCGACTCAGCACCTCCCCGTGCCCAGGCAGATACCGGGAATACGGCCCCACACTCAGAGCTAAGCAGCCAAGGGATCTAATCTCTCTTTTTCTTTCACACATCAGAGCTGCAGCACTTCTGTGGGATTAAAACAGGAGAAAAGAAAGCATGATAAGCTGATAAAAGACAGTGAAACTCAGAGTCTTTTGCTGATACTTTCCAGCAGAATTCCAGGCTTTTTTTCTTGCCAAATGCTTTACGCTGCCAACAAACCAAATTCTGAGGTGCTTGCAAAAACCTTCCTTTGCTGGCCAGCTGCCCAGATGGGCATAGCCCCACATCTTCGAGTGGGGCACACGTACCCTACTGACTTCAGGAGGAGTCTCTCTAGTAAAGACTAATGAAGGATTCAGCCCCAAGAATATTTCTTTCCTGAAACAAATGAATCCCTTGGACCAGAGCGCTGATGAGAGTGTGCTATTTAAAAGGTTTCTTGAGGGTACGTAATTATATTGAAAATAATTAGGGGCAAGGCAGCGGTATTATTACTACTTATCATATCACTCCAAACTTAATCCAGACTGATCTATGGGAAGGCATCGGGAATGCAGAAGATGGACCTTTCTTAAGTAAGATGAGTCCATAACATTGCCAGTTTACTGGGCTGACATGAGAGGCCAGAGGCCAATTTCCCCTTAGGAGTCATCTGTTGAAGCCGGTAGGTTTGTACAATAAATGAATGGAGGGGGCCAGGAAGGCTGAAGCAGGGTCCTGGACTCTCTGGAGTCTGAGATTGAGGGCTGATCATTTGGTCCTTCAGCCAAACGTATGTTCAGCCTTTAAGCTGACATCCCAGACCCTTGCCCTGAGACACGACAGCCCCTGGGATGTGAGCGAAGGCTCCCTAGGAGCCCAGGGAAGCAGCATGGCCCTGGTGAGCGCTCTCATCTAAAGGAGATGAGAAAGATTGTCTTAATTAACTTCAGAATCCTGTTAATTAGAAGCCTCTCTGCATTAAAAATTTCTCCAGTGACCAGACCAAGCCGTGGCTATGCGTGAAGGCGGAGGTACAGGCAGGTCAGGGATGGATCACACCCAGGTCTTGTCTGGGGCAGAGGCTGTCAAATGTCACAGTGTTTAAAATACAGCGCGACCACCAAGGCTGCTTTGGAAGCAGCCAAGCTGAGCACCCCCACAGCAGGGCATGGCATGGCAGGAGGGGAGGAGGACTTTTTGGAGAGGCTAAGAGCTGCTGTGGGACCTTGAGAGAGAGAAGCCGTGACCAAAGCCCCAGGAGAGCTGGGCTGGAGGGGCTGGGAGAGCCTGCAGATAGGGAAACTGAGGCACAAGGGGAGCACAGGGGACAGAGGAAGGCACTGCAGAGCTGTGGACAGCCTCTGCATCCCCCAGCTCCTGGCCCATGCTGTAGGTACCCCACAACTTTGAGATCAGCCCTACGGAGGGCGCGGGGGCTTGCAGGGCTCCGGAGGATCCCCCGCTCGCTCCCAGCAGAAGGGGGACAGCTCTGGGGTCACCGGGGTGCAGGAGCCAGGCTAGGTCTGAGGGTACGGACGGGTCCTTGTGGGAAGGAGAAGCCTCGTCCTATTGAAGGCTGACAGAATGAACTTCAGTTTATGCCCCTGGCAGTTTTTTACAGCTCAGCTATTCCATTTAGGGTTCGGGAGCCAGTGGAAGGAAGCTCGGATCGCTTCACTGACCAGCCATAACATCTAGCCAGTACATTAACTGCCCTGCTGCCCTGATCTGATGTGGTTTTACAGACAATAGCTACTGGCTATTTAGGCAATGTATAAATTAACATATTCTGCACAAACTAGGAGCATATTTAAATTAAAGGAGAGTGCCCTTTATTTGTCAATCATTCAACATCCACATTTTCACATTCCTTTAAAAAGACAGTTTCAGCCTTCTTAATCCTACCTCAAACCGTTCGTCTTTGCGAGGGGAAAACGTTGTTTGATTGCTCAAGTGTTTCTTTGCCCCCCTTCCCCTGCCTCTCTCCTTTAATTAAAACAATCCCAATCTGCTCTCCTGGAATTTCTCTCCCAGTTCAGCTCAGTAACTTGTGACCTTCGAGTCAGAGCACCTTCATTTCTGACCAGGCTGGAGTCTGCCTGGCACGCAGGGGTCAGAGATGCAGAGATAAAGAAGTCACCTCGGGAATGAGCCACCAGAATATGGGTGCACATGGGTGCACAGCAGCGTTTGGGGCGGCCGCAGTCGCGCGTTGTGCAGAGGAGATTGCCAGGGCTGTTGCAGCAACAAACTTTGCCTGCTGCTATTCTGATATTGATGCCTGACACTGTGGTAAAGCAAGAAATGGGCGTTGGAGATGTATTGAACTGATGGATTGGACAAAATGGTACTCAAAAAAAAGACCCGAGTGATATTTTGCAAACCTGCAGCAGGCTGAGTTCACTCATCTCCCAAGTGCCATTTCTAATAATTTTAAGAACTACACGACACTGGTGCAAGAGCCAGGGAGGAGTTTCCCATTTTGCATTTCCAAGAATCTCGGGGTTTCTTGGAGCTCTGCAGCTCTTGCAGTGAATTGCGATAGCTCAGCAAATTATCAAAGGGCTTTTCTCCTGACAGCGACTGTCGACAATAAAGCACCTTTCCCTGCTACATGGTCTGATCAGTCAACAGTGAGATGTCTGACGGCTTTCAGCAGGACAATGCTCTTTGGATATTTGAACTCCATCTCAGTTGTTTTTCCATCTACAGAAAACACAACTTAAAGGAGAAAAATGCAAAATAACCCCTGTGCTGAAACCTTCCTAACGGCCACATCCCGGCTTTCGCCTGGCTCCCATGCCACAATGCTGACAGAAGATAAAATACATTGCAAAGAAATGCCCGTTTGGCAAAGTTTGCCCTCTCTCTGCCTGTCAGCCAGATGCCGACACCTCGCTCTTCCCTGGCGAACCAGGGCCAATGTGTTTATTTAAGACCAAAATCAGCATCGATCAGGGTCTGTCAGTCACTCTCCCGGAATAAAGCGCTGGGGACGCGGCGGGGTTTGGAGCGCGGGGGGACGGTAATGGACACACGCTCGAATGAGCTTGCAGCCATTTCACTAAATACCCCAAGGCTGGAATTCTTTTTTTATTATTATTTAGAAAATAAACATTTTGTTTGTTAAGAAACTGTATTTAAGGTGCTGAAATGGAGCTTTCTTTAGCACTGAGGGGCCTTTCCCGTAGCCCTCTGCAGCCAGGCAGCTTTGGAGGGGATTTGGAGGAGCTGGCTCGGTGCTGAGCCCGGCGTGGGGCAGCCCCAGCCCCTGTCCTGCAGCGGTGCCGGGGCGAAGAGGAGGCAGGAGAGCTGCTCCGGCTTCGTGGGGTGCCCGGGCAGCAGCGAGACGCGCAGCCCGACAGCGTCGCAGTGCTGCGTGGGACCCGGCTGGTAATAACATGCCTGAGAGGTGTGAACGCCGCAGTGAACGGGAGGCTCCGAATTAGTAACAACACGCCAAGGGAAAACCACCCCGACTGCCCTCAAAATGGAGCTGCCTCCTCCCTGCTCCCCTCCCCTCCTCCTCCCACCTGCCTTTCATTTTTCCTCATGCATGGAAGGTATTAATTACCCAACTTGCTTTAATGGCTCGCAGGAAGTGCCCTGCAGCAATCCCGGTGCGGAGGGAGCTTTGCCCGGTGCAGCTCTGTGGCATGCACAGCTCCTGGGCTACCGGCCGAGGAAGAGGAGCGCGGCGTGAAGCTGCCGGGGCACGAGGTGTTTCCCGTGGCCCCATGGAAGGGACCCCATTTTTCTGAGCCCTCTGAGCAGCTCTGTTTTATCTCTGGTGTCCAGCTAAAGCAGCTCCTGTGCCCTCAGGCTGGCTGCGTGGGGTTTGTTAACCTCCGGGACAGGCAAACCACGACCTCTCACCTCCCCATAATAAGCACGGCCGCTCGCTCCCACTCACTAACTTATTATTTGCTGCCGCTGAGCTGTGCCTAACCTTGCTGAGCTGTGCCTAACCTTGTTAACCTGCCGGGGAGAGCCCCGGGGAGCAGGGCCGGGTAACTCACCCCTCGCTGTGGGAGAGCAGAGGGGAGACACATCCCGCCTGCACCCCCCGGGAAAGACTCCGTCTTGCAGCTGGATGCAGTGCTGGGATCAGCGAGTGCTGCCGCAGCAAGGCGGGGGCCGGGACTCCCCCTTTCTGCTCCCAGCTCTGTGCTCCAGCTGTCAGAGCAGGAGTTTGGGCAGCAGGCTTTACCTGGAGCAGAGGACCAGCACCTCTCCTCCCTTGCGGGGTCTCCAGGGCCCTCCTTCCACTGCGCTCGTGCCAGCAATTTTGATAAAGGATTTGGGGAACAAGCAGGTAGAGCAGCAGGGCACAGGGGATTTTTATCCCCAGCAACTGAAACCTGGGATGCAACTCCCTGGGGAGCTCCTGAGCTTAAATTTGGGCTGTCCCCAGCTCCCAGCCACTGCTTTCTTTGCACCAGCCTAAAACCAAAGGCAACGCGCTCATCAGATTGATCTGCAAACAGATCGATACGGGGCAGCTCCAGCCAGTCTGAGCAATGTGCATGCGGCAGGAGCCGGTCTCGGCCTCAGCCCTGGGACTCCTAAAACCCGCTGGCCCCGGCCAGCACGCAGCGCTGGGATCCTCTGGGAAGGAAGGTGACAAAAATCCCCTCTCCTGGGAGCGGTCGTTAACTCACAGACCATTTCATGGCCAAGGACAAGTCCCTGGGTTAGAGCCCTGGCTCTGCCCTGCCGTTTCCCCGCGCTGCCGGCTCCATCCCTGCTTTTGGTACCAGGAAAACCGAGTGCCATCCACTGCGAAGCCGGTTGCCTGGTGCCCACCGGTGTGGGACCTGCCGAGGCAGCAGGGCCGAGCGCGGGGAGCACGGGAACGGAGCAGCGACGCACGGGAGCAGAAGGGCATTAATCACCTCGCCGTGATTAGGGGCTCACTGAGCACAGGCTGCCTCGGGGCCTTTCTGCTCCCGTACCTCCGAGTGCCCCAGTTTGCCGTGCTCTCAGGCGGACGCAGTCCAGGCGTGCGCACGAGCCCGCGGTCCGGGGAGCGCTGGCTGGTTTGCATTCCCTTCGTTGGCTCCAGTTCCTTCCCACCCCCTGCCAATTGCTACGGGATGATGTGTCGCCACGGTGGAAATGGCCGTTTTTAATTGCTTTTAGTGCTTTGCTGCACGGGAGACCAGTAAAAGCAAAGTCTGCCTCCCACGCCGCTCCAGCTCCCGGCTGTAAGTCACCTTCCGGGGGCTGAAACTTCAGCCCAACCCAGGGGACCGGAGCCTTCGGTCCATCCCTCGTGGAGGATCGAGGCGGTGGCAAGGGCAGGGCGGCCGAGAGCGGCCCGGAGGCTGAACCCCCAGGAGGGGCCGTCAGAGGACGGGCCGGGGAAGCAGAGCTGCTGGAAGAGACGGGCAGAAAGCGGGGACGAGGGGCCATGATGCACTGCCCAGGGGAGGGCTGCCCAAGCCATGTTGGCCTGAGGAAGAGCACCCACCTCAGAAAGACAAGTGTCGGAAGATGCAGAGATGCTTTTTTTCCATCTTGAAACACACAAATTTATTCACTTGGAGCTATCCTTTTATTGCATGGAGATGGATGTGTGAGCAAATGTTATTTTAACTTCACGGCTCTCCCATCCGTACATAAAACAGCCCAGGGAGCCGAAGTTGATTCATCTGTTTGCCACAGAAGATGGATCAGTTAGCAAATTATTTTATTGACCCACAGCTCTGCTCAAGGTCATTTGTTTCAGTGGACAAGGCAGCATGCCTGGCATGGCAAAGAGGGCTGAGGAGGGAACCTCCGTATGCGATAGGCATATCCAAGCCCCTGGGAAACTGGCCTCGTGTGAAACCATCAGCATCACGCTGGACCCCTCGCAGCCCGGCTGTGCTTGCCGGATAAGCTCAGCATTTGGGCTTTAATGCTGCAGCTTTCTCAGCTGTCTGGAGGCTTTTATCCCTGGCTGCTGCTGGGAAAGAAAATCCCTCCTTCTTCACCAAAATGTGGTTTGAAATCTTTTTGCTTTGTTCTGAAAGGACAATGAAAATAATTTCTGATGAGGAAGGGAGGAAATAGAATTAAGTAGCTCAATCCTCATCCAAATTTAACCCAGGTCCACAGCTCGCAGGGACGATGCATGCGCACAGAAAACCACACTGCAGAAAAGCCGGGCCCTTCCCAGAGCTGTTGATCTGCACCTAAAATCAGGCAGGGAGAAAAACGCTGACTTTCGTATAGCCTGGGGTTTCTCTGCAAGGAGCGGGTTTTGTGAGCATCCGTGCTGCCCCACGTCCTTGTGAGGTCCCACCAAGGGGTCGAAACCCCCAGCTGCCCCGGCCCGGCTCCCCCTTGGCTCCCACGCTCCGCATGTCTAACGGAGCCAGCCCCTGCTCCGGAGCATCTCTGCTTTTTGCTGGCCCCTCTGAGCCTGCCGTTGAGCCGGGGCCTTGCTAACCTTCATCGACTTTGCCTAAACATTTATTAATTGATCGCTGCAGGGTTACCACAGGCTTCTGCTCGCGGTCGGGGGAGATGAGATGTCCACGGAGTATCCTCGCATGAACTCCCACCGTACCTCCATCTACACGCGTTCGGTTCTGCATCTGCTGCTCTTGCTGCTGAAGCGGCTTTTAACCAAAGACATATGGGGCCCATTAACACGGTTTTGCTTGTTTGCAGAGCCCAATCTTAGGAAGAACTGGCTGATTTCAGCTCATAGTTAAAAATCGCAAGCCTCGATACAACTGGGCGCAGACGCAGAGACCGGAGAGCTGGTGCCAGCTCGGCAGCTGGCCATCGGCACACGCGGCTGCGTCAAGTTCAGGACAAATGCGGATGAGGTTGAATCCGCAATGGACACAGAACAGATTCACTATAGCAAAGCCACCGATGTTTCCTTTTGCCTAACTGAGCGCTGAGCCCCACCTGCAGTCTGCTCGGACGGAGGGGAAGGGAGCTGGGAGGAACGGCCGGGCTGCAGGGACTCGCCCCGGCCGCACGGCTGCGAGAAGATGATCCTGATCAGAAATACTTGGCAGTACCTCTGCCCCTCACCTCTGCCTCAAGAAATGGATCTAAAATAAAAGCTGGGCTTTCTCCATCGGTAGCCCCACCCCGGTCTTCACACTTTTTTTCAACTTTACATCGCTTTGTGCAAGGCTTTCTTAAAATCCCTGTTAAGTTCCTGTACATGCTGACAGTTTTACAATTTACATGGCAGCTGGCTTGCTTGGAGGAGATCTCTGTTAATTAAAATAACACAAAGGGAAAGAAGCGAAATCGTGTCAGCGGATAATTAATTCGGAGCGGGGCACCAGGCTGCGCGCCGATCCCGCTAACAAAACTCTGCAGGAATTCACAGCTTTACGGGGAGAGCTGGGATTTGGATGCTGCTTTCCCAAGGTGTCCGGGTTCAGCCCCAGCCCTCCTGCCCTCCTCCTCTCTGGGGCCCTGCCTCTCCGAAAGGGATGCTTTCTGCTCCTGCCCCTTGGCACTGAGCCCACGGCCGTCCCGCATCCCATGTGCAAAGGCCGTGGCCAGAGCATCTCATCCCCGCCCCCGCCACCTCCGCTGCTCGACGCCGGGGCTTCCTAGGGCTGCGAGCAGCCGGCGGGGACCCCGGCCCGTGGCCAGCGCAGCCGAGGCCAAATCATTCCTGGTGGCAGCCGGGCGGGTTATCTCCCCGCTCCAGCCCCGCTCAGCCAGGGAGGCCATCTGAAGCCGATCCAGCGGCAGCCGCAGCCGTGCTGCTGGGGATGAGCTCTGTCCCTCTTGGCCGAGCGGCAAATCTGTGGCGGGCTGAGCCGTTTCGGTGCCTCCCCGGCAGGATGGGATTTATGCGAGAGGCGAGGAGTGGGTGCGCGAGGGGAAGGAGGTTGGGCAGAGAGGGCTCCAGCAAGCCCAGGGTGGATTCGGGGAGCCCGGGGGGGGCCAGGGGAGCAGGGAAGGAGCTCCTGCAGGGAGTAACGGGATTTAATGGGACTGGGGGAAGCGGAGCGAGCCAAGCCCTTGGCTGCCAGCCGTGGCCCCGGGGTGCTGGCTGGGTGTAGGCTGTGCCGTCGCCGCGCTCGGCTCCCCTCCTTGCCGCCCTGGTGCCGGCAGTGGCACGTCGCGGTGCCCCGATGCTCTCCGTCCCCGGGCAGGGACGGCGGCTGCACCCAGCACCCTCCACAAAACGGGCCACTCAGCAACTCGCAGTTAAAGTTATGCTTAGTTAACTATTCTGCGGCTCGCTCTCGCTGCTTTAGTGTGCTGATCAGGCGGGCTTGGAGATGGGGAAAGGGAAAAAAAACCACAGAAAGGAAAGAGAAAGAGCAGCCCAGGGCTCCAAAGCAGCTGAGGTGTCAAAGACAGAGATTTAATGAATGTGCCTGCGGTTCACCTGAACAGATGAGCACAAGCTAGAAGGAGAGAAGGAAGAAAATGGAAAAAAGAAAGGATCATTTTTCAGATTGGCAGCTCCCCTCCCAGACATCTTTTAACAAGAGAGGAAAAAAAAGGCTTTAAAGGGCCAGCCAGCTGCTTCCCTCCACCGCAGCGGGGACCCCGGCACCCTGACACCCAAGGCGGGGGTCGGGCTGGGTTGGTGCTGTGGCTCCCAGACCCCCGTCCCCCCTTGGGGACTGGCTGCTGCTCACGCGCTGGAGGACCAGGGTGCTGCAGGGCCCGCAGCAGAGGAAGGGCTGGAGAGGCGACCTGCAGAAACGGCAGCGAGAGGAGGCAAACCTGTCGGTTCATCCATCACCGTGCGCCAGAGCCTGTTTGAAGGCAAGCAATAAGTGTCTGCCTGCAGAATAAATCTGTGCGCTGAACATGTTAATAAACAGAGGGGGTTTGCAATAGCCAGCCCAGGTCAGCGGCTCTCCACGCTGCCCGGAGCTGCCCCGGCACACCGCAGGCACCCGCACGAGCCCGGGCAGAGCCCCCCTGGGGCGTCCCCGTCCCCCACCGCCCCACGCTGGGGCTGGGCTCCCTCTGCTCCGTCCCTTGGTCCTGCCTTGGGAAGTTGCACGGGGGAGCCTGGGAGAGCTTCAGCGCTGGAGTTTCTTTGCAGTTTACCAAAAGAGGGACTTTTTTCCCCAGCAGCGCTCGGCAGCTCCTTTTTTGTTCTCCTTTGTAACCATTTCCTGTGCATAAACCTACTCTCTAATCAGTGCCATGTCCAAGCAGTTGGCCATGAGTTTTAGCCAATATTTCTTTTTCAAATGTCTAGAGGGAACTATTTTAATAAAATTACATTTAATACCATGGTATTAAATACAATGTGTGATGTGTCCCAAGCCAGCAGCTTCCCTCTGCTTGTTCACGCAGCAAGGGGAAAAGAAAAAAAACCACACAAGAATATCCCTTAGAAAAGTCACGGCCACTATCCCGTAGAAAAGTCACGGTCAACTGGCACAGGAGGGGGAGCTGGGGACAGTGTGGGTGCTGGCACTGGCACCCAGCGGGACAGCAGGCAGGCACCCGCCATCACCCCAGCAGTGCCCCGGGCAGCGTCCCCCTCCGAGGGCAGAGGAGGGACCGGGGTTCTTCCCAAAGCCCGAGCAAACTCAGGCTGAGCCGTTCAAAACTGATTAATACGAAGCTCTTGCCTGTTCTCGACAAGCCTGGCTCCTGAGCGCTCATTAACCATCGCAGAGAGGGCGCGAGGCTGGTGCGAGGCCAGAGACAGGCAGCGTTTCGGGTGCTGGAGGCAGCCAGACTCCTGCTTGTGCCACAGCCCCTGCCTGCCTCCGGAGCCATAAGGGGCCCGAGCAGAAACGCCGTGCCCGCCGGGAATGCCGCCTGGTCCCGAGGCACAGGGTCACCGCGGCGGAGGCGGCTGAGAGCAGCCTTGGTCCGCACCGGGCTTGGTGCCGTGGGTCGCTGCCGCGGGTCTTCTACAGGACCTGAGGCAATCTGGCTGTTCCGTGTGTGAGCACGCAGGGGGCTGGTTTGACACAGAATTCAGCGCGGCTGGACTGAAAACTGCACAGCTGGCCCTGATGAGCGAGCATCCCACCCCAGACTGCAAACTAAATGACAGGAGATTTAGGGCTTATTTTTCCCTACGTCTCCTGCAGTTGCACGCACAGGCACTGTCGGAAGAAGCTGCTTTAAAGGCGGCCGGCGTGGACCCTGCACACCCTCGCCCACCCTTCGCACGAGGACCAGCACCACGTTTCTTCTCACTTGCACATCGCTCCTGAGCTCCATGGGCCTGTGGGAATGGGGACAGGAGTACTCCAAAATAAAAAATAGCAAACCCTCCCGGCCGGGTGCTGGGACCTCGGGGTCCCCCCAGGCCCGTCCTTCACTGCCTGGCCGGCGCTTGCTCCCGTGCTGCGCCGAGCACTGTGCGCGGCTGCTGTAATTAGGGCTATCTGGGTTTCTTCGTAGCTGCAGGACAACATTTTTGAAGGCAGGACTTTGATCTTATTTCCTAAGAGTTTCTCTTTCCCTTCCTTTTCATGTGTGTTTTCCCTGTTTTTTGTCTCATTACTCAGGTGAAGGCTGATGTTCCCCAAGGCGGCCGTGCCGGAGCTGCGGTCCCCATCTTGCCGCCCACCGCAGCCTCGGCCGCCGCGACCCGGAGGCACGGGGACGGGGCATCGCGTTGTCTTGAAGCAAGTTTGTCCATGGGCCTCTCCTGGGCAGAGGCTGCCAATTACGCTCAGTACGCCGAGCTCTGTCAGATCGGGTTCTTGTCAGGGAAAACACTGCGCTGGGGTCCTTCTTCCCCCCTTTTTTTTGTCTGTGGTTGCTTTTTTCTTGATGTTTTTAATGATTTTGCAAAGGAGCCCTAACGATGGAGATGAGGACGCTGCTCGCGGGTCCCCGCGGGCTGCTCTGGCTCCCAGCAGCACCGCTGCCCACGGGGACGTCCCCCCCCCGGTCACCCCCCCGGGCAGGCAACGGGGCCGGGGACAGCCCTGCAGCCTGGGCGATGCACCCCCAAAGACCGGGCAGCCACAGGGAGGCTGACGGCCTCTCGGGATGTGCTGTGGGCTCAGCCCAGAGTATCAAAGTCAGCCCGGATAAATAAATAAGTAAATCCTGTCCCCTGAATATTAGCATTTCTTCTTAAAACAGGCCCAGCCTTCTCATAGCCGTAATCCTCCCCAACGCCAATCTCTGATTAAAACTCCGGTGTTGAGTGAGTCGTAATCCTTGCCACCTCAGGGCCATCTTATTATTATTATTTTATTATTTTTTTATCCATTAAAACCTGTTTTCTCTAAATGAAATAAAGTAGGGGCAGAGATAACAAAACTCATTGCTTTTTTATATATATAGAAAAGAAAGAAACATTTTGCATTCAAAAAAAAAGTTAATAAATGGCCGAGCCCCAACAGATGGGGGTGTGTGCGGAATTTGCATTTTTCAGATTAACATGCACGAGCGAAGATAGAAAACGCACTTGCCCCGGGGAAATAATTTGAGAAATCTTTGCATATTTTATTTAAAAGCATGCCGCGTTAGGCAGGGTAATAATGCAGAGCGATGGTGATTAGGTTAGGCCTGGAGGGATCGCAGCCTGGGACCCTCCCTCCTCTCTCGCTCTGTCTCATCCTCCCGCCAAGCCCCCCTCGAACCCTTGGTGTTACACCCCAAACACCCGGCCCGAAAGCCAGCCCCGTTGAGGGGTTAGTGCGTGGACACGAGCCATTCCAGGAGCCATGCCCGCCCTACGAGGGATTTAGCCCCGCGGATTTGGGGCAGCTCCCGCCACGTGGTCCATGCAGCTCCGAGCGCTGGCAGCGAGGCGCGGGATGCTCCAGCCCCACGCGTGTCAGTAACTGGAGGAAATCCTCCCTCTGCTTTCAGCCATCTCGCAGGTGCCTCCCCGGTCGCTGCAAATCCCCCGGGATTTACAGCATTCCGCAGGGGTGGTCAGGGGTCCCAGCGCCCCGATCCCGCAGGCTGCTTGGGAAATCCCGGCCGCGGAGTTCGGGTCTGGCAGCACCAAGGTCCTGCTTCTGCAAAAGCAGGCTCCGCTGGCGCAAAAGCGTTCGTACCGTCGTCTCCTGTTTGAAGTCAGGTAGTAAATCAAAGCTCATCCCTTAAAGTGCATCTCAGCCTGGGAATACTGTATGTGGAATATGCTTTAAAAATGCATGGCCTTTGTTGTGGGGATTCAGACAGCTTAAAAGAAATTGAGTGCTCTCTCATAAAGTGCTTCTGCTGGAGCGCTAACAGCCTGCTCATCACTTTTACAGATCTTCAAACCCCGAGATCTGAAAGCACTTGACAAAGGTGTTTTGTCTCCCATCCCAGGGCGAGGGAAGGGGAAGGTGGAGGTGAAGCAAGCTGCACGTAGCAAGGCCGGAGCCGGGTGCCAGCAGCCCCTCGAAGCCCCCAGGAGCCAGTCCCCCCTCGGGCTGCAGCGATGGGCTGCAGCCATGGGCATCCTTTCCCCGCTCCAGGGTTTCACAGCCTGCACGGCCCCACGGGGTGGCACGGCCTCGGCTCGCAGGGACCACGCTGCTCCGGTCCGTGGGGTTTCAGGCCAGCCCTTGGGTTCCTCCCCGCTAATTAATCCCTCGCTCTGGCAAAAGGCCAGGCAGATGGAGGTGCCCCTCCAGGAGCCCACCCCTCCGCGGAGCAGGAGCTGAGCCTCCGGAGGGTGACTGATCCCACAGCTCCCATTAACACCAGTGGTGTGAGGTTGGGTTGGAACCTGCGGTGCAGAAGTCTGAAGATGGAAGTCCCCACAGCTGTGCAGTTTAACGGGGTGATAATTGGGCAGCGGGAGGGGAAAGAGCATAAACAGGAGGCACAGCAGGGGCAGGGGCTTTTGCACTGAGCTGGAGGCTTCTTCCTTGGAAGGGGGGCTTGGCAGCTGCCCCTGCAGTCTGGGGGTGTCTGTGGGGTGGGTTGCTCCTCTGTGCTCTGCTCTTGCTGGATGGGGAGTGGGTAACGGTGCAGTTCCTATGGGGCATCTTTTCACAGGGGGCTTGTCCCATTCCTGCTGATGGAAAGGTAAATGGAGGGAGAAACCCAGAGGTCTGCCCTGCTCAGAGGTGAGCAAAGCTTTGCTTTCCTGTCCAGCCGATGCGTGCCAAGCCTGCAGCCTCCTCTCGGGTCAGGGATGCTGGGCTGGGGGCCGTGCACTGCTGGCCTCGCTGGTGGAGGCAGCCAGAAGCTGAGCAGACCCCAGCAGCAAAGGTAGCAACGGGAGGAATTCTGCAATTCTACCTAAAAGGGATAAAAGCACCGAACCCAGGGCCATGATGCTGCTTTAGCCTTGGAAATCTGAATTTCTTCTTTAATCTGGGCCTCTTCATCCTGGCATTTAAAGCTTAAGGTCTTGTGTGTCAGGTCTTTCTCAAGGTGATGAGATCTTGCCATCATTTAAAAAATTCTTCAGCAGGGGGCTGCGAGGGAGACAGCCATGTGCAGTGCAAGAAAATAGCTTGGAGCAGCCCCAGAGCAGGCAAACCCTGCCCGAGAGCGGGGAGCTGGAGCTGCCCTTCCCTGCTCAGCCACATCCAGGGGCTTCCCAGGGCTCCCGGAGCCATCCCCGTCCCCTCGCTGCCCACCGGCAGCTCCTGCAGCCTCCAGACCTGGCTTGAAACGTGGCAAAAACCCCTCTTCCCTGGCAAAACCAGGCCCTTGGAAAGTTCCTGCCACTTCTCTGGCTTTGAAATCTGACCCAGAGCCTGGCTCTCTCCCTGTCTGCTCCCATTATTAATAAACTTTGAAGGGCTCCCTTCTGTCCTTAATGAGATTAGTGTTATTTTCATGCATTGCTGCAGGGCAAAGGACTGAAAAAGTGGCTGATCTGTAAACTAAAGGGTGCTAATCTATGGAGGGTGGGTCCCCCATTCTCATGGCCTCGGGGGCTGGGTGAGAGTAATCAATTAAAAGAGGGGATTAGAGGTGCTGTGGTCACCTACTTTACTGAGGTCACCCTGACACCCTCCCGAGAGCGGGCGGCCGTGGGCATGCTGCGCCTGTCCAGCCCGGTCAGTGAGGCTCTTAGAAGAAGAAAAAAGCCTTAATCACCAGCCCCTGTTTACACTCTGGACCCAAAGGAGCAGTAGGGGAAAATCTGTTGTTAATATATTAATGGGCACAATTTGCTTAGCGGGTCTGTCTGGGCTTTGTAAATTAATGCTAATTTAAAGCACAACCTCACTGTCTTTTTTTTTTTTTTTCAACTTTATTCAAGTACTTCCATTTTGCCACGAACTTGGGAAGGAAAAAATATACGACTTGGCCAAATATGGTATTGCTTTTGCTTTGGTTTCATAGAGGTTGTTTTAAATGTGGATTATTTTAGGGAAGGAGAGCGTGGCCTGGCTCAGACTGAGTGTGTCAAAACACAGTTCCAGTGTCCACAATTGCGCACAGAAGAGATTTTCAGTCTGAGTTTTTTCCTCGCCAGAAACACTTTGGGCAGCTTTGTGCAGGGGTTGAGTCGCTGCCCACGCTCTCCCCGGTACCTGCTGGTTAAAAACAAGCCACGCCTGACACTGGCGGTCACGGCGTGCTCCCAGGACCTCTGTCCTTCCCTTTGGATAGCAAATCTGCGTCTGAAAACGGCCCAAAGCCCTGACTTGCCCCCAGCCCGTCTTTGAGGAGAGGAGGGAGCAGTTTGCACGCTGTGGGACTCGGGCGCTGACAGTAATTAAATGCCTCTTTGCAGCAAACAGGGGCCTCGGAGCATCCCAGGCCAGAGCTGCAGCCGGGGACCGCGGCACACCCGAGCTCTGGGGAGCGGGATGCAGCACATCCCTCACCCCTCCTCTACCATCCTTCCCCCGGGATGTCCCAAGCCACCCCTGGGACACCCAGGGCACGGGGACCACGAGCACCGCAGTGCTTTCCATCGCGGCCAAGCTGTGCCCTGACCGCAGCCGGTTTGCAGCGGGCGCGGGGTGCGGGGCTTGGGCAGCGGTGCCAATTAGAGGTGCCACGGTTGTCACCCGCAGACATGGCTTGGTGGCGTTGTGCTAACGCTCATCCACCCCGAGTGCTGGCGAGGAGCCGGTGGGACGTGTCGCCGCCGCCATAACGCGTCCCCTGACACCCCACGGTGCCTGAGCCGGGTCCGAGCCCCCCCCTGCTTCCCAGCAAGGACCCTCTGATGCCTCTCTCCTCGCTTCCACGTGCGAAAGGGATGTCAGCTTGGTTTTATCCCAAGCCCCGTTACTGTCTCTGTGATAGTTATGGGGTGCTAAAGGGATTAGCAGCCCCTGCCGTCTGCTGCGTGTGCCGGGTGGGTACGGTGCCTTGCTCCAGCAGATAACGTGGGAGCAGCAATGCAGAAGCAGAGTCTGTGAAAATAATTACCTTAATTTCAAGACCAATTTTAGACAGAGGAGGAGCCTGATGCTATGGGGAGAGACGGTTCCTTTCCTGGGTGCTGGGGTGAATGTCAGGCGCAGAGAAAGGAGCTTTTCTTAAAATGAGGGTGGGCAGAGTGCACCAGGAGCTGGGACCGTGCTGGATGCCGCGAGCCTGCGGGTCTTGGCACGGGTGGGGAAAGGCGTGTGAGCATCCCAAGTCACTGGTCCCAGCGGTCGCAGGCTGCTGGTCTCGGGGGGCTGTGGCTCTTCCTGTCCCTGCCCCGGAGGGGAAATTCCCCCTTGCTGTAGCCTTGTGCTGCGGACGGTTGGCACCAGCTCCCGGCACGGCACCGAGTCGGGAGCTCGGAGGCAACAGCCATAAGGGAAAACCAGCCGGTCCGGTGGCTCACGGCATGGCCTTGGAAGGCCTCAAGTTAGGCAACTTAGCAGCTACCGTTTGCTATTAACACTTTAAAAGATTTTGTGTAAAAACATGAGAAATAAAAGATTTCTTTGGGGAAAGCAGTTAGAGGCTGGTTGGGTGTCGGTGGGGGCTGTGACCACTATGACGGGTGACAGACATTTATGAAACTGCGTGAGATAAGGGCAACCGTACTCAAAGGGCACCCGCTGCCCGTCCCACGGTGCTAAGGGGACTCTGGAGCACCATGACTCGGCCCCGGGGCCACGCTGCCTGCCAGTCCTTGCTTGCTTCTTTCACCCCTTGATGCAGCTCTGTGCAATTTCTTTTCAGCTCATTCATGTCTTTATGCTTATTCTTCCTCACGTGCAGCACTGATGGACTCACCGTGGGTGCCCGCAGATGGGCAGTAACCCACAGCAGCAGCACTGAGGATGGTCCAGGGGAGCCCCTGGGTGCAAGGTCGTGGCTGCAGGATGTGGCCGGGGCCAGACCCTGCTCTACGGTTCCCCAGGCTGTTGCAATTATTCCCTGGGGCTGGAGAGGCCACTGGGGACACGGTGGCCCTCGCTCCACCCTCAGCATCTCTGCTGAGCCCAACCGCCTCAGTGGTTTTGCATCCTCACTTGGCTCCCAGCATCCCACCTCCAGCCTCCACGGGGTCCACACCAGCCCGAGAAGCGACGCTGCTCCCCCTGGGAAAAGGGGGCCAGTGGTTCCCCGGCTTTGCCTCGCTGCTCCCACCCCACCTCCTGCATCGAGCCCCCGGGAGGGGATGACCTCCCCGGAGGGCTCTTGCTGCAGAAAGACCCTTCTGGTGGGCTGGGGGGGTGACTCCCCTCCACACCCCCTCCAGCCCTGCCGCTAAAGCCTCCCCTTGGCAGCGGGTTTAATCCTCGCAGCCACAGGGTCCGGGGCTGCATTGCCATGGGCGCTGGATTAGGGACCGGCCCCGCAGCACTCCTTTGTCCTCCCTTTTGTGGAGCATTTTGCTCGCCTCTGCTTTAAACCTTGTAACCATTTTGCTGCCTTTTAAAACCGGGTTGAATAGGGGGTGGGATGGAGAGGGGTGGGGGGGGAGAGGAGCCGAGGCTTTGAGGCTGAAGAGAAGCATTCAGGCTGCAGCTGCCCCGTCTCGGCACATTCCCCGTGACCCCCACGGGCACCGCGGAGGCCACCGAGCATCATTGGCAACTCGGCCGCTGCGGGACAATCCACCTGCTTGCTCAGGACAAGCACTTTCATGCCTATTGGGATTAGAGATTTTAAGTGTCGTTCCAAATTGTGCGGATAAACAGTCTTGTGAAAACTTGTTATCGTGGCAAAAAGGCCCCCGCCACCACCCTTAGTCCCTGGCCTTTTGTTCGGGCAATTTTTATTGCCGGATTGGATTTGATGAGGTTTAAGGTTTATTCTTAGGACTCCATTGAAGAGCTGATCCTTTGTCTCCCACCGTGGAGCGTGAAGAATATGAAACACAGGCAAAAATAAATCTGCTTTTCACATGCATTAGCCCCCGGTACACGCGGGGACCACCAAACGCAGCTGAGAGCAGCAGCACCCCCGTCCCTCCACCCCTCCGCCTGCACGGGGTCTGCTCCGGGCTTGCCGGGGCCGTCCCGGCTCCGCACCCTCTCCCGAATCCCCTTGGCCCCCTCTGAGCTGGGGCAGCCCCCGCAGGGCGGGTGGCCGTAGACCTTCTCCCAGTGCAGCCCGAGCTGCAGGAGCAAGGGCAGGAACGCTGATACAGATTTAGGAGGTGCTGGGTCTGCAAAGAGCCCAAAACACGGTGAGGGGAGAGAAGAGCATCCTTCCCTGCTCCCCCCCTCCAAAAAAATCCAACCCCACTGGCAGGTCAGTCCCTTAATCGCTTCATTTATCACCAGTCACTTCATGAGAGATTAATCAGCAGAGTAATTCCTGAGGAAAGGTTGCTCCAGGGGCTGCCTTTCATTTGAGAGAAGCTCCCTGCGAGTTTCACCTTTATTGCGGGGAACCTGCTCCGACACGTTCCGCGCCAGCTCGGCCGCAGCCGCCCAAGCGCCGGGGACGAGCCCGCGCCCCGGGCTCCGTCCCCACCTCGTCCCCGCAGCCACAGGGCTGCTGCTGAGCACGGGGCACGGCTCGCGCCCAGGCTTCGAGCTGGCGACTCCCAAGCAGCCTCCGGGGCAGTTTTGGCAGCACCGGGAGCCGGCGGCAGGCACCTGGCACGAGCTGAGAGGCTGAGTTTCTGGAGACCCTGAAGCCAGAGGCAGAAAATCATGCAAAACTTGGTGGATTGGGCTGGTTCCAAGCAAAAAAAAAAAAAAAAACAACCCAGGGCATGCAAAACTTGCTCAGAGCTGAACCGGAGCAGGGCTGGCGTGGAGGAGCACGGCTGGCTTCGAGCGACGTCTTTCCCGATGGCTCCCACCATGGTCCCGGGAGGTCTCCGGACCTGACCTCTCCATCTGCCAGGTCCCACAGCCGGGAGCTGCCATGGCCTTGTCCTCCGCACACGAGCTGCCGAGGGAGGTGCACGCTCCGGCCCGGCGGTGCAGGCAGGGGTGCAGGCAGGGGTGCAGGCAGGGATGCAGCCCTGCCCCACGCACGCCAGCTCACTGCAGTCTGGACAAACAGACCTTCGGGGAACCCCAGCTCCCCTGCGAAAGCCTTGGCACGACAGCACAGCTTTATTTCTCACAGCATCTCTTCAGCCAAGCCTCATCCCCTGAATGCCTGACCCTTGAATAAGAGTGAAAACTAAATAATAAAGTTAGAGGGAGAGAGGAAAAACTGAGTGGTGGAGAGGACAGAGAGGAGAAAGCTCTCCGCCAACAGGGCTTGAAAAGAGGTGGCAAATGAGCAGGATGGGACCCGAGCGTGCCATCTCCAAGCATTTAGGGTGCAAGGCACCCTCGGTGGATACCCGCTGCCTGGACAGTTGTCCCACCGTGACGTACCGTGTCTGTGGGAGGGACAGCAGAGGAGGAGAAGGACGAAGGCTCTGCCTTCGGGAAGCAAGACGGAGTCGCTGGAGTTAGCATGGCTGGGACGCCCAAGCTAGTGCCGCAGATTCAGGACAGTTATTGTCACACTGTCCCCCTGGGCAGCCCTGGGCAAGGCTGGCATCGTGCTGCTGGGGAGGGCGAGCCTGTCCCCCGTCTGCCGCATCGCTTCCCACTTTGCATCTAGCGCGATGATTCCCTAGATACCCAGTGATGTTCCAGCTCCTCCTGTTTGGATAAAATATCTGTAATTACACGCGTGCCTAATTTGAATTATTTCCACGGTGCAATCCTAGCGCTTTGGACCCTACTAAGCAACTTGGCAGGAGAAGTTAGGCGGTGGCACTTCTGCTCCTTGGGTGGGTGACCAGCACGGTCATCGGGTGGTCACCATGGGGTGCTAACTGCTCATTGCCAGCACCCAGAGAGGGTCTTCCCTGGGGTCCAGCAGGTTCCCCAATGTACTTCAGACATCTGATCCCATAATGAGGAATAGGGAGGGGGATTTTTCTATGTCTGCTCTTAGACCTGCCATGGTCATCCCCACTTTGAACCTGGGAGGGTGCGAGAAGTTAATTGATGTGCCCAAGGCCTCGATTGTAGCTGCAGAGACGATGGATGCTTTCCCAAAGTGGTGCTTGTCAGCAGTTGTGGGGCTGGTGGAGAAGGTACTGAGTGAGTTCCTTTGGCCTGTGCCGGGTAAGACGTCAGATTCGATTCTCATCACGGTCCCTTCTGGCCCTGCAGTCGATGGGCTCAGAAGTGGGGTTGGCCGGGGAACAAGAACAGTTTCATCAAATGTTCGAGGTTTTAAAACTTGGTTTTCTTCCAGCGTGCAACCAAACCGAGTCCTTTTGAAAGCTTTCCATGGCGAGCCACCCCGACGTGAGCACGTCCCAAAGAGCTGGGGGCTGTGAGCAGAGCCCACCACGGGCAGCAGCAACCTCCCCACCGTGGGCAGGGCATTTTGGGGGGCAGGCTGCTTCCCAGCAGGTCGGCACGTCCCAGCGATGAGCACGTCCAGCCCCGAGAGCCCCCGGTCCCCTTCCCGCTGCCCACCCCAGCCCGCTGCTGCGGCGGGTCCCTGCCTGCCCGCTGCCTGCGCTGTCAGGCAGCATTGTCTCCGCATGGCGGGTTTCTTTCTGTGCCGGAGAGTTGTGCATCCCCTCTTAGCTGTGCTCAGCAGCCTTTCGCTGTCACATTGCATTATTTGCTCCAGGAGAAGTGACTGATGAACCTTCCCCCCACCTTCCCCTGCCTGCAAAATTCCTGGTAGCTGCCCGGCATCGCCGGGGCGCAGGAGGAGAACGGCGGGAGAGGGGACTCGGAGCTCAGCACCCATCGCTGTCGCCCTGCCCGCCAGCATCCGCAGAGACAGCCCGGCTGGCTCGGGGCTTGGGGAGGGCTGTTATGTGGGGACTGGGAAGTGACATCTCGGCTGGGTTTCAAAGGCATGTCCTGATCCCCTCCCATGGGGTGGGCATCTCTCCACCCGGGCTCCTGCCCGCTGCTGGTTTTGGGGGTGAGGATCCGGGCAGGGCTGAGCCCCTCGTCCGTGGCACGGCAGCCTCCCCCCCCCATTTCCCCCAACTCTTAATTCGTTCTCCATTATTTTTGTCTTCCCCTCCTCCCCCTCTCTGTCTCAGCTGCCTGATGAATGAAGGATGCGTTTTTAAGCCTTTTTTACCCCCAAGGCCCGCAGCGCTGGCTTGGCTGCTATCGCTGGGATAAATGCAGGCTTTTCGGCCTGGAGCAGCATCCGGCAGAGCCGTGCCACCCCCCCGCGCCGGGTTATCAATCCCCGCTCAGCATCGCCAGCACCGGGCTGGGTCCTCTCCACTGGGAGCCCTTTTCCTACCCTCTGGCCACGAGAAAGACCAGTGTGGCTTAATTCTGCACAGTATCAACACCAAACAGACTCAGCCCAACGCTACTGGCTTCTCTTAATTCGTCTTTGTATTCCTCATTTTTCATGAATTTTTAAAAAGTTTCCATTTCTCTCCGTGCCTCCGTCTTAGCCGCTGGGTTTCGGCGGGTTTGCCAGGGCATGCGTGCCCCTGTGCCTGCCTGGGCTCTGCGTCCCCCTCCTCACCCTCCCGGAGAAAACAAAGGAGACGGAAAGTCAGCTTGGATCTCCCCACCCTGGAAAGTTTTCGGATGGCTTGAGAAATAAAATCTCCCACAGCTTGGCAGATGAAAGGGCTCGCGTGGTTATCAGATCCGTGCCGCTCGGGTCCTGGCACGGCCCGGTGGCACGGTGCTCTCCCTCTCGCCGGCAGCAGCCGCTCCTCCCGCCAGCATCACTCAAATGTAAAAATACAGATGGTGCCACTTGCAGGGCAGGGCTGGAGCCGTGGGGTGGAAGGAGACTTTTGGAAGGTAAAACAAAATTATCTGAGCCCTCAACGGACTTAAAAAAACCCAGATGCATTTCTTTGTTGTTTTGCTCTAGTTCAAAAGGCAGCCTCCATCCATGACTGGGAACTGGAAGCTGCCTTCTCCCTCCTGGCCCCATCCAGAGAGCAGAGAAATTAAGGCAGGATAGAGAAAAATTGAGATTCCCAGATGGAAAAAACAGATAGAGCCCATGAATGCAGCCGAGCCAGGGTTGTTTAGAGCCAGTGTTTCGGTCTGAATCTAAGCACAGATAAGCTGGGAGCCTCCTTCCACCCACCCCGACCTCAGCCTTCCTCTGCTCCCAGCGGCACGCCGCGTCCCCAGGCCCGTGGGGAGCTCGGTGGCCGGCCTGGCTGTCCCCGGGGCCGGTGCTTCCAGCCCGGCTGAGCCTGGCTCCCGGGGTCTGCAGCCCCGGGGGGTCGTGTCTGCAGAGGGTGGCAGCGGCAATGCCACGGTCCCACACACGTCACGGCTGAGCTGGAGCCCGTCCTCGGCAGCCCCCGGCCCCGTCCTCGTGTGCAGCAGCCCCCGGGGCATCGTCTCCCCCGTCCCAGCCAAAAGGAGCTAGCGGACCTGCGCAGCGAGCCCCGTTTGGGATTGCGTAGGTGTTTCTTGGCTGTCCAAGCAGAACCTTTGTTTTTAAGCCCTTAATCAAACGCTCATAGAAAGCCAGCTTGCGTGGCACTTGGATTATTAGCCCCTCGGAGGAATGAAGTGCAGCATCGAGGCTTCTGGGATTCAAACCGACGGTTCCAGGGCTCTGGATATTTCAGTGCTGATGCTTAAAACCAGGAAGGCATTCCCTCCAGCAAGACAGCCACTACATCATATGGGGAACGCACTATGAAATAATGATGTACAACTGGCCTTGAGGCACTCTTTGCAGCTTGATTGGCCTCAATGGCAGAAGAATAACCGAGAGTTTATTGCTTCTCTTCTAGTGATCTTTACTCCCAGCTGTTTTCTCGGGGAGGCCTGGATCCCTGTACCTCATCCGAAGAGCCATGGGCTGCTGGCGAGGTGCTGAGGGCGGCCGGTTCCCAGGATGGGGCTCTGCCATCGCGGGGTGGATCCCTGCGGGAAAATCCCCCCGACCTCTGCCCAAGGCAGGCGATGAGACCTGGGCATGTCTTGGACCCCTTTCCCCTCCTCCTGTGGGTGCTGCGAGCTCCTGGAGCAGCACCCAGCACCCTTGGCTCCAGCACCCAACCGTACCGAACACAGAGCACCCGGCTGCTCGCCCCTTCGCACCACGTCCCCTTCACCAGCACCCAATCCACCGGCGTGCCCACGCCTCGCTGCTGGCCTGGGCGAAGGCCCGGTGACTGTGGCGATGCCCAAGAGCTGATTTCTGCCCACTGAAATCCCTGCTGCCTGGGCAGGAAAGGGGGCAAAAAGCATTTTCACGCAGAAAGTTGTTGCCGATCCCCAGCTCCTGGTGCCGTTTGCAGAGGGCAAAGGTGAGATGGTTGCAGGTGATTTTTTTTCCCTTTTCTTTTGAGGAGCCGTGCTGCAAATAGCCTGATTTCTAAGATTTCTCTATCATTAAAATGTAAATGAAAACAGACACGAAAACAATCTGAATTTCCAGCCGAGTTGCTCTTGCTTAATATTCTACCCCGAAGGGGGATGTGCGGAAGCAACAACATTTCAAAGGGAATCATTAAAGAAGGCAGGCTCAAACTGCGTTTTCATCAGATACTGTGGCAGAGCCGAGCACTCGGGGTCTTGCCCATCCCGCCGCTGCTGGAAAGGACGAGTGGGAAACAGCTTTGGAAAAAAGAAATGTCCAAATCAGGGAGAGGAGGACCTGGACGCCGAGCCGGGGCTGTGCCGGAGCGTGCGACCGCCTGCCTGGCCGAGGAGGGCTGTGTCCCGGCGCGGTTCGGCTCCGGCTGCGGGCAGGCAGCGCGTGGGGCCGCGGGTGCTGCGGGTGCACGTATGCGGGTGCGTGGCTGCAGGGTGACCTGTGCGAGCCTGCGCGCTCGAGCTGGGCCAATGCCCGGGTTTTAACGCATCCTGAGGTTTTAGAAACGTCCCGGAAGGGCAGCGGGGTTTTGCGATGCGTCCTGACACGTTAGCGGTGCAGGCGGGGGGAAGACCCTGATACTTCCCAAACCTGCCCGCAGTCTCCATCCATCCCGAGCTCTCAGCATCGGCACTGCTTCGTTCTGTTTCAAGCAGGAGGCCAAGGTGACTGTATTTATACTGCCAATGTAATGCATTTAAAATTAAATACAAAATACCAGGGAGTGAGAATAGCCTGAAAAATCGTGTGAATCGTGGTTCAGCCACGCGCCGGAGCACCTGGGGTAGGGAAAGGGCTGAGCGGTTTTGGTTGAATCCCGAACACAGTACTTGCTGCTCGACTAAGCTGAAATGTCAGCAGCGCTCTGGCTCGGCTGGCATGGAATAGCTCAGCGTGCTGCTGGGTTTATATTTAGCTGCTGCAGAGGACACCGAGCAGCGGCTGCGCAGAGGCTCGCAGGGTGCAGCAGTGCCTCAACCAGTGCGGTGCAGGATGCGGCCCCGGTGACGGACCCGGCTCGTTGTCCGGCCAAGGGAGGAAAGGCGACGGCTCCCAGGCAGTGCTGGCGCAGGGCTGCAGGATGGCTTCAGCGTCGCTCTGGGACAGTCCCCAAACGCTGCAGGGAGAGGTCTGGCGACAGGGGGGGTCTGTCCCAGCGGATGCTGCTGGAAGAGGAGGGATGCACTGAGGCTCAGGGCCACGCACGAGCCCCCAGGATCTGCCTCCGGCCCTCGGGTGCCCGCTGCTCAGTGCCACTTACCCGAAGTCGAAAACGAAGCCTGGCTGGGCAAAGAGCATCTCTGCTAAGAGGCAAGAGCAGCAAAGGCATCCCACGCTCAGAGCTCTCTCCACGCTGCCTGTCTGGGCATCCCACGGGTGATGCTCGCCAGGCAGGGGCATCTGATCCCTGCCATGGACCTGGACCCCCTCCTTTTCCCCATCCATGGCTTCCCGGCCGTCTGGAAGGGGCTGCAGGATCCGTGCCGCCCCGTGCCAGATAAGGGGCTGCGTGGAAAAGGCTCTCAGCCGCCTGGCTCAGATGCCCGCAGGCGGGACGGCTGAGCCTGCCCAGGGTGCAGGGAGGACAGAGCCCCTCTGCTCCCCACCGCCCTCCCGGACCTCCCAGGCAGCGGCAGGTGCTCCCGGCATGGCGGCACATATGGATCCTATAAGGGCTGAGATCATCTCTCCGGGCAGCCTCGCTCCTCCGTGCACTGGGGAGCGGTGGGGAGGGATGGCGGCGGTGGGACCCCGGGGCTGCCCGGGGGCACGGAGCCCCTCGCCGTGCTGGGTGCCGCCAGGGTGCGGCGTTTGGGGCGAGGGGAGAGCCCCGGCTGGGCTCGCCCTGCCAGCCGCGAGCAAAGGAAAGCCTTTTCCCGCTGTAAACCGAACATGCGAGATCTGGAAGTCTCCGAGACACAATAAACAGGGGATCCCGGGATGCTTGAAGTATGTCCCAGTCTGGATCTCTGGATGTTAATGGCCCAAGATGATTAATTTTCTTTTGTACTTTCATGGCATCAGTTATCACATCATTTGATTTTATTTTTAAAGACTTTTTTTTAAGCCCACAAAATACTGTAAAGAGTTAGAATGGATTCAAATTACAAGGTAAAATATTTCCCTCCAAAGCTTCATAAATACTTGATTTTTTTTTTTTAATGCTATTATTTTAACTTTCAAAGAAAGGCAGCGTTTGCCAAATCTTGCTTTGTGCAGTAAAACCAGTCCAGTGTTACAGGGATTTAATATAATAATAACAATAAACTTTCAGAGGAGACCTTAAAAACAAAGGGCCCTGTCTGCCGTGCATGGAAATTCAAGCTCACATGCCCCGGGGTCCGTAGCTCGTTTTCCCCGCGTGCCGGGGAAGCGATCACGTGCGAGCCCCAGCCCCGACGTGGCTCCCCGCTTCTGCCCAGCCCCACACAATGGCCTGATCCAGACCCCGCTGGCATCGCTTGGGTCTTCCCACCGACCTGGGCAGGTTTTGAAGCCGGAGCAGCTCCTCCGAGCCCCCGAGCACCACGTTATCCATCCGCGAGCTGAGGATCCAGCCCCTGATTTACCGAAGCCTGGAAATCCCTGAGGATGGAGACGTCCCCGGCGAGGTCCTCGCTGTCCTCAGCCCCGAGCCGGTGCCTGCCCGTTGCACCCATCCTGCGCGGGGCCAGCTCCGCACGCGCAGAGGGAGCTGAGCGCTGGGCGCAGGGGGGTTGCAGGATCAAAGCCTGCGGGCGGGCGAGTGCCCGGGGAGCAGAGCGGGGTCCTGGCTCCCCCCAAGCTGGCACGGGCTCAGCCTTGCAGCTTTTTGTGTCTTTATTGTTTTTCCCCCTGCAGTTGGTTGCGTTTTTAATGAATTTACAAATCTCATTTGGGCACCGGAGCTGGGGGTGGAAAAAAAAACTCTTGTCTGAAGTTGATTTTGCAAATCAGCACTGGCCATCTCAAACCAGCTCTCGGGGCATAAGCATCGGGGCTCCCAATAACCGAGGAGGAAGCCTCTTGCTTGCAGAGCAGATCCACCACTTTGATGTGCTCCCGCAGTTATTCTTTCATTTCTTGAGCAAATAATCTGGATTTTCACAATATTTACCTTGGAAATAATTATTTGTGTAAAGCATTCGACCAAGATAAACAGCGAATCGCTGGGTCTCTCTACGGGGCTGGGAGTGCAGGCAGCCCAGGGTCTCATGTTCCCCAAAACCTGCCGGAGCGTGTGCTCCCCGGGCAGCGGCCGAGGTGGAAAATGGGCCTTAAAGCCGAGCACACACACGTCCTAACGAACCGGCCGAGGGCTGGGGACAACCCTCCTCGCAGCTCCGGCTGCAGGGCACGTATAAGGATAGAAAAATGCAGCCGCTCTGCCCTTCATGAATTGCCAACCCAGCCCCTGTGTCTGTAAAAGGGGCTGTTGCATCCCCGAATTCCCACAGATTCAGAGGCTGTAAAGGAGAAGCAGGAAGGGGGGGGGGAAGGTGAAGGAAGGTTCAAAGGCCTGCTACAGCTTCGGTTTTTCATCTCTAGTTAATCTCTGCAAGGCCTGAGGCAAAGTCACCTTTGGGTCAATACTCAGGTGTTTTTATCTGCCATCCCCATCTGCCCGGAGCTGCCTCCGCAGCCCTCCCGATCAGCCGGGCCGCAGGGCAGGGCGGTTGGGTGCCCGGGGAATCCGGTCCCCCCCGGTTCAAGCCAGGCGCTCCCCGGGCGGAGGGTAAATCCTGCACCCGCGCTGTGCCCCAGCGCCAGCTCCCTGCCACCCACCGCCCCACGGCCGCGGGGAGAGACGGGAGCGGGGTCGCACTTGAGTTTTTAAAAGCAACAAGGCTTTTAAATTGAGCATGCATTAGCTGCCGGCGGTGGTACAGCGCATCGCCGGCCGGCGCGTGCCCAGGGGTGCAGGGACGGGAGGAGGGTGCCAAGACCTGTGCCCTCGACCTGCTGCTCACCCACGCTCCTGCGGCGAGCACGGGGCGGCCGCTCCCAGCACGCACCCGCTGCGCGCCCAGCGGGCTGGTGAAGGGCAATAAAGGAACAAATCCACCCGGGGCTCAGCTCTTTCACCTCCGAGGCTTTTATTAAGGTGTGCAACATGCCCACGATCACACGTCTGGGATATGACACAGGCAGCAGGCGCTGGACAGAAGCGAGCAGGAGGGCGGCGAGGCAGCGCGAGCCTTGCAGGGATGCTGCCAGACTCCTCCGGCCCCCAGTGCCGGGTGCGGAGGCCGGCACAGGTTGCTTTGAGCCGAGTGTGCCCTTCACCACCGAAACGTCCTTTGCAGAAGCAGAGTTTTGCGGATCTCCTCGCTTTACCTATGGGCAGCAGCAGCCCTGGGTGGGAGCAGAGCCCGGCTGTGCCCCGCTGTGTCCGGGAGGAGGCTCGGTGCAGCCCCCGGCCCGTGGGCCGCTGGTGGGCTCAGCCGTGGGTATTTATTTGTAGTGCAGTAGCATCTAGCGGTCGGTGGAAGCCGGGATCTGCCCAGGCTGCCGGCTGTGTCCCGCTGGCCGGGCACTGCACCCCGGCACCAGAGCGGGGTCCCGGCGAAGTCACGGCCACCTCTCAGCTCCGCTCCTCTGACGGAGAGGAGTAGTTGGGCTGGGAGGATACAGCAACTCTGAAATCTCTCATCACCCTCCTTTTGCAGATGAGAAACTAAATTAATGCCTGGCTTTGCAAAGCAACTCCAGGCAGGACGGGAAGCATGGCTCCCTCTCGGCTGAGCTCTCGGCTTACAGCAAAACCGCCCCGCTGCTGCTCCTTCCACATCAGCAACTTGAACAGAATAGATGTCATATTAACACTTAGTAAAACACAGCAAACAAACACAGCGTCTCCTTTTTAATCTCTACTTAAGAAGACTGTTCTTTGCATTCTCTAGGCAGTCCTCACTGGATAAAATGTAGATTAGAAAAAAACACTCTCTTTGCTTTCAAATGATAAATTAATATAAACACCAACAGTACAACTTTGCAAGCAGCTTCCTGATCATGCACCGTGTTAAAGCATCTCCCGCGACAGCCAGATGTGCACATACACACACTGGCTGTAAGGAAAAATCTAAATGAATGCTTCTCTAATACTGAATCTAAAAAAAAATATATTGGATTTGAATCAGTTGACACTTAAATTTATTTTTAAGCATTCTGAGGTCACTTTTCAGAATACTTTTTTTCTCCCTCGACTCTCTGCATGAGTTTAGATCTTATCTGCAAAGCTTTTACACGTGCTTCATTAGGCGGCGCACCGGGGCGAGTCCCAAGGAACAGCTCAGGACACCTTGCTCGCACCGAAAGCACGAGCAACGTTTAACGGTGGCCGGGTTGTTTTCGTATGGGCGCACCGGTGTGGGTGCGATGTGGGGGTGAAGCGAGCTTGTGCTTGTGCCCGAGCACACGCTGAAGTGCTTTGCTCAGGAACGTTTAAAAGCTTCGCTGCCCTGAGGCCCTCGCTGCCAGGCAGCTCCCGCACGGGGAGCTCACCGTAGGGCCTGTCCTGGCACACGCGCGGCTCAGCCGGGCTCATGCAAAGGACCGTAAATTAGATGTAAAAGATGAGCCTCGTCACCCTGGGCTCAGAAAACCCCAAGGTCCTGAGGTCTACCCAGCCCGACACCCCACGGTCCCCAGACCAGTGGGACACAGTGCAGAAGAAAATTAATTCCCATGCAGAGAGAAAATTGAGATGAACGCTTCGGAGACCCTCAGCTATGTTGGAGAGAGATGGGAAGGACAGGGCAGGCACCCAGGCGCCCGGCGAACGCTCTGCACCGGCGTGTGGCACGGAGATGCTGCCAGCCAGCCCCGCGCCAGCCGGGAGGGCGAGGACTGGGACGGGGCAGTGCCGGCGGCACCTCAGGGGCTGGGGGCAGCCGCGCCGGCAGGGCACGCCGGGCCGCGCTGCATGCAGCGGATGAGCTCCTTGCGGTTATCCAGGATGGTGTCAAAACTCTCCTGCAGCCGGTTCTGCTGGTCCACGACTTTCTGCTGGAGGCCGTGGATCCAGCGCAGCAGGGCCAGGCGCCGGTACATCACCAGCTGGATGTGGTGCTTCTCCTTCTCCCGCTCCTTGAAGCGCTCCTTGTCCTGGAGGTGCTGCACGGCCTCTGCCAGCGCCGGGAAGAGGGTCCCTGGTCCGGGCTCGGCCACCCCCAGCTGGGGTGGGCTCCCGGGGAGGGGGGCAGCAGCCAGAGGGTCCCAGGTGCTCCCGCAGGCGCTGTCGGGGCTGTCGATGCTGAGGGAGCTGCTGGCGTAGCCGTTGTCCTCCACGGGGGAGCTCGGGGGCTTGCCGCATCCCCCAGCCGCCTCCTTGGCTGCAGCGTTTTGGCCCCCCGCCCCGCCGACCTCCGCTCCCTCGGGGGGGCTGCGCACCCCCCGCTCGGGGAGACACGGCCCCGTGGCGCCCAGGCTCGGGGCGGCATCCCTAAGCCGGCCCTGCACCATCTGTCTCTGCATTAATAACAGCAGATTATCAGACGGATTTGTCGTGTTTTCGCTCCGGCTGGAGCCCTCCTCTGGCGAGGACCCCGGCGCTGGCCGGCTCCAGTTCTCATTGCTGTCGCACACCTCTCCCACGAAGTTGGAGTTGGAGTCCTGCCCGCACCCGGCCCCCGGGACGGCCGTGCCCAGCGCCGGGCCCCCCCGGCCCTGCCGGAACGGGGCGTTCGCCGGGGCACCGGGCGGGCAGACGGCAAACATCTTGCCGGTCTCCTGCCTGCAAGAGAGATGCAGAGCTGTGAGGCGTCTGCAGGGTATGCGGGCTGGCACAATCAGAACTCTGATCAGCTACAGCGAGATAAAACATTCTCTTACTTCGTTTGCCTCTCCTTAAAACTGCTGAACCCCAGCCACGGGCCAGGCCAAAACCCAACGGCTCAAGGCAGAAGTGCTCGTCCTGTCCTGGCGTTTGGCTGCTGCTCTCGGTGTGTCCCCAGGCAACACCATCCAGGGGCAATTTCTCACCCGATGCAGAAGCTCGGGGCAGGCACCCTCCACCCATCTCTCCTCCCCGTGAGCTCCAGCCCAAAACCATGCTTCCGTGGCTTCCTGACTGTTGGAGGGCATCGCAGGGCGCAGGCACGCAGCCGGCACGCTCTGCTCCAGCAGCGTTTGTGCTTGTGGTAGATGCAATTAATTCAGTGCTGGTAGAGGTTTGCTTGGAAGGAGCTGCTTTTCTAACAGCAATAAAATTTATTTAAGCAGGTGAGGCTGCCTGGGCTCCTCTGCACCAAGTCTGCCGTCTCCCCTGGGCTGGGCTGTGGGTCAGGTCTGGTCTCCGCCAGCGCCCAAACCAGTAACCCCGCTGGGCTGCTTCCTCCTCTGCAGGGCCGCGAGCAGACAGGACCAGAACAGGAAAGGTTAACCCAGCATTTCTTGCCGGGTCATCGGCAGCGAGAGCCCATCTCCGAGCTCTCTCCCACCAAGGACACGCTCCCAAGAATCACATGAAGGAAAACCCATCGAGTGTCCCGGTTTCACCCCTGGAAAGCGGCACAGAGGCAGGACGGGTCTGGGGGGCGGCGTGCCCAGCCCGGGGCGCGGGGCACAGGCTGCAGCCGTAGCGGGGTCCCGGCCAGCAGCGGGGAAGGGCCGCGAAGATGCCCCGGGGCCCGGTACAACCCTGGTCCCGCCGCCTCGGCCCCGTGGCTGCTGCGCGATGCCCGGGGCAGGGGAAGGCGAGCTCAGCCCTAGAAGTGCTGCTCGCAAGGGCAAGGATGGCACCAGGGGGAGGCGGCCGGGGGCTCCCAAAGGCCTGGGGCCGCGCACCGTAGCCCCCCCGCCCCCGGCCCGCTGCCCTTTGCGCTGCCCAGGACCGGGGCACACCGCCACGGAACCGCTCCAGCCCGGGCGCTGGCGGGGCGCGGAGGCCGGGCCGTGGGAGGCTGCGGAGCCCAGGAGCAGCCCTGCCCCTGCAGACCCCCCCCCCCCCACCCCCGGGCCGGGGGGCGGCGGGGAGAGGCGGCACCGGGTCCCCCCGCCCGGCCGCGCCGCAGCCGCACTGCGCCGGGAAGGGGGGGGGGGGGGCTGCGACCCCCGAGCCCGGCCCAGCCCCGCCGCGCCCCGCTCCCCCGCCCCGGCAGCGAGCACTCACCGCCGCACCGCACCGCACCGCTCCGCTCCGCACCGCCCCGCGCTCCCTGCGCCGCCGCCGCCGCCGCGGGTGGGAGCGGAAGCGGCCCCGCGTGGGGAGGCGTCACGGCCGCACTTCCGCGGCCCCCGCGGCCCCGCCGGCCGCGCCCGGGGCTGCTGCGGGGGGAGGCCGGGGCTGCGCGGCCGGGGAGCGGCCGCTCTCGGGGCTGCCCGCCGCCTCTGCGTGCGCGCATACGTGTCTGCCTATATATACCTATAGGTGCCGTGCCTCTGCGTGCGGCCCGAGCATCCCACGGGAAATTCCTCCCCTGTCTGCCTGGCCTGAGGGGGAAAGCGAAAGATTCCCACCCGTGTCAGCCCGGCCAGGGAGAAGGGTGGGAGAGGCTCCGAGGGGACAGGGGGCCGTGGGCTGGAGACCCCGCCACGCACAGCCCCGGCGTGGGGTGGGAGCGGGGCCGAGCGCCGGGCTGGGTGCGTGCGGGTGCATCCCGCCACGGGCAGGGCGGCCGGGTTTCGGACACGCCGACTCCTTCCCAGCCCCTGTCCCGACGGTCCCGTGAGCCTCAGCAGGTCCCCACGGGGACGAGGGGGATGGCGGGACCCACGCTCTCAATGGGGCCTTTATTCCCCTCGCCCAGGGCCGAGGTGTCTGCGTGCTGGGAAAGGAAAAGGCTCAGCAACATCAAACGGCTCCCACGAGCGCCGGGCTGGCACAGGGGGTCACATGAAGCACCATGAGCGTTTCGGGAGATAAAGAGGCTTTGTGGGGCTGGGGGGGAGACGCACCGCGCGGCAGCGAGGCTGGTGGCCTGGGGCTGGGAGCCGGGGCGGGGGCAGCCGGGGTGCTGCAGACCGCCCGTTACCCGCAGAGCTGCCCCGAGCGAGGATGGTGTCATCTCCTGCTGGGTCCCCCTGACGTGGCCTTCACCAGCATCCGGTGGTAGCTCTGGGACAGACGTGGCATGAGCACAGAGCTGTCACCCCAAGGGCTCTGCAGCCCAAGCCCACCCTGACCAAAGTGAGTGTTGCCGGGGGCTCGGCAGCTCCCACCCGCCCCAGAGGAAGAGGAGGGAGGGATGAAGGTGCTTTCAGGGTGGACAAAGATCCTCTCCGAAGCTCTGGACTGTTGGAGGTGGGACGTGGGAGAGAAACGCCGAGAGCAGATGTTCCCCCATGACATTGCAGAGGTTCAGAATAACGCTAATAAGTGATAAATAAGTTATTTTAACTTCCCATCTGCCTGACAGGCCCCTAGGCAGCCTCTCCTGCTCCGGGCTGCTCCGGCCCCAAAGGCTTCGACACCTCCGTCAAGGAGAAATGGGTGGGATAGGACCGAGAGCTGTAACTGGGGCACTTGGGCTGCAGCACTCCTCCTAGGAAAGCCTGAGATTAAAGAAACAAAACCTTCCCGTCACACAGGAAAGGCAGAAACCGACTCAGATGCGTCTGTGAATGGGCAGGAAAGAAAAAAAGAGTTTGGGCAAACAATGGCCTCAGCTCCGCTCTGCTCTGCTCTGCCTTGAGCTGAGTGTTTGCTTGTTAGCGCTGGTTTGTGTTTCGCTCCCATTCGGGGCCTGAACTCAAAGCAAAGCAAAATATTCGTCACTGAGAGCAAAGAGGGAAGTTTCGTCCGTTTGGGGACCTTCTCCAGTTTTCTGAGAGGAGGGACACCTGAAACAGGCATTTTTCATCACCGGTTTAGACTTCAACAAGCAAAAGAAAAATGCAAGTTCAGCTGGCGTTTGGCTCGTGGGGCAGGAGCGGGGTTTGCTCCTCTCTCGGCTTTACTCGTCCCCACCCCAGGAATTCCTGCGGGGCCGGTGGGTGCCGACGTGCCGGAGCCTGCTGCAAACCTGCTGCGTGTCGGCTCCGGCTCCGCTGGCGCTGGCGGGAACCTCCCCACGTTTGGGGGGTTCCTCCCCCAAACGCCAGCCATGGCGGGAGCCGGGTCGGTGCGGGGTTGATGGAGGGGGCCGGGAGCAGCGGTTGCAGGGGTCTGTCTCGCCGGGGCTGGTTTTGCACTGGTGCAGCTCGGGTTCAGCCCAGCACCCCCAGCGCCGGGATTATCTGTGTCTGATGGAGACCAGAGGGGTTTGCTGCCTGCAATGAAAACGGCTCCGTTTCCCTGGGAGCCAGCCGTCCCCTCAGCCCCAGCTGCTCCTCGCCCCAAGGACACTGCCAGCGGGGACGGCTGCGGGGACCCCCAGCTCAGGACGTGGGAGAGAGGGGACATGGGGACACCGGGAGGGCTGGGCCGATCCCTTTGGGGCAGGGGGAAAGGGGAGGTTTGGAGGTGGAGGCGGCTTAGTGATGGATTTCAGAGTCGTCTTCCCCTCCCCTTCCCTCACTTTGTTCCAGAAATAAATTAAAAGCTCTCCCTCCAGGAAATTAAAAATCATTTAAGAAGACTGAGCACAGGACCTGATGCGCTGGGGTTTCAGAGCTAAGGGCAGTGCACTTTGGGGCTCAGAGGGGAGAAGGGTGCTGGGTGACCCCCCGGAGCCGCTCCAGAAGGCACTGGCACCAGATTCCTCCACCGAAGCAGGTCCCTGGGACCTGGATGCAGCACCCTTCCCCTGGGCTCAGCAGGGGTCCTGGCTGCAGGAGCCCCCTTGCACCCAGGGGATTTCCATGACCGCTGGGACCTTGCACCCAGCGCTGCCGCAGGGAAACACTGGAGACGGGAGCCCGGCACTGGCCATGGTGGAAATCGTCCTTCAAACCCAGCACCCGGCTCCCCGCTCCCTGCGCTCGCCCCGTGCGCAGGGCAGGCTGCCGTCTGCTTCTCATCTGCCGTGCGTCCCACTAACCGATGCAACGTGCCACGGGCTTTGAACAAAATTGGTCCCAGAAGGAGCCCTCGCGTTCGGCCCCGTGCCCACGTGACATCGGCCCCGTGTCGCAGACGTGGCGGTGGGTGCCCGACCTCTCTGCCAGGAAGGAGGCACCGGGGAGTTGAAAGCCGCCCAGTGCGGGATGGGTTAGGGGCTACAGCGCCCGCGGGGGACGGCCCCATGCACGGCCGTGTCCAGCCCCGCCAGCGGGGACCGGGGTGGCGGAGGCAGGGGAAGGGGTCTTTGGCATGAGACAGGGTCCCGAGGGCAGGGACCCCGCGGCCTTGCTGGGGAGCTGTGGGGTGCAGGAGCAGGCGAGTGCCAGCGTTGCTGCTGCCCAGGTTCTGCCTGCAGCCCCTCTGCTCAGCGTGCACGTGCAGCGCGTGCCCACGCGCACCCGCTGCGTGCCCACGTGCGTGCACCGCGCGCCCACGCTGTGCACACCGGCGCTCGGGCTGGGAGAGCAAGCGAGCGCTGGTGTGCGGGGAGGCTGCGTGCGGGGGGAGGCGTGTGGGCTGGAGGCTGCAGCGCTAGAAGGAAATGAAACATGGTTTTTTGGAGATTTCCACATTCTTCCTCTCCCCGGGCTGCCGTCAGTTCCCATCTCCCGCCCTGTCCTGCACGGGGCAGTGGCCAGGCTGCGCACGCTGCGGGCGATGGCCACGGTGCGGCCATGCTCAGCCGCGCAACGATGCTCAGATGGGCTCGGCCGGGCGCCTTCGTGGCCAAGAGCACCCAGGCACCAGCCCACCCAGGACACAGGTCACCCAGGAGCCACCGTCCCACCACTGGGCTCAGCCCAGAACCCCGGTGCTGAGACGGGGAACCCGTCCCGAAAGAGTTAAGAGTGAAACATTGCAAAAAAAGAAAAAGAAGAAATTACAAAAGAAAAAAGTGCCCTGAACCACATGCGACCTAACCTCCCCAGCGGCTCATCTGAGTTTAATAACGGAGGAGGGAAATCTCCCAAAAAGCTCTCAGAGAAATTAAAGTAAACAGCGTGCTGACCTCCAACCCTGCGCTGCCCCGCCACTGACTCAGCCCGGCTGCAGCGGCCACCGGTGCCTCGGCATTCGGTGTAATTGTAAACACATTCGGGTAAATAAGAGGGGGGGCGGTGGGGGGGTCCCAGGGGAGCCGGTGGCCGGGCGGGAGCAGCTCTCCCAGCACCTGGCAGAAACCGGGGCCGAGCGCTGGGTCAGCCAGGCAAAGACATGGCCACGGGGGATGCCACGGACCGAGGGCTCCAGGCTGCGCGGCCACGCCGCATCCCTGGCTGCGAGGGGCTTTGCACGGCCAAGGCTTCTGGACCGATGCTGCCGGTGGGGCCAGGAGCCACCAGGACCGTCACGCTGCCCCGAGACTGCGGGGCTGGGGCTGCAAAACCTAACGTCGGGAGCGCTGGCGGGTCCTGCCGATGGAGGGAGGAGGAGGATGCTATAAAGGGCTTGTCCTCTTGGCCTCACAAAATTCAAAAACGACGCTCTTATTTTCATAGATTCTGGTCATTTTTGTAGGCCGAGGGAGAGAAAAGCAACCCCAGGCTGTGCGAGTGCTGGCTCTCCTCTCCGGGGAGGGACCGGCAAAGCCACCGGCCTCCGAGAGGGGAAGCGGGAGCTGAGCATCGCGGCCAGCCTGGCCCCGTCCCTGGCCCTGCTCCATCTGCATCCCTGTCCCCATCTCCATGGCTGTCCCCATCCCCATCCCCACCCCTGTCCTGCGGTGCCCTCACACGCAGCGTCCCATCATCTGCGTTTCCCACGGGGTTTTCTGGGGAAAACACCACTCAAAGGCAGGGGAAGGGGGCAGCGGGGGCTGGATCCGGGCGAGCCCCGCTCCCCTGCCCCGCAGCCCCAGCACCCGGGCTGGTCCCCGCTGCCTGCCATCTACCTGTAAAACAAATTATGTTTCAATCAGAATCAAAGGCAGGGACAGATGCGCTGTATTTGGTGAAAAATGCCAGGAATCCGCAGCCAGATTGGATTTCAGAGGAGCTGGGAGTCCCGCGGAGGCCAGGCCATTTCCACGGGACTGGAGGTCAGAGCTCGCTCCCCCCAACAGCTCCCAGCCCCGAGGATCAGCCCTTGGGGTGCGTCGGGATACTGCGGAGAGGAGGAGGAAGAGGCGGAGGAAGGGGCCGTGGGGCCAGGGAGCCCAGCGGGGATGTGACCCTCCCACCGCAGGGACAAGCCATCGGTGATGGGGACCCAGCTCTGCCCCCGGGACACACAGCCCCGTGACCCGGCGGGGGGAGAGACCCCCCTTGCCAAACCGCCGGTGCCGGGGGAGAAGCCCCCTTCCTCTTTGCTTTCCTAACTGCCCAAATGGGTTTGTCCTGGTCTGGGGAGATGTGCTCTGCCAAGAGAACGAAGCTGGCGTCTCGCAGACGTTTCCGCTGGGGTTTATCCACTGCTAAGCTACAAAAGGGGAATATTGACGCCAGCTCCACCCCTTCCATCAGACCGGGACCCAAAAATCACCATTTCCTCTTGGCCTGTGAATCACTAATAAACTCCAGACAGAAAGGTCTGATTAGGAAATTGTTTGGGAAATGGAGAGGAAGGGGGAGGGACCGGTGCTTGCCACCTCGGCCAGTGGCCCTGGGCGGCTTTGCCCCTCGGCGTCACCTCCCTGTGCCGCGGGTCGGGTCCCTGCCCGGGGTCCCTGCGTCTGCTCCGGCCTCGGGCCGCATCCTGAGCCCAGCCCAGGGGCTCTCCGGGTCTGGCTACAACCAAAGTTCACCAGCGGATGGATTTGGCTGTCTGCGAGGATTTGGGGATGAAAATCCCTGTGTACATTTAAGCATACATTTTTTTCTTTGATCGCTGTCCATCGGCTGTGCCAGGGCAGCGGCGCTAAATGAAATCTTTCCATCATTTGATATCTGCGGCCGGGCACTCGCCAGCCTCTGAGCATGAGAGCCTCGGCTCGTGCCCGAGCACCGCGCGTCCCTGGGCTGTCTGCTGCCCACGCCAGACCCGGCCATCGGCTTCTCGCAGCCCGTGAAACGGGGACACTCCGGGCAGGGGGCTCCCAGCTTGCAAATAATATAATAAAGGCAGCAATGCCTGCGGGTTACGGTCTGAACATGTGGGACGTTTGGAAAAGCGCAGATCACCCTTGCGGGGCCGTGAGCGGCCGGGGGGGCTGCACAAAGCCCTGGCCGAGCCGGGGCGATGCTGGGGGCTGGTACCGGGGTCCGGCCGCGGTCTGGTGTGGCTGCGAGGGCAGCGTGGATCCCTGCGCCCTCCGCTCCGCTGCTCAACGTGTGTTTGGGAACGGCTGTGCTGTTGCCCTCACCAAACACTAAACATTTCCAGCCAAACAAGCCCCTGCAGTAGGGCTCCCCTTAGGAAGGGCTGGGGTAACGGGACCGATGCTGCAAACAGCCCGTGCCGGCGCTCGGGGCAGCACCGTCCCCGGCCCGTGCTGGTCCCTGACCCCCATGTCCGGCAGCGCAGACCTCTCGGCAGCGATGGGACCATCCCCTCCGTCCCGGCAGATGAAACGGTCCCGGCAGCGCAGCTCCCCGCACTCCTCCAACTGCTGCACACTTGTCCTGAAACAGAAAGGCTCAACATTTGGACTTCATAATGCAGAAAACTTCAGGATTTTGAAATTTCAGTCTTGGACACAAATCTGATACATTCCATAAATGCTTTAATTTATCCCTTTGTCACAATATTCGATAAAAGGTTTCATTTCAGCTGCCCTGCTTTGATTAAGAACTGTAACAGATCCTAACCTGAAGGAATCATCTTAATATTGCATTCATGGAAATTAAATGTTTGATTGCACATAGTCAGAATTTTCTGATGTGGAAACTGCTCCACTGGAGAACTTTGAACAGGCTCTAATCAAAAAACACTTTGGTTGTTGTTTTTTTTTTCTCAGCTTCCCCTTCACCTATAACAAGTCAAAACATCTGTTAAAATTCAATCAGAGCAAAACTGTCTGAAAAAATTAAAATTCAGAGTGTACAATTAAATGACCGTGCACATTGCAGCCAGGTGGGACGGCGGCACGTGGGTTCTGCACGCAGGGTGTTGGTCTGGCCAGCACAGGCTGCGAGGGAGCGGGGTCCCATGGGGGCTGTCCCACCGCGCCGTCCCCTCGGCACCGGCACCGGCCGGGTGCTGCCACGCTCGTCCCTGCATTGCTGTGAGCTGCACGGTCCCACCGGCACTGGCCGTGCCATCGCTGGGGTCGATGCTGACGGCCCGTCGAGGCAGCAGGGTGCAGCCCCGGTGTGGCGCGGGGAGCGCTCGGTGTGTGCCGGTGCTGGCCGGGTTCCCCCCAGCAGAAAAGGCCTTTGCGGCAGAAGGCGCCTTTTGAACCAAAAAGGACGTTTTCCTTATGGTTGACATCCTCTACTTTTTAATAAAAATAGAAATGCTGGAATTCCAGAGTTGGGTTCATTTTCCTTCCTCTTCCTTTTCCACGGCAGGGTGAGGGGTTTAAATTTCCCTAAGCCATGAGAAAAGGCAGAGGGATGGAAAGCAAGAGGGAAAACCAAAATCCCGTGGGCATTTGGGAACAGGAGCACTTTTCCGCAGGGACAGCGTGAGCGGGTGGGCAGCAGGCGCTGCTTTTCGGTGCTAATCCTGGCCGCGGCTGTGCTCGGCCGTGCCGCAGGTGCCCCCGTGCCGGATGGGGAGCGCTGGCACGTTTTTGAGGTCGGAAAGCAGAGTTTTCGGCAATTAGAGCAGCATGCCAAGATAAACCCCCGCTTCCTGGTGCGTCCGTTCCCATCAGCCTGTTTGGGTCCTGGCGAGGGGCTCTCCTGGCGGGAACAGCCCGGCAAATTCTCTCTGCATGGGTGAAATTCCCTCCGCTACCGAGGTTATTATCTCCGAACAGGAACCAACAATATCCTTTCATTTAGGCACTAATTTGAACAATGTGCGCCGGCTGGGGGAGGAAGGGCGCTCGCTGCTCCAGAGCCTTTGAAAAATCCAGGCGGGAGCCAAACCAGAGGGAAAACAAAACCCCACTATGATGTGAGCGGCTTGGCGGTGCAGGGATACGTGCCAATGCCAATGCCAATGCCAGTGCCAATGCCAACGCCAGCGCCGGTGCCGGTGCCGCAGGCTCTGCCCGTGACGCCTGTGTAAAGGGCAAAGCCACGTGCGCTTCCATGGACGCGCTGGAAAGAGCCGTGGTGCTGCCAGGCACAGGGACATCCCGGGTACGTCCCGTATCGGGGGAAAATGATCGTTCAGGCCGCCCTGGAGCCGAGAGCCCCGTCCATGCGGGGTGTTTTGCCCACTGGGAAAAATCGCCTCCTTTGCCTAACCAGCCTGTTCAGCCTCATAATTACAATTTCCATAGGGCTGGAGGGTGCAGTAAAACACTTTTTAAACTTGTTCTATCATAAAGCTCACACTAGGCACCAGAAAAAGTCGGAGTGTGTAATTGGTAACTATAAAAACATTTAAATTTCCATTTTTCAGACAAACACAGCAGGGGGAAGGGAGCACCCACCGACAGCACACACGTCCCCTGCAGCTCCCCGCACCACCGCGGCAGCGTCCGATGGGCTGCAGCCGCCTCGCCCCGCGTGCTTTGCAACGGGACCGGCGTGGTTTGCAATTGCTCCTCAACAGGGATCTCTGCTGGCACGTGGCCGGCGGCGGCAGCATCCCCATCCCCGTCCCCGTCCCCGTGCCCGGGGGATGCAGCAGCCCGTTCCCACTGGCTGCCCCAGTGCTGGTCCCTCCTGGGCAAAGCCCGCGGGGGCTGGCAGGGGGAGGTGGGGGGATTTCTACTGTGTTCACTCGCACAGTGCAGCCGTTCTGAATATCGACCCCCGCGTGGGGAGAGCAGGCGCGTTCCCCGACGGGGATATCAGTTGGAACGTCGTCTAATTGATTAGGTGGAAATTGCTCCTGGTGGAAAGGGAAGCCCTCGCCTCACTCTGGGTGAATTAATTTAGCTTGTGCCATTCTTCGCTGTGCTCAATTAATCTTGTTAAAGTGATATAATTTTAGCTCGCACTTCACACACAGGGGTACCGGGGAGGCCCTGGCTGGTAACGGCGGGAGGTTAGTTAATGAGGGGGCAACGGGGGCTCGGTCCCTTCGCGTGGGAGGGACGGTGGTAGGAGAGGGGCTCCTGCCCCGTGCTGCTGGCCCTGGCCCCAATGTGCAGGATCAGCCCCGGGACCGGTGGGACCCCGGGGCGCCGTCCCTGCCGGCGACGCCAGGGCCACCGGGATGCAGGATGCTGGGTGCCACGGCTGGGACGCGCGGTGGGTCGGGTGCCTGGGCTGTCCCCGGCTCCGCAATGAGACAAAGAGCGTCAGCTCCCGTGGTCCCCGGCAGCTGGCGCGGGGGGACGTAATCCCACAAAAGTCCTGCTCCGGGGGGATCAGCGGGAGAGGTGAGGGGCACGCCACCGAGCCCCCGCCATCGCTGCCCCTTTCTATCCCCGCTATTGACTGCCTAAACAGTTCTTTGGTGATTACAATGTAAATATAGCTTTTCATGGAGTAAAGGCCTTTTATGGGATCCACACACACTTAACCACTTAACCCCGGCGACAAAAAGAGCAGTGAATTAGCTGTTTAGAGGCTGCTCGTGCAGAAAAGCGGGCCCTGAATAGGATTTGGGGATCTCTGTGTATCAATTGCTATGCTTCAGGGGCCCTCAATGGGGCTTTCGGCGTTGGAGCATGTGCCAAAGGGCTCGCGTGGGTATGGATGGAGCGTCAAAAAAAAAAAAAGAAGAAGAAAAAAAGCAGCTGCTTCTCTTTAATAAAACAATGATTTATTCATAGCGACTTGGGGAAGGGGCGGGGTGACACGGGGAAGTGCCAAAGTGATGCTCGCCCTGCTCCGTGCCCGTGCCCGGGAGAGGCTCGGGAGCTGAGCTCGCCTGGGGAGCAGGAGGAACGGGGACCCCCGAAACAGCCCCTGGGGACCCCCGAAACGGCCCCTGGGGACCCCCGGAGCAGCCTGTGGGACCCCCAGAGCAGCCCAGGCGCAGAGCTGGGTCCCACTGCAACCCCCGCCAGGTGGCAAAGGGGTCCCTGTGGCTCTGCTCCCTCAGCCCCGGGCACCTTTTGGGGGGTGCACGAGCCAGGGACTGGGGGACACCCCCTCTGCTCTCCCCCTGCCCCACGGGCACCTCTGCAAAGCCGGGTGGCAGCTGGTGCCCCCCCGCCCCGGGCACAGCAGCGGGGCCATGCACAGGCACGGGTGCAGGGGCCAACACGGGGGTCGGTGTGTGGCCCCCCATGCCCAGGACGAGGCATTTTGGGACAGGCACGGAGGAAGGAAGGCCGCGCTTGGTGTCCCGGATTAAACGAGCCCAGGCTGCTGTGGCCGTCCCTGCCGAAGGATGCTGCAGCCGGGACAGGACCCCGGTCCCGCTGGGGTGGGCAGCCCGGGCTGGCGGGGGGTGGCCGAGCATCCCTGGGCCGGCAGCGGGCGGGTGCCGGGCCGGTGGACTCGCGGCGGGGGCACAGGGCTTGGCCACCCCCCCGGCAGCACCCGCCACCGAACAAGAGAAGCCTTCATGGAGCGGGGGCCGGGGGGGAAGCAAACTCAAAGCAGATCTGAAATGAATGGCCTGAAATGAGGAGAGGCGGCCGGACAAAGCTGGGGCTCGGCGTGGCAACGGGGACGGGGTAGGAGGGATGAAAAGGCGGCAGCGCGTGGCCGGGTGCATGGAGGGAGAGCAGCCGACACTGGCACCAGCCGGGCTCCTTCCCGGTGGGACGCGTGTGTCCCCACCACAGCGGCCGGGTGCGCAGGGCCAGGGCTCGGAGCAGGGAACAGCGCCCGTCTGTTCGCTCACGTGGAGCAAAAATCACGGGGTGCGGGGACCCCGGCACGGCTGCTCGGCATCACCGCTCTGCGGCAAGGAAGCGACACCGGAGGGGCACCAGCAGGTCCTGTCCCCTCCTCGCCGGGCCACAAATGGGATATCACTGAAGTCACGAAGGGCTGACGAGGAGCAGATCAAGTCAGGCTACAGCCCTATTTTTAGGCCCGTACAGATGGAAGGATGAAAGAGGAGGGGGGAGGCGGGGTAGGAATGGGAATGAAAGACAAACAAACGCCAAGCAGATGTTGGGAGCGGTGCTCTTCCCCTCGCAGGATGCCTGCGCAGCTCCCGGCAGCGCCGGCTCTGCCGGCCTCGACCCCCAGAACCCGGGGGGCTGCGGGGCCGGGGCAGAGCAGGGAGCAACATCCCCTCCTGCGCGTCCCCCATCGCCAGGGTTCACATCGGCACCCCGGGGCGGTGGCACCGCATCAGCCCCGCGCCCTCGTTAGCGGCCCCAGGCAGCATCCAGGGGGCACGACTGTAATGAGCGCCGGGGGAGGCAGTTGGGTGCCGGGCTCAGGGGGTGCCCCGGGGTGGGGGTGGGCACGCATCCCCCTCCACTCGCCGTCCTCGCCAGTGTCTGGCAGCCGCGGGCTCCGGGAGCTCCGCTGACGCTGCAACCACACGGTGGAGGCCGGCCACTGCTGCGGGATGATCGGGCAACGCCAGCGTGCCCGGTGAAGTTTGGGTGTGGATCTTGCTGTCCAGTTCCTGCACTTTAAATTACAAATACCCCGCGGTCAATGCGGCACAGCTCTAAGGATGAAGCCGTTGCTTTACAGAGCAGATCCAGTGCCCGGCTCGCCCCGGCTCACCCGCCAGCCTGTGGGCACCAGCCTTGGCTGTGCCAACCCCAGCGCGTCCCTGCTGCGCCCTTCTTTGATGCCTGATGGTTTCTCGAGGTCTTGCCAGACCGAGGTCACCACCAGGACCGCGATGGGGTTTGTTTTGACATCTCCAGTTTCCATTCAAGCTGGAGACACCAGCAGCATCGCTCACAGGCTTTTAGCAGGAGCCACGGACAAGACCCAGCCAGTGCATGGACAAACCCCAACCCCTCCAGACTTCAACAGGGTTTGGGGCCTCGGTGTTGGCTGTTGAGTATCAAATTCAGCTCCTCCAGCCCTGCTTTTGCCCCCTGCAGATGTTCGGGGGTCTTTGCCAACTGCGTTGACCCCGTCTAATGTTTTCTTCCTTCCTTTTCTTTTCCCTTTCCAACAGAAGGGGATGGGGACAGGGGTGACCGCGGTGGGTCGGGCCAGGGGCTGTCTGCAGCCCTGCAGCCGGGCAGCGACGCCTCGGGAGCTGTTATCATCCTTTGGGGCTCATGTCATCCCGTCTCCAAAGATCACACACGCTCAGCAAATCCGTAGGTGGAGAGAAGGCTTCCAAAATAAGGCCAGCTCTGCCTGTGAGATCATCCCCCCGGATGCCTTGCTCAGAGCTTTGTACCGAAAGCATCGCCCTCACGTCATGCAAAATAGGGAACACATGGCAGGTATAATTGCCTGTTGCTTTAATTATCTTCTTTACATCAATAGGCTGGCTGGTTTTGCATTACCTTTGGTCGGAGTGTCTGCAGCCGTGGCTGGCGGAGCCGGGATGCGCATCCTGCGGGAGATGCCGGCTGTGGTCGTGACCGCCCTGCTACCAGAGCCGGGATGGGATGGGAAACATCCTGGATGCCAAAACCTCTGCGTGGGTCCTTGACCAAGCTGCTGCTGCGGGGCGGCTCGCCGAGGCACCCCGAGCCCGGGCTCGGGGTGCCTCGGCGAGCCGCCCCGCAGAAGCTTCGAGCAGTGGCACTGTCCCACGCCGGCACCGCACCAGCCTGGAGCCGCGACCAGGAAAAAAGCCAGCTGAAGCGGCAGCACCCGTACGACACATCCTGAGGCAGGGACGGGGGCTGCACGAGGCAGGATCGGGCCCCTGCGCCCCATCCAGGCTGGGGAGCAGGAGGGAGGAAGAAAAAGCCATTTTTTTTCTAATCTGGTGTTTAATTGTGAAAAGTTGGGGATTTTCAAAGCCCTCCTTCAGGCTTCGTGTAAAATAGGAATGTGGAAATACCACCTCAGCATATCCTGAGCAGCCGGGGAGGTGGCGTTAGCACCTCGGTGGTTAATTATGCTTCGAGTCTCCATAAACCGTGGCGGCTGGAAATTAGGCAGTGCAGAAAGATGCTGCCGCACTGGCCCGTGCCGCCCTCCAGCTGGGACCTCGGGGCTGAGCATGGCATGGCACGGCACGGCGGCCACAACCAGCCATGCCAGGATGCAGCGGGATGCCCGGGCTCTGTGCAGCATCCCCCCATGGCAGAGGTGAGGGCTTGGGTGCCGCAGGCGGCTTTCAGGGTGCCGGGTGGGTGCAAGGAGACACGTGAACGCGTTCGCGTCTCACCCTCCGAAGGGAACACGCCTCTCAGATCCTGATCCTCCATCACCGCGTGCGCAAACATCATCAAATATTGAAAATCAATGGGCCACTGTAAGGGAAGCAGCAGAGAGCACGTTGCATGAAAACAGCCTTGAAGAGCAGAGAAAAAAATATTAGCTAAAAATAAAATTAATCTCTTGCAAAGCTGTAAGATTTGCTTCTCACCCCTCCCCCCTGCGCTGCAATCTTTTATGTCATTTTCTTTAATTACAGCTGGTTTAGATCTCTGCTGCCTGGAGAAGCATAGCTGGGGTTAGCCATAAATTGGGCTTCTGGATGATACAAGAGAAAATAATAACCCCCAAGGACTGAACATCTGTCCACACGGAGCACACACAATCTTATAATTAACGTGAATGACTAATAGTTAATATAGAATGGAACTTTTGCTTTATAGGTCACCTAATAAACCCAGCCCCGCTGCCACGCGGACAGAGCTGTTTTCCATGTCACGAGCTCAGCCGGACTCTGCGCAGCCAGGGACCCCCACGGCTCCGCTCCCGGCTGCCGGGCTCCAGCCCCGGGGGCAGCGGGGGGCCGGGGCGCAGGGAAGGCTGGTGAGGGGGGGCTGCTTCAGGCTCAGCTCTTGGTAATAAAGCAGCAACCGGGGCATCCCACCCCTGCACGGCCCCTCCCCGGCAGGTCCCGGGGAGGAAAGGTCTTTGCCAAGTTTCAATTTCCCATTTGATTTCAGATCATTAATTAAGCGAGGGCAGCCAAGGTGTGCTAGGGCTGGTCTCTCGCAAGAGGAACTTCATCAGGACCCCGGTGCTGGCCGAGATGGATGCGGCAGCCCCAAGCTCTGCCCCGGCAGGTTAATGCAGCGGGAGCAATGGTCACAGGGACGGGGCGAGGAGGAGACCCCGCACGGGGCCCGGCTGGCTGTCCTCCCCGCCAGCTCTGCCACCGCCGGCTCGCTCCTACCTGCACAAGGCAACACCTCTGCATCGTCAGTCCTGCAGGGTGGGGTTCGCCCCCACTGTTATCTTTTCCTTCCTAGTGAGGAAAGCACTCGCCTGTTAGTGATAGAGGGCTCTTGGTTCCTTTTACTATATTCTTACATTGTATTTCTTGCATTATCTACTCCATCTCAGTTAGACTATAGCCATTCCTGCCTGCTTCTGCTGCTCTCCGTCTTCTGCGTTTCCTTTTCTAATAATGGAGAACCCAAAGGAAAAGAAACAGATGCTGAAAACATCACCTGCTCCGTTCCAAAACCAAGCACACGCTAAAGACGTTCTCATGGGCCCCAAAACGCGCCCCATTCATCACTCCTGGAGAAAGGATGCACCTGCTAACGAGCAGGTTGAAAGCCAGAGAGGGTAAATAACTGTGACATGGCTGCTCTAGAAGACACCCTCCCGGTCTGCACTTGCTTGGGTGCCTGGGGGCCTTTTTGTCCTTTAACCCTCATATTGTTTCTGGGACAACTGATTAAAGGTCCAGGACAGACGAGGTGCGGAAGCTCATGTGATAAGCGCACACAGAACATGCAGCACGCTTCTTTTCATGTGTCCACTCTGACATAATTTTTCACATGTTGGAAATACAGATGATTTTAGCCTGGGTCCATCTAGTTTCCCAAATAACCTGTCTATTTGATAAATAACATAAATTAAATTAGACAAGACAAACAAATAGTTTTTTTTCTCTCCCCCTTTCAGTCTCTTGGCAAAAAGGAAAAAAAAAGGAAAAGAAAACATAATTCAGTGACTGCCTTGAGCCCCCGAGGAGCCGTGCGGTGGTGAAAGCTATGATTATAAACGTGTCTGCAATGTTAACCTTTAACATGGACGCAAGGCCCTTCCTTCCTCTGCTGGTAAGTTCTTTTTTAATTTCTTCACTATCATTTAGGTTCCTAAGAGCTCATTCTCTCTGCAAACTCAGCGGGTAATACTGCATACTTAGCAGCACCCCTCTCATAAGGCTCCCGCGGTGCAGTCTAGGATCAGGAGCTCAGATCCGAAAGGCTTTATTCCTCCTGTCCCTCATGCGGGTAAGGGAAACTGAGGCACAGAGACGTGTAGTTACTACAGCTGCCTAACTCGGATGAAAACCCTGATGTCCTACCAAGGTGCAACCACTTTTGCATCTCATGCAAAGCCAAAACCGAACATCACCAATCCCACCTCTCAGCTGTGACTGCTAGGAGTTAGCCCAAGATATGATTAGAGGGGAAAAGCAGCGAGCGAAGTGGAAGGAGCTCTTCCTTCAGCCCAGGACGGCCCCGCAGAGACCGCTTCTGTTGCGCAGGACCCTCCTTCCCCCCCCCGTCACCCCTCTCTGCCTCGCCCCTTAGTCAATCCCTCCTCCCCGGGTGCTCTGGCCAGCCCCACACCACTCTTGGCACTTCCAGCAGCAACAGGGGGGGATTTTTCTCCCCGTGGCAGGAGGGGTGAGCTGAATCGATACTTGAAAATGAGAAGCCAAAGCTGAGTTAACGTGCCAGACGGGAGGTGGGGTGGGGGGCAGCCCTGGAAGAGCCAGCCTGAGGGATGAGATGGATGAGAGCAGGTCAGCGGCGTGGGTGGGAGCACAGGCGAGGGTCAGGCCCAAACCCACAGCTCTCGTCCCTGGTGAAGATGGAGTCTGGCACAATAAGCAGCAGCAGCATCTCAGGATGTGCTTCAACCCCTCCAGCAATTGAGATTTCAGCTCCTACAGGACTCGCCCCACATCTCTTACCCCTGCCTGCCCAAAGCCCAGCATGGAATGCACTCCCATGCAAGGAATTTCTGGGGTGCAGCGTCGTGCTTACCAGCAGCAAACCCTGCACTCCTAAAGGTGGCTGTGGGGGAAACGTCTACTCTGAACAGCAGAAATCCTTCCATTCTATGTATCTCAACTTATAAGCTCTTCAGGCCCAACGCTGTGTTTCTACTCTCGGCTCTGGAACAAGCAAAACATATTTTGAAGGGAAAATTCTAAAACAGAAAGCAAAACAAATGCCATCATTGTGGCTAGCATATGCTGAGGATAGGCCAGTAAGACCCCCAGGACAAAGCCAACCCTCTAAAGGTGCTCTTCAAGCCACTACCTTCTAATGCAAAAATGTAGCAATTTTAGGTCTATATAAATTTAATCCTTTGCAATGCCATAGAGCATGGAAAACTGTAAGGATTTCCCCCTGAGTCAGAGTATAGTTTAAGCTTTAATCATTCTTCCTTCCCCTTTTGCTAGAGGAAGAGCATTCTCTTGCTGCTCTCTAGTGGCAGGCATTATTAGCAAAATTAAGAGGAGATGCTGAATTTTGCAGCTTCGAATGTTTTTGCCCGGTAAGCCTGTGCTGAATTAGTACAGCTTACAAACCCGTGCAAACACCGTGAGAGAGAATTAACTGGATATTCAGATATCTTCTTTCAGTCATGTTGTTCTTCAAGAAACATCTGATAAATGACCTTTCCTCCTTCATTCCCTTCCCTAAACCTCCCCTCCCAAATCCAGGTATACCAATTACTAGAATTGCTAGAATGAACTGAAATAGGCACGCCTCAAGCCAAGGATAAAGGAAGTTTTGTCTAGGAACTAACAAAACCAAAACTATTGAAGCAGTGAAAAGAAACATATTCTTAGGGCCAAGAATTTTATGTAAACTTAAGTGGAAGACTTGAGGACTTGAGAATTTACACTCCAGTAAACACAGGGGGGGTTGTTTTTGCTGTATTCCAATATTATTGCAGCTGTTCCTAGTGAAAGGCTTAGTTGTGGCTACAAAAGAAAAGCAGCAACAGAAAAAAAAAAAAAGAGAGATAGACAAATATTTTGGAAAAAACACCCCCGCATACACACAACTGAGTGAAATCCTGTAAATTAATTCCAACTGCCTCCAAAATTAAAAACATGTTTTATTGTAAAATTGCACTCCAATTAGTACCATAATTCTTTATAAACATAATATACAGTAAAATATTTTACATGTAGCACACCAGGCGTATGCTTATGATGTTACAAAATTTACAGTTCAGGATACTTCTCTGACAGAGTCGGCAAGCTAAGTATGTGCCATCAAGTCCTAGAAAGATGTTTAGTCTTACAGAGCAGGCCGCTGTCTTACCATTACCTGGTCTCTACTTTTACACATTCAACATGTAATCAGAAACATCAGAAATGCTGTATATTCTGTCTCAAGTTTCTTTCACACTATTTAAAATAGTTTTGTATGATGGTTCCTTATTATCTCATGACCTCATTCTAGAGAGGGCCTTTCATTGCTAGCTGTTCAGAAATGGATGATTTCTCTTGGATGAATGCAGCTTGCATGCAAACAACAGAATGGATGATTTAAGAGTCTTCCGTTGGGCAAAACAAACCAAACAACTTCCCCTCCCTCCCCCCCCCAAAGCAAATAAACCCCAACACACCTCCTTTTCCTCTCCCACATCTGTTATTCACGTTCTTCCCTCTCCACACACACACACATTCATACATATGTGTAAGAATATAAACAGTAATAAAAACTTGGAAAGAAATCCTTATCATACTGCCTCATAAAAGACTGGGACCTTTTTTAAAAGCATACATTCCAAATATAAATTAGAGCTTCTTAAAATGTCAAGCTAATAAATGCTTAACATTAAATAAAACATCGGAGGAAGCCATAGCTACCTTCGTACTGCAAGTGTAAACATCATGTGTCCTGCCATAGTTAAGACTGCCTTCTTCTTACCCAAAACTGCAGAAATACCTCCTTCATCTGTGCTTTAAGCAAACTGCAGCATTTCTGCGTCATACCTGTCACACGAATGGTATTTTCAGATGAAACTGATATTACTGAAACACGTGAGATTGTACGAGGACGGTTTACAGTAGTGTAAGTTTCCTTAATGCTTGGGAAAGACCAAGTTACCATTTCGTTCCAAACCAAGCATGGATTTTGTGCTCTCATTTGCCACGGAGCAGTGAGAAAAAACAAAGGGGAATAAACAAGACTATTGCCTGGAAATTACTGGACTTGTGAATTAAGCGGCAGCACCAGAATGTACAGCAATGTGTTTACCTCAGATGATTGCTGGCATATTTGCAAAACAAACCGCAACTGGCAAAAAGTCGAGATACAACCTCTGGCCCTAAACAGAAATATTCAGCTCTCCAAGTACTGGAATATGCTTCGGCTTTGGCTTGTTTCCTCTGTGCTCTCTACCCTGGGCCGTTTGGCCAGAGACGTTATTACTGCAGTAGGACCTCTCTTCTTCACCTACAGGGGAGTAGGATACATTAGAGTATACAAAAAACTCCAAAAAGTTTAAATTTTGAATTATGAGATAATTATTTGGTGTGAGAGCATATACTAAGAAATCACAGAGAATATTTAAAACAGCCATGCTCTTAACTACTTGGCAATGCTTAGTGTCTGCACATTTAAATAATCTACACAATTGGCAGCACATTCCACACAAATCTTTACCTGAGGTTTTGATTTCTCCTTTGCCTCTGCACTCTTGTCTGGGGAAAGTGTATGAAAGACAAAATTCCTTGAATTTCGAGGTGCGTTTGGATTAAGATCTGACATCGCTGCTAGTTTCTGAAGGACAGCTTTAGGTCTGTTCAAGAGAGACCCATTTTTTATCTGAAGAACAAAGAAATGCTGTGTTAAAGCACTCACACGAACAAGACAGCTCTTTTAGTAAGTTACTCTTAATAGAAAAGACTACTCCCTACTAAAATGTTACTCACTACCATACAAACCAGAAATGGCCAGGCTCTAGAGTCAGCCAACTTTGCCATGTTCTACACGTGCAGTTTGGAAATACCATTTTCAGAACCATTACCAACCTGGATGTCACCGGCAGGTCTGAATGTTTCAAACGGGTTCCTGGGTAATAGTGTTGTGTCTTGTACCACTGCTGCTGGGCTTGCTAGCAGAGACAGAGGAAAATGTCAGTTTCTGAATTTCATTTGAAAGAATATAATTTTATATCAAACTGAAGAACTTAGAATTGACAACAGACAGTAAATACTGTACGAAAAAAAAGTCTGTGTCAAATGATACATACAAGTGACAGATGACTGGCAATTAGTTCTATCAGTTAGAAGGGAAAATTTGGTTTTGAAACTGCTTTGCACATTTGGAGTTTGCCACAACCAAGGACAACTTAAATTTCTTTTCACTACATTACATAGTTTTCCCTTAAGTCACAGATATTTGGAGAAACTGCTAGGCTGAATGTCACTTACAGTCTTCTACTCTGTGACTTAAAGGCAAGCAACTGAAGAATAAAAGACTAAACAAAGATGTAGAGGAATTTATTTCCACTCTACAACATTTTTTTTCAAGAAGTAACATACTGTTTTATTAAGTAAATACACACAATTATCATCAACCTTGCAGTTGCATATTTTCAAAGCTTTTATACCTTTAGCCTTTCTAGTTCTGGAAGACATAAGCTCAGACTGGGGTAAGAAAACTAGACACTGGAGTTTTCTGATCTGTGGCGTGCTTCACTGGAGACCACCAGTGATGACTGGAATTTAAGCTTTCTTTCTCTTATTTGATTGTCACTTCAATAAAAAGTAAGCTTACCTTTCTTCTGTAGGGACTTAGCAGTTACTTTTTTTGCTAGTTTCATGAATTGGCTGTCTTCACCGATTTCTTCCTCCTCCTCCTGCTCTTTATTTTTTTCCTTCTGTAGCAGAGAGAAGACACTTTGTAAAACTGACAAAGTTATATTAAGAATGAACATTTAATTCAGTATTTTAAGTAGACCAAGTCCTTTCATTATGTAAGTTAATATAGTCTTTTGTTTACTTTCTACTGTAAAAGTTTACTGCAATTTCTTAGATACTTTATCATCCTCGTTCCATTAATGAACAGCAAACCTGTAGTATCACATTCAGCTGACAAAGCTGACCTAATACTGAAACTTCTAAACCTTGAAGTTGTGCTCCGAGCATAAGAGACTTATTCCAGCTTTGAAGCTGACTTGTTTCAGAACACAGTTGTTTTGCCTCTCCCTTCTGCATTAGTTTCTCTCTCTGTACGATACTTGAAGAGAAAGAGCAGAATTCATGGTGAAAAACAAAGATACATTTACAAACGCTATTTGTTCTAGAGTTCAGCTTGAGGAACTAGCAATTTCACATCCAGCAATGGTACAGAGAAAGGCTGAGCAAGATGCCTTTCTTGAAGCTAACTAATACCTGCTCACGAAGCCACTGTTCTCGTTCAAATCGCTCTTTCCTCCATTTTGCTTCTGTCTCATCAAACTGTTCATTTTCATCATCATTATCTGAATCTCTCTGAAACAAGTCAATCTGTGAAGCATAATCTAGACAAAGTAAAAAAAAATAGTTATCGATTTTAAAAGAGGCATAAAATATGCAGACTAGTAAAAAAACCCAAAAAACCCAACCCAACCAACCAAAACCCCCCCAAAACAGAACCCTCCCCAAGCCAATTTATTTCTGAAAGACTTTATTTACTTCTGAAGGACTACCGAGTGCTATTTCATACACACATGCTCTCTTTCCAATCTTTCACCCCATCTATTAACTATGGATCAGAAAGGCACCTATGTTTTTCCATCTGAATCTCCTCATTCTACCAGGGCCATCGCTATGCAGGTCACCATCAATGAGGTATCTCTCCTGGTACAAGCGTAGCTGACGCTTGTCATCATCAAGCATTGCCTTCCTATCAACACAGGAGAAAGGGAGGAGGTTAGTCCAGATTATATCCAAGAGCCATGACTTCACACACAAAAATACATACTAATACTGTCACTGACATGTGTAATTTCTGTATTTGATTTTCTAATTCCACTTCATTAGGAAGTTCCTCATCAATAATCTCTTCTTCATATTCGTTCAGGTCTTCACCATCATATTCATCCTCGCTTCCCACATCACTCCCTGACAGCTCTGCCTCATCTTCCATGAAATCCTGCAGTTTTCTATAAAGGAATGTTAAGAGTTCAGTTTGGTAGACCAATAATCATCACACAAATCTTCTGAAAGCAAGATTTATCTTTTGATGTAAAATTAACACATATCCTAAATGAGAAATTATGATTCATCTTTAATTTCTGAAAAGACTAAGTAATTTTGGTCAAAAAAATGTGGCATTGCTTTCATCGTGACCTTTAGATTTCCATCTATAATGGAAATTATAATGGAAATCCTCTATAGCCCACCAGCAACATAGTTAAACTCATGCAACATGACAGCACCAAAGCAAAAAAAAAACCAACACACAAACCAACCAGAGCCAATGCTATATAAACATTAGCTACTAATGCTGGAGAGGGAATAGACTAAACTTCTAGTGCTGTTAATATTCTATTCTGTCTGGCAGTTAAGATACAAAAAAGATGTACTTACAGTTTTTTCTTCAAGCCCTGTCTATGTCTCAGCAGTTGTTCTTCTTCATCACTAATTTCTGCTTCTTCAGGATCACTGTCTCCACTTTTTTCATCCTGTCAAAGAGAAAGTTTTCAGAAATTAAGGAATTTCTGAAAGCAGATTGCTTTGTAATGACAGCTTCTTCTGTTCTTCAATCCATAAACACAGACCAAAACACCAGATTTTTCAGAGGATTTGCTACGCTAAGATGCTTTATCCAGTATATTATAACATTAAGTGGACATTTTAAATGACCCAAACATTGGTCTTAGAAATGTTTCAGTAACTTGTTCTGGAAGTCACGACACTTTGCATTGATCGTTATATTAAAAAACTAAGTAGATAAATGGAGTTCTCGGTCAGAATGCTGTAGCAGTTGCTTTGCTCCATGAGTTCATACCTCTTCACTATCAAAGGCATTGTCATCTGTTAAAAGCTGAAAATCACCAAGCTCTTCTTGCTCCTCCTCATCTTCCTCTTCCCTAAGGGAAAAGTGAATGAAAGAAACGCATGTTTTCATTTCACCGCCAACGATGGCTTCACAGTAATTCAAGGCAAGATTTCAGCCATCACCTTAGCTGGTCTCAGGCAATTACCTGTGAGTGTTCAAAGAGCTACAGCCTCTCAACAGCATTTAGCTTTAGATGCCCAAAATCCCCATTAGCATTGACATTTTAAGACCTCAGGTCTTCACTTGCAGAAACCAATGGGGGAAGCGTTAAATCCTGCGTTTGTTTCCCTCTAAAATTCCTCTTGGATCTCCCTAACATTCCCATTTGTTAAGCCTCATTATCCTTTTCTCAGGCAGCCATACACCTTTCCAGTTTAACCAATGGAGAAAATGCTAGTATCCAACTTACATTTGGTTATGGTTCCTGTAGTTTGGCAACAGCCCAGAACAGAACCCAGGAGCCCTACATTCTAAGAATTTTTCCTCAGTTTGATGAAAGTTCTTCAACACATCTTTCACTATCAGTGAAAGACAAAGAAGAATTTCCCTTCACAGTAGCTCTGCGAAACAGTATATGCTGCTGATGTAGAGAGTGATTGCTGAGCAATCTGCAATATTCCTCCCCTCCACCTCCAAAACAGACCACGCTTTTGCTTACAGCGTTTTGAATTGATGTCGAACAAGAACACGTTAAGAGTGAAGCAGTTACCACTATAAGCTTTTGTAAATTTTAGGAAGAATAATGCTAACCTGTCTGTGGGAAAGGAGCCTGAACAAAGTGCTAGAGCTTCTGCCATTGGATCTTCTATGTCACTGTCTTTTTCTGCCTTGGAAGATACTGAAGATGCCCATGTTGGAGAACCTGCTACAAGAAGTAGTAAGATGGCAACTTATTAGACAGATACATTTCTACTCTTAAAATGTCAGAGAGCATCCTAGAAATGATAGTTAGCGTGCTCCCACAAAGGCAGCAAATTGTTAGAGCTCTCTGAAGTCTCAGAAGTTCCATGTTCTGCATTAGTGCCCAGAACTAAAGGGCACCTTTGTGTAAAGCTTATAAATCAAGTAACCAGCAAAGCTGAAAACAGAATTCAGGACATACTCTGAGACACGAATTTTCCTGAGCAAAGATTGAGCAATTCTTCCATATTCTGCTTTTTGTTGCTGCTGGTATTTGGCACATGTTCAGCTTGACTGCTAAACTGTCCAGAACACAAGTCCAGTAATTCATCCATATTGGCATCCATTGCATTCTCATCCATACTAGCCAGAGTCAGCTGATGCTTTGAGGACTGGTATTTATTCCTATGCTGTCCCACATTCAAGAACCTGAAAGAAAGTCTGTAGTTAGAAAAAATCTGGCTGTTCTGTATGTCCCATTTCTGTTAAAGGGCACAAAATGTCATCCTTTACACCTATTACTTACCCATCTGCATCAAGCAGCTGGCTCTGAGTGTCATCTTCCAGAGAAAATTGAAACTGTGACTCCCCAGCCCCTGGAAATAAACTCTTAGGCTCAGGAGAGGCATTATACAGGTCCTGGGAATCTTCTATGGGAAGAGAGGGCTCAGACGTCTTTCCTGAGCTCTAGTCAAAGGAATGTAAAAATATACAAGTTATTTGTTTTGCAATCCTAGAAGTCAAAAGCAAGAATGGCATAAAACATTTAAGGTATTTTAAAGGATTAACACCATGCAAGAGTCAAGTATGTCCACACTGCTCTGACAAGTCATAGGAGTTCACTGACATCAGATGTTGTGTAGCCCATGTAAGTACGCTTAAAAAAATATTTACGATGTATATATTTTAGATACCAAAAACAGATTATAGCATCTTTTCTTTGATGTTTCAGTATATAAGTTTTTGTAATGTCATTTTTATCCATTCCAGTGCGGAGACATTTTAAACTCCAGGGACAGTTTGCTTTTCTGAACTCTTACTCATATAAAAGCATTTCGCTAGATACCTTCTTCTGGTATTATTTTTTTTGATAGATATAACAGTCAGGATAAAACACATTTATTCACTACCCGTTGTGTTAATATACGATGGGAATAGGACCAAGAACCTTACCTTGGAAGCAGAGCTGATAAAGCTTGTTTTGAAAAACCCTGGGGAAGGTGACCTGAAACCTCCTGCCGCAGATAAAAAGTTCCCTCCACGTGACATCTGTTTGTTACAGGGCTGATACGATGGAATCATGGAGCCAATCAACTCAAAGCTGCTGTTATGGCTATTCTCTTTTGCTAGTGTTGGCAGAGAAAATGAATCATCGTCCTCTGAAAAGAAAATAAATATTTTAATACAGTGCTTAACTTTTTTTTTGTGATCCAGTAAAACCTCAAGACATTATTTTGCAACACCAACACCTTGCTAAAAATTCATTATTCTGTGGTCATGTCGGATTTCTTTCTTCATAGAGAATGCATATATTGCACTTTTTTACTGAATTTCATCTTGATTTCCAACTGTTTCAATATTTTTTCCAGTATAATTTTGAACTTTATTTTCCTCTCGTTTTTGCAAGCCCTCCCATTTTTTTCATCAGTCTAAACTTTTATAATCATACTGTGTAACTATACGGGTGATAAAATACCAAAGATATTGAATACCAATCCCAAAGAGAAACTTCTGCACGTGCCATGTGAAAAAAATGCTAGCTACAATAATAGTTCTACTTTACCTAACTTGGTAGGTCCTTTGTCTGCAGCTTCTTCCATTTCAAGTTTCTCATCAGGAAGAGAATATCTGCAATTCATTAAATAAAATGTATTTGCTAATATATACAAGATGAATTGCTATTGTCTGCAAACCTAACCGCAAAAAGCAAGGTAACACACAAAAATACATCTAGTACGCTTCGATTAAGAAACAGATTATTCCACTAAACAATTACAGTCATTGAGTTTTTTAAATAAAATATATATGAAGGCACATATAACTACTGGAACAAGACAGAAAAAAATTCCTATAAAAAGTACTTCAAATCAAAACATCTATGTGTGTTGATCAAATTTAAAATTGCTCAGGCACCATTTTTAAAGCTTGGTTTATCTACCCCATTTTGGAGGAGCTGTCCTTAAAAAGCATCAGTGTAGACTCTGTTGAAGGTGGTTTGGGAACAGAATCACAATGCACAGATTTCTCCAGCTTTTCTCCATCAATTGATTCTTTGTCGGTTTCTTTATCACCATCTTCAACTTGTTTCTCTTCTATATCTTCATTGTCTTCCTCTGCTTCGCAAAGCAGAAATTCCACGTTCTAAAAAAGCATCCCCAGACATAGCAGAGATATGGTGATTATTGCTTTGATCTGTCAACTTCCTTGCATACTTTTCAAGAAAAGGTTTTAAGGCATGGAGGGTGAAGCAGAGTGACATTCACAGTTCTTATATGCATCTATTCCACTCCAAGACAACTGATATAGAGGTGCTTGAAAGAGCCAAGCTATCCTGATCCTTTTTAAAAAGGAAAGGCCATGGCAAACCCCTACCCCACATCAGGCAGGCGACCCCAGTTTGTCCCCTGCTAGCAACGAGCCAAGGGTATATAAAAAGAGAAAATGGCACCAGAGTCTTTTATACACTTATATTTGATTTTAATACTGTTTAGACAAATAAAAGAAAATACTAATAAATTCCATTTTAGACAATCCAAACCCTGAATGTGGTAACTGTAGCAATTTTTTATCTTCTAGGAAGAATTCTTGGCAATTTCCCTAATATTAATAGCGTACAAAAGTCTCTGTTAGTTGGGGAGAGGCAGCAGAATTGAGAAGCTGACTAGGTTATGGAAAAGTGTTGCATACAGACCTCATGATCGCCTTCTTCCTCTTCCTCAGACTCATCTGTCATCTCTTCCTCCTCCTCCTCCTCCTCCTCCTCCAACATTTCCTCATTATCCAGTTTAAACAATGCTTGCCGCTTTTGGCGTTCCTCAGTCCTGCGGAGTTTCATGGCCTCCTGGAGTTTAGCCTTCAGCGCTTGTAGCTTTTCACCTGGATAGAAATGAATAAATTAATATATTAGATGTACTACAGTAAATCCTTAACTGCATTGCCTTCAAGCATCCAATCTAATGTAACTACACACATAAACAGGGAATTAAAAAAATTACTTGTTTTTAAATGTTTTTATGAATTGATCTGCCAGCTATAAGAGCTAGAGCAGTTAGTTTCAATGAGCTCAATATAGAGAGACCACACAATCTCATGAATTATCAAGATTCCTCATTATCCGTAAATGCCACCGGTGTAGCTCTCTGAATGAGAATAGGGTCTGTCTCTCCACTGCGTCTTTTGGGAACAGAGCATCCAATTGCCATGGGCAGATGTGCTATAGGACATGAAATAATTACGGGCAGCTAAAAATAACGTGTGCCCATAGAACCAGCCAAATAATCTATTTCTTTTAATAGATACTATGGGAGAGTCACATTCCACGCATATTTTTGTTTGCAAATACCTACAATTCTATTAGAAACTGCAGTATAGCAATAAGGAAGCATGAGAGAGCTACTAAATGGTAATAGTTCACAAGAAGTCTGAGAGCTACATTTAGAGGACTGATGGAAAACAACAGTGCAGATATAGGTTTATATAGATTTTGGTACAGACGGGGAGAAATCCAGAGAACCAGTTGTAAAGATCTGACTGAGGCTGTTCTACACTGGCCAGGGCTATTTAAGAGGCCTGTCAAGATTCTTTTTTAAAAACAGGGCTATCCATTAGAGGAAACGTACATATTAATTTTAGAGATGACGATCCCTTCATCTGTATTTTATGGGCCAGTGTTGGGAAAGGGGGAAATGAGAGAGAAAAAAGGCAAAGTGTTTTCCAATTCAACCATCATCACTTCTCCTCACAAACCGACCTGGCTTTGTGTGGACTGTTTCATCCAGGCTCTCTGTTGCTAATACTGCTGGTACCACGTCTGCTTTCAGTTCCTCTTTTCCTTCAGATGTAGTCTCCTTACGAATAATGTTCATGTTTATGGTCCGTTCAACTTTGGATTTTGATGTTCGAAGAGTGTGCTTCAAGAAACGTGCTTTCAAGGCTTCTAATTCTTTAAATACATATTAATTACATTTCAACATGCAAATTAAATTAATTTGATAGCATTTAAAAGCATTGAGTGTTAAAGTTATATCAAGAGTAGGTCTTGAGAAATTTTTTTTTTCCAAAGGAAGTTAGTTAAAAACTCTAAATCTTTAATATTAAAATATTTGCAAAACCATTCTATTTGACTAATAAAACAATAAACCATTACAGAATATTTTTGCTGTAACTTATACTTAATTGGTATTAGCTAATATTAAATTACCTTACCATTGACTATGATTTATCCACAAGACTTCAATTCACTTCCAGTCTAGCCTTCCAGCCACCAAAATTTCTGGTAACATATTATCTAAACCCAGACTGATGGCTGACAAAAACACAGTTTCTTGGCAGAGATCAGTTTCCTGCATGCACAGAAGTAGCATCCAATCCAGACATCCTCTTAATATCTTCTAATACACAACAGATTTAATGGAATTATAAAATTCCCTAATCTTTTGCAATCTTTCCCTGAAACAAGGTCAACTATTTAATATTGATGAATAAATGCTCAGATTCCAGTACCTAAAAGACATTCAAAACATTCTTGCTACAGAAGTAAATTTTTGCTTGCTATCCAGCCTTGCCTTTTAACAAAATCAGTGGTAAACACTGGAACACAGGCCAGTTTTGTTTCCAGACAATTACTGCATGCCTTGTTTTGAATCAACCTGAAAAAAGTGCTCCCATGTGCTTTAAGTGCCAACATAATTCACTACAGCAAAATGGAAATAAATAATTCATCATTAAATAGTTTTCACTGAGCATTCCTTCAGGCTTTCAAATATTAAGGGCTCAGAACTTCCCTCATAAACATCAGCTGAAAGAAAATGGATATCGACATTAAGCAAAGAGTCCGTACTCATAAGAGACCGTGCCTGACTGTTCTATCACCTAAATATTTCTCCGAGATTTTTCCAGTTAAAGTCAGATTAAATCTACTTACTTGGAGAGATCTGACAGGATTACAACAATGAAAGTGATACCTTTATTTGAATCAGATTCATCGAGGTTTATAAAGGATTCATTGCCAGAGCAGATTCTTGGCTTGATGGACAGGTCTATTCCCAGTTCACGAAGTTTATCCAACTTGGACTTCCGCACTTTTTCAGGTTGGGCCACCAATCCAGGCCCCACTTGTTGGTTGCTTTTTTCACATTCTACGTCTGGTGCTGTTTCATCTCTTTGCTCAAGGGCATCTCCTCCAACTGCCAGAGGAATTTCATCCTCTTTTTGTTCACTACAATCAGTGCTTAGGAAGTTGGAGTGCTGCGGTTCTCCTGTATTATTATCAGTTGTTACAGTCCTAATTGCATGAGAATCATCACTGTCCTGCCTGGGCTTTTCAGCACAGTCCTCTGTCAAGTTCTTCCCTACATCAGCAAGAGGCTTGTTCACAGTAGTATCAACATCTCCGCCAAGGCTTGCTTCTGGTTCATTAGCTGCTGATTGATCACCTTCGATTCGCCCATCTTTGCAATCCGTGTTCAAGTTCTCAGTGTCTGCAGATTCTTCATTTAGGGATAGCTGGTATTTAGCGGACCTAATGAAGGCAGAAAAGAAATACATCACCCACAGCTATTGCGAAAGGGGAGAAGAGGTTGAGAACAAACTCCAAGAGAGAGAAATCATTTTCTAATTATTGTCACTAATGTGTAGGAAGAGGTGAAGGACAGAAGGCTGCAAAACTTCGTTTTGAGGACATAAGGAAGTGTAGAGCAGTGTAAAGAGTTTGTACCAGTTAGTTACATTATCACAGTATAAAATTCCTGAGAGATTTTGTGACAACAGTAGCTGAAGTATTTTACTACACATTACTCAAAAGAAGAAATAGTCCAAGTAAAATGTTGGGGTCCAGTCTAAACCACATTAAAGTAACTTTGCACAAGCTCGTTACTTCATCTGGAGTTACTACTAGGCCCTGATTACTTCAATAGTAAAACTGTGTTAGAGTGCAGCATTGCCTTATGTTGACAGTGACATACTCCTAATTTCCAGCTGTTCACAGAATTAAAGGAGCCTAAGAAAGTTTCTTAATAAAACTTCCCAGGCAAAGCAACAGCTAAAATTAAACCAGAAAAAAAGCTGTGACTGTACACAGAGCAGGTGTGTACATCATACAATGCCTACAGCATGCAAAAGCCTGGTTATCCTCAAAAGCAAAGCTGGGATATCCTCAAAATTTATGAAAAATTATGAGGAAGGTTTAAGTCCTTACTTCAGCAATGCCATGGCATTTCCTTGACATACTGGTCGAGGTCTACGCTTGAAGAAGTCATGAATGCTTTTGGTCTCAGGCACGTGATACGGGAGAGACACAGACGATTCTACCAGAGAAAGGAGGTGAAACAAAATTTAAAACATCATCCGAGGCATTTATTTGATATCTCTGAAATTCAAAGAAGCTCAACACAAGCATTGTGCAGCAAAGACAGCTGACTGGGCACAAACACCACAGTTAAACTTGAATACAGCAAACGCCGCTGTTTGGGAAAGCGTTCCAATGGCAACAGTCCTTAAGACCAAATTTGCAACATGTCCATGCATTCATTAGGAAATGAACTGTGATGTTAATATCAGCATGGCAGGACCAGTTTCAGTTTTATTACATGCCTACCAAGCTCTCTAAATATTGCACTAACTTTACACAAGTTTACAGGCTCAAGTGTTTGCACAATGATTTTTTTTTTCATTAGTTACAAAGATATCTTTTAACAGTTCCTTGAATAAAAATGGTCTTGCACCCTTCAACCCTAAATAACTCATGCTAGGTGAAAGAAGGCTCTAACCTTCCAGGTAAACTCTTTCAATTTCTCCCCTGAATTTCTTAATAGTTTATACCCCTCTACATACAAAGAATTTAAGTTTTACCTCTAATAAGTCGTTGGGTCTCACTATGGAGTTGTTTAATGGCTTCTTTACTTAACCTTGCTGCTTTCCGCTCCTTAAGGAAAGAAAAGAAAGGTTTCTGAAATCAGAAATCAAAATATGGGACTCTTCATCTATACTTTCTAAATCGCTTATTTTTCCCTTTCAAACAGAAAGGAGTCAGAATAAAGCAGCCAGTTAAAAAAAAAAGATTAAAAATAGCAAATCAGCAAAAACATTGGACAGCATGCATACAAAAAACATTTGAGTCACTATGGCAAACAACAGAGAGCTTTAAAGAGAAGACGACTTCACCTTCCTTTTTGGTTCTTTTAATACAGGTTCCTCGTTCTCATCATCAAATACATGTTTGTAGCCTTCACCCTCAGAAAACTGTTCTTTGTTCTACAGTGCATAAAAAGAGATGCATTTATTTGTCTAAATACACAGGCACTACCAAGGGCAAACAAGTCAAAAGTGAAAAATAATTGTACAGAATCATCACTGGTCAGCAAAATCAGCAAGTGTTCTCATAAACCAACACAAATTCCACATAATACTTATGGTAGATTTCCAAAGCTCCTACTGTAGCATTATCTGTATAACTCTGCAGGACAACGTCCCTCCACCTTTAAGAACAAAAAGCAGAGGACTATTCTCTCCTCTGTCCTAGCAGTAGAAGTGCACCATTGTCAAGGATTTTTAATACATGCACAAGTACAATACTTCCCACTAATAACCAATAATTTCGTACCACTATCAAATATTACCTTATATTTTTTCATTTTGTTTTTCACTGCCGCTCGTATTGATTCTATCGACTCTTCATCCTCTGGGGGGTAATCGTTTTCCTCTTCTAAGCCATTATCAAAAAGTTCTTTGTCATCAAGAAGACATCCACTGTCATTGAAAGGATACCTCTCACTGCTGTCTACCTGCTTGCCATAAGAATAAAGTGTAATTCATCGTGTAATTCATTTCAGAAGGTCCCCCTCAGTTCTTTGACATTAAGATTACTGTCAAAAGGTCTTGATGGAAGAAGTTAGAAAAAGTACGTGCCATCTTTAATCTAGCATCTTGTGTGTCCTGTAAGCCAGTCATATTCACTTTATGGCACTGCAAAGCTGATTCATGGAGCAGTGTTCCCTACCTCTATGGTAAGTAGGGAATTTCAATAATTACTGAAGACCAAAATGGCTCAGAGAGAATAACTTAACACTTGAAATATGCATTTTATAAATAGCAACAATACACAACCCCGCAAGCAGCCTTTTATTTAGACCAGAATTACAATTTGAAAGTAGTGCAAAGCTTCCTCCAGAAACGAGCACAGCAATGTAGAGAAAAGCTGAAATACCAATCAAAGCCGTTTGTGCACGTAATGAACCCCCAACGAACCCAAAGAACTCAGAGACTTTCTGCCCGGCTTAACACGCACTGATGTTAAGTCATCAAGCGTTCGGGTTTGTACTTTGCAGATGAAACTGGCAGACTGACACGGCGTGCAGCGGATCCCTGTGGTTACCACTCCTGCTGTAGGAATGTGGACCCTAGCAATGCTGAAGCATTGAAACACAATAACCAAATGCAGTAATAAATTTAACTTAGTTGAGAAAATATCTGAGATTTTCTGCCAAAATACATACCTCTGCTCTGGGCTTCTTTTCTTTTTTCAGCTGTTTAGTGGACTCAATTCTTCTCTGCTTCTCCTTTCTTCTTCTTGATTTTCCAACAGCTTTTTTTGCTGTCTCTCCTTCAGAATCATGTTTATGTTTTCTGTACTTCTTCCCAGATTTTAGGGGTCTCTCCTCTTCCAGCTCATTCTCAGGCAAGCCAGACTTTCTGCTTGTTTCAAGGTTTCCAATCTGCAATTGGTCACCAGTGTCACTGTCATCGCTGTCTAGCGGACCTTGGCGAATCCGATGAGATTTCTTGTTCCTCTGGGCAGTAATGCTCTCTTTTTCCTCTCCATTTTCCTTGTCTCCACCCGGAGTATCGTTCTGCACAAAAGAGCCACCATCCTCTCCATCTTCGCTCTCACTCTCCTGAAGCAGCTTCTTGCTTTTTGCTTTTTTACGTACAAAAATCTCTTCCTCTGAATCTGATAAAAATATATTAAAGAAAAAGAAATGATGCACACTACGGAGAGGAAAATTGCACAAGTTAATTAACAATCAATCAGTTAAAGTTATACATGTGTTAAATTTCACACGTCAACATCTAGAGCAAATCGGCTTGAACTGTTTTCAAAACCCAGTTCTCCCTGCAGTACAGTATATAATTGACCCAAATTGATGTTATAGGTTTTTAACCTTTAAAAAAAGGTAAAGCTGAAAATCCTTCACTGATACATTAGTGACTTGCCTTGAGACAGTAATAAAACCCACAGTAAGTAACTAAATAAGTACATAGGTTAAGCAAATCATAAAAAGAAAGGAAATAAGCAATTAAGAAACTCGCATCCCATTTAGTATTTCCCTTTCTATACCTCAAAAAATGCTTTTCAGAGATTTACAGACACCTGCCCACATTCTGAGCAACAAAAAAGGCAGTTTGGATTCATACCGGTCAAGCAATGAAAACTTCCTAAAAAGGCATTTATAAAACAAAAAATGCACCGTTGAAGGCAACGACCACCAGGCAGAATTCATGGAAATATTACAGACCTCTGTCATCAAGAGACGCTATCCCCTTGCTGAAGTGACCGGGAGAGGCTGTCTCACAGCTGCCCTGTCCGCTGTCAGAGTCACTATCAAGGGTTTTCTGCAAGTCTGAATTCAAATCTTCTAATGGAAACTATGAAGCAAAATAAAATTGTCCTTACTATGATAAATGTTGTTTATGTAGTAACGACTTTTGGTGTCTAACTTCATTCCAAAACCTTGGCTGACCCCTTACATACAATTATATACACATACATTATCGTTACATTTTAAGAATTAATCAGTATTTACATGAAGGGAGATTACACTACATCAACTTTTATTAGTATTTAACTATGCTTAAGGTGAGCTTGCACAAAAAAAAAAAAAAGAGAGAATCAACATACTGGCTGATGTCCACTGATTATTATCCAAAACCATTAGAATGCAAAGCATAATGAGAAAGGTAAAACTTTATTCTCCCGCATCCGCACTTCACCGAAATTAATTAAATAGGGACCAGAAGACACCTGTGGGAATTCTTTAGGAAGGATCGCCCACGACAAGGTGCCCAGGCCTGGTGCGCAGTGCAGGCACGCTGCGGTAGCGGGGCCCCTCCCGTGTCCCAGGACCCCCCCTCAGGGCTGACGCCCCCGGGCCGCCACAGGCCGGGCGCCACAGCAGCGCTGCAGGGGCAGCAGGCCAGCACGGCCGCCAGGACGCGGCCCGGTGCCGCAGAGGTGGCCCATGGCGGGCGGGCGACCGGCCGGGGAGGGACCACGGACACCCGTGGCGGGCGGGCGACCGGCCGGGGGTCACGGACACCGTCCCCGAGGTACGGCCCCGGGCAGAGCACCCCTCCCAGCATGCACCGCGCCCGCCCGGGGCCGGCACCGCCTTCCCCGCATGCACCGCGCCCACGGCCGGTCCCCACACCCCCCAGCATGCACCGCGCCCACGGGGATAGGCCGAGTACGGCCTTCCCAGCGCGCACCGCGGGCGGCAAGGCGGAAGGGCGAGCCGCCGGCTATGCTGGGAAGTGTAGTCCGCCAAGAGAAGGGCGAGCGCGCTGAGGGCGCGGTGCCACCCGAGCTCAAAGGCAGCCGAGGAGACGCCGCCGCCACCACCACCTCGCTCGCTGCCCCTCCCAGCCTTCCACCGCGCCACAGCCAGAGGAGCTCCACAGACCGCTGGCAGGCCGCGGGCTGTCACCGCCACCAGCAGCAGCCAGCCGGTTGTGCAGAGCGGAGCGGCAGGACTCACCTCAGCGGGGGCCGCCGCCGCCGCCGCCATGGCCTCAGCCTGAGACAGCCCCAGCGCTCCCGCCGCACGGCCGCGTAGGAAACCGCTTCGAGTCTTCGCGCGCTGCCCCAGTCCCGCCCAGCGCCGGAAACAGCCAACAGTTGCCCAGAACTTCCCCGGAAGCCCCACCCCTCGCCGCTTTATTGGGCGTTTTCTCCGCGTAGCCCCGCCCTCTCCGTCTGGCCCAATCATTGCTCGCGCTTCGAGGCCACCCGCACGCCTTATAAGCCCGCCCTGTGGCGGCGCCGTCGCTGCGGGCGGGCGCAGCGCTGCGGTGGCGGCTGAGGGAGGCCTGGGGCGCCGGGCCTGTCTGCGGCCGAGCGCCCAGGGAGCTGGGCAGGTGCGCACGGCCCTCCCGGTGCGGCACTAGGCTGCGTGGGTGCCCCAGGGGTCTGCGGCCCCAGCCCGGCCCCCTGAGGTCGGGCCAGGCCGTGTCCCAGAAGGGGCGGTCACTGTGAGGGCAGCCCGGCCCTGTCTCCAGAGTCAGCGTGAGCTAACACCAGCCTCTGGTGCTGGGTCAGCGGGGGAGCCCGCAGGCCTGCTCCCGTGCATCTCGCAGGCGTTTGCTAGTCGGAGTGCAAAAGCCTTCCCCTTGTGATCGGGACCGGTGAGCACAGACAAGTCTGAGCAGAGATAACTCGCACCTCAACTCGTTCCTCTACGTCTGCTCCATCTAAAGTGCCACCGCCACGTAACGCCACCAAGCCTGCAGTGTGTAGGGCCCCAGTTCTGCCAAAGAGGGAAAGGATGGCAGGTTGGGCTCAGCCCTCATGGGCGAGAGGCTTTGCCAGATCTGTAGGAAGTAACGGAAAAACACAGAACGGTTTGATCTGGCTTAAGCGGCTGCGATGTGTGTCCCCTCTCTTTTCCCTCCCCAGAACTTGGAATTTCTAGGGGTGTTTGCAACCCGCTTCCTGCTGCTGACAGCTGGAGGGAGAGCAGCGAGCTGGGGCGAGCGTCGGCGACCTTGTTCTGGACTAGAGTGACGGAGTTTGGCACTTTTTCATCATGAGGTTTGTTCTGTAGAACACAGTGCTACAGTCATGTTTTCTTCTTCCAAGTCAAACAGCAGTCACCTGCTGTCACTGAAGGCAAGCCCAGAAAAAAAGTATGTGTTCTGGAGCGTTTGGTACCAGTCACAGCGTTGTGGGGGATACAGAGCAGGTGGACTCGTCGTTCCGCTCTAGCCGACAAGTCTGAGAATGGGGGAAGTGAGGAAAGCAAATGTCCACGAAACACACTGCAAACATCACAACGCAATCCTGGTTTCCTGTAGCTGCTACAGGAGCTACAGTAATTTAATAATTACTATTTAGTAACAGGAGAGACATGCTGGCTCTACAAAAACACCATTAATCCATATAATTAAGATATTGTCTCTAACCTACTAGATAGAGTCAGAGAAAAGAGAAAAAACAATCCTAAATTTTAGTAACAAATGAAATTACCTGCTTTTAAAAAAGGGTATTCGCTTTTGTGAATAAAGAAAACCTCGGAGTCGTTAGACCGCTGTGCCAACATAAACAAAACGTATTCAGCGAGTATTTCAGGCCGTCTGCCCTTTTTCTGCAGAACACTGCGTTCTTTGCTGAAGAAGCACTTAACTGTGCAGACCTTTGCTTCCTGACGCTGTTCTCCAACTGGTAGCTGGCAATGCGAAAAGGGCGGTGGCATCGCGCTATAAATTCCTGGAATTTGGGGACCTTTCTAGGTAGTCTGCCAGTAAAAAAAAAAAGCTAGCAAAGAGTTTATTGGACTTACTTAAGGCTGTAATCTTATTGCTATGTTAGGAATAGTTTTGAGAGGCAGGTGGCAAGAAAAAGGTGGCAAAAAGATTAGCGACTTGCCATACTGGGTTTTTTCTGACCAGAGTTCTGTTACTCGGACCTGGCACACAAAGGCAGTCTCAGGGAACAGGTAACTCCTGGTAGATGCTTGCTGTCAAGGAGATTCTAAACTAAATTCAAACTTTTTTTAGCACTTGAGAAGTATCATATTAAAACATTCATTTTTTTAAAATAAAAAGCCAGTTTATGAATCTCTTTTTTACAAAATAACATACTCCTTCCACAACTTCTGGCAGGTGAGGTGTTTAGAAGCAAATCTTCAGAACTACGCATTTCATAACTGTTGTCTGTCATAACCAAATTAGGTCTTCCCCCTGGAAACACGTACCTGTTTTCAATATATGGGAGGGCTAACGTATAGAAATAAGGTTCTGACCGCTTTGGCAGTCAGGATGCCTCCATGTGTACGTAATGTTTATCAAGTTAATTGCTCTGCTGACTTTTTTGAATGTAAAATGCATTAAGTATAGGCTTGAGTTGTCATACTCAGCATCTTACAGGACCAAGCCTTTGTATTGCAGATTTCTCGAGGCAGAGATTGTATCTTTGTTTTTTTTAAAGTACTATTTGCGTAGCCCTACATATATGTTTTTTTATACATAGATATGCTGAATAATAGCATGGAAATGTTGCCCAACATCATGGGGTTTTGTTACTGGTCTTGTAAAACTGGTGTTTCCCTTAAGTACTCATCAGCTGGTGTCAGGCAATTATATGAGAATCTCCGATTTAATTTCATTTTAAAATAGGTTTTTGATGTTTCAACTTGGCAAATATCAATCACGCAGGTTAAAAAAGGCAAATAAAATGGACTCAGCATTTATTATTTATAAAATGTTTTGACTTCTGCCCTTCTTGTGAGTCAGCTGAGAATTGTTGGCTAAACAGAACCCGAGGGGCGTGCAAGGGAGCAGCTCGCCAAAATAGCATAAGCTGCTTAAAAAGGCAAAAAGTCAGTACGCCCCTTATTTAAGGGCACTCAGCCTGAAACGTTGGCTTTTTTAAAAAAGGCAAATTTATTGTCTGTCAGCCCATTCCCTTGCCGGTGCTGGTTGAAACCCAGCCCAGGGGACCCTCTCTGACAAGAGGGGAACGAGGGGGAGCGACCGAAGCGGGCGCAGGGGCTGTGGCGAGGTGCGCCCCAAGAGCCAAATGCCCCGACCGGTGGGGCACCAGCCGGTTCCCTGCCGCCGGTGCTTTCCAGGCAGCTGGTGGGTGCTGTCCCACGATGGCTATCGATCTCCCTGCCACCTACCCGCTGCTGGGCGGTCAGCGATCGCTGCCCCTCGCAAGCCAGGCCCCGCTGCCTTGTGCCCGGGCTGCCTTGTGCCCACAGAACGTCTCAGGGGACGTGCTGGTCCTGGTTACGGCCCTGAGGTGTTCCATGTCCGCTGGTTCACCTGGCTTTTACAAATGCTGTTTTTTCAGGTGTTTTCAATCGCATTAGGGCTGTTTAGCTGGTACAGGAAGTCATTCAGGCTTTAATTAATTAAGCTGGGCAAGTTCCCCATTTCGGGGCGCTACCGAGGGTGGAAACTGGAGCGGCGTGGCTGCGGGCCGGCCCCGCGGCGGAAGGCGCCCGCGGAGCCGCTGTCTCGGAGCGTGCCCGAGCTTTCGGTCCCCGCTCGGTTAATTATTAAACCTGCGCAGAGATGCCGGGTTGTGGGAGGGGGGTAAAAAACGAGGGCCGCTCCCCCGGGCACGGGAACCGGGGCAGCCCCTCCCGCCGCCCCTGAGGCGGCTCCCTGAGGCGAGGGGCGGGGCGGGGCCGCGCGCGGGAAGCCGCTGCCGTCACCTGTTGCCGCCGCGGGGCCGCGCCGGCGTCGAAAGGGTGCGAGCGGCGTGCGCGCCCCCGCCGGTAGGGGGCGGCGCGCGTGCGCGAGCCGGCGGTGCCGGGCAGCGTGGAGGGGCCTCTTCCTCCTCCTCCTCCTCCTCCTCCTCGCCCGGGCGGCCGGGGGCGCGCGCGGGGGGAGGCGGCGCGTGCTGGCGGCGGCGGGGGCGCGCTCGGGCTCGGCGGCGGCGCAGCGGGGGGATTGTTTGCGCCGCCGCTCGGGGAAGCGGAGCGCGGGGACCGCTCCCCGCCGCGCCCCCCCCTCCTCCTCCTCCCCGCGCCCCGCCGCCGCCCCGGTTCCCGCGCCGGGCCCCCACCCCGGAGCCAATATTCCCGAGATCAAGCGTTACGCGGCGGCGGCGGGGCCGGCGGCGGGGCCCGGGGCGGTCGTCGGGGCCGGGGGGGACCGCAGCGAGGCCGCCGCCGCCGCCATGGAAGCGCTGGGACCCGGTGAGAGCCGCGGGGGCGCGGGGAGGGGGGGGCAGCCCGGGGCGCGGGGAGGAGGGGAGAGGGGGGGGCAGCCCGCGGCGCGGGGGCCCGACCGGCCGCGGCCTGGCGGGTGGCGGTCAGCGCCGGCCCTGTCAGGCGCGGGCCCGGCTCCGGGCGCGGTGGAGCCGTGTCAGCGGGGGGAGAGAGGCCGCGGGCCCGGCCCGGCCGCGGCGGGGGCTGCCCCCGCCGTCCTCGGGCGTTCGCGGCCGGGCCGGGCCGGCAGCCACCGCGGCCTGGGGCGGGCGGTCCGGTCTGTGCCGCAGGCCGGGCCCGGCGGGCCCCGGGGCCGCTGGTGACCCCGCAGCAGGCCTCCGGCGGCGGGCTGACACGCGAGCGGGCTCGGAGGCGTCTTGGCAGCCGCCGGGCGCTTTCCTTTAAAGAGGAACTGCAGCAGGGCGCTAAACTTTCCGAGGAGACTCGCGTGTGCCCTTGCAGGCCCTGCTGAACAGGGTGCTGACCGCGGTGGAAGTTTTCTGCCGGGGCTGTCGGGTGCCTTGACCCTCCCGAGAGGAAACAGGACATGGGCACGGCTGGGCTCTGGCTGGCGAGTGAACAGCGGTAGCGAGGCGATGGGGAAGCGGCCGTAGGGCTCTAGATGTGCCCGGGAATGTGCTCCCTGCACACGAGTCCTGTGAGCTGTACAGTAAGAAGTTGTATTTTTGACAAGAAGCCATTACTAAAAATTTAAGGTGATACTTTCTGAAAATACGGATGTTATTTATTTTTTTAACAAACTTCGGTTAAATATTAGTGGTATTTTGCAAGTGGCGTTTTCCTACTTGTGTCTTATTCTATGATTATTCTTCTGTCAAATGTCTGCAAGATGTATTTCTTGACTGAAGTGGTCTGCGCATCTTACCCATCAAGTTCCTGTTCAAACTATTGGTATAATCAAAGTAGCGTTAATTTTGGTGTGATAGGAAATGTTTATTGACGCAAAGGTGCAATTCCAGAAGAATCCAGATTTTAAGATAGGGGAGGACTGACTTGGAGAGCCTGCTGTATGTATATGTGATGTAGCGCGTCCTCTCTGACTTCCAACTGTAGAAGTAGATCCTCTTTTAGTTTTGTAAAACTGCTTCCTGTCTGAAGTAACTTGGCTGAGGGCGCTTAGTACGTGAGCGACACGGAGTAGAAGAAATTAAAAGACTAACAGCACATACAACCCGAGTCAGGCCGATCAGGTAAAAATCCTGATAAAATCAGTGTGACTTGCAGGGCAGCCTGGCTTCCACTGGGAAAACAGTTTTTAGCTTATTCTCTGCAATCCTTTGAGAAATAACTTTAGAAAGGAGAAGATAGAAGTTTTATCTCCTTTGATCAAAACCGACTGAGGTCAGCGTTGCCATGCCTCTTTACAAAACTTGTCAATACTGAGGGAGGAAAATGGGTAAATATAGTTGTCATTTAATCTCTTGAGGGAGGTCAGTGCCTGCACTTACTTCAGACTAATTAGCACGGGATTAATGGATCATCTCTAGTATCCAAATAAGCACAGCAAATTTTGATTGCCCTTGGTGATTCATGCTTGTCAAGACAGCTGTAGTTTTTTAAAGTACTAACTGTACCCCACAACCGGTTCAACTACGGCATTGCGAGCTCCTCCTGGACGCATCGCGATTAGTCAGGCGGGGGCAGAGCCAGCGATGTGTTGCGTGGGATGTCTGTGGCCCCGGCAGCCACCCTGCTACTGCAGCTTTGGGGAGCTGGTGTGTCAAGTGGGCTACAGCTGCTTACATGCTCAAAGTGTTACTTCTGCTTAAAAATATCCCGGGGTTAGTGTCCTCAGATTGGTGCTTTTAATTGGTAATGTAATAGCCATTGGATGGCTTATAAACCTGGTGTAGAAGGCTCCTTAGATTTGGTCCTGGGTTTAGGTTATGATTGTGTTAAAGTTTATTGCTGCACCCTGAAGTGTACCCAAGTATGAGCTTCATCCTCCCACAGCTTATCTACTTCTCTTACGTCCTGGTATAAACTGTGAGCCTTTGACTTAAATGGATGCTGGCAGGTTGACACAGTCTTATGATACTAAATTTGCCCGAAGTTTTACGATTGCTTTATTGTTGCGTTCTTGCATTGTAGTACTTTTCCCCCCCTCTCCTTTGCTACTCTACAACAGAGGGAAGAAACTCTGATCACACTAAGCACTGGCAGATATAGACAAAACCCATGAAAATACACCAATTCAATTTGCTTTATGTGTAGTGTCAACTGAGGCTGTGATAGATTTAAAAAAAAGTCTGTTTAATCTTGTTAACATGGTATCTCAGATCTTAACACTTTGAGGAAGTTAACTAAAGACTTAACTAGAGACTAGCTTGCATGTAAGTACTCTAATAATTTCCTCCTTAGAACTGTTCCTGGAGCTCTTAGTTTTGTCCAAGTAAATTATCTTCTCCACATCTGTTAGGAGTCTATACCTGTCTTTATGCTTTCTCCTTTACTCTTCTTCTTAGAAGAAAGCCTAAACCTTTTCTCATTCCTTTCTTCATGTTGGAATTTTAAATTGGCTGAGATTGTGCTCTAGGGGAAAAGTGTTTCACTATTAACAGAAGTGATGTGTTCGTGATGTAAAGGAAACGATTAAACTGTTTTAGCTTAGATCCAACACAGAAATATGTTTTTAGTTTAGTTTAGAATAAAAATATCCCTTACCCTTTTCCAGATAATAACAATTTTCAGATAAAAATTGGGGATGTATGTCCTAAGTTATGCCAAGAGTGACAATCATTAACATCTGAACTTTAAGCCTATAGTGCAAATAATGAGAAAGTGTGGCTTGTGTGGCTGTTGGCTAGTTCTAGAAATGGTGGTAGGAATGTATTTAACTTTACATTATATAAAAATACATAATAAGTAGATGGTTGCATTCCATCTCAGGACTCTGTCAAGTTCATCACCACAGTCATGAATAAATGTCACTACAACTTTGAGAAGGGATTGTGGCACTAACCTATATATGCTTTAGGGAATGCTTTTTTTACCTGGGAGTTCCGAGCAGCTGGAAGGCTGTGAGCCACTTGGAACACCTCCATTTGCAACCTCAGAAAGCTGCTTAAGATTTCTTTCTGCCCTGTCAGAAAGTCAGCTAAAGTACACCTGAAAGGCTACTGCGCTGAGTGATCAGTTACGTCTCATACATATTTATTTGACTTCCCTAGGGCCCCCGGCAAGCCTTTTCCAGCCACCCCGTCGCCCAGGCCTAGGAACTGTTGGGAAACCTATCCGCCTCCTAGCCAATCATTTTCAGGTTCAGATCCCCAAGATTGATGTTTATCACTATGATGTAGATATCAAACCAGAAAAACGCCCCCGAAGAGTGAACAGGTAAGAGTTGCTTAATAAAAAAAATTTAAAAGTGTATATGCCTCAATTTAAGGAAACTACATCCTAGAAATTCTTCATCTGCTAAAGGCCAGTGTATGTTTGTACTATGGTTAGCACTTGCTTTTCAGTGAACTATAATATAATATTCTCCTTATTTTTATTAAGATGTTTTGCAATTGGCCTGTACTCTGGAAGGCTCTAGGAAATGTACTAAGCATTAAACTACAGCTGTTTTTATTTTCCAGTCTACAAGTGAATGTCCCTGGTAATTGTTCCATAGTCTATATTACAAAGGTGTGTTAGCAGCCAAGGGGAGGGAATTCAGCTTGCAGACTGACACCAACGTTTTAGGGTCTGTGTGTGGATGCTTTGTCAGTAGAATCAATCCACAGAGCACCCCCACTCGCCCTAACGTAGATGCTTGCATTTGCTCCGGTGTTTGAACAGCTCTTCAGATTCTGCCGCCTGTTTTGGCTGTGTCTCTGCTGACAGTACGGATACCTGCCTTGTGTGTAGACACCTCTATGCTGAAACTTAGGTGTCTCAGTCTGGAGGTGACTTGGGTATACTCTGGTGCATTGTTGTTTCTCCTACCTTGCTCGCTTAAGAAAATGTGAAAAAGGAACTTTAAACTGTAATCCACTGTAAAATCCACTGCTGGATTTTCTGTTCTTCAACCTGACTCGATAAATCCATCTGTAGAGAGGTGGTGGATACTATGGTGAGACACTTCAAGATGCAGATATTTGGTGATCGGCAGCCTGGATACGATGGGAAACGGAACATGTATACTGCTCACCCATTACCTATTGGCCGGGATAGGGTAAGTGTACTATAAGCAGTTTTAAGTTTCAGTGGGACAACTGTTACAGTGTCATTTGAAACGTGTTCTTTTATTGACATAAACCCAAAATACTGTCTCACATATTAGTATAGTGTTGGAAATGACAGGCAGTGCTAGTCAGGGATCTCTAGGAATTTATTGGTATTTTACTGAAGTTTGTCTTCTCTGGGTTTCTAATTCCCAGCTCTTTAGTTGGAGAATTTGTCAGTGATGGTGTGAATTAGTATGTTGTGCCCTTTCAGCTGCAAGTAGTTGTTTTTTTTTTTCCCCACCCTGATAGAAACTTCCTTTTTCTCTGTTCTAACCCTTGTTCTGTTGCTAAATGATAAAGTAGTTGTAGATGACAAATACACTGTTTTGGTTTGGCTGCATTGTTGAGATACGTCCTCCTGTTCCGTAAGAACGTGTGGCACGAGTACTGTCAACAACTGGATCAGCTGCACTGGCCCGTTGCGTCCTGGGCCGTGCTCACCAGCACCCTGGCTCTAACAAATTGCCATCTCTATTAACCAGTCCTGATACAAAACGTAACCCCTGTCTACTCTTCTCCCCAGGGACCTGGTTATTGCTGGTACAGTGCCATGAGGAATATGTAAAATGAGTTCACATTTATGCTTTGGACTGATGGTGTGTGAGAATAATCATAGAATCATAGAATAGTTTGGGTTGGAACGGACCTTTAAAGGTCACCTAGTCCAACCCCCCTGCAATGATCTCAAGTACCGTGCTAGACCTCTGAGATTTGTGTTTCCCAGTGAGTCTTCTTTTTGACCAAAAGGGGTTTTTTTGCCATCCTGTTTGATTCACAAGACATCTTGCTATTAATTGGCTGACAAAAAAAAACCTCTCAGTTTTCCAGAGCTTTGATGTCACCATACTAATTACTACTTAAAATTTAGACTTAAAGATACCTCACACTAGTTTCTCAGATGAATAAATTACAAGCTTTCAAAATCCTAGGGAAACCAATTGTAGTATTTTAAGAGAATTACTCAAACTAATCGTCAAAAATATAGATTCAAAGGATACCTAGGAGAAAAATGTAACGTTGCTCAGTGTTGTGATAGTCTGCAATCCATAACAAAAGTGTGTGCTTAATTCTCTTCTGTGCCAGGTGGATATGGAGGTGACACTTCCAGGAGAGGGGAAGGACCAGACATTTAAAGTATCCATTCAGTGGGTGTCAGTCGTCAGCCTTCAGTTGCTGCTGGAAGCTCTGGCAGGGCACTTGAATGAAGTTCCCGAAGATTCTGTACAGGCACTTGATGTAATCACACGGCACCTTCCCTCCATGAGGTGGGTACTTTCGGTGCCTTCCTGACTGGCTTAATCTTGTATCTGTCTTCACGTTTATATTAGTTATTACTTGCTGCTATTCTACTGCTATTACACTTGCCTATGGTAGAAGGGATGAGGGATGCAGTTGTGTAATTCAATGCCTGCCTTACAAATTTGCACTAGAATAGGGAAATCCGATCCGAACTGAGGACTTGTATCTGCTGGTCATGTTTCTAACAGGAATTTGCTATAGCCTTTCCAACTGCACTGTTGGTAAAGGCTTTGTATGCTTGCCATAAGTTAGCTCTAACAGTTCTAACGTACTGTAGAAATTTACTGTACTTTTAAACACTATAAGCATGAATGTAAAAAGGTGCATCAGAAAGGAATGATCAAAGTATTAATTTTTTATTTTCTTCAGGTACACTCCTGTGGGTCGCTCCTTTTTCTCCCCCCCTGAAGGCTATTACCACCCCCTGGGAGGCGGCAGGGAGGTCTGGTTCGGTTTCCACCAGTCGGTCAGGCCTGCCATGTGGAACATGATGCTCAACATTGATGGTACGGAGGAAATTCTGTCTCACTAATGAAACGGAGTTCTGGCTGCTTCTAAATTAAATGTCCTAATTTTTTATCTTAGTGTCAGCAACTGCTTTCTATCGTGCCCAGCCTATCATTGAGTTCATGTGCGAGGTCTTGGACATTCAGAACATCAACGAACAAACCAAGCCTCTTACGGACTCCCAGCGTGTCAAATTTACCAAAGAAATCAGAGGTAAAGGCTTGTTCTAGAGCTGCTGCAACAAAATATGGAAACCTGCTCATATTACGTTGTAATGAAAATGTGCAAGGCACTTGGGAAGCTGGCCTGTTCCTTTTTGCCCTCATCTTTCTCAAAGGTGACTCCTATGTCTGAATTTATTTAGATGACTTTTGTGTTGGGTTTTCAGGTCTAAAAGTAGAGGTTACCCATTGTGGCCAGATGAAGAGAAAATACCGAGTTTGCAATGTTACTCGGCGACCAGCCAGTCATCAGACGTATGTATACAAGCACTTTCTGACAATTTTTAGAATCTTGAACCTATTAGATATACTAGCTGTATTGTTTATGCAAGAATAGTTGAATCTGGAGGTGAAGCAGCTGTGTGGCTTTACAAGACTGTTTAGTCTTAGTGGAGTAGAGGACTAGTGCGGGTTTAGACCACTGCTTTATTTCCTTCAACACAGGAAAATGGAAGCTGTAGCCTGACTTTTAAATATAGTTATCAAAGGCTATAATTTTTAAAATAGCTATGAAAAATTCAGTATATAGTCTATAAAATCTTTCCATAAAGAAGAGATCCAGTAGCTAAGGAAAATAAATGTTTCCAGAATTTCTAGTCTGGAATAGATTTTTCCATACCATTTTTTCCTTTTTAAAAAAAAAAAATCTTGAAAAGTCTAACCAGAACAAATGTCCTTTTATAGGTTTCCTCTGCAGCTGGAAAATGGGCAGGCTATGGAGTGTACAGTAGCTCAGTATTTTAAGCAGAAGTACAGTCTGCAGCTAAAATATCCTCACCTTCCCTGTCTCCAAGTAGGACAGGAACAGAAACACACATACTTACCGCTTGAGGTAAGAATCTAACTTTCTCTTGAATTGCGGCACATCCTCTGTTAAACGGTGTCACGCCACCTCCCGCTGTTCCTGTGTAGGTGTGTAACATAGTGGCAGGCCAGAGATGTATAAAGAAGCTAACAGACAATCAGACGTCGACTATGATAAAAGCAACTGCAAGATCTGCACCAGACCGACAGGAAGAAATCAGCAGATTAGTAAGTGTTTTTTCCAGCTAAACAGTCTGCGTTTGTCACTTCTTACGGCTCTTCCAGAGGCATTGTAGCATATGTAATATCTGCAGTTCTTGGTCATTCTGCTTAAGTTAAATCCGACTTCTTTAAAACAAATCCTTTTAAACAGAAAACCTATTCATGGCAAAGAGGACAGAGCCACCTGAAGCATTAGGTGTAGTTGCATAAATACTTTTTTTGTCACCAGGTGAAAAGTAACAGTATGGTTGGTGGACCTGATCCATATCTGAAGGAGTTTGGTATTGTTGTCCATAATGAAATGACAGAGTTGACAGGCAGAGTTTTGCCAGCACCAATGCTGCAATATGGAGGCAGGGTGAGTTTTCCACATCTTGTAAAATACCTTGTCCTGAGGTTATTTAAATGCATTAAGTGTTCCCTGTGTCTTCTCATAAGGCTTCCTTTGTATGAGCACTGTTTGGCTATGGTCAAAACAAAGCAGCATTTTATTTTTAATTTGCTTTTGGTTTTTACCTAGAACAAGACTGTGGCCACGCCAAACCAAGGTGTGTGGGACATGAGAGGGAAACAGTTCTATGCTGGCATTGAGATTAAAGTTTGGGCTGTTGCCTGTTTTGCTCCTCAAAAACAATGCAGGGAAGACTTACTAAAGTAAGTATAGTCAGGATACTTATTTAAAGGGTTTTTTTCCTCATATTTCTGAAAGGTGATATGCCATATAAGTTGATTTTAACGCATCTAATAGTAAAAAGAGGAAATGACAGTTCTGCAGTGTCTTAAATATTTACGGTTTGGGAGGAGGCTGTGACAAAGTTCATAACCTAATTGGCCAGCTAGGAAAAGCATTAATTCCCTTACCGCTGAGGCTGTGTTTCCTGCTCTGGAGACTGCATTCCGCTTGTGTTCTGTTGTTTTTACAAATAACTGATGGTGGTTGTTCATTCTAAAGCCTGAACTGTTTTTTTTTCTGAAGCTTTACTGCCTCCCAGGCAACATAACGCCACATTTTTTCCCCTGTCCTTCAAATTACTCTACAGAATCCTAAAGGTAGAGGTTGAAACGTTTGGCAAAAATCATGGCTGCAATAATGCTCAGATAAGTTTGGTGGATGAGTAAGAATCTACCAGAGCATCAGTATTAGTATGGGAATCTGCCTTAGAATGTTCAACTCAAATATATGTTTGTTTCCCCAAGACTTCTAAAATTACAGAAACAGAGGCTTATGAAATGTCCTCAAATAGGATTAGAATCCTATTAGTTTCTTGTAGTGATAGAATTGCTAAAAAAGAATTACTGTAGTGCCAAATTGGAAGTGCTGTGAAATAGCTGCAATAGCTTAGATCTTGTTGATAAAATTAACGGCAAAGTGAAACAGCCAGGACAAATCCATTTATATTTCATTTACAGGAGTTTTACAGATCAGCTGCGCAAGATCTCCAAGGATGCGGGGATGCCGATCCAAGGCCAGCCCTGTTTCTGCAAATACGCCCAGGGTGCAGACAGTGTGGAGCCCATGTTTAAACACTTAAAACTGACTTATGTTGGTCTGCAGCTGATCGTGGTGATTCTACCCGGAAAGACGCCTGTGTACGGTATGGAGAAGAGGCTGTAAAGCATTAATTAGTTGTACGGCAAGTGGGCATCTTATTGTGCGCTTCAGTGGTAGGAAGGAGACAGAGCAGGCAGTATCTTCCATTTAAAAGGTGGTTTTGGAGATGGGTTTATCAGGCCTGATTAGAGTACTTGTGTATGATCAAAGAGCAAACTGAATTAGGATAACATTTGGGAAAAAAAAAAAAAAGAGAAAGCAGATGGAACTACTGACTGGTCAGGTAATTGGAACCACTAACTTATTTTTCTGTCACAGCTGAAGTAAAGCGGGTTGGTGACACTCTTCTAGGAATGGCCACTCAGTGTGTTCAGGTAAAGAATGTGGTAAAAACCTCACCACAAACGCTGTCCAACCTGTGTCTGAAGATAAATGCAAAGCTTGGAGGAATCAACAATGTGCTTGTACCTCATCAAAGGTGAGATTAAATCTAAAGCTCTCCTTGAAGTCTGGATTGTCAAGCAAAACGACGTCATTTTGTTTTGTTTGCTAAAATGATACTTTTCAAAATATTACATGCTTTAGAGATACCCACAGTCTGAAGTGGACAGAGAAGGATGCTTCTGCTTTCAGAATCTGCCTAGTAAGCCCTGTGCCGAGGATCTTCTCTAGTGTTAGAGCCATCCAGCAGTGTGTGTGAAAACAAGCTCACAAAGGCTTTTTTTCCTCCCCATGTCTCTTTTTCCTGCCTTTGGGTTTGCTCAGTCTACCTTTTCCTCTTGCCACCTCCTTAAGCATACTGTATTTCCTTCCAAATTGAAAGAAAAGGAGTGAGGACGAGTGACTTGTGATAAATGCTTGTACCTTTGTCTGCCTTTGGTCCTTTCCTTTTCACTTTCTGTTCTCTCTGGACTGTAAGAGCTTGAGGCAGAGAACTTCATCCTTAAAGATTCTGACAGGGTTTTAGTCCTGTTGAATGGTTTGGATATACCTTCCTCAGTTGTAATGTGTTGGGTTTTTTTTCCCTCCTCACCCCCCTTCTTTGTACTGTTATTATTTATTATTTAATAAACCTTAATCGTATTAAACAGGCCCTCGGTGTTCCAGCAGCCAGTGATCTTTTTGGGAGCAGATGTCACTCACCCTCCTGCTGGGGATGGAAAGAAGCCTTCCATAGCTGCTGTGGTAGGCAGCATGGATGGCCATCCTAGCCGCTACTGTGCTACGGTGCGCGTGCAGACCTCCCGTCAGGAGACCTCCCAGGAGCTGCTGTACAGTCAGGAGGTGATACAGGACCTGACCAATATGGTGCGAGAACTATTGATCCAATTTTACAAATCCACTCGTTTCAAGCCCACAAGGATCATTTACTACAGAGGGGGAGTATCAGAAGGACAGATGAAGCAGGTATTGTCTAATGATTTCTTGTGGCTTGTGAAAAGGGATTGGCCCTTGAAAATATATGTATTTATGTGGATTGCATTTGTTAAGGGGACGATTAATAGTTTCTTTGAGTTTTTGTGGGCAAGCGCAATGTACGGTTACCCTGTCTGATCAGGTTCCTTACGAAGTGGCATTTGTACATGAAAAAAATGAAAATATTATAGGTACTGAATTCAGCACCTAATAGTTAAATCTTCTACTTCTAGGTAGCTTGGCCAGAACTGATAGCAATCCGGAAGGCCTGTATTAGTTTGGAAGAAGATTATAGACCAGGAATAACCTACATTGTTGTGCAGAAAAGGCATCACACCAGACTATTCTGTGCTGACAAAACTGAAAGGGCAAGTAATGTTGACTACATAAGAAGGCGGTGATGGCAGCAGGAAAGTAAGATTGTTTGGTTAGGTGGGGTGGTATCCATCTTGCCCACTAAAACTGAATTAATCTGTACGAGCAGTAGCAGTTCTGTGCAGTAGCATGCTTTCTCTACCAAAATAACCAGTTCCTCCCCTTTTTTATTGCTCTAGGAACAGCTTGTTCCCAGCCCCTTTTGCAGTAGGCGTACTCTATATCCCTGTATTTGTGTATCTGGAGCTATAGTCTGGGATTCCTGACTATAAACTGAACTAGTTGTTCAGTTTGTTGCCTGTTCTGTCTCTAGATGCATCTGTGAGATTTGCCTATGGCACAAATCCACAAGCCAGCTAAGGAACCTTCTTTAGGAAAGTCCTTGATGTCAGGTTTGCTTGAAAAATACAGATCTCTGGGGTGTGAGTGCAAACAAGGGTGTGAAAGAAATCTATTTCAGCAAACCTGCGTTTTCAGATCCGGAATGACTTGTGTAGGCTTGATCCCACTCTGCAATTTTAATGCTACTGGCAAGTATTTTATTTGTCTCTGACACACCAGTTGGATTTGGTGAAATTTCTAAAAATGAACTCACAGAGAACATTTTCATTCCTCCTGTGTAAATGACCTGAGTATTTTTCCACCTTTTTGAGCAGTAAATTCCCAAACAGCTTTGAGTAGAACCTACCTTAGGAGGTATTTTTGGGTCACTTCCAACAAAACCCATGGGCTAATAATAAACTTTCCTCAATAGGTGGGTAAGAGCGGCAACGTACCAGCAGGCACTACTGTGGACAGCACGATCACACATCCTTCTGAATTTGACTTTTACCTCTGTAGCCATGCAGGAATTCAGGTAACGTTTCAGCTCTGCTGTGCTCAGGCTACGGGACTGAATCCTTACAGTTGTCCTGATGAGTAATGTCGCTTCTATTTATAGCTTGGCAGACTTAGAGTTGCGTCAGTTCAGTGCCCGTTTGGCACTTACCTTCTATCAGTGCATTGAGGAGTACAGCCTTCGGGTACCACCTCTGTTTTTGTTGATGCTCTCCAGCTGACTGCTCATCTGTTCTCCACAGGGAACCAGCCGGCCCTCCCACTATCAGGTCTTGTGGGACGACAACTGTTTTACTGCAGACGAACTACAGCTGTTGACGTATCAGCTGTGTCACACGTATGTCCGGTGTACGCGATCTGTCTCTATTCCAGCTCCTGCATACTATGCCAGGCTGGTGGCGTTTAGGGCCAGATACCATCTTGTGGACAAGGATCATGACAGGTAAGGAACTGTGCCTCGTCGTCTTCGTAACCAGATAACGGACCTGAATGATACGCTGCTTGGCCCAATCGTTCATGGTTCTCTGCATGGTTCTGCACCGTGGTTCACGGTATGTGTCTGCGTTTTTACAGTGCTGAAGGCAGCCATGTGTCAGGACAGAGCAATGGCCGCGATCCTCAGGCGCTGGCAAAGGCGGTGCAGATCCACCACGATACTCAGCATACGATGTATTTTGCTTGAGAGCATCTGGGAAGATGAGGCAAAACCAACAACCCATGCAGTCCTGAAATGTTTTGAATGCCTACTGCTATGGCTAGGGCCCAGTTTATTTCAGACTGCCCACTACCAGCAGCTCTGAACAGTCGCACTGAATCTGTACTTCACAGCAATGTCTGATGCACCAACACAATTGAGCCATTTGTTTCATTATTTTATGTAATAGAAATTCATAGACTGTCTTTTCTGATGCATTGGACTGAATTTTTACCTCAAAGCGCAAAAGGCTGATCATCCTGAAATTTTTAAAGGACTTGGCATGAAAGGTTTCTATTGAATCTTTTGCTAGCTATCATTTTTAAGTTATCTTCTCATCCCATTAGTTTATCATGACGACTGATTCCCTGTCTTCATGCACTGCTTAGTGAGTATGCATATTATGGCAAAATGTTTTACTCCAGTTAAATGTAATTGTTCTATTGTGTGGGGCCATAGATTTTTTAATGGAGATTTTAGACTTCACTACTGTAAATGCCTTTTAACAAACATAACTTTCACAGGTATTGCAGTTTTTTGTCAGTTTTACTAATTATCTTTTTAATCTCTGCAGACTTCGGCTGCAAAGCAATTGCACTATACTGCGAGTTCAATAGGTGGTTCTTGTTCTGTGAATGTGTAATATAACCAGATAGTGATGCCTGTCAGTAGATTTTAATTGTAATGGTTACAAATAATACTGCCATGGTATCGTAACAAGTACTGAACCATCATTTCCCCCCTCTAAAAATGATAAAAACAAAAAAAAAAATTAGCTTTTAGGTATTTTGCAAACTTTTACAAAAGTGCCCACTTTATGCTGCTGTGTGGTTTGATAAATCTAAGTGATTTTAAAACTTTTTTCTCATAGAAGGTTTAACTTTGGCAATAAATATTTGTTTTTTAAGCCCCCCTAACAGTGTAATTTTCTAGCTGAGGATTGTGCATGAGTTTAACCAACATTCTCGTGTCGTTTTCTGAACACACAATTTGGCAGTTTCTGAAACGAATTAGAAAAGACGCACTTCCATGCTTTTTTTAAGGATTATTTTTAACTGTTTTATATTCACTGTTGGTGTCCTGTCTACAACATTTTTTATAAGCTCGGAAACTGGGCGTTACGTGTAGGAAAGGCTTGCCAATCTGTACAGTCTAAATGTATTGTGTGACAGGCAACCTAAGGACTTGTACCAGCATTTTAAACTTTTTTTCCCTGGGAATCTAGGTTGCGCACACAACTGCATTCAACAGCACGTTTAACCAATGTAAGTCTCATACTCTGATTCTGTCCCAGCCTAGAAATTAGGGTTTTTTAACCTGCTTGGCTTTTTTCAGCTGCAACCTGTAATAAGGAAGAGGGGCTTGGTTTCACTGCTTACTCTTGGAATCCGCAACCATAGTACGTTACGACTAGATTCCTCTTGGTGTTAACATGAGTTAGCGCAGATTAAAAGCTTATTCCTAAACTGAGTAAAGCCAACACCACTACTTTGATAACAGAAGTTTGAGAAGCCCAACGATTGCACTGTGGTCTCTGATACTCGTGTGGGGTTTGCTGCTAAGTTGTCTGCTGTTCCAAAGCTTAGGAACCAGCCCCCTCCACATTTCAGCAATATGAAATGCTGTTTCCTTCAGTCTTTAAGCTTGTAAATAAATTAAAGTTTACATTTCTAAATGCTGTTTTTTTCAGTTGTACCAGAGTACGCTGAACTTAGTCTTCAAACAGTTTTATAACCTTCTTTCAAGTAGTACGTCTCATTAAATTAGGTTTAAACTTTTTTCATTTCTGTTGAAAATGGGGCTGAAGCGAACTCTGCTCCTGGCACGTACAGTGTGCAGGTTTAGATTGAAAAGAAAAAAAAAAAGATTCTTTTTAGTTTTTTAAATTTTTTTTTAAAGAATACCTCACTTGTGTAATAAAATCAGGACATGTGGGTGGGAGACTGACCGCTGCTTCAGCTAGATGGCTGCTTTTCTCAGTACTCGTTCAGGGAGAATACAAAAACCCCTTTTTAGAATGAACTCTGACTGACCCAACACAGATGGAGAACCTTGGCACCTTGAAAACAAACGGAGCACCCTTCTTAGGTTATAGGATCAAAGATCGCTATTTTGAGTTTGTGCACTAGGCAAGAATGTGACCGGTTTAATCAAGGGTGCATAAGAAATACTTAATTTTATCACCAGTTAGTTAGTTGTCCAGTGCCAAGCACTCCTAGTTCAGATTGAGTGAAGTGAGAGCCTCTCCTTTGTTTGCCTGTGACTGGACTGAATATTTAACCTCAGACTACGCGGATTGTTAGACCTCGGCTAGCCCTGGGACGCAGGGCGAGAACCTTAACTCAGTCTCGTGCTGAAGCACCACTGTAGAGAAACACCGCTAAGGGTGCAGTGCTGTCGCTTGGGAGAAGAGCGCTGACGTTCGGGGCCGTTGCGTGGCGGTAACGGTAAGATCCAAGTTTCGGCAATGCTGTCCTACACAGGTCTGAGTCCAAGTCTGGAGGTTGGGCTTGACGATCTGGATTAACCCCTTGGGACTGTCTGAATCGTTATGCATGTGTCAATCAATGGGAAGATGTGCATTCTGTAGCTGTAGTTCTTAGGGTGTTTTGTTTTGGTTTTGGGTTTTTTTTTTTTTTATAAATAAAGCCTGTTGGCCACTGTTTAGCTATGTGGTGTGAAAGATTTTAAATGTAGCAAAGTTTAAAGAGTTGGGGAAGGGGGTGGTTGACATTTCAAAACAAAACGGGGGCAGAAATCCCATTTTCAAACCAGTTCTGCTTGCTTTGTGAACGGCTGAATTCTGAACAAGCTCTGGCAATCACTAGTTAGCCTGTCTCCAGCGTCTGAACAGCCTGGCTTACTTATTCTTGTTGTGAGTACCACAGTTCAGTGTAGTGCCCGTAGCCGCATCCAAGGGGCGTCGGAGGTGGCGATGTACAGGCAAACCTGCTTCCCGCAGTCCGTCTCTCGTCCCAGACACAAGCGTCGGAGCGATTTAACCTCTGCCAACAGCTTTGCTCTCCCGATGGGGAAGGGCACCTTTGTTCAGATCCCGTGTTTAACAAAACCTACCCCCCAAACTACCTTCGTGGATGTGCTGTAGGATTTTTCTTGCTCAATAGCAAGGGAGTAACTCTGCTTTCATTTTAAGAAAGCAGGGTTTGGAGGGCATTGTATCAATACTGTTTCAACTACAAGGTTTTTTCCTTGTGCATTGGAGGAAAGATCTTGTAATATCACTTACAGATTTTCTTATACCTTGCTATTGACATTTTCATATTTCTATGTCTAGAGGCTGAAACTTCAATGTAAAATGTTTGCATTTGTTCATTTTGACTTATGATGTAATTTTTGTTTCTATATTGTTAGACTTGTAATGTTTAAAACTGTATTTTATTAAATTTGGACTGGATGTATGTCTATAGCAATACGAGGTACTCTTTCTAAACTGTTATGGGTGGGTTAGCAGCCCCATGTTGCGGTAAGATGCTGGTCGTGTACAACTTGCAATGTATTTTTTTTTTTTTTAGCCTGCAGGGATATTTTGTGTTCATGTGTCCAAAAATAATAATAATAAAAAAAATTGGCATTCTTGTGCCAAATGTTCTGTTTTTCCTTGTTGATGTCTAATAAATGCAATGTACAGAGTGAGCAACCGACACTGTTGCCTGTAAACAAATGTCTTAAATTATTTAACTTTTAATTAAAACTTGTACACAATGTGTAACCTGTGGAACTCATTGCCACAACATATTTATTGCTGATGTGCTAGGATTTAGAAAGCGATAGAGATATACCTGGGTAACATCTTTAGTGATACTAAAAGGAGGGCTTGGATTCCCTGTGTTCCCGAGCCTGTGCTAGCCACAGGGGCGATGGTGACAACGGGCGTTATTTTTTTAATGTTCTCGGAAATGCTGTAGCAATGTCTAGAGAAAATATGGTGTCAATAGACTCTGTATCTGCCTGGAGAAGTGATTCTATATTAGAGAGTCGCAAATTAATAAATGAAAGAGCTGTTTGCTTATTCATCTTCTCTATTTCAGGTGAGGGTTTGTTGTTTCTTCAGATAACTGTACTTGACTAAAAATACTATGGTAAAGACAGAAAAAGCTTTTGGACGAGGCCAAAACATGACGGCTATAAATGAACTCGGGACGCATGACTGCTTAAAATAACCTGTGTCTTCAGCAAACCCCTGCTTCTGGGTTTTAATATTTTTTTTTTTTTTGCAGTGGAGATCCTGTGGGTTTGGGAACTGAGATTGTTCAGCCTCAGGCACGCCTGAGGAGCCTGAAAGCAAAGGATGACGTTATCCTGATGTAAAGGTCACTCGGATCGAACCTTGGAACGTGGGGCCGGAGCTGCACAATGCCTTCCAGTGCTCCTGCGCTCGGCTGCGTGCGGCCCGGGCAGCTTTCGGCCTCAAAAAAACCAACCCCCCCCCTTGTCTTTGCTCCAGCGCTGTCCCTCGGGACACCGGGAGCGCCTCGTGCTCGCTCCCGTGCGCGGCCGCGACGACACGGCGCAGCGAGAAGGGCGAACGCTTGGTTGTTCAAAATAGTTGGAATTTCTGTGGTTTGGTTCCGTAACCTCACCCCATCCAGGCTGGGATTAAAAGCCTGGTCTCGCTTAGCGTTGTCGTGAACCAGCGCTCCTGGGGCTTCTGACTTTATCGTCAAAGCCGTGCCACGGAGTGGGCGTTCTCGCTCCCGAGCGCTCTTTGGGGAGGGGAACTCCAACCAATATGGTGAAAAACGGGGCCTTTCTGCCCAGTTTTGCCGGGTTTTGGTGGAGCGGGGCCACGGGGGGCTCCTGGCCGGCGAGGCCCGGAGCACCGGAGGAGTAACGCGAAAGCCGCCAACACAAGAACCGGTTCCCCCGCCGCTTCCTGCTCCGCCTGGCACCACAAAATGCGTCGAAACAAGGGAAAAAAACCGAACAAATGTCTCTGGCGCCGGAGCGGCGGGCAGGCCCGAGCGCGGCGGCCGGTGCTGCGCCGCTGCCGGCTCCCGGGCGGCCCCGCGGCACCGGCTCGGGCACGGGCTCGGGGCCGCCCCCCGGGGCCGCCCGGTTCCCGCTCGCCGCTGCCCCTCGCCCGCCGGGAGCGGCCCCGGGGCGGCCGCGCAGCCTCGCGCGGGCCCAAGATGGCGGCGGGGCCGCCGGGCGCCGCCTTTGTTGGGCGCGGGGCCGGGCGGCGGCGGCGGCGCGTGCGCGCTGGGGCGCGGCGAGAGGCGGCTGCGGCGGGCGGCGGTGAAGCACCGGCCCCGGCCCTGCCCGGCCCTGCCCGGCCCCGGCCCCTGCCCGCGGCCCCCGGCTCGGAGCGGCGCCCGCGTGGATGGGATGGAAGCGGGACCCTCGGGAGCAGGTACCGGCGGCCTGCGGGGGCCCGGGGCGCTGCGCCCCGGGGGGGGCGAGGAGCGTGCAACGGGGGCGAGGAGCGTGCGGCGGGGAGTGAGCTCCGTGCCACGGGGAGGCTGCAGCGGGTGATGAGGGCGCGGCGGGGGCTGCACGACGGGGGCCGGGGAGCCCCGCTGTGGGGGTCTGTCACGGCGGGGCTACAGAGCTGGGGGCGCGGGGGCGCAGGGCGGGGCCGCGCAACGGAGGGATGTGCGGCGGGGACCCCGCAGTGGGGGGCGAGAGGGATGTGCAACGGCGGGCCGCGCCGTGGAACGCAGGGGGCCCTGCCGTGGGGTATCGGGGTGCGCGGGGGGGCTGAGCAGCGGTGGGTGAGGGGCGGGCGGGGCGGGGGGTGCAGGGGCCGCTCCTGTCTGGGCCTGCAGCCCGCCCGGGGGGGCTGGGGGTGCGGGGGGGGCTGCAGGGCCGCCCCGCTCCGGGGGGAGCGCAGCGAGGGGCCTCGGGCCTGTGCCCGGGTGCCCTGGGGAGCAGCAGCGGTGCGAGGGGACGGGGCGGCGGAGGGGCCCGTGCGGGACAGAGCACCGCAGGATTGGGGTGCGGGGTCGGGGGGACCTGTCTGGCAGCAGGGCTGGGAGCGTGGGGGCCCCCCCAAAGCGCGGTGCGAGCCCTGCGCAAAAGGGCCTGTTTTGCAGGGAGCGGCAGCGGCGGCCCCCCGGCTCCCCGGCCCCCTGGTTGCGGTGTTTCGGGGAGCGGGGCGCAGGCTGGGAGCTGGCGCGAAGCCGGCGATGCTGCGCGCCGTGACAGCACGAAGCGGCTCCTCGCCCCACGGCGGGGCATGCGCGGAGCCGGGGCTGTGCACGGCCGGCCGCTGGCGAGGGGCCGTGGGGACTGAGCTCCAGAGTCACCCCCGTGTCCCCCCACCCCTACCTCCGCACACCCGGCTGGGGACGGGAGCAGCTGGCGGTGCTTTCGGTCCCGGCCCCTTCGCCCCGGGCTGCTCCGTGGGGGTTTGGAGAGCCGTTCCCCAAAACTCGCCCGCCCGGCCGTCGCATCGGCAGACACTCGCTCCCGCGCCCAGCGTGAGCATCGCGAACTTGTGCTGCTCTAATTTGCACAATTTTGGTGCCTCAAATAAGGCAGGGTGAGAGGAGGGAGCGATGGGCACCACTGGCCTTTTGTGGGTCTCGTGCCGGCAAGTTTGCTGCCCGCTGTAATGCGGTGGCGTGGCGAGATTTTGACATAAAACTGCTGCACGTTTACAATCAAACTTTGGTCCTTCCTGACGGTATTTAATTTTAAGTGTGGCACGGACATCTCTTCATGTCTGCGTTACCTTCTGGCTGCTGGCGCTTTGTGTTTGGGGCTGATTTATTGGCCTCTGGAAGCCGTGATTTGGCGGCTGCGCAGGGGCGTCATGGGCTTTGCCGGCGCCTTGGGGCGATAGCGGTGCTGCGGCCTCGGGGCGACACAGATAATGCTGCCGGCAAGCCTGCACCCTCCTACCGCCAGCCTTAACTAGTTCTGTTAAGGTGCTTTAAAAGAATCTCTTGGATGGGATGGGGCCACGCTCAGGGGGGGACAGGTTTGGGTTTGGGTCCCGCTGACGGCACAGGGGTCCCCGGCGAGGTGGGGGCTGCGCTGGGAGCAGGGCTCTGATGCTGCGCTCTTGGGAGTTTCCCCTTTTCTCCCCAAATCTGGCTGGGGGGCGTCTGCTCCAGCCTGGGTCACCCTGCGTGCAGGGGAGACATTCACCCACGTCGCAGGAGCCACCGCAGATCCCACCCTGCTTTAGCATCCCTTTGCCTGCCGACAGACCCCAGGCACGGCTGAGCCTCGCGTACGAGCCTTGACGATGCCGGGCTGCGACCTGTCAGGGTAATAAAGCAGAAACCCGGCGCGTGCCTGGATGTGCCCAACGTGAAGGCGCCTGGAAAGGCGGCGGGGGATCCTGGAACATCTTCTGACCTGCAGGCGCTGCTCGGGGAGGCACACGCGCACTAGTGTTAAAAACTGAAGTCGGTTTCCCCCCAACTTTTAGTTTTCTTTATCCCTCACAAACTTCCTAAATGCTGTTAATCTTAACTGTTGTCTTCCTGTGCAAAAAACCCCAAAGCTGTTCCATCTGTTGGATCTCTTTATCTTCAGGAAACATGAAATCACACGTGCCTGTTTCAGGGACGGGATTATATCAAGAAACAAAGCTGGGAGAAGCACCTAGCCTGGAGTCACGGGACGTATGATTTATCTCTAACCACTTTCTGCAGCCTCTCTCTAAACCCAGGGAAGAACAAAACAAGAGACAAGTTATTAAGATGGCAGACATTAAAAGGAAGCCAAATCAGGCAGAAAAGCGCCGCTCTTTCGGCAGGGTGATCTGTGGCGGAGCTGCGTGCAGGTTTTAACCTCCTCACCGGCAGCCCCCGGCCAACGGCTCTGCGGGGTGCCCGTGGGGCGGCGCACCCAGCGCGGGGCCGCGGTGGGATGCGGAGAGGAGCCGGCGTCGCCTTTGTCCTGTCCCCTCCGGCGCTGGGGGCTGCCTTTGTCTGCTGCTCCCAGCTCTGCACATCCCTGGCTGCTGCCTGGAAAGTCTGCGGGAGCGGCAGGAGACCCTGCGGGGCAGGCAGGAGGGGGTTCGGCCTTTGCCCGGTCCAGGTGCCGTGAGCGGGGAGCCCGGGCTCGCAGTGCGGGGTCACGCGGTCCGGACGAGCCACCCCATGCGCTCAGGTGGTGGCACTCACGGTGCCGGGTGCTCCTCACGCCCCGTCAGGGGGACCAAAAAGGGGGACGTGGAGCCGCTGGGCAGCCAGGGCTGGCTCAGCAAGACCCTCGCGGGTCGGCTCATGCCACCGCGGCTCAAGCCGCGTCCGTGCCGCTGGCACCGCCGCGCCGCTCTCCCTGGAGCCAAAGCAGCTGGTTTGCAATCCCTGTGAACGGGTGCGATGGAGGTGGTGATGCTCTTGCTGCTGTCTGTTATGCTCCATCGTAGTGTCTGCAGGTTCGCTCTCTGGCCCAGCCCGGACTGCGGGACTGCGCGCGCCAGGGTGCGGGGGCACCGGCCTCGGCGAGGCAGATTTTAACTTAACACCTTCGAGTTCGTCGCCTGTGATTTCCAAGTGGAAAGCTCAGGTTTGACACAGCACAACAATGCCCTTTGCAACGCTTGGTGCTCAGTATTGAGGATACAAAGAACTAAACTGCTTTCAGAAGTAAATACCGTAGTAAAACAGATTAGAGCCTGTTTTGGCACATTTCTTGGCCACAGCCACCACAACGCGGGGCAGGAGCAGTGCTTGGGCAGCTCAGACTTTCCCTCGGAAGACGGGCTCTGGTCCACGGGATGGGTTTAATGCTGCGCATCGACGGCTGCAGCCGGAGCCCTCTGCCCCGCGTGGGCATGATCTACTTAAACTCAGTTTAGTGTCAAACCGAAAAGCGCCTGCAATTGCGTGAACCTGGTTGCGGTCACGGCGACTCAGGAAGGAGCAGGCGGTGGGTGCGATGTCTGGGTTGGCAGAGATAAGACGGTGCTTTTTGAAGTCTGGGCTTTGTGGGACAGCGTCGGTCGCTGCTTAGAGCCAGCGGTTTTGAAGACGTTGAGCCTGGAGATTGGGAAAGCCAATTGCTCGCCCCTCCAGCAGTTGCCTTTCCTGCTGGTTCTGCCGCTTGCTTTGCCTCCCGATGGGTGGGTTTCACTTCCCCGAGGGGTTTCTGGGGCGGGTTTAGGGTGGGAGATGGCTCAGGGCGAGGATGGGCCGTGCTGCGTGCCCGGCCGTGTTTGGTGTGCCGTGGCCCCGCTTGCCCCTCTCCGATTCCCGGCTGTATTTTGGCGGGGCTGGGTGTGCGGGGAGGGGGCTGTCACGGACCCGCCGCCGCCGCAATAAAACTCCCTTTTGTCTCGGCCCCGTTCCCGTGGCCCCTCGGCTGAATGCGGCGCTGGAGAGGATTTAAATGACATGGTAATTTCATGCCGTCCCACCGGCGGCTTTGCCCGGGTGCAGGCAGCTGTTGGGCAGCGGGTCGTGTTCCCCAGCTGTTACAATAAATAACAGAAACAAAGCATATTCCAGCGCTAATTACCCCAAACGGACTTTCACCTTGGTGGCGCTGCCCTCGCCGCCCGTCTCTGCCCGCCGGTGCTTCACGCGCACCCGGTGAAGCGGCGGCAGTGACGGCGATGCTCCCGGTGACGGCGATGCTCCCACCACCGGCGCGTCCCCGGGGCACGGCTTTTGTGTGCGAAAGTCTGTGATTCCTCCCGGGCCGCTGAATTTATAATGGCAGGCGGATTTCATCCCGCTCACTGGCCGCATTGTGCTGCAGGAACAACACTCGCCCTCCAGCCCCCGGCCCCGGGCGCTCACATTTACATGACAAAGTGGGAGCCTGGGCAGCTTCACCATGGAGAGTCGAGGTATGCAGAAGCCCCCCTGTCTTGGGGCGGTTTGGGGAGCTTTTTAACGAGGCTCCTACCGAAGGGGGACCGGCACGTTTCGCCGCTGGCCCCTTTTCTGCTGCTCCAAGCTGCAGCCGGGGGCTGCGGGCACGAGCTGCCCTGGGATGCCACGTCGTGCTGCCCGGGGTTCCCTGGCACAGCGTCCTCCAAGCCAGGTGGAGGGCGGCTTTCGGGAGGATTTGCGCCAAGGCAAAGCGGGGGAGGACCCTGAGTGGTGCGGGAAGGGGTGAGCCCAGCCTGTGTGTTCACCAAAGGGCTTCGGGGTCTCTCCCACCTGGGCCGAAGCAGCCGAGGCCAGGCGAGAGCCCATCTCGCACGCCGGAGGTGCTGGATGTTGCCGCTGTTATAAATAGCCACATCCCAGGTAGGCACCGCTGTGCCAGGCCGCGCACAGGCACTGAGTGATAATGGCTTTTAAAAAATCTTTGGATCTCAAAGTAATTTAGAAAGGAAAAGTCATTATCACTCCCCTCTTTGCTGGGCGAGCTCCGGGTGGGTGGCACGACCCCTGCAGCCTGGGGCTGGGCTGCCAGGGCGGCTGCTCTGGCTCGTTGTGTTCGAGGACCATGTGTTTGCGGTCACCAAAATAAAACCCTCTGAGTCGGCCCAGGGGTGAATTTTCCCATCCTCAGTGCTTGTGTCCTGCCCTGGTCTCTGCAGAGCACCTCCCTGCCGTCACGGTACTGCTCCCTCCAGCCGGGCTGCCTGGTTACGTTATCTTGTGTTTGCAGTATCTCGTGGCTCGTATCAAGTCCTGAGCCAACTTTTGTGTTGCTGGAGGCTGAATCCTTCATCTGTGATTCATGATCTTAATTGCAAAGGTTCGCATTCATAAAGCATCTGGTGATCCTCCGGCGAGAGGGTTTGTACAGCAAAGCGTTATTTTTGGGCCGGCTGGTGCAGCGCCAGGGTTGTGGGATGGGTGCGGGACCGTTTGGTCGCCCCTCTGCAGCACAGCTCCTGCCTACCCCAAACCTGCTTCAGCTCCTCTCCGGCACCGAAGTGCTGCCGGGCGGCTGCCGAGCTGTGGCTGCTGCCCTGCGTCCCCTGCGTCTGCGGGGACGCCGTGGGGACGTGGAGATGCTGTCCTGCTCACGCACAGCTGCTGGGATCGTCTCGGGGGTGAGAAGGTCCAGAAGAGGAGAAACTGCGGGTGCTGGCCTTGATGTGGTTGCAGGGAAGGCAGCGGAGAGCTGCTGTCCTCCGGCAGGTCTTACAAGTGGGCTGAGTGGTTTCTTGCTCGAAAGGCAAAGCAGGGACCGGAGGCTCCAGCAGCGCTGGCAAATACCTCTTTGATTGCAAACCATGATTTAAAAATGCATCAGCTTGCAGCCAGGGAGCTGGTGATTGCCAAGAAATGTTCGTCATGTGGAGACATGAATTACACCACGAGTAGCTCATCTGAAAATCAGTTTCTTAAAAGGAGCTGCTCCTGGAGCACGGCGCAGCCATTTGTCTCGGGGGTGCTGGTGGCCGCCCTGCCCCAGAGCAGCTGCGAGTGCCTGCGGGGGTCCGAGCCCCGCATCGGCCTCGGAGATCCCCGTCTTGCTCACCGGACTGCTTAGTCCCATGCTGCCTCGCCTGAGGAGGCACTAGGGCTGGGTTAGCCCCAGGCTTGGGGCTCCGGGCAGATTTTGGAGCTCCCAGGCTCCTGCCGCAGGGCAGAAGCAAGAGCAGAGGTTGGCTTTGCAGAAGTTAACGCCGCAGTTTGGTCCCTGGACGCTCGCAAGGGTTGTCCTGTCCCCTCGGTGTCCTGCGGTGCTGCGGCCTTCCGTCGGCAGGAAAAGTCTTGCGGAGATCAGGCGCGAAACTGAACGGCAAATCTGAAGTTTGCTGGTCTTCTATTTTTCTGCTTCTGATATTTTTAGCCTGGAATTGAAATTCAGATTTAAAAAGAAAGGGAATGGGAGCAAGGGGTGCTGAGAGCACCATGTGTTCAGGAGCCGAAATTGGAGCCGGGATGCTGTTTGGGGGCTGACTTGGACAGTTGGCCACCCAGATGGAGCGCTCCGAATATCCACGCGCTGCGCGCCCCGCACCCGGCCCAGCTGGGCGAGACCTCGCGGGGTCTGAGAAACAGATAGAAGATGCAAACTGGGATAGGTAGAGATGGGCAAAGTGGGAACGGGGCAGGAAGGGCAGATCTCGCCTTGGAGAGCAGCGGTGTTGAATGCTTCTTTGGCAATATTTTAAGATACCTTTGAGTCCAAGGGTGCTGTCAGTTTAGAAACGCAGTTCGGTGCTGTGGTACCCATCCCTCCATCTCCAGAACTTCACTAGTAAGTCTGTGTAATGGGCTTTGTGGAAAAACTGGTACTTCCTTCTTTACGATTTTGGGGCCCAGGCTGCCTGAAGTGGGGATTTGGGATTGAATTTTTTCACTACCTCCCATAATTCATAGGAGGTCTTCATCAAACTGTTTTTAATTTTCTCTGGTTTTTATCAGCAACTTCCCTGGACTTAGCCTTCCTCATTGATACGACTTTTTTTTGCTGAACAGCAGTTGAGAATTACATTGTGGAGGGGTTAAGGATAAAAGAAAAGTTCAGATACTGGGACTTGAGTTATTCTGCGACCTGGAGTTTGAAACGCAATCATTAATAACCGGTATAAAACCAAAATGAGCTGTTATCCTGCGAAATCTAGCAGTTAAATAATCGTGTAGTGCAGATGCAATAACATGTTTCCTGTTTCTTGTGGCATCCTCCCTCCGGCAGTGAGTCGGAATTTGCTGGAGGATGGAGGGGAAAACACGTGTGTCTGCGGGTCCCCGCCGGCAGAGTCTCCGGGGAATTGCATCCCCCTGGGGAGGTTGCAGACCTGCAGCTCTGCGCCAGTGGAGCCGGTGCTGCTCTCCCATCGGAGGCGGCAGATGCCGTCACCTGCGCCAGCAGCCCCGGCTACGCCACGCAAGCCAGCGGGGAGGGAGGCGGTGAGGCCGCTGCCGGCTCCTCGGCCCCTCGCTTTGCCTCCTGGGCGTCCCAGCGGGGCCGTATTTCTCTCCCCGGCGCAGATGCGGTCCCTCGCCTCCTCCCGCCGGGCAGAGCCTCCCCATTGTGCCGGCGCTGGCTTGTAAATCAGCGGGGCAGGGGCTGGCCTGGCTGCGGGACAAAGGCTGCCTGCGCTGCTGGGGCATCCTGGCTGAGCTCCCCACGGCAGGACCACCCCAGCCCCGGCACGGGGCAGAGGGTGCCTGCAAACCCCTTCCCTGCTGGAACCGACCCCGAGCGTTCCATGGGTGATGTATTTGGAGGAAAATGCCTGGAGGCAGTGGTAGAGTGTATCCACCAGCCACAACCGGCAGATGGAACTGGGCGAGACCACTCTGTTCGTGGCAAAGCCCCTTGGCAGCATTAGATGGGTGCTTTCTTCTTTGGGGTTTGAAACAGTGTCCCGTTTCTCCTCACCCCGCAACCCAGCAAGTCCGGTGCCGCCTCCCGCTCGGCGCTGGGGAGCTGTCAGACCTGGGCTATTTTTGGAGCTGCCCTTACAACAAAGCGCTCTGTGCGCTGGAGCCCAGCGTGGGTCGGCTTTGATGTCGCCGTCGCTGCTGTGCGGCAGGGCAGGCGATGCTTGGCCCTCTCTGCGCTTGTTGGTTGGCAAACGCCGTCCTGCGGGATGGGACGCTGGGGATGCCTGGAGAGGTGCCACGGAGAGGGATTCCTCCCACAGGAGCTGGGGAAGGGACGGGCAATAAAAGCACGCCACAGCCCTGGGAGGACTGGCCTTGGTCTAAGTATATCTTCACTAATTCAATGTGCCAATGTCTCCCAGACCCTTCAGGCGAAGGTTGCTGCTGCTGCTGCAGACCCGTGGCAAGCTCTCGGCACAGATACGAGGCTCTACTTGCTTTTTAAAGCCAGGGCTGGAGAGTTTCTTGCCGCTGTTCTGGTTGTTTGCATATTGTGACATTTCTTGCACGAAACAGAAGTTGAAGTGCAGCTTGGAGGCGGCGTACTGGGTGCTTTCAAAGTTCTTTTAATGTGAACATTCGGTACAACCTGTCCTTCGGTGTCAGAAAAAGTGAACGTGGCCTTCTGTCCCTGCATCTGGTCAGGGAATTGAGTTACTGGTATCGTGGTGTATGCCAGGACGCGGGTGTGCCCGTGGTCAGGACGGGCAATTGGGAGTTCCACGGTCTGTGCTGCTGCCACGCATGGCCCCAGATGAGTTCCTTTCCCTAAGGCAAAGCAGGGATTATTTATCTGCTGGTGGGTGGTTTGACATCTGCACAGCTGGTGGCGGCACAGCAGGGCGGAGGGCTCGGCACTGGCCTTTGATGGCTCGGCTGGCGCCGGCGCTTGCTGGACGGTGCCCGGGGAAGCTGCTTCCAGCTGTGCTGCTCTGAATTCTGCCACCGCCATCTCCTGCCAGGAGCGTGAGTAGTGGGATACCTCCCGGTTCGGGATGTGGTGACGGGGAGTGCCGTGGCTCTGTGTTGTCTGTCTGTCTGTCTGGGCATGGGGTTTCTCCCAGCCCTCCTGACCCGTTTTCTCTCCCCGCAGCTGCAGGCGCATACCTGCCACCATTGCAGCAGGTATTTCAAGCGCCGCGTCGGCCCGGGATAGGAACCGTTGGGAAGCCCATCAAGCTCTTGGCCAACTACTTTGAAGTGGACATTCCCAAGATTGATGTGTATCATTATGAAGTGGATATCAAGCCCGACAAATGTCCACGCAGAGTCAACAGGTAAGGCAAGTATTAGAGGTTTTGGCGCTTGTTCCCCGCTTCCAGTTTCCTTGTGGAGGCTCTGTAAGTGCCTGTCTCCAGCTTCACCGGTGGAAGCCATCAGGGTGACATTGTGACAGGGGTCACAGTGCAGCCCAGCGCCCACGGGTGGCTGGACCCACCAGCTGTGTTTGTGCAGCAGCACTGGTTCCTGCCCCTCACAGCCTCGGAGGTCCTGAACCCCAGCACAGTCCCCTGCTTCTTCAAAGCAGCTGTGCTATTTTGGCAACAATCCCGTATTTAAAAATAGCAAGCCCCAGACCTTGGGCCATTGCGTACTTTTCTGTGTTTTTCTTTTTGGCATCCTACTCGCTGCCCGTCCCCTCCTGCCCCGGCAGCCTGGGTAGCTCTGCACCCTGATGGCCGTTGAGCAGATGCTGCAGATGCTCCCGGCGGCCGCAGGCAGCGAGTCGCTCCCTCTCGCCCTCCCGGCACGTGTGGTGGGTTTGCAGCCAGCTTCGGTGGGTAAACCGTGTAAACTCGTTCTGCCGAAGCTGATGTACCGAGCTGCAGGGCGAGTGGCTGTTTGTCCGGGGACCCTCCTGCCCGGGAGGGACTCGGCCCTGCTCTCTGGTGCCCTGCGGCTCGGAAGTGCCCCGGGTAGGGAGGCTGGGGACCAGGCAGGTCGCAGAAGGTGTCAGGCTGTAAAGAAACCGGCAAAATGAACTTTGCCCTTCTCTCCCCCTGCCCCTCTTTCTTGCCCCGCTCACCTGCGTAGGGAAGTCGTGGAGTACATGGTACAGCACTTCAAACCGCAGATCTTCGGTGACCGAAAGCCAGTCTATGATGGGAAGAAGAACATCTACACTGTCACGGCCTTGCCCATTGGAAACGAGCGGGTAAGAGGGGGCGGCGAGCCCCGTGCAGGCACTGTGAGCTGCCTCCTGCCGGGGAAGGCCCAGCTAAAAACGACCTCCTCCCTTTGCGCCTACGGGGATGCCATGATTGCTTCCCTCCCTTCTGCACCCAGGTTGACTTTGAGGTGACGATCCCAGGGGAAGGCAAGGACAGGATATTTAAGGTCTCCATCAAATGGATGGCCATCGTGAGCTGGCGCATGCTGCACGAGGCCCTGGTCAGCGGGCAGATCCCCGTCCCCTTGGAGTCCGTCCAGGCGCTGGATGTTGCCATGAGGCACCTGGCTTCCATGAGGTACCTGCGCCAAGGGGCGGCCTGGCGGGTGGGTGCCGGGGGCGGCAGGGACCGTGCCGCGAGCACCGAGCGTGCCGGGGAGGGGACTGGCTGTCCTTGGCAGGCTGTTGTGGCTGGGGCTGGCCTTGATGGTCTTTGGGAGGAGGCAGCCGTGCCTGCCGCACGGCTTGGTGCTATCGCTCTGGATGCTACTGCAATAGAAATAAATGGGGTGACGCAGCCGGTGGGGCGAGCGACGGCTCGGAGGGGCTGAGGGTGCTTCACGGGCGCTGCCAGTGGGGCTGGCGTGTGCTGTTTGACACGGTTTGCCCTGGTTTGTAGGTACACTCCCGTCGGCCGCTCCTTCTTCTCCCCCCCCGAAGGCTACTACCACCCCCTGGGAGGCGGCAGGGAGGTCTGGTTCGGTTTCCACCAGTCGGTCAGGCCTGCCATGTGGAAGATGATGCTCAACATTGATGGTGATGTATTTTTTTATGCTGGCAAAACCACTTTGCTCTCCAGCATGCCCAGCGCAGCACGGTCCCACTCACTCACGGCGAGGTCCCAGCACTGTGCTTCGGGCTGGGGGCTTTGTGCACGGGGTCTGGCCACCCAGCGCTGGTTGCAGTGGGGTGGGAGTCTGCAGTGGGGAACTGCAGCAGTGGGGCTGGGCGTGTTTGGATCCGACCAGCTCTTGGGCCAGGTCCGTCTTCTGGGAGAGAGCAGAGACACATCATGGTATCTGTCCCGCAGTGTCGGCCACCGCCTTCTACAAAGCCCAGCCCGTAATCGAGTTCATGTGCGAGGTGCTGGACATACGGAACATCGACGAGCAGCCGAAGCCCCTGACGGACTCGCAGAGAGTGCGTTTCACCAAGGAAATCAAAGGTAGAGCCCCCGGGGAGCGCTGGGGACCTGTCCCCAGCCGGGTGCTACCCCGGACACCGTGGCTCATCTGCTGCCCAGTCCCTGCAGCGAGGTGGGGGTGCAGGGGGGATGCACATTTAAAATGTCTCCTGGGGCACCGTTGCCTCCCTCGTGCACTTCACAGGGCATCTGCAAGCGTACTTGCTCTGCAAATGGCTAATTATTTAAGGCGGGTGTTGGCGGTGTCCTGGGGAAATTGGGCGAAGGGGAATCCCTCCTGCCTTTACCGGTGACTCTGCTGTGTCTTGCATCAGGTCTGAAAGTCGAGGTTACCCACTGCGGGCAGATGAAGAGGAAATACCGTGTCTGTAACGTTACCAGGCGGCCGGCCAGCCACCAGACGTAAGGCGGGTGGGAAGATGCCCTTGGAAAAATCTGAGCTGTTCTCCATTTTAGCAGCTGCTGGTGTCATTAGGGAGAGCTGGACGGGAAACTCCAGCCTGCGATGGCAAAAGGAGATGTGTTCGGTGCTCTGCAGCGGTTTTGGGCGCAGCAGCTCGCGCAGCTCCGTGTCGTGCACGGTGAAGACGAGCGGGATGCAGGGGAGGGTGGGAGTGCAGAGGATGCTTTGTCTGGCAGGCGGCGCGCTGCAGCGGGCGGGAGCTAACATGCCAGGAATTGTCCTAGTTTTTACCTCCGAGTTTGGTTTTCTTCTTTCTTAAAATAGACACTGCCAAAGCAGAAGTTTTGTCAGGGGATAAAGTGATTCCCTGCCTTGAAATTATTTGCATGTGCCTGGGAGCAGGCTGGGCCTGGGCACCCCTCCGTGCCAGGGGGCTGCCCTCCTCCCCGCAGCCCCTCATGGATGGGGACGGCAGCACCACAGAGTGCCCTCAGCGCCAAGCTGTCGGGTGCCACAGCCCACGGGTGTTTCCAGGGCTCATCACTGGGGTTTGCCCTGGGAATTGCCCCTGGAAAGGCTTGGAAGCAAAACAGGGTTCGAGGCAGAGGCTGGAGGGAAGGGCAGGCGGACCCTCCAGACCTCCCCGTCAGGCAGCGGTGGGGACAGTGCTGGGGCAGGAGGGGCTGTACTTGTGCTCTCTGCTGGGTGCTCGCTGAGTGGAGCTGGAGGGTAGGGGGGGATGTTTTTCAGGCTGTCCGCCCCCCAGGTTTCTGCAATTTTTCCAGAAATTTTGCCAACAGTAAAAAAAAAAAAAAAAAACCACAAGAAGTTTTGGCTGTACAAACCCAAGCGCTGGCAGAAAACCTCTCCTCCCCGTTCTTGCCCGATACCAAACCAGCAGTGCCCGCTCAGGCTGGCGCTGTCAGGCTTCAGAGCCCCTGCCGAGGGGGGCACCTCCCTCGCCACAGCCGTGCTTCCTCCTCGCACAACCCCGTCTCCGGGTGCACCTCGCTGGGGCTCACGCGCCTGTCACCGTGTACACCCCGCTGCCCCTCTGCTCCAGCATCCTTGGGTCCCAGCCCTCGGCCTTGGCGAGTGCAGGAGGAATGCGACGCCTCGCCAGGGCATTCGGGCTGGCTCGCCTGTCTAATTTTGGCTCCATAAAGAATATCGGCTCAATGCTTCATTTTCACACAGCTCTTTATGGAGCCAGGAACAGCTGGTGCTGGGTGAGGCTGGGGTATCATGCGCTCCGGCTATGGACGGTGCGGCACCCCTCAGCCCTGCCACCTGGAAATTTGATATTTTTTTTTTCCCCCCTGTGGTTTTGAAGGGAGATGCACCCCTCCTGCCCCCCATGCTCTGCCCACCCCAGAGCCGCTGCCCCATACTGGGAGAGGCCGGATAACCTTTGCCTGGAGCTCAGCTCGGCTCCCAGGGTGGGCACCAAGCACAGAAGTCCTCCTGAGTGCCAGCGTGCTGTATTTCTGTACCTGACAGTGGCATGCGTGGCATGTCCTGCAGTAAACATTTGCCCTGATTAGCTGGATTAGTGAGGGAGAGCTTTATTTAGGGACCTCAGTCCCACACTGGGATCAGAGTATTCCTGACTCGATTTCTGAAAATACCACTGTTGTGCTTTTTATTTTCTTTTATGGTAGCTTGGAGTGGGAGCCTGCCAGTTCCCTCTCTTCCCAGCCAGAGTAAGTAGTGGTGAGGTCTGGAAGTGTCTGTTTTGAGTAGGTGCATCCTTCGTGTCCTGCCTCTGCCAGGTTTCCCCTGCAGCTGGAGAGCGGTCAGACAGTGGAGTGCACAGTGGCTCAGTACTTTAAGCAGAAATACAACCTGCAGCTGAAATACCCCCACCTGCCCTGTCTCCAGGTTGGCCAGGAGCAGAAGCACACGTACCTGCCCTTGGAGGTGAGTGCCGGCTCTGCACCGTTGGGCGCCCCGGCTTTTGGGCACCGTGCAAAGCAAAGCCGAGTGGCCTTTGCTGGCAGATGCATGCCAATATTCTGCAGCTGATGTGTCGTGGGCACTAGTTGCCTCAATGTTGACCTGGCAAGAGCCACTTCTAGTAAGTGAGGGAGGAGACCATGCTGTAAAAATGCCATTTTCCTGCAGCTGCAGGCTCGGCACCTCTGATTTGGGGCTGGCTGCGGGGCCCGAGTGCCGTACCCGCAGGGCAGCTCAGCCGTGGTCTCCCGTGTCTCGCCTGTCCCTAACGCGTGGCTGCTGTCTCTCCTCTGCCGTGCAGGTGTGCAACATCGTGGCAGGCCAGCGGTGCATCAAGAAGCTCACAGACAATCAAACGTCAACCATGATAAAAGCAACAGCCAGGTCTGCCCCAGACAGGCAGGAGGAAATTAGTCGCCTGGTACGTGGCGCGAGTCCCTGCGAGGGATGGTGTCGGGGCCGGGGCTCTGATGGCAGGCTACGGTGTCATGTCCGTGATGAACCTTGTTGTGGTCCTGCTCCTCAGCTGCTCTGCGCTGGAGAGCTGTGACCCGCTCAGAAGATGCTGGTGGGGTTAATGGCTTGGTTTTATCCCCTTCTTCTCACTGAATCCCTGGTCAGAGATGCCTGCATGTGTGTAATGGACACTTGCATAGAGGAGCCCAGCTCAGAGTGACTGTGGAAACTCGTGTGCAGTAAATTCCGGTCCTCGCACTGATGGAACCTGACCCAAAGGGAGCTGGAACTAAAAATAGGAAAACAAATTAGAGAAATGACCCCGGCTCTGGGTGTACATGGGGACTGTGCGTTGTGGGGCTGCGGTACGGGTACTCTGACTGCAGGTCAGCCTGGGGCAAGCCAGGGGAACGGCAAACGTGGCTCTGGCAGCGGCCGGGCAGGAGCTGGTTAAAGATGCTGTTGTTACCCAAACCGATGTCTCTGGGCTTTCGAAGCTGGGGACATTTGATATTCCTTCTGGGACTCTTGATAACAGTCTCTTGCCAGTCTGAATCTTCCTGCTGGAGCCTTAGATCTCAGGAGCAGGCTCTGCTCTTGCTTGCATTGGTCAGTGCATTCAAAAACCAGGTCCCCCGTGGGTCAGTTTGGAGGACAGGGTTTGGCCCTTTGTGTTAAACCGCTTGCCCTCCCCTTACAGAGGGGACTTCAGCTCTGTAGAGAACATGACCTTAGGTGCCCGTGTTTCCTGGCCAGCTGAAGCTGTGTGGGATGCAGCAGTTGGTCTCGCTCCCTCCCATGGCTCTTCCTTCCCTCTGCAGATGAAGAACGCCAGCTACAACCTGGATCCGTACATTCAGGAGTTTGGGATCAAGGTGAAAGATGACATGACGGAGGTGACGGGGAGGGTCCTGCCGGCGCCCATCCTGCAGTACGGAGGCAGGGTAAGCAGGGCTGCACTGCCCGGGTGTTGGGCTGTGTTGTGCAGAGCGATGCTTTCACACCAGAAAAAGCTGTTTCTGAGCAAAACTTGTGCTGCCTTCAGGTTTGTAGGTTAGAGCTGGAATTTTTTTATCAGGGCACCTTGGGTTTGGGTTTTTTTGGTTTTTTTGCGATATAATTGTTCTGAAAGTGTAGCCAGGGGTCATTCAGAGACAAAAGAGTGAGCTGAAGGGGAGAGGGATGCTCAGGGTAAGGCAGCTCGGGTGAATTTTCCATCACCTTTGAGGAGCTGAGATTCTGAATTGCCCATCGCCACGCGCCGCGGCAGACCTTGGCAGTGCAGGGAGCTGGCTCCGGCGAGTGTGTCTGGCTTTGTGATGGGGAGCACAACCACGGCACGTGCGGGCGCTCCCCAGGGGCTGCCGGCGTGGGGCCGGGCAGGACACGGCAGCGCTCTGACTGTCTGTTTGCCTTGCAGAACCGGGCCATTGCAACTCCCAACCAAGGCGTGTGGGACATGCGAGGGAAGCAGTTCTACAACGGCATTGAGATAAAAGTCTGGGCGATTGCTTGCTTTGCCCCGCAGAAGCAGTGTCGAGAGGAGGTGCTGAAGTAAGGAAAGGGGCAGCCCGCGCGGGTGGGATGACGTGGGGGAGCCGTGGCTCGTGGTGCGGCCACCCTGCTGCTCCCAGCCTGGGTCTGCACATCCTTCGTCATTAACACCGGATCTGAATTGCTCATGGTACAAATTTGATCTGGGTTCAGACTGGGTGTTCAGTCTTGTTTCTGTTAGTTTATCCAGAGTGCCTGACTGTTTATCCTGGCTGCAAACAGTCCCTGAGCCATCGCAAAACCTGCCAGGTTGGAGTGAGCGCATCAGCACTCCAGCACACGTGAGCTGAAAGTCAGGCTCTCCTCCATCTGCTCTTTGCATCAGGTAGCTGCAGTGTTGTGATCTGATACTGTCAGCCCTAAAGCTGTACTGAACTCTTCTCAGCTGAATCTCCTCAGAGAGATGGGCTTGTGAGGATATTTAATTAAAAGTTTCCGCAATACCCTTTCTGAAATAATACAATTCGTGTAGGAAGCATCCTAACTTGCCATGGGTTTTTATTACAGAGAAGTCTTAGGCTTTCTGAAAAGCTTTGGTAGCTTAGAGATTCTCTGCTTGGGTAGCAAAGTGACACAGAGCAGGGACAGTTTATTTGATTTAGGGAAATGGTCACCTTGGTTTTGGATTCTGCTGGGGACTCAGGTTCCTCCTGACCGAGGATGGATGCATCGAGGCGAGCATTTTGTGTGCCTCTTCTGGGTGTTTGGCACAGTTAACGTTTGGGATGGTTTGGAGCAGCTCAAAGTCTCTACGTCTGCAGTAACTGGGTGGAGGTGGGAGTGACACCGCACTCCTCTTGTGACCCCTCTGCGGCAGAGCTGGGAGCCCCGCGCTCTCTCTGGCTCTCCCTGCATCAAATTTATCCTTGGCAATCCAAAAATCCACAGTGCGGCCGAGGTGCTTTGTCTGGTTTGGTAAGTGAAGGCTTGCATCAGCTTTGCAAATCATCTGGAAATCAAGCAGGTCTCCCCCCCTCTTCTCCAGCTTTCTAACAGAGAATCGCTCACAGCTCCATCACTCTTCAGGAAGAGTCAGTACCTGGGTAAGAGAGTACCAAGAGGGGATGGTTCAGCTCTAACACGTGCTGGTCTTGTGTTTCCCGTGCCGTGCACTTGCTGGATGCTGTAAAACCACAGACGTGGTGATGTGATGTCTCCATCTCTGTCCTGTGCTGCAGCACTCCAGCCGCGGGTCCCTTCTCGCTCGGTGGCCGGGACGCGCGGCGGAGCTGCCGTGCAGAAGGGCTCAGGGCTGAATGCTTCTCCTCCCGGGCACAGGAACTTTACGGACCAGCTGCGCAAGATCTCCAAAGATGCAGGGATGCCGATCCAAGGCCAGCCCTGTTTCTGTAAATACGCCCAGGGTGCAGACAGTGTGGAGCCCATGTTTCGACACCTCAAGAACACCTATTCGGGGCTTCAGCTCATCATTGTCATCCTGCCAGGGAAAACTCCAGTGTATGGTGCGTCTGGGGCAGGGGTGAGCGGGGAGAGGAGAGGGGCTTTGCTCTCACTCAGCAGGGCTGGCTCTGCTCCTCCTGCGGTGGTTTCTCTTCCCATTTCCGAGGACGCTGCTGGAAGCAGTGCGTTGCTGATTGCCTGTCTGTTCACTTGCTTCCTCTGCCCGCAGCCGAGGTGAAGCGCGTTGGGGACACCCTCCTGGGAATGGCCACGCAGTGTGTCCAGGTCAAGAACGTGGTGAAAACCTCCCCACAGACCCTTTCCAACCTCTGCCTCAAGATCAACGTCAAGCTTGGCGGGATCAACAACATCCTTGTGCCTCACCAACGGTTTGTACGGCTCCTGCCTCTCGTGTTTTTGGGGGTTTCCCAAGTTCCTCGTGGTGCTGCCTGCCTGGCTTTACCTGGGGAAGAGGGGGCCTGTGGGCGGCTGCATAAAGTAACTGTTTGAAATGGGGGTTTGCAACCTGTCTCGCCTTGTAATGAGCTGTTGATGTGCCCAGGCCAGAGCCCGGAGGTCAGGAGATGTCCTCTGTGTGATCTGCTCGCCTCCGTTGGGCTGTGCATCACCCTGCGATGGCCCCGAAAGGCTGACTGCTGCTTTCTCTTCTCTCCCACCAGCTCTGCCGTCTTTCAGCAGCCGGTGATCTTCCTCGGGGCCGATGTCACTCACCCGCCGGCAGGAGATGGGAAGAAACCCTCCATAACGGCTGTAAGTTCCCTTTCCAGGGCCAGGCTTGGTGCCCGAGAGTCCTGCAGGGATGCAGGAGCTGGAACAGGACTCGTGTGTCCATAAAGGGGCTGTGTCACTACTGTCCCCATAGTGACACTTCTCAGGGTGGCCGCATGCCCTATCGGGTGTTTCAGTCCCACTCCCGGGGTGGTGGGTCCCCAGTCCCCTCCTGCCTCTCCGCAGAGGAGCTGCAGTTTTGGGGAGCCACGGGGAGAGCTGGCAGGGGCCAGGAGAGCTGGCCGCTGCCAGCAGATGGGGCTCGTGATGTGCTGGAACCCACGAGTGCTGTCGGACAGGGTGCGCGGGGAGCTCGGCGCGGCCGCTGTGCTCGCCGCAGTCCTCGCCGGGCGTCCCGGCCCTGCAGTGCAGCCCTAGGAGGGCCCTTCCCCAGGCGGGAGAGCTGGGGAGAACTGGGGTGATGGGGCTGCTTCAGAGCCTTTTGGGGAGGAGGATTTCCCTTCACCCCAAATGAATAATGAGCATCCATCGAGTGAGGTGCCGCTCGCACGCTGGCGAGGCTGGGTGGCAGCTCGCGCCCTTCGTGGGGCTCTGAGACGTTGCCTTGTGCTCGTTGCACCGAAGGAGAGTGTCAGGTTCTTGTAGCATCTGTTTTAATTAAGCACGTCAGCATTTTCCTATTAAGTTCTTAACTTTCCAGGACTCATAGCTCAGGTTTTCCTTGGCATGCAGATGCATCTTTGGAGGAGTGTTTTTTTTCTTAATTAGAAGGGGTTGGGAAGTGCTTTTGGCTGTTTGCTGTAGGTGTGGGTGGGACAGAATAGTCTGTTTCCTGGCGGCGGCGCTTCCACTCCAAAAACATTTTCTGTGTTTTTTTGTACAGGACCACTGTGGGTTTTGGTGTTTTGGTTTTTTTTTAATTTTTATAAAAGCTTTTTTGAAGCTGCAGGGGAGGAGAAAGGTCGAGCCTTCAGATGGCCTTGATCTTGTCCTTGGTCCGTCGTTAATTAGACAATAGAAGGGGGTCCATGGCTGAGGCCAAAGGAAACATTCCTGTTGAGCACATCGGCTCCGCTGGTGCAGCCCAGACCCTAGAGCTCCCTTTGCGAAGCAAAAGTGAAACCGACACTGAGGGCAGGGGCAGCTGCTCGACGCTGCTGAGGATGTGGGGTCTGCGGTGCCTTCCCTCCGCTCGGGGGGACATGGACCGCGTGGTGCAGCGAAGCAGCCGGGCGTTTGTCTCCCAGCATGGGCCAGCACTTGCTTTGACGCCCGTGACTCACGCTGCACCCCCAGCCCTGCGTCACGGCCGAGCCCGGCTGCTCTCGGCATCTTTGCCCTGACGTCTTTGAGGTCTCCCCTCCAGAGCACTCGGCTGCGATGGGAACTCCCTGCTCGACGGCTGCTGTGCAGTGATTCAACCCTGCTGTGTCCTCAGGAGGCGGCAGCACCGGCGGGGCAGATCGTGGCTGTCTGGGGCAGCTCCGCTGCCTGCGGCTGAGCGAGGGCAGGCGCAGGGATGTGGTGCCGGCAGATGGTCTGTGCAAACATTGACCTGATTCAGTCGCCTTTTGGGCAGAGGGTCTCTGGGCAGCCCGGGGCGGGCAGGGCAGTTGTGCAGCAGTCAGAAGGGTGAGGACCGGCCGATAGCAGAGCTCCCTGGTGTTGCTGTGATATAGACCTCACCTGCTGTGATACAGAGCATTGCAGGGAGGGGTTTGTACTCTGGGGGTGTCATTGCCCTGGTGAAACAGCAGAGCAGAGTTTGGGGTCACACAGTCCTTCATGGAAGCCAGAAACCTCTGGAGTGAGGGACAGAGGGAGAAGGGCTTAGGCAGGTGTAAAGGGCAGCCCCACTCCCCCCTCGCCCTCCACTTTTGGGCAGGACGGGGTGAAGCTGGGGCAGAGCAGCAACAGCCCCCACAGCCATGTCGCTCAGGGACACCAGCAGAGTTGTCTCGCTGGAAATTCCCGTAAACACCACAAAGGGCATGGCAGAATGTGAAACCAGGACGTGGCCACGACTAGGGATGTCCTTTTTGGACACTAGTTGCCTGCACAGTATTTGCTGTCCCATCTCCTGATCTGTGAGCTCAGGTGCTCTGCCCGCTGCCAGCTGTGGGTGCTGGAAGCAGGTAGAGGCTGGGACTGTCCCACGTCCCCTCCATCCTTCCGTTGTAACGCGTGGGCCTGGCCTGTCTCTGTTGCTGCAGGTTGTGGGCAGCATGGATGCCCACCCCAGCCGGTACTGTGCCACGGTGCGCGTGCAGCGTCCTCGCCAGGAAATCATCGAGGACTTGTCCTACATGGTGAGGGAGCTCCTCATCCAGTTCTACAAATCCACCCGCTTCAAACCCACCAGGATCATCTTCTACCGCGACGGCGTTCCCGAGGGGCAGCTCCCACAGGTGAGGACCCCTCGGATGCCCGTCGGCCAGCGGGGCTGCACCAGCTCCCGCGGGGTTCCCTAAGGGTGCACAGGGATGGCTGGGTGCCGGCGTGTCCCCTCACTCTGCATGAGCTTGTCTCTCCAGATCCTTCACTATGAGCTCCTAGCGATCCGAGACGCCTGCATCAAACTGGAAAAGGATTACCAGCCTGGCATCACCTACATCGTCGTCCAGAAAAGGCATCACACCCGTCTCTTTTGTGCAGACAAGAACGAGAGGGTGAGCGCCACGGGGTACCGGGGCCGGAGGCGGCTGATTCATCCCCGGCCTTTGGGAAAAGCCAGCCCTGACTTTGCCAAGGGGAAAGCTCACCGCTGGCAGGCAGAGAGCTCGCTCTTGAATGAAACGTGCTGCTTGGTTGACTCCCGCATCCATGCGGATTAGGCTGCTTCTAGAAACCCAGACAGCTGTTTGCCGTTATTATGAGTTACTGGGTGCTGATGATCCTGGTGACTCTCTTGAAATAGCCTCTGTCAGCTTGAAAACATCTGTTGTTTTGGTGATAGCTGTAGCCGCTGACGTGACAGGATGAATAACCCCTTGCTTGCTCGCAGCTTGTTCATGTGTGCTGTGCAGTAACATTGATTGCTGTAGCTTTTCCTAGATTTGATATAAATGTAGAGGTTAGATCTAATCTAACCAGGCTCTGGATCTACCTGAGCATGAAGATTTAATCTTGGGAACTGAGGACAGTTTTTGATCAGGGTGCAGAAGTCCCAGTATCTTGTGGCAGAGAGTCTAGCTTACACTCTCCACAGAGATCCCTGGAGTTTTGCTCACTTAATCCTCATTTCTGCAGTAGGATGGGCCAGTGCCCAGCCCTCACCCTGCCTGCTTTCCTTCTGATGCCGTTTGCTCTATCTCCATGTCATGCCTGGTGTTGATGCTAGCAGAAAATGCCAGCAAGCGTGTTCAGGCAGAGAGCAGAGCGGGATGAGCTGCTTCTGTCCCCCCTTAATGGGCACCTGGGGAGCAGCTCTGCACGGTGCTCTCAAACTCAGACGCTGAACTGGAGACCCTGCGCAGGGCAGGTGTGTTACAGACGGTGCTCTGAGCAGCTGGAAGTAACCAAACTGCAGTGTTTGGGTCTCTCTTTCTATTCCCTGTAGATTGGGAAGAGCGGGAACATCCCAGCAGGAACAACAGTGGATACAAATATCACCCACCCCTTTGAGTTCGACTTCTACCTGTGCAGTCATGCAGGCATTCAGGTACTGCGCTGCAGAGCTGGCTGTTGTGATGCTGCTGGTTTTCTTCGGCTGTTGTTGCAGGTTGCACTCTCGTACATCCAACCCAGCCCTGTCACAGCCTCCCTCCGGCACCGGGGACGTGGGCAGTTCGGTCCAAGCTGCCGTTGTGGTGGTTTGGCAAGCAGGTGCTGGGACGGCACTGCTGCTGCGTTATGTGGCACGTACTCGATTTCTCTCCTGGAGCCAAGGATCTGTCCTATGAGATTTTTCCTCCTTCAGAGTGGCCAATTCAGCAGCTTGTCAGCTGGCGTCTGAGCATGCCAGGCTCGCTGGGGTGCCTGGTCGTCAGCAGGGACCTGTTGTCTGGCCGTGGGCGGGAGAGCTGGGGCCAGCTGTCCCTGGAGCAGGCGGCTTGATTTGCAGCTGCCTTTCTTCAGGCAGCCAAGATTAGTCAGAAACTGTACTGAAAAAATTGCACTCATTTAATCTACAGCTGCTTCTGCAAGGGAGGTTTTTTGGCTTCCTCTCCCCCCGCAAGGACAGCGGGGAGCTGGCCCGGTTTGGCGGGGAGCTGGTGCGATACGGGCTGTGCAGCATCAGTAGCTGGGGGCGGCAGCGCAGAAGCACCGGCAGTGCCTGGGCACGGCGCAGCTGCGTTAATGGTTTGCACCTCGGTGCTAAGGGCTTTCCTGCCTCATGGTGCCTGTGCACGTGTGTGGTTCTCAAATTAGGGAAGCACGGGCATCTCTCCTGGCCAGGCTGTCTGCCGAGTTGTTTTGATCAGGGAGGGGGTGATGAGGATGCGAGGCAGCTGCCTGTGTCCGGGTGCAGGCAGCACCTCTCACACTTCCCCCTCTCCTTCCCAGGGTACGAGCCGGCCATCCCATTACTACGTACTCTGGGATGACAACCGGTTCACCGCGGATGAGCTGCAGATCCTCACGTACCAGCTGTGCCATACCTATGTGCGCTGCACCCGCTCGGTCTCCATCCCGGCCCCGGCGTACTACGCTCGACTGGTGGCGTTCAGAGCGCGGTACCATCTCGTGGACAAGGAGCACGACAGGTGAGGGGGCTCTGCCCGCGGTCCCGGGAGGGCAGACCCCGGGGATGGGCAGGGGGCGTGAGCACCCTGCCTCGGGGTTTGAAAGTGCCGCTGTCAGAGCAGTGCTGCAGCAGACCCGTTTTGGGGGGGAGATCCACACGTAGCTGCATCCTCTTAGGTCCCAGCCTAGGAGGAGCTGGGGGTAAAGGAGGATTAAATCCCATCCTGGGCTCATCCCGGGCCTGGAGGAGCATCCCTGGGGTGTCTGATTGTTACCAGCCACCTCGAGGTGCCAGAATCTCCGCGGTGCCAGGCACGATCACCGGCACGCACAGCATCCCCGTACGCTGCGGTGAGATGCTGTCCTGTGCTGCCAGCGCTCATGAACTCTGATCTCCAAGGGGGTTTCTCAGTGTTCCTGGGAGGGAAATATGAAATAATTATGCAGTGATTTCCTTGATTTTCAGTGGCGAGGGCAGCCATATATCTGGACAGAGCAACGGCAGAGACCCCCAGGCCTTGGCAAAGGCTGTGCAGGTTCATCAGGACACTTTACGTACCATGTACTTTGCTTGAAAGCCTAACTTTTGTTACCTCACTCAAGAAAGCTTTCAGATTTGTAGGAGCCATACAAAAAAGGAAGCATTGGGACACCTTGTTTTTTTTCCAATGAGAAATCACTGCAGGGCAGGCAGCGTCGATTCGAGGCAGGAGACCAGCACCACGGGACAGAAAGATCCAACACCTTTGTAGGATTGGAAGAGACCGATGATTATTTTTTTAATTTTTCTGGCTTTGCAAAATTTTGACCTGACCAAACACATGAAGGCATTCAAGGAAGGGATAAAACTCCCAGGAGGCGGAAGCAGGTTTTCATTTTTAAGATGCAATACTATAGACTCCTGACTGTGAAATGGCGGATTTGGTCCTCCGTTGCCCACCAGGCGCTGGTAGGTATTTTTTGTGGGGGTTGGGGGGAGGGGATTTTTAGAGCCTTAAAACAGAAGACTAGATTTATAAAACTAATATTTTAGAATATGAGATGCTTTAATGGGTTAAGGGGAAAAACAACTAGTTTATAGGAGAATTCTAACACTAACAGTTCCCCACCCCCGAATAATTCCCCCCATATAATGTAAGGCACCCTAGCACTTAGCTCAGAACTGAAAACTGTCTTCCTTGTGTTAAAAGCTAGTTAGCTGCTGCCATTTGAAGCAACAGTCACAGACTTTTCCATGGGTGAGTGCCTTACTATGATGCTGCAAAATTTCAATGTTTTTAATCTTGTAAGGAAAATAGTAATCTTGTCTTGATGGTGGTCCATATTTCCATCGGAAGGAGTTAATTTCTATGGTCCTAAGTTGCAGTTTGTGTTAGATCACGACCTCATGGTGGTTAAACTCCATTGAAAGATGTGCACTTTCATATAGGACACGTTTGATGGCTGCTGACCCATTTTTGTTTCCAGTGTACTACTTGTTATTTAAAACTGTTTCTGACAAATGGGGGCATCTTCATCCCATGAGGACAGAAATCGCTATCGATTTTTTTCTTTTTTTTTCCTGAATTTTTATGATGGACACCGGGATTTTTTTACTAAACATTATTTTTATATGATACCGAGTCTGTTGCCAAAATACACAAGTCATTAACATTCTCAGAGTTTACATCACCGCACTTCCTTGAGGCTGTGCGCTCACGCCAGAGTTTTCTAACGTTTCCTGTCCGATGAGTGTTACCAACTGCAGTCCGTGCAGCGCCGGGTACTCCTCAGCGCCCGTCTCCCGTGTGCGTTCGGCACACGTCTGCCCGGGTCGGCTGCTTTCTGAAGTACCGCGTACCCCAACTCCAGCACCTCCAAACTGTCACCCTCTCTGCTGCTAGGTTTTGCTGCTCTTTGTGTCATGGTATCACTGATCTCATGCACAGGGTTTTTTATTCTGAAAGCACACCAGATTTTGTTCCTTAGTCAGAATGATGAAATCCTTGTTATTGTCATGGGGGAAACTCCTACTGATTTGTGTTTGTAACAGGAAAAAAGCCTTTTTCCCAACAGTAACGTAGTGACTGCTTTTCAGACTCATTTTGCTGCACAGAATGACCGTTATGCACAGCGGGGCAGTAGTAGCAACTCATTACCAGTATCATGTGGGCAGATTATCTGGGATTTTTTATTTATATGAAAGTGTGCACAGCGCTTCCTTCAAGAGAAAAAATGGCACGCACACTCCTACCAAGCTCTTAAAGGGAAGAGCTCTGTTGTCATTTCACTGCCAAACATGAACGCGTTTCCAAGGCAGACCCACCAAAAGCACTGCCCCTTGTCCGTACGCGTGGACAGAAGCACACCTTTTTGTTTTGTACTTTCTGACATTTAAACTTGCCTTGCCTTCATGAAAACCACATTGGTCATGTTGGCCCATTGATCTGTCCTAACACCAGGAATTCACTCTACCCGTTTTCTTTTTGGGCAACGTGTTTGTGAAAAACGAAGACATCAATATGCTATGCAAACTAAGTGCTGAGCCCACTGATGTCATGTTTTGTGAAGATCCTACGTTTAGCACAGTCCTATTTTTCCTCAAGACTACAGTATTTGGTTCATATTCTCCTTTGCACCTTGTGTCAACCTCCACTGCTGTATATCTGCAAGGTGACAGGGAGGAGACCAGGAACTATTCATGGTCAGTAGGGTAGTGAACTCTTAGGAAGGCTTTTAGAGAGTAGGGAATGCAACACTAAGTGTCAACATGAGAAGCCTACATTCCTATACACAAGTGCCTGCATAGTGACACAAATTCAGCACCTCTCCATCTCATCCTCAGAACTCTGGCTTGTGTTCATTGAAAGCAAAATGATCTCAGAGGGGCTGTACCCGCTCACCTTGTGTTAGAAAGCCCCTCGTTAAGAATAAAATCGGGTTAAGGTCAAGGTTCTCTCTGCAAATCAGTTTGTTCACCAGCATTACAACGGAAAGCGCCTGGCTGCTGTTCTGCAGCGAGGGGCAAAGGTATTTTGGTTTCTAGTTTTTATTTTAGTGTTTTAGTTGGGTCTAGAATTCTGAAATGTCTTTTAGTAGCTGTGGCATGGCACGTGCCATTTTTAACCATTTGAAAAGAGATAGTGTGGGCATTTACAGAAACAGCTTGTTGCTCTGTAACAATTTTTTTTAACCTTGAGACTTGAAATGTAAAATGGACCTTTAAGATTTGCACTCATTTGTAAGGTGGCTGTTCATAGAAAACTATGAATGAAGACTTGCTGATGTAGCACCTACTTTTAACAGCAATTTTAACTACACAAAAGCTTCACAGCTTCTGAAACTCTCAGCTGTTGACTTGCAGATCGTGTTCTGCCCTTATTTCACCCTCTGCGTTGGGTTTTCATGGTTTTGAATAAATAAAAAAGCCAAACTCAGTAGCTGCTGTGCCCTTTAAACCCTATTTCCATTTTGAAGAAATTTAGAAGGGGTTTGAGTTACCCGCATGTTTTGTATAATGGACTATGCACTGTACCTTCTACGCGGCTCCAGCATTCAGCATTTCTACCCTTTTCTTGTCCAAGATGCAAACGAGTAACTGCATGTTGAGGTGCTGTGCATTTTGCTACCCATAGCGGATAGGTGTTAACCCAGATACATATCGGGATTTGTAGTTAGCCACAAACCCCACACGGACATCCCGAATGGCTCCCGAGTCTCTGCCTTCTCCATGCGCACGTGTTCCTTCTGCAACTGGAAACATCGCCAGGTGCATGCAGTTTTGTGGGAAGAGGAGTAACTTTCATTTACCTGTCAGTTGTTGAATGCTGTTTGTTTCTCTTATCTCATACCTGAGCAAAACGGGGGCGAGAGGGCAGAGCAGCCCTCTCCCCAGAGCTTCCAGGGGCGGTCGGGGTGTTCTGGTATTCGCAAGCGTACGACCTGATGTCTTAGTGTCAAAGAGCCCAAGCATTCAACGTTGCCTCGCGGAAGGTTTTCTTCTTGGAAAATTAGTGTGAAACAAAAGAATGTGATCCTTTCAGGAAGGGGAAGCCAGACAGCAGGACAGCAATAAACAAGTGAAATTCATATCTTGCCTGAGTGATTTGCACTTCAATAGTTGTGAAAGAAAATTTACGGGACTCCAGTGCTTTTGTGTTCAATTTCTAGCCCCTTTCGTACCTCCTTTATATGAGCAAGTGTTGAACTGTACATAGGGTGTTTACAAGACACTCTGTTTGGGTTGTTATTTTTCTTGTGGGTTTTTTTTTTTGCTTTAGCTTGAACTCTGTATGGTCCATTTGTTAAATAGACGTGAACAGTTGATGTACAGTGCTTACTAAACAAGCAGCAGCACAAAACTTATTTTATTAAGAAAATATGGCTTATATTTTAAAGGTTGAATATCAATTTTTTTTTGTATGCGTGGAATTAAGACTGGTAAAGAGTAACAAAATCCTTGGATTAGGCCAAAAGAAGATACTGTAAGATCATAACCACCTCTTTATTAAAGAAAACGGTATGATTAAAGAGCTCCAGAACATTGTATTTATATTTGATTTGATTTGATTGCCTTTGTGGATTTTTTTTTTTTTTTTGCCTTGGTCCTGATTTTTGCTTGCAACTTTGACTTTGCAGTCCCAAGTGTCTGTTACCCTGTAACTGTTGGCAGAAGACCTAAATAAAAGCAATGTGAATATGTTGGGGTGACACTCCTGAGTCAGATTGCGTGGGGAAGGTACATGCGCAGTCCTGGCCCTTCACTCGAGAAGGGCTTGGGGACAGCCACTGAAGTGCTGACTGTAGCTGAATGGCATCAGATCCTGTGGAAGATCCAATAACCCCTCGCTTTCCAGATTTCAATTTAATGAAACGTTTCAGCAAACAAGTATGTGCTTAAAACTTCTTGGAATATGGTAGCCAATTCCACTTTTTATTAAATGGCATCCGTCTGAGAACTGACGTCATTTGAGCTCCTTGGGTTATTAGATATGAGAAGTGTACGTCAGAATACGCTGCTTCTCCAGCTACGTTGTGTGCTTTGGGGGCTGTAAAAGGCCGTTGGCTCCAAGGTGCTTTAAGGACAGATTTTGGACTCCTTTTGGATCGGGGTTAAACTTGATCCTCTGGATTCCTGTACTGCGTCATGTTTTACATTTCCCAGCTTTGGAATTCCTTGTAAACGTCCTAGTCCTCTCCAACGCCAACAGCTTATGGTTGTGTCTTAGGGTCCAACGCTGGAGGTTGTCTGCCGTCCTCTGAATTCTTTGGATCTGCTTGTGCTTTACCTTGCAAACGTGTATTGACATACCTTTAGACGATGAATTATTTAGCGGTCGAGCTGTAACTGTGGGTTTTTGAATAATGCTAAGCAGTTTTAAGGAAGCGCTTGCTAATGGCATGCACGTACTCACTAGCTAATTTACTTGAACCGTAGCATGCAGAATGTATTATACTGAAGTGAGCACCTGTACAGATTCTGCGCACGTCCTCCTGCTGGTTTTCATGTTATATCACCTTTCCTTTAAATCCTACTATATAATAGAAATCTTTTGCCGTTTCAAGGGGACTGTTTCTGTGAGAGAGGTATAACAGAAAATTGTGCCTTGTGCAGCTGGGTCTGAAGTCCTGGAAAACAGATCCGACTCCTCGGTTTCAAATGTTAGATTGGCATTTGAGCCCTGGCCCTTGGTTCTGATTACAGCGTCCTAAGCTGCCGAAACAGAAGTGCTTGCGTGCCTCTAAAGGATGTGCATTTTGCAGAGATGTCTCCCTCCACCATATCCGCTTGATCTTGGTGATCACATTTCCCCTTCACTCTCAGGATTTCAGTTAAGGAAGTATTCTAGTACTTGACTTTTAATTTGCATGGTTTTACAATCCTTACTGTGTAGCTTACCTGACAACTAAATTTACACTTTTAAAGACTAATTTAGCTGGCAGTCTCCAGGATGGTTGCTTTTAACGATGGTTCTGAAATCTGGATTGTGAATCTCAAATTGGATGTGAGATTCTGTGAATGTGAGATTCAAATTGGATGTGAATCTCTTCTGCTGGCCCAAAGTTCCAGTTCTTCAATACCTCCCCAGTTGCTTAGCTGGGGAAGTGCCTCTCTCACCACCAGGAAAGGTGACATCGTTTTTTTGTAACGACTAGCAGGTTCAAACCTGCTGGGACAAGTCTCAATATACTGTTCTTGCCAAAAAACGGTCTTTTGGGGGAAGAGGAAATAGAGATAAGGGTGCCACTGCCTGACCCAGCGCCGAGCCTGGTACATCTGCATCGCTTCCCCACGTGCACACAGTTGCTTTGCTCGTTTCACCCCCTGCTTGTTTGGTGACGGTTTGTGTACCCAATCTATAACAAAGTGATACTAAACGTTGTTAAAAACACTGCCAAAAAGTGAAAAAAGGGCAGACGTATGCCCTGAATTTATGCTGATCTAGTGAATCAGTCTTTATTCTTCTCATCAACCCTAGTTACTTAAGAGTCTCATAGTTCCTCTGCAAATTGGAAAAATAAACAGAAGCCCGATGTCAATCCTTTGGTTGTTATGGGAATATCAAAGGATAATGCGCATTTATCAGGCTTTTTAGTCAGTTGAGCGTACGCTTGTCAGATGTCTTTACACCTCACTCCCTGAGAAGGCTGTTTTAAAGCCTTGCGGGAAGAAGGCTGTGTATTCACACGTGCGCCCTCGTTATCCGCAGCAGCGTTTAATATCTTAGCCTTGCCTACAGTTGCCTCGCTTTGTGCTTCGCCCTCCCAGGCCTCCCGTCAGCCCAGTCTGCAGCTCTCCCCCCACGTCCTCGCAGTGCTGTTTCGCAGGATCCCCTCCAGTCCTCGCAGCACCGCAGTCACCCACGATACGCCTATTAACAGGTTTTTCAGCACAGGGAAAAAAGTCAGCGTTCCTGGCGGCGCGTGCGGAACGTGCCAGCAGCCGTCAGCTCCCGTCCAGCGCGTTGCTGCGTCCCATGAACAGGGCAATGCTCGGCGTGCTACATTCTTGAGCGTGACTAAGGCCGAGGCGTGGGTTTTCTTCTGGTAGATTTAGCGAGGATTAAACAAACAGCAAGGTAATTCATTTGGAACTGGGCTGGAAGTCCTACAAGCCGTTGTACGCTGCAACCGCCGCGGCGCCTGTTCGGTAGGGTGGAAGGAAGAGAGAGAACGCTGCGGTTCGGTCGCGGTTTGTAGCTGTAGTTTAAAATCCTCCTCTCTGAGGTAACGGGACAAACGCCCACCCCGCGTTTCCACGTGTGACTCCTGAGGACGCCCACGTTCAGCCCCAACGCTGAGGAGCGCGGGTGCGGGCCCGCTGCGGGGCTGGGGCACGGCCAGCCCCGCGTCTTCCCGCACGGACCCGCTCCGCGGGAGCCGTCGGCGACGGGCGGGCTGGCCGCGCTCCTCGGCCCGGCCCTGAGGCGGCCCCGGCCGCTCCCGCCGCCTTTCCCGCCCCCCGCTCCGTTGCCGAGCGACCGCGCCGGCTCCCGCCTTCGCCGCGCGGCACCGGCCGCTTCCGGCCCCGCCTCCCTCCCGCGCGCGCCCGGAAGCACCGCCCCCGGAAGGGCGCGCGGCCCGGCGCGCGGGGGCGGGATTTCCGGCGGTTGGGGCGCGCGCGGCGGGGCCAGAGCGGCAGCGCGAGCCGGGGCTGCGGGCGGCCACGCAACTTCCGCCCGGGGGTCTCCGGTCGCCGCGCGCCGCCACCGCCTGAGGGGACGGGAGCTCCGGGCGGCCGAGGCGACGCGCCGGGCCGCGGCCTTGTGGGGAGCGGAGCGGGGCGGGCCGCCGCCCAGCGCAGCCCAGCGCAGCCCAGCGCAGCCCCGAGCCGGCCGCCGGGCCCGGCTCAGCGGCGGAGCCCGCAGCCCCGAGCGGCTGCGCCCAGCTCCATGAATGGAAATCGGCAGCGCAGGTGAGCGCGGGCGGCGGCGGGGCGGCCTGGCGGGGCTCGGCCGCGGGCCCTGCGGCGGGGTGGGGGGAACGGGCACCGGCCCTGCCCCGCGCCGCCGCCGCCGCTTGGCCGGGGCCGGGGTGGGGGGGGGCACCGCGCGTTTCACCCCCCGGTTCCCGCCCCAGCGGCGGCGGAGCGGCGCGTGCTGAAGGGCAGGAGCGTGGCTGGGCTGCGTGCGGGAGCGGTGGGTCCGGGCCGTGCGGGTTTCGCCTCGTGGGTGAACCGGGCGGGGAGGAGTTCTGCCCCGCCGGCCGGGCGGGGGGAGCCGCGGAAGCCCTTGCGGTGCAGCTCCGGTAACCGGGGAGAGCCGGGCACCGTGTCCTGCTCTGCTGCCCCTTTTCCTGTGCCGAAGACAGCGGAGAATTAATTTTTTTGTATTTCATAACGAGTGTTTCCCAGGCAGCGGCTGTAGGCCAGCTTGCATAATCTCGTAACTGTGCTGATGTCGTTGAGATCCCGCCTGGAGAACTGCAGCTTTACCTGCGGAACGGACGGTTCCCGTCAGCGCTCGCTTCAGCGTCTTCTGCCAGGCAGCGTATGATTTAGCCGTTGTGCAGCTAGTCGCTGGACCCCAGAAATTTAAGGCTGCTTGCGTGTGCCTTTGGGAGTGCTGCTACACAGCAGCCAAGCCAGGATCTGTACGGTTTTGCCTTCAGTCATTTCATCCTTTTATATTGGAAGTACGCGCTTAGTATTTGTAAAGTGTGCGTTTAAAGTGTATTTTGAGAGTTGGAGAAGGAAGTTCTACTTCAAAAGAATTTATCTTCTGGCAGAAAAGTAGAAAGAGGGTTCAGATTTGGGCTGTGTTTAATTCGTGATGTAGCTGGGTGGCAAAGGGAATGGCAAAACTACTTGGAGTTCCCTTTCTGTCACTTCAAGAGGTGCCACAGCTGGGGAAAATGAGTGTGAGGCTGAAGGTGTCAATGCAAAATGTGCGTTTTCATCTCTTCATGCGTAGATACCTTTGTAACTTATATGCAGAGGTAAGTTAATGGTGGATTTGGCTGGAAAAACTTGCTACCTAAGCTATGCCCTTGCTTAACGAGGTATGTGGTGGAGTCAAAACCATTTTGGGAAGATGCTGGATTTTAGCAATCTGGTAGAATTCAGATGGTATGCTCATAATCTGTATGTGTTAAATAACCTTTAATTATAACCTATTATAATTCTGGTTGTCTCATAATAAGAAATGGATTTGCAAGAGTAGCATGTAAACCTTTGGTATGAGTTTACCTGTTGTTAGGCTGTAGTACGTTAGGTTTCAGCAACGCGTGCCATGAGACAGTGCTCCTGATGGGCTCAGCCCACTACGCGCTGTGTTCAGCACGATGGATGTCTCTTTCCACATCTGCTGTGTAACGAGGGAAATGTTACAAGTGATACTAATGTTCCGTGTTTCAGAGAACCTTCTGGCCGTCAGACACCAGTATTGGTGCAGGAGGACACAAACCATCCTTGGCAGAGCAAATAAGGGTTAAAGTTCTGTTGTAAAAGGGAGAAGGACGTCAAGATGTGCTTCCTTTTCTGTGTGCAAAGGGAAAATACGGGATAGAACGAGCAGAGTCTCCGACATAAAGCAGGGAAACAAAGATAGGATTGTGAATATACCTGGAGTAAAGGATGGAAGCGTGTGCCAGGACGATTTAGGTGAAGCAGTGCTGTAGGTGTCTTCCTATTTGTGTGATAAGCTTAGCCTGTGAAACCTAGCAAGTATGCCTCTTCTAGTCCAAATAATTTGAACAGTCTAAAGTAGAAGGATGTGGAGCTGGCTGTTCGGGGTGCAGGTTATGGTGAAATCAAGTAAACTGAGGAATAGCAATAAAATGCTCACTGTAAAAAGGTGAAGCAAAGTAAAAGCAGCCCTTGGTAAAAGACCGAATTCTGTGTCGAGCGTCCATCATGCTTCCACCAGGAGAGTGTTAAGTAAACTTCCAAAAGGCAGGTATATTAAAATAGTGCTACCGAGGATGCTCTGTGGTATAACTGAGTCAAATCAGTGTGCCGTGTATGTCTTCATTTACATTTCATAAATTGTTCCTTCAGAGTTCACAGCTTTTTGTGTTAAGTGTCCAGTTGGGTTTTCTTGACTCTAGCATGGTGGTTTTTTAATGGAGCACTACAGACATCTAGAATCTTCTGTTCGCTTTCCTATACAAACTTTGGGCAGATAAGATTCTGAGAATTTGCTTTTCTCTTTCTGTGTTGGGAGTGGTGATTTGGGAGGACCATGAAAAGTTACATTTTTGTGGGTGGGGTAGAGAGGGAAGGGGAATGAATCATAAGTGCCTTCAAAAGTTATTCTATTCCAGAACATGTGTGATGGGAGTGACAGGGGGACTTTTCCTCTGGAGTTGCAATGGAAGATGTTTGACTCACAATATGTACTTTACAAATTGTTTCATCCTCATAGCTTTACTTCCTCGGTGGTAAAGGTGTCGGATATTTCCTGAGCTAATTTCCAGTAGAAATTTAAAGAAATGACGGGAATATACAGCTTATAGGCCTTTCGACACATCTAGTATGCGTTTAAACAATATGCTACTCAAAGCACAGTCTCCCACTGTATCTAGCTCCAACCGATTCCTCCAGCGAAGAGCTGGGAGTCAGCCTGCAATTGATGTTGTGCAGTCTTACTGGAGAGTCTGAAAATTCAGCTGATAGTCCTGAGACTTGTGTTGAATTTGGAGTGAGAAGTAGCAGCAAACAGGGTGACTTGCCAAGTGATCAGGGATACCTTGATAACTGAAGTAATTCTTCTCTCTCATTAGACTAGACTGTATCACCGAGCTGTCATGCAAAGTGTTTACCTCTTAATTAAAGAACAGGCTATAGCTGGCTACAAGGCGGTTTTGTTCTTAATGATCTTCAGTCATAGTTTCTCATTTCTTTGTGCTCTAATGCATTTTTCTGAAAACGATGACATGCATCAAATTCATTGCTTTTAATTTTGTTCACGTGCAAACTTGTTAGGATGTAAAGTAAATTTTAGTATTATGTTTAGAGAACTTTTGTTTAGTTACTGTTAAAACTGTATTTTATTTTGCAAGGGGCTTTCTGATATCATTGTCCTAAATTGAGTAATATGACCGTGTGTCTCATATCTTACTGTTCTGCACTTAGATATTTTTCAGGCAGTAAATTGGAAAAAGGGGAGCTGCTTGCATCTTAATTGTGAAACCTAAACAGCAGTAGACGGACAGCACATTTCACTCTCTCCATAACAGCAATTCAAAGTCAGTGAGTTTAAGGGGGAAGAATTCTGTAGTTTTCAAAACAGTTAATATGAAACCCAGAAAACAAAAATGAGGGCATTAAGAATTGCTTATTTTCTTACAAAGTGGGTTTTTTAGCATAAATGCAAGTACATGTTGGTAAAGGTTTCTTTTTGTGGCAAAACGTGGTATACCTACACTCAACAAGAAAGATTGTGTCAGTTTACCTTCCTGATTTTGGTCTGGGGAAATACCTTCAAGGGAAAAGTATAGCTGTGTTTGTGTGGGTTGTCACGTTCTCGTCTCCTAGAGTAGTTAGGTATTAACTTTACAATGTGCATATAAGCTACTTTTTTGAGCTTAAAGCTCTTTATTATTAGATTTTTTTAATGGTTCAGAAGCATTTATTATCTTGTAAATGCTTCCAAAATGCTTCACTGTATTTTCTGTAACTTCGTTAGGGTAGAACAAGTTAGCATACTAGTATTTACTTGTGCAGTTGGCTGTCACTGAGCATGGCATCAAAACGTTGGCTTTTGATGAGTTTTAACATGACTTATTATCTGAAATCTTTTTTAAAAAAAAAAAAGGCCTAAATTGAGAGTAGGAATGTTTAGAAAATGTGGATTGCATTACTCATAAATAATGTAATGCCACCCAGCGAGGCTGCGGCTACAGAAATAAGGCAATTCATGATTTCTGGCATAAGGAGCTCGATTATTGAAACCAACATTCAAATATAGTCTTCCCTATCTATTTTTTTTTTAACTAGAATTAACTTATTTTTCAGTAGTGATAGGATTTTCTTTGAGCTCCACAGGCTGGGCCTCTGAGTCCAAGCAGAGGCCAGGGGCCCTCTGAAAGGGAATCTTTTTTTATCCCTCCATCCTCTCCCCCTCCATGGAGAGCTTTCTCCCGTGTGCAGGCTCCAGCCTGAGGATAGGATCTGTTAGACAAATCTGCCTTGTGTTACTGAGCCAGAGTTTAAATAATATTTTACCTGTTAAGCCCTCCATCGTGTGTCTAAGGCTGTTCAGTCACCCATTCAATTAGAGATTTAGAACTGTCTTATAAACAAAAATGACACTCTTAAGTAATCATCTGTTAATATTTTTTTGGTTTTATCATGCTGAAGCCACAGTAGGAAAGAGGATGATTTTTTGCTGGAAGCTTGGTACTGATGTCTCTTTCTGTAAGGAAAGGATCGTGTAAGGAAATCTGTATTTTCTATTAGCATCTTGCTAGAAATCAGTATTTTGCTTCGTGCTGTAAAACTGTCTTGCGTGCCAAAAGCTTCAGTTTGCCATAAAATGGTTTGTTGAAAGTATTTGCAGGTTTCTGTGCTTGTGCTCTTTCTGTTCAGGCTTTATTCCGATTAGGGCTTCGCTTGGTTGCTAGGTAGACTCAAGCCTGTGTTTTGGATGCACGCCAGATGTGTTCTATACTGCTGGCTGTATTGCCATAGAAATTACAGTCAATTTTTGTTGTGTTTAATCTTTATTATAACATCTATAATTCCCCAGAAGAAAAGATTCTGATTCAGAGCTCGTTTAAACCATTAGAGGGACTTCCATATTGGCCTGGAGTATGATCTGACTTCAATGGGAATTTTCGGATTGTGGATCTGAATATACTGACAACTGCCAATTTCCACTCTTTTCAAGTTCTGTTGGAGTAAATGGTTCTGTTGGCGGAGGTGCCACATAATTGCACTTGAAATTAATTTCATTGTCCATGTATTTTTAATGTTACTCCAAACTTCAGCTTTTTGAAAAGGTAGTATTGGTATGAGTTTTTTCTTCAGAATGTATTTCATAAACAATACACTTATTCAATTTTAGAATTTTTTAAAAAATGTTTTAAAATATTAGTTTCCTCATTAAGCCCTCTAAAAGTGACAGTTCCTTTTTCATCTTTTTTGGGGTTTTATTGAAATATTGGATTAAATATCAGCAAAGCTCTTCAAAATACTGTCCATCAGTGAGCTACATGTTAAGGGACGTAGGTTACGTGACCTGTTACCCAGCCGAGCACGGCAGGCACAGATAACCACCTTACGTTCCTGTGCCCCTTGGGCTGGAACAGTAATGGCCCCATATGCCCCTGGAAAACAGCGGTGTAAATCCCCTGTGAAATGCAACGGGGATGCAAGATACCTTCTTCTAAACGTGGCGGTGGTGGTAGGGAGCAAACCACGGGCTCTGGGCACTGCTGGTGACCTTTCCTGGTTTAGCATTTGCCTGTTTTGCAGGTATATTGTCAGGGCTTCTGCCTCTACTTGTTTTATTGAGCATCCACTTGTGAGAAAAAAAGTCTTTCGACATTGCTGAAGGATATTCATATAAAGACTTCAGCAAATGCTACGATTGGTACTTTATAAATCGATATACCTTTAGGTCCTGAAGAGGATTTTATTTTCTAGCTTGTGTTATTGCTGATTTAAATGCATAGTTAAATATTTTCTCTGCAGATTTTTCCTGTATGTTTTCTAATGAGTAACCATACGTTCAGAAGGTCCAAGTTATTTGGTGGTGGACCTTAGACCTTCTTGAAACGTACTCCCTTGCCGTATAAAAGCCTTCCAAGAACCTGTCTGAAGCGTCAGTTTTAGTTCCTATCTGTGTATGCATTGTTCCATGTTATAAATCAGTTGGCTGTCAATGTTGGGGACTTTCCTTAACTGGTTTTATGAATTGAGTACTACTCTGGCACGCGCAACAGACTTGATTTATGTTTTTTCTTGGATTTTTAAGGGCATACTAGGCACATGTACATATCTGATGCTCTGATGGCAGAGTAGTAATAGTTTCTTAAATGCAGAGAAGTTTCTCCTCTAAAACTTCTCTTGTGGGCAACTGAATAGTGCAGAGTTCTCCTCTTCTGGAGGCACTGACAGACTGCACGTTCCTCCATCTGCTGCAGTCAGGCTGTGCTGCAGTAATGCTTTTGCAAAGATTTTTGAAACTTTAACAACTTTGTTTTCACGGTGGTTAAATAACGTGAAGGAATCGGTCTGACAATCATAGTCATTCTGTGCTATTTAGAATAATACTACTTTTAGTATTTTTGGTTTGTATGTTTGTTTCCATTAGCTTGACACAGGACTTAGGCATGAGGTTGCGTGAGTCATTGATGTGATACGGGAGCAGTAGCTGTCCTCAGAGAGCGTCGCTTGTTATTTATGTTTTATTGGGTTTTGAGTCACAGGTTTGAAGCCAGTGACACAGACTTTCACAACATGCAATCTGGCAATTTAGTGTATTTTGAAAGCAGGATATTCTGAGTGAGTGCTAGTGTATTTGGACAGTGATAGCAGAATTGAATTACAACCTGCTCGTGTTTTCAAGTTAACTTGTCCAAGGAGCATGTGTATCGCACAAAATGATAGCAAAAGCAGCTGAGCTTCTTAAAATGATTCCTGAATAGTGTGTAGACCTGCGATTCTTATTCATTTGTTGGTTACTTAATTCCTCTTTGCCAAAATCTGGGTTCTAACTTCTTCCAGGGTGAGCTTTTTCCTGAGGAGCCGTGTGTGTGCAGCTGAACAAGTGAGGCTAAAGAAAGCCTTTGTCTAACAACTGGTATTTTCTTGTTTTGTTCACCACTGTTTTCCAAGGAGCAGAGGTTGGAGGCCTGCTTGCATACTTGGCATTGGGTAGAGCATTTCTTTTATGACCCAGGATTTTGAAGTGCACCCTGCCTCATATTAGTAACTGAATAGCGTTTCTCTGTTTCAGTTTTTTTGCCCCTGTGCAGTTGATCACCAGGATTCTGTTAATCTAAGCGAAGGGCTAAACAACAGGATAGCGTTCCCATAAAGGGGTTTGTCTCTTCTCCAGCATTCTCCAGCAGCTGAGTGCTCAGTTAAAAAGTTCAGCTTAGTGCAACTTCCAGAGGAGATGGTGACAAAGATTTCAGCCATACTGTATTTCCCTGTTCCATGTGCTTCAACTTCTTCACCTAACCTTCATGAAGATTGTCTGCACACTGGCTGTTTGTTCTGTGCTTACAGATTTTATCAACTGTTTTTACATGTTACATGATTTTAACAAATGGGGTGGGAGGAGACAGGGCAGACCAGACTATAACAAACTTTTAAATGTTGTCTTTATTTCAGCAGTTATTTTAACATCTTTATTTCATTTCCTACAGATATGAGCTAATTATAAACTATGGCATAGATGTCTTCGTAATATTAAAATAAGCTACTGAGTCACTTATGTCACTCAAATGTTTAGTAGTAACTTTTTGCATATGCTTATATTCTGAAAATATATCTGGAGTAAATTGTCGAGCTGCTTTTATTCGTGTGACAGTATTAAAACGAAGAAAAAGTTGAAGAGAACAGATGCTTGGAACGAGTTTTGCATAAGCATAGTCTGTGAGGGTGTTTTAAATGATGCTTCTTGTTTTATGTTTTTGTTTTATCTTATGGCTTGAAGCCAAGCTCACTCAGAATTTATTGGTAGGTTTCTGGGTAAAGCCAGACAAATGTTACAGTGGAACTTAGCTTTGATGTTCACCTATTCTCAGTACAGGGTTTCCTTCAAGATAATGCGATTTTTTTCCAGGAATGGTGGAGATTAATCAAAAGGCAAATAAGACATTTTTACCAGCACTTGACATTTTAACTCTTCTATGAAAATGAGTGGGCTGGAATTGCTATCTGTGTCACTGAGTAGGAGTAGAGGGGAGAACTTTTAACTAACTTAATCGAATGCTCTGTAAATCATGACATTTGTACGATGAGTAATTTTTAAAACTTGGGCTACAAAGCATGTTGGTTTCTTTGTTGTTTCTTGACTGGAAAGAGGTATTTTTAAGTGGAAATACCAGTAGAAATTCTTGAAAGTGGACTGTGTTTCCTACTGTGTTTGGTTTTGTAAGGCATGAGTAACCCAGATCTTGAGCTGAGGGTTCTCATCTAAATGATGCAAAGTGAATTAAATAGATAACCAGATGAGAATGTAACATATATTACTAGACAGGCATTTTTAGCTGACTTTCAAAATACCCATCTCTTATTGCAGATTTTGATGGTTTCTCTGAGCAGCTATGGGTATTCTTCTCTAATGTATAAGTAATTGAGAGTTTTACAATCCTGTGTCTTAAAGCCGATGGGCCAGAATAGGAAAGACTCAGATTATCGGTGCCGTTAGGCAGGAGGTAATGGTTTTACTCTTCATCCATTTTCAGCCAGCAAAGGTCAAGAATAATCTGTCTTCCAAGACTAAGCTAATAATGGCAATGAAATTATGAGTTTATCGCAAACAACGTACATCAGTTCAGAAGTGCTTCCATATTTTTGTATTCTCCGGCGACTTTGTTATTACTAGGGTGTTCAGAAAAGACTTGTAAAACTCTTTGTGTTTTAATGGCAGACAGGCTTTCCACAATAGTAAAGTGTTACAAGGAAAAGCACACTTTGTTTGTTTGTTTGTTTAGGAAATCTCCTGATTTTATTCATGCTAATCACAGAAGCTGGAACTCATCAGTAAGAAAATAGTCTAGATGTGGGTGGAGGCTCATGGAGGAAAAATGGGCAACTGTTCGTTTGGGACTTAATAGGCTATCATGCTGTTTGATGTGTGCTGTTTGATACAGCTAATTTTCCCTTCTTGTAGTCTGCTGGCTCTGGTACTGCCTGGTTGTCCTACGAGTTGGTTTGGGTAATTGCCTAAGACTGGAAAAGGGGAGTGCATTAGTAAGTCTCAATGGGAGACAAGTATGCATACCTGCAAATGCAAGGAGCCTTATGTGTTTTTAAACTGCTGAAACATAAGCCAGTAGTACCTTTGTGACACAGCTTGTCTGCTGTGCTTGTCTTCTAATCTGTGATATTTTTTCCTTTCGCAGGACCCGTCGGGGCACAGCCCCTACTCATGGTGCCCAGACGTCCTGGCTATGGCACCATGGGCAAACCCATTAAACTGCTGGCCAACTGCTTCCAAGTTGAAATCCCAAAGATTGATGTCTACCTCTATGAGGTGGATATCAAACCAGATAAGTGTCCTCGGAGAGTGAACAGGTAAGAAGGTGAAATTTGTCTCATACGTTATACTGATAGTGCAATTTTTAAGCAACAGCGGGACCTACTGAAGTAAATATAGTCTCTATGTAGCTTAAAATCTGAGCATTGTGCTATGGAGACCTGTGTGCAAGTTCTCTTAAACATCCGTGAGATGGGTATAAAGCCTTTTCCAGGTTCTCTTCAGTTTGGTTGTGTCCAGATGCTATGAAGTGGGCCAGCCATTAGTGGTCATAGTACTTTGAGAGCTGTTTGGCAGCAACCCCTGTTCTTCAGGGCAGCATAAATGTGGTATAGCTGTAGGCAGTTACCTTTTTGGTTGCAATACTGGCTGTTGAATCATTTGAGTTAGCAGGAATCTGCTCCTATGGGTGTTTTTATCCTCAGTTGATACTGAGATACATTGCGGCATTGGTTTATCTGAAAGGTTCCCCAACCTAATTCACTTGGGTACTGTGATCAGAAGCTAGTGACTAAAAGCCATCGCTGTAGGTACAGGAGGAGACAGCCTTCAGCTGGAAAGCTTCCATTAGGAGTAGTGGTATGAAAGCACTGCAAACAAACTAGTTTTCCCCTTGTTAATAGATACTTCATGCAATCAGCTTAGTGTATTTGAAATGGTCAGATTTGGTCTGAGCTCCACCTGTGTCCTTTCTCTCTTGTTACAGCATTTTGTATAGGACATTGTATCTCATCTTATTTTCATGTCTGCTATGTATTAGGGTCAGTTAAATCCCTTGCTAGGCTACTTTATTTCTAGATTGCTGGTTAAATGGAGAGAATATTTTCATATTCTGTTATCCCTGTTCATTTGGTGATCCAACAAACTGTACATACTGAGTGCTGGATTCTTCAGCTTTAACAGATTGCCGGTACAGCTTTTTATATATGGTCTTTGTGTACTTTGTCCTAAACCTCTGGAATTTTGGGAGCCAGCAAAGCCTCCTCAGAAAGAGTAGTTAATTGAAAACCTGACATTAGAGCTACAATAATTTTTGCTTTTTAAAGATTACAGCATTTCGTATTTCCTGTATTTCTTCTCTGCATTGAATAATTTTTTTAGGAGGACTGACTTGTTAGTCTCTTGTGAAATCTGTTTCATCAGTTAAAGTTCAGGGTGGCTGAAAAGCAATTTCTTCCCCTTTCATCTGCAACTCTGTTTTTTTACGTTTTAACAATAACATATTGCTAGGGCCTGATTCTGGCTGGTGATGTTTTCCCCTGCTAGTTGCATACTGCAGTTCTGAAGGCTATGTAAATACCTATGTTAAGTATTAGTTAAAAGGAAACTAATAAATTGCTAAAATTGGGATGCAATAGTTCTGTATGAATTAATATTTAATATAATCTTACTGTTAGAAAGGTTAGTTTACTACCATATTGTTAAATGAAGAATGCTTGTGAAGCCGTGCTCGTAGGGATACAAGGAGAATATAAACTGCTCTAAACTGACCTACTGTTCTATATGTCTGATTCTTTTCTACTGTGATCTTGTAATGAAGATAAATGTCATTTTACTTAAAATCTGTTGACTAAAAATGCTTTTTTTGTCTGTTGTATGGCAGTGCTTGATTAAAATAGACTAAGGGAGACAAAGCTGTAAGAGCTCTGGTTGCTCCAGCAATTGCAATCTGTGATTCTGTGTAGTTAGTTGTTTCCATAACAGTGGGAGAAACTACAGATGTTTGAAAATAGTGCATTTGAAATAAGTTGCTTTAAAATAGCAACTAAATTTTATTTAAAATTTAAAAGAAAAAAAAAAATCCCTTTCGTGGTCCTGTTGGTAGGGTAATTTCAAGCCTGCTTCCAAAGCCAAAATCGATGTTTGTCACAGCTTGTTTCAGTTGGTTGTGCCTTAGAGAAATGCTGTGTCTTCTGAAGCTTTCAGTTCATGTGGAGAGAGGCAAAAGTATTTGGTTTGAGTTTCTAAAGTAACTTTGTGAAATTGTCAATATTTTTGCTTACCTAAATAATGATTTGCTGAAGAGTGTATTTGCAGCTGATAGAACTTTGCATACCTTTGCGAGTCTCAGATTGAGTATCTAAGTGTTGCTTCTGACCTTTGTTAGGTTGTGTGAGGGCTGGTTGTTTCCCAGAAGTGCTTTTTGTAGACTGGAGTTAACTTTAAATGCTTTTGGAGGTTTCTCATTCATAAATTCAGTTGTGGTATAGGTGTAGTTCAGATGCATGTGTAACTTTGCCCAGAAGCTTGTCAACTCTATTCTACCGGTAAAGGCACTGTCTTGCTTTTCCTTCTTTGTGTTACCAACTGGTAGAAGCAGTTGTCTGGTTTTTGTCAAGGTAAACTGAGAAGACTAATTGAACACAGGCAGCAAACCTAACGAGTTGCTTTAATAGTAATATATTTTCAAATCAGAGACCATATTTGTTTTCAAGTTTGACAGCAAATACAGGTTGTAAATTATGAATCCTAATATAAGCTGTAGTTTAGAATCTGAAAGCTGAGGGTGAATCTTGCATGCATATTGGTTTTTTCAAAGTAAGGAACCGTGAAATTGGTTATTTAAAATTACTACTGCTTTACCAGCTTTCATGGGTGTAAAAATGTGGCAGATGTTAGTTAAAAACTGCAAGAGCTTGTATAAATGAGCCCAATAAAAGAATATAGTATCTGCTGAATAAATGACTTTGGATAGTGTGCTGTGGATTACGCAGAGAAGAATGGCTTTCATTAGCCTAAGTTGAAATCAGTATACTGAAATACCCGCTTTGAAGAATTTTCCTTAGAAATATATTTTTCCCTTTCTCCTGCATGCTGTGACAGTTATTTCTAAGAAGTCACTGGATTTGCATAGACTCAGCTATTCTGAAATAGTTTCTGACTAACATCCTGTCTGCATGCTTGCATTTGGAATAAATAGGGTTTTTAGTTCCTGAATAGTTGCTAAGTTTTTTTTAAATTCACCTGCACCTTTATTAGCCTTTAGCTGTAGGGAGGCTTTAAAATCTAGACTGTCTTCTGTTTCCTTTTCACTTTCCCTTATAGGGTTTCTGCTGTGTTGTGAACTGGAAGGCGGATGGTAAATAACGCTGTGCTTTGAAGCGGGCTGTAGGTGTGAGATCAGTAGCAGAGCTACAGCTGAGAACTGTTTTGTTTTACAGAGCCTCTTGCTTGCTCCCTCCTGCTCCTACTCTTCATTGCTAACTTTTATCCCTCTGCTTTTGTCACAGGTTATGTGACAATAAGCTGGCACTTCAGGAAATAGGGTTTTTTGGACGCTTATCCCTGTGCATAGTGTTAGAGGGAGCAGTGTACCACTGCAGAATGGGGTTTTCAGATAAGATGGACTTGTGCAGGAGCACAGTTGGGTACTAAGTAGATGTTTTGAAGTTGCTTAAGTATATTGATGTGCTTTTAGCCAGTGAGAGAATTCGGATTCTGAGAGTTTAGTAACATAAAGAACTGTGAAATGGAGAATTTCTCTTCCCTTTCCCCAAGTCCCAGCTGAGAGGTGAAAGTACTGCTACTCATTTTGCTTGAAGAGGAAGTCAGTATTTATCGTCTTCCTGAGGTGCTGTAGGTTAATGTTGCCTGGTCAGGAAATGGTATACTAGTAAGCTGCTGCTGTGCAAGAATGCTAGTTTGCATATGCTTAAGTAAAGTGTTTAATTTCTCTAGAATAAGGGAGTTATGTTGTATCAAATAAGATACAGTTGTTGTGCCACTGAAACACAAAGAATCCCCAAAGAATTCAAATCCTGAAGGCATGTTTCAGTTAGAGGTATTGCAAAAGTCTCTTTGGACCTGATATATCTCCTGCTTGTATCAAGAAGCCTTCTTTTATATAAGATTAAAATTTTATGGTGGTTTTTAAAGTGTAATTTCAGTGCTTGTATCAGGTTACTATTTTCTTTATTGCTATCAACTCATAATAAAGTTAGGATAATCTATAATTGTGTGCAAATTCCATCAGGCTTTTACTTGATTTTATTGTAAAAACTCAGATTATTAAGGACTTAAAGCTAAGACTTTTTTGTTAGGGTACCTCATTTTCATATACAATTTAGGCAGAATTCCAAACTCTTGTTAATTGAAGAGCAGATGAAGGTTACTAGGTAGACAGTACAATTAACTACTGCTTCCATGAGCTAGCATAGCTTTCGCTTGTGAGTTTGTACTAGTTTTTCGTAATACTGGCTTGTGGGTTTCTTCCAAGGTAAGTGTGTCCTTGCTTTGTATAATAAAGGTTATACAAAGACCTTGGTCATTTCTGGGACTTTCTGATATTATTTCAGTAACAATATTTTCCAGTATTTGAGCATTTGCGTTGATTCTGATTTTATTCTTTAGTGTTTATCTGTTATTTTAGTTGAAGTATGTGAAGCACCTTTTTGGAATATCAGTGGGTGTTCTATAATTCACTTGACTAATACGTTTGTTGAAACTGCTTCAGCAAAACACAGGGTGTGTGGGAGCCAGTTCCAGTCTGATACTTCTTTGAAAACATCTTCAATGTAAATATCAACTTTTCTAGGGAGGTGGTGGACTCAATGGTGCAGCATTTTAAAGTGACAATATTTGGGGACCGTAGACCAGTTTATGATGGGAAAAGAAGCCTCTATACAGCCAATCCGCTTCCTGTGGCCACTACTGGGGTAAGATAACTGGGAAAAAAATGATGTTTGTAACAGCTTCTTGGGAAAGAAAAAGAAACAAGCCCAACTTCTAATATTGCTGAGTTCAGAAAAACTGGAAGTACCTTACAGGGTCTGTATTGAAGTGGAATCCTTCTAATGTATTTTCTGCAAATTCCAATGTACATAAATGTGTGTGTAATAGTTGCATTCAGAACCTCCCCTAGAATTTAGTAGCCTCTTTCTACAGCAAAATCTATTAAATACTCAGTTCTACAGACTGTAATACATTATCTTATAATGAAGTACTATTAAAAAATCAAACCACAGTTTCTCTGGAATGAAGAGTTTTCTGATTCAAGATGACAAGAGTTACATGATCCTCTTCTACTTGGTGAGGACCCAGTTCTCTGTTTTGTGCATTTGATAATGTACTTTTATCAAATGTGCTGTGTCCTAAATATCTGAGTTTTTGAGTCTCTGGCCCAGTTATGGGAAGGAGTGAAAACTCAAGGCTACCAGACTTGAGATTAAACAGCTACTTTTTTTATTTTTTCCTCCTCCCCCACCCAGGTGGATTTGGATGTGACATTACCAGGAGAAGGTGGAAAAGATCGTCCCTTCAAAGTGTCAATAAAGTTTGTTTCTCGGGTGAGCTGGCACTTGCTGCATGAAGTTTTGACAGGAAGAACCTTGCCTGAGCCTCTGGAACTAGACAAACCTATCAGCACTAACCCTGTTCATGCTGTCGATGTGGTGCTACGACACCTACCCTCCATGAAGTAGGTTCACTGTCTTCCTGCAGTCTGTCTTTACCTGAAGTATCCCCATTGGGAGACCTTCATCCCTGTGTCTTCCCAGGTGAAAAGAAAAAATGATCGTTCCCCTTATGCAGCACAGCTGGTTAGCTGAACTGGGGAGATTGGAGCTAATTATATAGAAGTGTGTATTTCTGTAGACATTTAAACTCAGAGCAGGTGATGTATTTGTTTGAAAAGATCAAGAAACAGCAGACATGTATAATAGGCCTTAATTGAAATAATACTGAGAGATTACAGTATGCTGTAGCACTGCTTTCATGTTTTCTGCTCAAGTTGAGCCGTGTATCGTGCACTTGATGGCGGTGACTGTCTAAAAGCACGAGTCTTTTTAATTCATTGATATACCCATCAGTGATGCATGCTTCTCACGTTTTAAATACACAGTTGAGAGTAGATACCTGTCCTAACAAAGTCTGTTATTATTTATCTCAGAACCCTGAAACATTAGAGAAGGCCAAATTAATTTTGCTTTATTTGGTCAATGAAAGTTACTTTTCAAGTTTGATTGCTGGGTTAGGCAGTAGGATGGCTTTGCACTGGTGTTTTTTGTTGGGTGTAACTGACTCTTTAAAAAAAAAAAAAACAAACCAAACAACTTTTGGTTTTATGGAAACCGGTGTTCCTTAGCTACCCTGGATCCTAAGGAAACATGAAAGATGTTAACTGCTGTACCGATGTCTGTCCATTACAAATGTGAGGAGGTGTGGAGGTTTGTGAACGGCTGTTTTCTACCTCAGAGAGAAACTTGAGTTTCTCTAGTTCTTTGTTTCCACCATAGCCATTCCACCTCTCGGTGTAGATGGTATTCAGATGTTCCCTAGTAAAACATGCAAAATTATCTTTGAGGGTCAGTCCAGTATATACGATGCTGTTGTACAGAATCTGCTGTGATGGAGATTATACTTTCTTGAAGTGGAAGATCAGAAAGGGTAAATTAACTTAGTCCTTGATTTGTAGTAAAAACTGAAAGTGGTTGTGCATTGCTAAAACTGGTAAATGTTTTGTCTAAATTTAAAATGGGAACTGCATGGGAACACTGCAATGGGAACAGAAGCATTCAGAGTGTATTGTTTAAACCCGATTCTAGGCACAGATTCCTGGTGCGCAAAATTCCAAAAAACAATAATGCTGTGTGTTATAATCTTGATTATAGAGTTCTTATTTGGAAAGCAATATTTTATATTTGGAAAACAATAGCATAAACATGCAGTCATCTTTTTCACTAGGTATACGCCTGTGGGCCGCTCCTTTTTCTCAGCTCCAGAAGGGTATGATCACCCCTTGGGTGGAGGTAGGGAGGTCTGGTTTGGATTCCATCAGTCTGTTCGGCCTGCCATGTGGAAGATGATGCTCAATATTGATGGTAAGTTGGGACTGAGGGTTAAGAATAAAGGTAGTAGTGAAAATGCCTCAAAGAATAAAAATGACCTTGCCGTTCCATCATTTTACTGTCACGTGCTTGAGTTTGTGGTACCACATTTCTGTGTGATAATAACTTGGTGCCATCTGTGCAGAGGGATTTAGTAACCAGAAGCCATCTTCTACATTGATTTCTTAATTCATATTGTAAATATAAAGACTTAAAGTAGCTTGGGGTATTTTGCTAGAATTTATATCAGAATAAGAAAACTTTAAAACTTGAAGTGCTTTATAGACAAGGGGTTTTCACCTGAAAAATACTTGGGTCTCATTGCTCGGTTTGAAGATTTAGTAGTTGTCTCTTGTAACACCCTTATGAAACACATTAGTTGTGAAGTCAGCCTACTGCAGAAGTTGTAATGATAATAGTACAGTGAGATTGTGATACTGTATATAATAATGTATATATGCATACATTAGCTTCCTGTTCAGCCAGTTCAGACCAGACCTGTATGGCAAAGGCTACCTAGAAATCCTAGTCTTTTTTCTGGGTTTGTCATAATGCCAGTGTTTTGGCAGAAATTTACCTGCCATGTTAAAAAAAAAAAAAATCCTATATAGGAAGGAAAAGCCTAGCATAGCTTGTTTTCCTACTTAATCTCTGTACTAATATATCCACAGTAATACAGGCAAATTACTTAAGATGTGTCTCCGTGCAGCTGTCCACAGTAGGTGTTGTTCAATACTTCCACAAAAACTCTGTAAGATATATCACAAACACTTCTGTGAATAGGGCTAATTGGGATGGGCTTTCTTATGCAAAATCAGATCTGCTTTGCACCACTTTATTAAGTCCCAGATGAATGCATCTGAGATCAACTGGTGCATGTGTCAGACTCCTTGGTGCTGTAAGCACTCTGAGTCTATTTAGTTGTTAAACCCCTATTGAAAAATGTCAGTGTTTGAGATGCAGGTGCTGCCTAAAGTTTTCTCTAATTCACATTCTGTTCTCACTGTGTTTGAAATGCTTTATAAAACCAAGGTAAATAGCCTGTCTTTTTTGCACTAGGTTGAGCACTCTAAGTCAGGTTGTGCTTAGTGTCTGTCTTGGAGCATAATAAAATGTTGCAGGTGATACTGAGCTTTCACGATGAAAATTTGCAAGTCCATGTGTTCTGGTTTACCTAAATTGTGGATGATACTGATGTGACTTTGGATGGGTTTGTTCTTGTAAAATTGCCTTTCAAACAGCAGCCATGGTGTAGCTGTTTGAAAAATGAATGTAAAAATCTTACCAGTCTGAGAAATAACCAATACTGGTATCTACATGCTAGGTACCAAGATAATACTCTTGTCCTACCTGAATTGTAGTTAATTTCCACCAATTTATGATGTACTGCACTATTACTTTCTGTGAAGCAAGCTTTTCTTATCAGCTTTAGAAAGCGTAGTAGTTACTCTTGCAGTAGAAATTTTTCAGTCCTTTCTGTGAATGAGAAACTGAAGAACTTTGTAAGCTGCAGTTTATGGGGCCATCACTTTATGTTGTGGTTTGAGGCTGCGAAGATTACTTTCAAATCCCATCGCTTGATTTTGGTTTAGTTGTTTAACTTGTACGAGGTTCTCTGCAAAATCTGTTTCTCTCTGTGTCGCCTGTGTTGCTGTGGGAGACAAACCGCATGCTGCCAGTCGCTGGGGGTGTAAGCTATTTGTGTTCATTCAGTAATCGACATCCGGAGGTGTTGGCCGGAGTGCGTCATGTGAAGTTGGCAGCCTCCTAAAGTGACGCATGTCTGAAGAATGTTTCGTTGCATTAGCACAGAGATGTGGTGGGTTTGGTACACGAGATCTGGAAAACTAATGAAATGCTTGCCAAGTATTTATTTTCTGTTGTTGCCCTTTAAAGTTTTAAATTTATGGAGTACTTTGCTTGTGTTTGACCTGTATCTAGTGCCACCTTGCCTTTCTTACTAAAAGGTATTGTTTCAATTGCTTATAACTTTGTCAAGCAGATTGTTTATGGTCTTCTTTCCATGGAATGAGTCAACTGTCCTGTTTAAAAACAGTATATTGTCACTTAATGTGATTGTGTCATTAGTATGCAGGGAGGGTAAGAGATTTTGGTAAATCGAGGGTTGCTCTCACCACTACACTAACATAATTTGTGTACAGTCAAAATAGCGCTCATATTTCTACGAAATATTGTTTCAGTAATTGAGCAGATCGTATCATTGACAAAATTATATTGCATGTTGAATAATATTATATTGCATGTTATATGGCAAAATTATATTGCATGTTGAATAATTTAGCTTTTCATGTTAAAAAGTCTTCAGTAGAGAGATATCAATACTGTCTCTGCTTGCAGCTCCATACAGAGTCGAAAGAGAATGTCTCTCTGGGACATTACCGCTCTCTAGAAATAAATGTTATCTGGGGAAAAACCCTTTCAAAACCCTGAAAAGCAAGGTAGTTGCAGGATGACTGTGCTGGAGACTGACGTGTCACTGTGGGCCCTACACTGGCTTTTGTGTACTTAGTTGTTGCAAGGCTTGCTAATCTGTTTTTAAAAATGTGTGCTGCACAACATTTACTTGAGGGTTACGTGGAATTTTAAAAAGCATTCATTTATGTACTGCTTCAAAACATTCTGCCTTGGGTTTTTTTACACTTAATATTTTGCTCTTTTTAGTTTCTGCCACTGCCTTCTACAAAGCACAACCTGTAATTCAGTTTATGTGTGAAGTTCTTGACATTCATAATATTGATGAACAACCAAGACCTCTGACTGATTCTCATCGGGTAAAATTCACCAAAGAGATAAAGGGTAAGTGGAAATGTATCTGTTCTGCCCCAGGTAACACAATCAAGCTAATTCTAAGGGACTTGTTTTAACTGAAAACCTCCTGGTTAACGTGCATGAGAAGGGCCCTGGAGCTGCCAAGAGAATTGCAGTATGCAATTGTAGTTTGTAGTTCTAGTCCTGAATAAAACAATGCAGCTCTACAGAAATGAAAGATGAAAAATGAGGCATGTTCCTAGTGGCTTAAAGATGGAAAGTGTGTTGTTTATTGCCTGGATAGAGGTAAGTGGCTGTTGCCTTGCTGGATAGCTAAGCTTTTATAAGCAAGGGTCACGGAGGCCATAGTGGTATTGTGCTGTAGGTCTCCAGCTGTTTAAATGCTGAGGCAAAGTGAAAATTGATTTCAAAGCTAACATCATTGATTCTTTGAAAGTGTGCTGTTGCAGTGACTTCTAATAACTGATTGCCTTATGGAAAAACAAGTACCACTTGCTAACTTGCAGCTGAAGGCCAAATTCCATTCCAAAGGAATTGCATAAGCTGCTGGTTTGAGTGGTTTCACTCCATATATGCTACTTTGCTTTGCATTTTCCCATATCCTTTTATTCCAGTTTAATTTGCAGAGAGAGAAGCCTTGAAAGAGCTTAGCTCTTCAAAGCTCTGCTCTTAAACGCTTGTGTTACTTGATGCAAGATTAGACTCTGAAATACTCTGAAAGACTCTGAAATACAGCAAAAAAGTAAACTTGAACTATAGTCGTAAGCTGATGTGTTCATAGAATAATCATTAGTGGGAAAAAAACTTAAAGGAATTATTTTGTAGTAGTCCTAACATGCCTCCTTTTTACATCTACCTATCTGTCTTCGTTCTGGAAGACTGGTAACTGGAGAATGAGAGCTGTCTCTGCTTGATCTTGGATGCCTCAGAGACTTTGTTACTATAGTTGGAAAATATTGAAAGGTTACCTTTCCTGTCAATATTTGTTTTTACTACTGTAGTATCTGGGAACTCCAGCCAAGATGCGATCGTGTATAGTGAAACAAACCCTGCGTTAAAGAATTGGCAGTCTGTGAGCAGCTCTGTAGGAGGGTAGTGCCTGCTGTAGTGTCACAGCAGATTAATGACAAAGCAGTGAATGGGTTCCAGATACCTCTGTATTCACAACCCTTTTCTGCTTGGCCACAGTGCTTCATGGTTTCTTTTTTGTATTTTCTCTTAATGCTATATCAGGGCAGTGGTAGTTTATTTTTGATTATGCCATCCTCTAAGTAATGCTGATGTTAAGGTTGCAATTAGTGTTGTCAGGAATCAATGAAGTACAGTTGTTACTTCTTTGGGATGTCTGTGTCCCTAGTAAACTATACACGGTATCTGCTATCTGGTACTAAGGGACCTGATTTGATGTGAGGTATTCAGTCTGTGGTCCACAATCCACATGAGCCTCAACAGGAGAAGTCATCCAACTGCTTTCTCAAAAGGCTTTCCTGGAGGTTGAATCTTTTGGGTAACAAGGCTCTGTTTTCAACTGCCTTCTTTTCCATGGGGCTGGGGAAAGACATAACAGCATGTCGATGCTATGCAGCACTTGTGTGATAAGCTCAGTACTTCCAGCAGATGTTGAGTCTACTCTCTGTGTACAGTACAGACAGTGCATGCACAGTTAACAGAAATAGCCACTGAAAGGCTCTGGAAGCTGCTGTTGTTGCTGTCATTATTACTGTGGATAGAGAGTCAAGTCTAGTGAGCCTCTGGTGTGTAGGCTGCGTGCTTTTAGACAGGATCTTCAGCTGCTCAAAATCTAAAGTTAAATTTGGTCAGTGAAATTAAAGAAAATTACAGGCTGAATGTGGACACAAAGCTAGGGGGGAAAATGAACAATAAGGTAGAAATCTGGTTTTGCCCTTTTAAATATCAGTTATATTGGAACTGTTAGTTTTAAGAGGTATACAGGATTGAGAATGAGAACAAAAGAAAATGGTGAAAACAGCCGTCTGTGTCTGAGATTAGTCACATGCCTGTTAAATGAAACTGCTACAAGAAATTCAGATGACACTGAACATTAAATATTATACATTATGATTTGTTTTTGAGGATAATGCCTGATTAGTCAGAAATCAAATTATAATGAAAGCAGAATGTTTAGAGAACAATAATTTCTTGTGTTGTGCTGTCTGATGCTGACCATCAAAGCTGTTGGATTAGAACATGTTCTATTATATGAAACCTTGTGTCTCCTGTGCAAATTTTTGCGTAGCTATGGCATCAATTGTTTTGGTACTTTTGTGCAGGTCTAAAGGTAGAAGTGACTCACTGTGGAACGATGAGAAGGAAATACCGTGTTTGCAACGTAACAAGAAGGCCTGCAAGTCATCAAACGTAAGATGCTTTTTGTCGGAGCGTGAGATGTGTGATAGCTTAACACTGTGTAACAGGACCTAATATTTTACTAGTTTTGGGGGTGCTGATACTTGCCAACTAAGATTTCTGTACGTTTTATTAAAATGTATGTCTTTTCAGCTTTCCTTTACAGTTAGAAAATGGCCAGACTGTGGAGAGAACAGTAGCACAGTATTTCAGAGAGAAATACAACCTCCAGCTGAAATACCCTCATCTTCCTTGCCTACAAGTGGGACAAGAACAGAAACACACCTACCTGCCTTTAGAAGTAATGAACTCGTTCTGATAAATCAGCTTGTTCTTGGCAGACATTTTGGAAAACGTTTAGTAGTGCGCTTTGCAGTACCAGCATGTTTACATATTTACGTGTTTGTTGTTCTTTTATTTCACTAAAGACTATCTACATTTTAAAAAGTGCTTTAAAGTTTAGAACTACGAGAAGTATGCAGTTGCTTCAACACATTGGGGGTGTGTTTTGTAGTGATAGCACAGTATTGTGTACGTACGGTATGTTGGGATCTAAGTGCTCCTATTGTGTATTGACGCTTCTGATTTTCCTTTAAGGTATGTAACATTGTAGCTGGCCAGCGGTGTATCAAGAAGCTAACGGACAATCAGACATCAACTATGATAAAGGCCACAGCGAGATCTGCTCCAGATAGGCAAGAGGAAATAAGCAGATTGGTTAGTTCTTTAATTTCAGTTTGGTGTGATACTACTCACTGAATGATGCTGGACTAGATTACATTAATGCAAAAACTTCTTACATGACCAGCCTTGTCTTTTCATTCCTTCCTTCTAGCCTGTTAACTTAATAGATTTTAACTACTGTTTTTAATAGGATTTATTTAAAATAGCTTGCAACAATAGCATGAGTCTAGCAGTATAGGCTCTTGTGTTCTAATCTTTACAATTACTCCCAAGTGGGTATTGGAACTACTCAGGACTAATAGTTCAGTGTTTTGCTGTATTTGGCCCTCAGGGTTTTTGAACAAAGTTGTGAAATGGACTTGGGTTTTAGTACCCAAACTCATGAAAGTAAGATTTTGTTCTAGGTACCTTTCTTTTCCTGATTCCTGCTGATATTTGAACACCATACTTTTTTTGGTTGGTATAGGATGCTTATATTTGTAGCGGTGCTAAATACTTGTAAAATCATGAGCTGGACTCTGAAGACTTGGGTCTTGAGAATTTCCCTTTTTTTTTCTGTTAGTAGTTTGAAGATGGTAGCATCACTCTAACACTACTTAATTTTAATAGGCACTGAAAACAAACTGGAGCAGCTTGATTTGTCCAGAATCATACAAGGAATCTGTAACAGGGTAGAAAAATGATTCTAGGTCTCCTGAACCTCAGTCTTGTTATTGAGGTGTTTGACTGCTTTCCTTAGTACACACTGAATGTTTCCACCTGATAACTCCGGTATCTTTTCTTGGTGCTGAATCCAGACACTCTAAACATCACTGTTTTTTCTGACTTGAAATATTATAAAACTTGAATATTTTTAGTTGAATGTTCTTATAAACAGATAGCTCTTATTTGAAACTGGGTTTTGAGCTGACAAGTTAGCCAAAATTTTTAAATTAAAATAAGGCTGGTCTGGAAAATACAGAAGACATGTACGTGCAGTAATAAAATGAATTAATTTGTTTAATCTTGGGTGTGCATGTCTCTAAAGGAGAATGCTTTTTGATCTATCCTGTGAGTAAATAAAATGCTATTAAACAAGCATACTACAAATGAACGCTTGAGTAACTAAGGGAACAAAAGAGATCTCAGCCAATATTTTCACTGGGGATAGGCTGATAGTGTTGAGCAGTTAAATCTGAGCCTTTTTCAATGACAAGGGGAATTGTTGTAGAACACTTTGCAGCATTCCTGTTAGTCTTTTGTTTGTTATATGAATTATAATTAGATACTTCTGTAATATGGAAAAACTCTTCTCCTAGGTGAGAAGTGCAAATTATGATGCAGATCCATTTGTTCAAGAGTTCCAATTCAAAGTCCGGGATGAGATGGCCCACGTGACGGGGCGCGTGCTCCCAGCTCCAATGTTGCAGTATGGAGGACGGGTGAGCTTTTTGCTTTTTCTTTTGTTTCTCTTTTAAAGAGTGATTTCCTGCACACGTCTACTATTTCAGTCAGTTCAGTTGCATTGTGCAATACAGGGATTGGAGTTTGAATGGTAAACTTTTTTTGTTATCTTGAAACTGTAAATAGCATAGACTTTTTCTTTTGCTTGAATATCTGTGTTGGTTTTGTTTCCACAGAATCGAACAGTGGCAACCCCAAGCCATGGAGTATGGGACATGCGAGGGAAGCAGTTTCACACTGGTGTTGAGATCAAAATGTGGGCTATAGCTTGCTTTGCAACACAGAGACAATGCAGAGAAGAAATACTGAAGTAAGGCATGTCATGGTTCAGGCTTTGGACTGTTCTCTTAATGAAGCATCTTAGTGAAAACATGAACACAGGACTTCTAATGAGCGTTTTAACTGGTTTTAATTATCTAAGATGTTAGGGAGAGAATCCAAGCTGTTGTGCTTCCTTGCTGGAAGCTACAGTCAAAACACTGTACCTGGGTTACACCGTGGGGTTTTGGTCCTGTAACACTGCTGCTTTGTATATAGTTCCTTCTGGCATCTTGAATGAAGTACTAAAGGTGTCTAAACTTGTTTGTTGGGGTTTTTTTTCCATTTTGGCCTATGGTGTTTCAAAGCTGTACGGCCTCCACATAATGAACGTTTTCAAAATACTGCTTTAAAAGCTATTTGGAATTGTCTTTGTTTGAGTAACACACTTCTTCTGTCCCCCTTCTGCTTTGGTTGCTGTTGCTATTGCTACTATGAAAATTCAAAAAACTTCTCATCTTTAGGGGTTTTACAGATCAGCTGCGCAAGATCTCCAAAGATGCGGGGATGCCGATCCAAGGCCAGCCCTGTTTCTGTAAATACGCCCAGGGTGCAGACAGTGTGGAGCCCATGTTTCGACACCTCAAGAACACCTATTCGGGGCTTCAGCTCATCATTGTCATCCTGCCAGGGAAAACTCCAGTGTATGGTAAGGGAATACTTCTGTCTTTACCTGTTTGGTCAAGTATTGTTCTGAGAAATTTGCTGCCCAGCATACGTTAGAAAATTCTTCAGGACCATTCTTTAGACATTAGAAACCAATGTTTTGTCTGAAGTTGAAATGAATTGGAAGCAGGTCTGAGCATGCAGGTAAGTTGGAAGTTATTTTGCAGAGTGCATATATTTTAAATTGTTGTGACTTAAGCCAAGATCAAAACATAGCAATAACTTCAAATGGACTCAAGTTGTAATCTAATATTTGCTTCTCAGCGGAGGTGAAGCGTGTGGGAGATACGCTGTTGGGAATGGCCACACAGTGTGTTCAAGTCAAGAACGTCATTAAAACATCTCCACAGACCTTATCAAATCTGTGCCTGAAGATTAATGTTAAACTAGGAGGAATCAACAACATCCTTGTACCTCATCAACGGTAAGGATCTTTGTGGAGGCTGGTTTGGGTTTTGTTTTAACAGATGTGGTTAAGTTTGATACTTAGCACCCAAAATTTAAATGCGGCCAAGTTTTCAGTTGAAATATTCTTCTGGTTATAGTATGTGATATTTGAGGTAGAATTACATTTCTTATAGCATGGGCTCTGAGTGGTTGTTGGCCCGTGAGTTAGGTCTCAAGGCAAGGTTCTTTCCAAATGTTTCATCAGTATCAAAACATTTGAAGAGAAACTGCAGATCTAGAGATTTTGAAATATTAATATAATCAGAATTTTTCTGCAGGTTTAGGAGCACACAACACATCACAGAAGAATGTAACTCTTGGTTAACCTATTGATGTGCTGTTAATAAGGGTAGAAGAATACTGGAGACATCTTACTTCTCTCACTTTTATAAGCTGGGTAATTCAGCTCACGCTTGTTCTTTGCGTGGCTATTCTCCATGTTCTATTTCTGTGCGTGTTCCAATTGCTTTGATGCCTTCAGTGAGAAGGTTTGACAAGTCCAACCCATGTGTGCTCCCATCTTTCTGGAGAAGCACAAGTCTTTCAGTCCTGAAGACTAGAAATTCTGGTTGGCTCTAACCTTTAGTAGAGCATACCTATTCTTTGAGTGGAAATATGCATAATGCAAGGTAGCAAGCCAGAAAAACTTTTGGAGTGCAAATCTTAAGAATTCTTTCCTGAGACTTCCTGAGAGCTTGGAATCAAAGTTTGAATGTGAAACAATGGCGTGTGGAAGAGTATTTTGAAGGCACTGGGAGACCATCCTGCTGCTTAAATCCTGAAAGCCAGAATAATCTGTGTGGTACTGTGCTCAGCCATTTGTCGCATGGCTGGTGCAGTACCAAAGTGGTGCTTAGCTGACCTCCAAGCACTGGTGTAATCAACCTGTAGAATGATAGCTTCTGTAAGAAGCTGTCTGTACTGTTCAGGTGTAGTTCAACAGCTTTTCTCCACTAGAATCATGCCACGGTTAAATGGCAGTGTATTTTGGAATGACTCCTATGGTGGTTTTGAAGTTCACATCTTGTGCACAAAGATTGCATTGTTTAGGTTTGGCCAGAGTACCTGATAAGAAGGCTTCTCTGTGCAGCTTAGCTGAAATAGGAACAAAGCCCCATATTGAGCAATAACCTTGCGCCGACTGTTCATCTGCAAGTGTGACTTAGCACTTTTTTCTTTTTGAAGACCTTCTGTGTTCCAGCAGCCAGTGATCTTTTTGGGAGCCGATGTCACTCACCCTCCTGCTGGAGATGGAAAGAAGCCTTCCATAGCTGCTGTAAGTTTTATTAAATCAGCGTTGTTTTTTTCATCTTAGGTAAATGTTAGAATTGTAAATGCAACTCATGGACTATGTCTATGTCAAGTATCTTTCAGGGCTCATGCCAGTTCTTTTTACACATTTCCAATGTTATTAAAAATAATGTCTTTAAAAGAAAAACACTGCTCGATACTTCAAACTGTTTTCTTAGCTTATTAATTTTTAAATCAAGGTAAAACGGCAATCACATTAATATATTTCTGCAAAAATATTCAAAAGGAAATAATGCAGCTTTGTGATGTTAGTTAATAACATTTTTGTATTTTTAAAGGAGAAAAATGTACCTAAAGGCCTGGTTTGGCAGGAATGTTTTTGATACTTCTTGCCTTTTGTGTTGGTACAGTCCAGGAGATCAAGGTGGTGGTTGGATGCTTGGTCAGTCCCTTCCTATTTTGTCCCCTTGGTATTTTACTTGCATTCATTGCAGTTATGGAAGCTGCGTCCTTGTTTAAAGTAACTAAGGCCAGCTGAAGTGTTTCTCTGTGTAAAAGGTGAGAAAACTTCAAAGGAAAAAAAGTCTGTGTCTGGATTATAAGAATATGCATTAGTGTGCTGTCAACAGAGGGGAAGACTCCAATCCTGCAGATGCATTTTGGCATGCTTGGAGGGCAAGTTTTATACCCCTTTTCAAAAGGTGTTAAACTTGTACCTAGTACAAGTTCTGGTTAATGTTACTGTGGTGGTTGTTTTAACGTAAGCATCTTCTACATGAAAAGTGGTCTTGGCTTTTTTGCTATTTTAATTTTTTTTTTGTATAGATCTGATCTTGAAGCCTTTACTCATGTAATCTTCCCCTGAAGGTTGTAGGTAGTATGGATGCTCATCCAAGCCGGTACTGTGCCACAGTGAGAGTTCAGCGGCCCCGGCAGGAAATCATCCAAGATTTAGCCTCCATGGTGAGAGAGCTTCTCATCCAGTTCTACAAGTCAACACGGTTCAAGCCCACACGTATCATCTTCTATAGGGACGGGGTCTCTGAAGGACAGTTTCGACAGGTTGGTTCATTTGTGAGTTTCTTGAAGGACTGTGTTACTACATAATAACTCCAGTTCTCATATTTGAATAGCTGTACTGTTTGAGTTGCTTACATTTACGCCAAGAAACCACAAAATAATTGAGACTTTTAAGGAGAGAATTTCTTAAGTGTGTTGGGTAAGAAAAGTTGCAACTTCTTTCCTGTCTGGGAAGGAGAGGTCTTAGAACTTGGGAAACAATATATTTCTAAGTACTTCCTAAGATTACTAATTGTGTGGCAAAGTTGCACTTAGCATTAACTACAAACCATTTGTTAGGTGTTGTGTGTAGAATACAATGGAAGGAAAACCTAAACTATTCTTCTTCTTGTGCTTGTAGGTTTTGTATTATGAACTGCTAGCCATTAGAGAAGCCTGCATCAGTTTGGAGAAAGATTACCAGCCTGGAATAACCTATATTGTGGTGCAGAAGCGACATCATACACGATTGTTCTGTGCTGACAGAACAGAAAGGGTAATCATTGCCCTCTCTCACCGTAGCCTCATGCGAAAAACTTGATGTCAAGCACTTACGCTGCTGGAGAAAATATTAGCATGGGCTTCTATGTCAATCTGATTGTCTTTGCATTCAGGGAAGATGTTGAATTGATAGGCACAAAATGTGTCCCCAAATTGAAAAAATCCCCATCAGGCTTTGTCATGTTGCACATTGGCACTAGTCTGTGTCAGTGAACTATAGCTAATATTCGTGTAACTAACTAGAACCAAGTCTACGGCAGTCGTAATAGAAGAAAATACAAAATGATGGAACCCTTAACTTTTCTGTCCTTCTGAGTGAGTCCATCCAAACTCAAGCTGACAATTCTAAATACAAATGTACATGCAGCTCTTCTGGCTTTCTGAGGTTGAAAGTTCTGAAGTGCTGTGGGTGCAGTGTTCTGTTTTGAGATGGTAGGGAGCCATTCGGTGTCTGTGTCAAACATCCTAGGCTGCTGTATTGACAGCTTCCAAATGGTACTGAGGCAGTTCATTCACTGAAACCTTGCATGTGTTGAATAGAAACCTGTATTTTTAATTACAGTTGAGATGCATAAACAGTCTTTAGCTGCACTTTTTAACAAAACCTTTTCTCTAGGTTGGACGAAGTGGCAATATTCCAGCTGGAACAACTGTAGATACAGACATTACACATCCATATGAGTTTGATTTTTACCTCTGTAGCCATGCTGGAATACAGGTACGATTGTTTCTTTGTAAGTAAATGTGAATTTAGAACATGTTGTCTTTCTCCTTTTTGTGATGCTTGTGTTTACAAACAGTTATTTAGTAGGGAAATATCATTTAGCTCAGTTTTATCTGAGATAGCACGTTATTGTGGGACTAATAGTATTATTTGCTTAAGAGGTGGCCTCTGCTACACCTTTAAAACTTGCATTGATGGTAAGTCATGCTTTTTTAAGTTTATTTTAAAGAGGTCACTGTATTTTGTAACTTTGTTATTTCTGAAAATAAAACTTGCTAGTTTTATGATTTATAGCCACAATGAAATGAACATTGAATCAAGTTTTCAAATGTAAACAGTTTGAAAGGCTGAAGGCAATGTTTGATTATTTGCTGACTAAATGCAGACTAGTGAATTACAGGCTGTGGAAATTAAATCCAACGATGTGGTGGTATTGCCAGCAATATGGTGGAGAGTCAACTTAATGACAAAAATTGTGTCAGGATATTGCTTAAAAATGGAAAAAAATTAACTCTTGAAATTTTTATCATGTGAGTCTGACTGCATTGTCCTAAGTTTTGTTTGGGGTGGGTAGGCATGTTTTCTTTTCCAGTTTTGAATCATTGCAATGTGTTTTATTCAGGAGTTCAGCACTTCTGCTTTTCTCCACTTACGTGTCTGTCTATATGCTAGGTCTGGGCAAGCTAGTTTTTGGCCCCTTGGAAAAAAAAAAATAGTATCAGTCTAAGTTGAAGCAGAAATGCCAGATGTAGTTGCAGCTCATTGTTTTTAATATAGCAAGCCACAAAGAAGTCTCAACTACATTGATATTTTATATATATTTTTTTTTTAAAAAAGAGAGACTTCTATCCTGGCTAAAATACAGCTATTGTCCTAATTCAGTTCCACTGTAAGATTTAACTCTAGCGTATCACACCCTTTGTGGGGGGAAGCAGAAGGGGAGAGGAGTGTTCACTCCAAAAGTGTCTTTCAAAGTAAGTGCAAGTCAATTAATAGAGAACTTCTGAGAGTTCCTAAGAACCGTACTCAGTATTTGGTACTTGTTAGTCGTCTATAAGGAAACGTTAAAGTACTGATGGTGAAAGCATCTATCTGGGGGGAACCTTGACACATGACTGACATGTAAAAATCTGATTCAGCATAATGCCAAAGAGCAACGCAACTCTGGAACCTGTTGGAAAGGTGACATTGTGTGGAAGTAAGGAAGTGTATGTTTTTGTGTAGAACTCTATAGGTAACTTCTGAAATACTGGAGCGGTTTCTAGTGTTTGTACTTTAAGGTAGGGTGCTAAGGAATTGGAAGGAGTTAAAAGCAGCAGTTGTTTCTCTGGAAAATGTGTCTTGGTGAGAAACAGTTTTAATTGAAGGTAGTTAGGAGGTGGTATAATCATGCTTCAGTCATGTTTGGAGCAGGTTTTGATCATTGAGGGTTATCTAGAAGGCATGTGGGTTTTTTTCCAAGCAAGAATAATTAGAGTAACATAATCATGTAAATGGTAGACCTCTTATTCATCTTTAAATACATTTAGGGCTGACATAAGACTGAATTTGCTTTGGCTGCTGTTACATAGGAGTTTAGACTAGGTAGTCTGGCCCTTTCTGAACTTAATCTGACTTGATTGTATGGAAAAGCCAGATAAGTGAATTGATGTTCCCTTCTTCTTAGGGTACCAGCCGTCCCTCACACTATCATGTTTTGTGGGATGATAACTGTTTTACTGCAGATGAACTTCAGCTGCTGACTTACCAGCTCTGCCACACATACGTGCGCTGTACACGATCGGTTTCTATACCTGCACCAGCGTATTATGCTCACCTGGTAGCATTCAGAGCACGATACCATCTTGTGGACAAAGAACATGACAGGTAAATGAAAATGTGCGCTTAAGTTTTTGTCCCCATTGGTCTTTGCTCCATTGTCAGGCATAAAGCCATCTGACTGTAGATAATTACTGCTCATTTTGCAGCTAATTTTTGTTACCTCTGGGACTAGTCTTAAGATAATCATTCCTGACAGCTGCTGCTCAGTTTCAGACAAGAGTGGGTTGGTGGATTCTACTGCATAACACTCAGATTAAAAGAATTAAATTTAGTTTAATAAAGTATTCTGTTATTACTTTGATGTGGTCTGAGGGAATCAAGCCACACATTTAGTTTTTTGCATTAGAATTAGAGTAGTCATGAATGAAGCAAATGTTAAGTGCCTTCCACTTACCTAACTCTGCTTTGTATGTCAGAAGTATTTTGTAACCTTCAAGCCATCAATATATTTGTAACAGGCTTATTTTTAGATGAACAAACTGAGCAGCTAAGGTAAAGGGATTTGTCAAAAGCCTTGAGGTTGCTGGGTGAACAGACAAGTAGATTTTTCTCCGTATCCAGTTCTATTACTGTTGCCATGTTGCTCTCCTAAATGTTGAAGAGATGCGAAGGTGGCTTTTTGATCCGAATTCATATGATTTACAGCCCTGCTTGCCTTTTTCTCGTCTTCTTGCAGTGCTGAAGGAAGCCATGTTTCAGGACAAAGCAATGGGAGAGATCCACAGGCCCTCGCGAAGGCTGTACAAATTCACCAAGACACCTTACGCACGATGTACTTCGCTTAAGTCAATAAAATGGGAGCATACTCACTGAAAGGAAGAACTGAAAAATTAAGCCACATACAATGTATGTTTCCAGTGGGGTTGGTTTATGGGGTGTGCCTCTGATCATGCTGAAGTTGACACTGTGCAGGGGCGAGAGGCTAACCCTTAAATTGACACAAGGAAGATTGTTTACTTCATCGAGGAACACAGCACTATTATGCAATATGAAACCAGCCAACTGCTTTTTTGGCGCGGTCTCCTGTAGGAAGCACCGCCATCATTTTTTTTTTTTAATTTCTCGTAGTTTAACCCTCTTATGCCTTTACCTCAAGTTGCTCGGCAGCACAACTATCTTTGCAAAAAAAATAATAATAAAATAAAAAAATTAATGGTGTAATTTAAAAAAAAAGCAAACCACCTTTATAGGAACAATCACAATGATTGTTTGGGGGAGGGAAGTGTGCAAAAAAAAGAAAAAATTAAGTTTTTTACCCCACTGCATTGAGGAATCTTTCTCTCAATATTGCCATCAAGCATTCGAATGTGAACATATCCAAGTACATTTGAATGTACAGCACTAACTCAAAAAAAATTGAGGGGGGAAGATGTTTTGCACACTAATCCAATAATTTGAACATAATTTAGCCAACTGCTGCCTTTGTGTCTTTCTTCACAGCTTTGGAGTTCTCAGCTCCAATAGTTCCCTTTTAAAAAGCAAAGAAGCTAGTGGTATTATGTGCAGGCAGTAGTGATCCAAACTCTTCTTGCTCCCTGGTGAATTTACTAAAGCTGCTGTTTTACCTAGTCCAAAAGTTTCAATTATTTTCTATCTGGCAAGTCAAATATGTCGAAGCTTCACGTGAGATCAGATGTCCCAAGTTTTATGGGATTACATATAGTAAACACCAGAACTGAAACTTTAGAGCTAAGGTCTTTTTGGAAAAAAGAAAAATGCTAGTTTACTTGCTGCCTCTCACACCTTAATGTGATTTCATATGTATGTGTTTTTGAAGTTTAGCTTCCTTTTGTTTCTTTTATATTTATTAGAGTAATAATAATGCTTTAATTTAATTATTACAGAACATATGGTCAACATCAACTTTTATTTTTTAGAAATGTAACCATGTTTATTTTTAAAAAAACTGACAACTTGTTTTGCTATCTTTTAGTGCAATAAGCGTTCTAAAGGAAAACTGTGTCCATTGAGCTGTGCTAAAGCAGTGTTTGTACCACTAACTGTGGAAGAATGGACACCTCCATGATTTTAAAAGGACAAAGTAAAAGCCTTAATTTTGAAAGGAAAGTTTTATAGTCAGAAGGAATCTTGAATTTTCCTTTTTTAAATCAAAAAATAGCAAAAATGCTTCTAGAATTCTGCAAGCTTTACTCGTCACTGCAGTATTTTGATTTAACAAAGGAATTGGCCATATTTTTGGCTTTGAAATGTGGAGGATATTTGAATTAAACGGAAAGGGTTTTTTATTAAGATCTAAGTTTTTACATGCTTAGTTAAATCTATTTGACATCAGTAAAATGTCTGGAATTAATAAAAGTTTTTAGGCTTTTTTCCTCTTTGATAATGACTTTCCTTTTAAAATTAAGTTATTGGTAACTTCATTTCACTTTGCAAATAAAGAGGGCTGGGATAGTTCTAACATGTTAAATCACTGAAATGTGAAACAAATTAATGGGACTCTTTCATTCCACTTTAAAGGTAAAACAATATTTAAGATGTCAGAGACGAGCATTTATTCAATGAGGGGACTGGGGAGTTTTGCACTTTGTAAACTCGTGAACTGCATTTTTGACTGTTTTTATTTGCACTGGTTCATAGTATATATACTGCAGATCGTTTGTATGGGCATTGCTGTTATCCCAGCCCTTCTGAACTCCACCTGCTCTCCACATGAAAACCAGTGGGTTGGTATAAGTAGCTTATCTCCTGTCATTCTCATGAAATCCGCTGTTTGCCAATATACTGTATTTTGAGCCTAAAATCTGAGCCCGTTTTGCTTCAACAGGCATGAATCTCCCCCATTTTTTCTGCCAGAAAACAAAGTACTGTATTTTGTGCATTTGTATATTGTATTGAAATGTATGTAGTGCTGTTCACAACACTGTCTCCAAGAGCTTTACTAAACAGTTAGTGTATATACCTATTTTATCTCCCAATATCAAGGAAGATAATGTAAAAGGACTAACTCTGCAAAGTTAAAATTGCACTGGAACTAGTTGTGACGGTGGGCAGTTGGCTAGTGGCTTGGGGGTCCCCGGAGAGGAGGTGGGAGGGTGACGAAGGGAGGCTCGGCAGACCCGGACGTGTCGGAGAGTCTCTGGGGTCCCGGGAGCCGCGTGCCTTCGTCAGCTGCACCCGCAGAGCCGGGACCGGCCCAGCCACGCTCTTTGACTTCTTAATGCACTTACCTTTCAGCGCCTTCAAATAAACCTGCTGCAGGGAGGTTGGTGTAACTACATAATCTGAGTGAGATGGTTTCCGAATAAGTATCTCAAATGTTTTTCTTGGTCTGTGACCTGACAGGTTTCTCTCAGAAGCACTCTAGCTAGTAGTTCTGTTTATAAAAGGTTCAGGTTAGGCTTTTTACAGAAAATTGTTTTAAAATAGAGAATTTTTTTAAAAATAAATATTTTACAAAGACTTCTCATGGATTTCTGGCGTTTAGATGAAAATTGCTTTTTAAAAAAGTCTTTTAACACTCCTTTCAGAGACGCTGTACGCTTCTCATCCTGCCCACGCTCAGTGACTATGATTTGAGAAGCTTTTTTGCTTGCTACTTTCACCAAAATAAATTAAAGAAACTTCATTGGGAAAGTGACTTAAATTACTTGTCGAGCTAGCATTTTACCTGGTTTTCATGTGAAGAGTATTTGGAAGTTTTAATCTCTATTCTTGGTTTTGCAAATATCTACGTAAAGTGCCGATACCTATTTGTATTACAATATCAAGTTACTGGCGTTGTGAGGGCCACACATTTATGATGCTGTAGCTGCTATATTTATTTAAATGGAGATGGACAATTACTGCACTAAGGAATGAGGAGATAAGCAAGGAATCAAGGTTAGTTAGATATCTTGTTTTTTTCAAAAGAGAATTAATGGTGTGAAATATCAAGTGTAACAAAGGGTGCTGTCATTTTAACTGAGATTAAATAGCCAGATATTCTTCCTTTGTTTAAAAACATATATATTTTGATGTTTGCAGTTTGGGGGTGGGGGGTCGGGATAAATGGTACCTCATCTGTGGTGGCAGTTTCCAGTATATTTTCAGAGTATATGGATTTCTTTTATTTTTGTACCTGCTCTCCTTTAAAAAGAAAAAAAATCTCAAATTTTATGTGCTGTTTGGGGAAATCTTGAGTGGCATACCAGATCCCCTCTCTTGCTGGGAGCTGTCTGTATATAGTCCAAAGAGGGACGTGGGCAAAGGCTGACGGTTCTACTTACTTTGCAGACATACTGGCCTCGTTCATACGCCTATCTAGAAAAATGGTTCCTGTCTCCTACGACACTGTACCAGTTGACTGCACCGAGACCTCGCTTGTACTTAACAAGTGCCACTAATTGCTTCCGTGGTGGGAGCACGCACAAGGGCCCCAGCGCTGGGCTGGGGAAGGAGCAGCCTTAGGGTATCGGCCACACGAACCTGCGGCTGCAGCGCTGGTACAGTGCCAACAGCGGGAACCGCTCCCCGGGGCTGGCGGCAGCGCTTCTCCTAAGCTAGCAGAAAGCCTTGCCGAAACCTGCGGTCTAGCGACTGGTAGACCCGGATTTGGAGAGAAGTGGAGTGTTTTGTAGTTGAGGCGCTAAACTTGCAACATCTGCTAACAGAATGACTGACTCCACTGTAAGTAGCTTTTTTTTTTGTAGGGCACTTCAGCTGTGGCCATTTTACTCAGGATCGCTGTATTACTGTTCGGTGTGTAATCTGGTTAAACACGTCCAAAAGCTATTTTTATAGGGTTCATTCTGGCATCCTTTTGGAAGTTTGTTTGGCCACAGAAATGGTTTTCAGGAGTAAAATGGGTTTCTGGAAGTTGTCAGTCAAGTTATTTCAAGATGCTGTTGGTCCTAAACTATTTTCACTTTTTCACGTACGAATTTTTGTCCTATAAAATGCTTAACATAAGATACCAGATAGTCATCTTCTGTACAAATTCCAGCTACGAATACTGGTTTTCTACTAGTCTTGAAGTCCACTCTGGTGAAATTCCAAGCTCAGCCTACACTTAAAGCTTGAGGCCTTTTTTTTTTTTTACACTTTCTTCATATCTTGTCCTCTTTTGATATTTTCCCCGTTTTTGTGAACTGAGGGTTTAGAACCTTACTCAAAGCACTTTTATAACCAAGGACTCAAAAGCTCAGATGATGTACATTGAAACTATAAATCCAGTTTTCAGAGATCGTTATTTCTAAATGGCCATCTTGGTCTCTGGGCACGCCAGGCAGATACTCTGACCCTTGCAGTGCTGTGGAGTTTCGTGGCTGCTCCTGGCAGGTTGATTGGATCCAGTGAAAAAATCCATAGGGATGTCAAAGGGAAAGATTCCTGTCTTTTCTACCCAAAGATGGTACTTTGGATCGATGTGGGGTATTAGGATATAATTTTTCTTTCGGCACATGTTTAAATAAAACTTCACTTAGCCATTTCACTTAGTGATTTTTGTAAACCTGAAAAAATAGTGGTTAGAGCTTGAGCTAATTGATGCTTTCTGCTAGTAGAAGACTTTGTACTTTCAGTAGTTGAGGTATGAACGAGATGGGTACAGGATCCTACGCTTTACCTCCCTAGCAGAGTCTCAAGAATCCTGATCTCTAGAACACTAAAACAAAACCGAATTGTTGTCCCCGAGTAGGCAAAGGTGCGTATGGAGGGGAAGGAATCGCAAGGGAGAGGCTCGTGAGGGAAAATACCGAAGCATCAGTTTTACAGAAACAAGGGTGTTGATGGAGAGGCTCCATCCGCTCTCCATCCCACGTGCCCTGGCCTTCTCAAATCTGTCTGAGGTACCCCTCACCTAACACGGGTAGTTACCGTAGGGTCCTTTTAAAACAAAGCAGTTCCGCTGTTTAAAACTCGAAGTGATTTTTATTTTTTTTAAGCAAGACAGTCCTCAGAAAGTGCCTTTTTAGAAGATGGTGCTGTAGATTTTTATTTTCCAGTTGTACGTGGCTGAAAAATTAAGATAAATTATTGAAAATGCCAAGTGTTTGATGGTATCTTTTAGGTACTTTCAAGCATCAGCTTCTCTGAGTCAGGACCAAGAATAACCAGGAAGGTGTTTTCATTTGGAGGGAGAGGCATTGAGGAGCGATCACCAAATTCGGCTGGTAGGCTAGGATCGGTTTTGATTTAGTCAATGCAATTTACCTCTTCACATTGAGGGGGTGTGGGGTGGGGGGGGTGGTGTAGGAGGAGCAACAGCATGGGACTCTTGGGGCGATGTAATTAGTGCTGGAAGGGAATCCATAGCTATTGAAGGATGTTGTCTCTTAGATGTAGCAAGCTCCCAAAGATGAAGTAGACAAAGCAAGCTGTCTGAAGACTTAGGAGATGGTCAGTCCTGCTGCGAGCAGGCCTCACGCGGCGTGTGTGTTTGAAGGAGCGGTGTGCGTGTACCAGCGGGCTTCTAGCTGGGAGTTTGGATACTCTGGATGAGAACAGCCTGGGGGGGTGATGCTGCCCCGCTCCAAGGGGGGAAGAGGGTGTGGGTCCATGGTGAGTTTGGTGAGCATTCCTCCCGTCGGGAAAAGCTGTAGACTAGACTATTAAACACTGCACCTCAGTAACCTTGTAATGCTGCATAAAGTAATAATAATAGCAAAGTTCTGCTTTGATTACACTACAATGTGCTTGCACATGCCTGCAAAAAATACACACTTAACTTTCATTTTTGTAATGGTCTTAATAGCAGTTATCAGACTTTTTCTTTTATGATTAACCTTGTCCTTTATTGTGGTGTTCCTGTATATTTATTGGTAATCTGTGTGCAGCTCATAGGTCTGTGTGTCTGGCCTGTATGTTGCTTTTAACGCTTATTTTTAGGTGGGAGAAGTTCCTGAATGTTTTGGTTTTCTTCTCCGAAGTCAGCTTAACTAGTCACGTTTGAGAGGAGACTTAATAAAACAGCTTGACAGACAGACTACTTTAATTGGTACCTTGTTTCTTTAAGTTTAAAACTAAAATGACTTTGTGTTCATTTTATTACTGTTCATACAGTATTGGGCATTTCAGATGTAGAATAACTTGATGTCAGGATATTTTTGAATATCAGGAGCTTAAGCGCAAAACTCCCACTTTAATCGCAAGTGGTATCTTTGCAGGAATATGTTCGTGTCCAGCCTTTTTCTAGGAGTAAGCAGAGCTTTTCGACATCTATTAATTTGGACACGATCAACGAAATATTTAGGGTGTACAGTCCCAGAGCGGGGCGGTGACCCCTGTTTGGAGCTGCCCGCACCTCTTTGTCGGAAGGGACGGTCAGATGGATGCGCAATATAGCACTCCCGCTTACGCTAACCCACGGAGACTATGAATCAAGGATCTTTTTGCTGTGTAGATTTCTTCTGATTCAAGTTAGAGAAATGAACTGATGTTTCTTGTAGTTTGTTACCAACTTTTTTTTGTCTTACTACAGTGCCCAATGCCACTTTGCTGGTATTGAAGCTTGCAATGATGTTAAATTATTTTGTATTCCCAATTTCTTAATGTTATTAGGGTAGGATTTAGAAAGCATTTTTTTCAGTCTAAATTCTGAGCCAAAACTGTGTCTTCTATCCCTTTTAGTAGTAGGCGTTTTTATCTTTTAGACTAAAAAGGGCCAAAAATCTTGCACCATCAGCTTGTTTGCAGCAATACTCTCCATCTCTTCTCTTGCCTATCAACCAGCTTATTTTCTATCTGCATTTAGCTCGTACTGAAGCTGTTGACATTTAGAAGGAAGTTGCTGCCTCTTTCTGTCAAAAGAAATTAAATGGACTTGCATCTGACGATGCTGGTTTCTGTTGGGCACAGATCTCTTCCTAGAAGTCTCGCCTTGGGGATGATGAAGCGTAGCACACATGGGTTTAATTACAGTAGAAATGTTCTGTATGTTTCTGTTGCATTCATTGGAGGGTGCGTGACGTTTTAAAGTATCCAATTTAAATACAAGCTAATAAGCCGCTGAAGATGTAGACACTCTAAAATACTTCAAATCTAAAAAAAAAAACCAAAACAAACCAAACAGGAAAAAAAAAAAACAACAAAAAACCAAACAAGAAAACCAAACCAAAAAAACCCAACAACCTAGTGTGCATGGATAGCTTTAATTCATCCTCCTTCCTGGCAAAGTTTGAGACTGAGGATTTGCTGTAATTGATGCTACTCGTAGTAAATTGTGCTGGGATTAATCCTAAAACTGAACTGACTCAGCTATATGTTTTATGAAGAGAAGTGGTAGTGGTGACTGTGCCATTAAACTGGTAGTAGAAAGCTCTCAAAAATGCAAGGAGGAAACTTGTCTTCATATTGAAAAAGCTGAATATACTGAAACAAATCTTATGCTGCTAGAGCCTTGTGAACCTGTATCTCTGCATCCACAGTTGACCCAAAAAGACCCCACATGACTGCTTCAAAAACTAATACCTGAGGGGAAAAGCATTTTCCTGTATTTTTTAAGAGTGCCTGTTCACCTCCTAAAGGGACTGTGCTGAGAAGCAGGTGGCAGTGCCTGTAACAGCTCTGTAGTTACATCAGACTAACCGTGTTTTGTATCTAAACCTTGAAGCTACCTGCCTTGGTTCAACACAGATACAAGTTCCAGTAGATCGGTGCTATTTGAAACAACGGAGCCAAGGGGTTTTGCGAGCAATATCCGACCCCTCCATAAAACATAGATGCTCTGATAGATTTCTGGTTGCAGTTTTCACGCAGTTCACGCTGAAGTGTGCCTGGCTACCAAGAAAAACAGCTGGAGGCAGTTGTAGAGTTAATTTTGCTGTAGCACTACAGTTGCTCTGCTCTTCCTCACTCTTACCTACCTCCCTGTTCCCTTACGCAGGATCACTCTCCCTCCACTGCCTATATAGAATTAGCCGTGTCGAGGACGCTGTAGCTGGAAGGTGAATCGGCTCTGGACGTGAGGGGTGGTGGTAGCGTGACGGCGATGAAAGCAGCTGCCTGTAGAAATAAAGCACTGGGTAGGAGCTGGGTGATGTCAGGAGAGCTGTGGTCAGCTCGAGCCCTTCAGGGAGATGGATGGGAACGTCAAACATTAGCTTAGGTGTCCTGAACTGTCTGTGTGGGACTTGAACTCATTGACAGCAAGCATGTGCCTTTTTCTGATCGAGAATAGAAGCTGGAAAAACTTGTGTTTGCATTGGTAGTATGGTTAGCATTTTTCTTGAACTGTTTTTAAAGCTTGAAGTCCTTGGTCAGAATGGAGTTGGTTTTGCATTGAGTTACTTAATCAGCGAGCCCTGAATTATTTGTGAATCGGAACTACCCAGAGAGGAGAAGCTTTTAAAAGAAGTGGTTTCTGGAGAGTAATGTCATCAAATAAACATACTTCCTGGTAGACTTGCAATTTTTTAAATAAAATTTAACCTTGATATGTTTCTCTATCTAATGAGAATCATTAATTCTGCCTTTATTTGAATGTTGCCTGTCCAGTAATGTCTTCACTCTTCACTGTGCTCCTGCAGCTTCCCACACGCTCCATTGCTTCTTCCCCCTTACCCCCTTTGGTGGCTGTAAGGATATGAAGAATGTGTCCAGTGAATGTCGGGGAGCAGTGCAGAGGTCTGATTAAGTGGGAACGTGGAGGTGAGGATTAAACATCACAGGTAGTCCTTCAAGAACCAGTTTGCCAGCAGCTGAGGGTAGCGATGTCTACGTACAAAATCGTGTGGTCTCTTGGGTATGGAGTGAGTTAGCAAAGTGGAACGAGGGGAGAAAAGATCCCCCTTCCTCTGATGCCGAGGTACTCGTGGAGGGAGGGCTGTTGTAGACAGTGTGCTGCGCAATAGTAGGCGCCTGTGTCCTTAGATGCTAGTTTGGGCTTAAAGCTGCTAAAAAACTGGATTTTCAGACCGAAATGAAGAGCTTTTCTGATAGGTTATATTTGATGGAGTTTTGAGATATTGATGAGTTATCCAGCCAGGAGCTCTGGTATCAGCGCTGGCTCTGACATGGGTTCCCCCTCTGACCTTGGGTAAATGATTCTGCCTCACTTTTCACCCTATCTAGAAAACGATGATGATTCACATCGCCTTACGAGCGCTAACTATTAGGTGTTCTGAGGATGAACCATGTTGTGGAAGTGCTGAATTCTTGATACAAACCTGTGCACCTTCTTGTAAGTTTGCATCTTCAATTAATACAGCTCTGTTTGGAGTCTGTGCGACGGGAGCCGGTGCTCTTTACGTACATCTCATCGCAGCTCTGCCCGAGGAAGGCCGTTGGCATTGGTCCCGCGATGTTTACCTGTTGCTTTCTTTTAAGATCATCCATTTGTTGCAAAACAGACTGTCAGAGGGCAAGTTTATTTAAATGAAAGGTTTTTTTCATTGCTGAGAATTATATATAGGTCTTTCAAACACATTTGGCGGGTGGAAAATTAATACCTACTGTAATACTATCTAGCAACACAGAAAAATATGACTATATGTTGAGTTTAGGGCTATGCTAGCCCATAAATCGTAGGTCCACAACCCATTTTGAGTACAGGTGTGCAAAAATTAGCTATTACAATAGTTACTAATAAACTTTCATTATGCTTACACTTGCAAATCTCTTACATGTATTCAAGACCAGTTTCTTTGATAGAAAATCCATGCCTTGCCGGTTAGTGTTCGCTCAGACACATTAGCAAAGTAATACCCACTGGAGCAATGCTACGTGTAAAGAACCTTTTGAAGTTTTTGAACCTGATGGTGTGCCAGCAAAGTGGAAACTTGAGTAGTGCTCTTCAGCTGGTGAGGAGAATTGAACGCCAAGAAAACTTGGTGAGAGGAAGACTGCTAGAGATGAAGTTTGTCTTCGGACTTCTGGCAACTTTGCAGTGAAGAAGGGCTTCTTCTGGGTACTCGGTTTTGTAAATCACTTTCCTCCTGTGGCTATAGTTTTTAGTTTTCTTTGGACTTGATTTCTATTCATCGAAATGTTCTCATTTCTGCAGTTTTCAGTGTTGAATCTAGCCTTGAGACAACTTAATGTTGATTTCCTGTAGAAAAACCTGCTTCTAGAAAGTTGCATTTTGTGTCTGTTTTGCAGGCAGTTTTGAAAAGCTAGCCTCGGCACAGCAATAGAGTTGGCAGGACGCATTTTTGGTCCGAAATGTTGATTTTACAGGCTCGTTGCCCAGCCCCTATTGCCATGGCCAGCGACACTGGTGTACAGACCTGCGTTTCACGGGTTAGGTGACACGCTTTGGGCTCGCAGGGTACAGATCCTCCTGTCTGTTATATTCCTGTTTCTTCCCTCGGTGTAAGCAGTTAAGCTTCCCCAGGTAGCCTATTGGTGGATAAATAGTGTTGTCGCTTGTCATGGGGAAAAACTAGGCTGTTGACGTGTCCTGGAGGCGTCTGATCGTAGATAAGAACATTGTCTATCAGCAGGTGTTACTTCAAAGCTTTCACGGTAATTGGTAGCATTCGGTTATGAGCCGATATGGGTATTAAAGTATCTTCAGGAGAATGTGGCTCAGGTGGCATAGTGTGTGCCATAAACATTGCTAGTGATCAAGCTGTATTTGTTTAGGAGACTGCTGGAAGCAATGTCATGCATATAAATTTGCGTATTTAATACCATATGTTTAAATTGAAAAAAAAATATTGTGCTGTTTGGGATTCCTTTTCAGAATAAAATTCTAATAAACCAGTCCGGTGGATTGAGATTCCCTTCTATGTGTACGTCTTGCTCTTTCTCATATGCTGGTAACTGCTCCCCTCTCGTTTCGGTGTTACCATTGCTTAAGCAGGAACGGGAATGTGTTCCCACCGTGAAGGTACTGGGGGTTTTCAAAGCAAGAGGGAATTGTTTCAAGAATAAAGTAGAGCTGTGACTTGAGACATTGCACAAATAGATTGTAGACGGATGGCAAACAAACTGGTAAAAGCCTTTATTTTTACTTAACCATCTTGACCATGTGTGCCTATTTGTATCGCGGATGTGGGCTGCAACCATGTGGGGTGGGAGGGAAACCATGTGTCGGCGTGTTTTGAGATGTACTTGCTAAGCAGAAGCGGTGTCCTCTGCCCGTTCTCCCTTTCCGGACGAACTGTTCTTGCCAAAATTTTCTACCTGTTGCAAGAGTTGCTTTCTTTCCAGCACAGTAAAATGTCAACTTCTTTCACTGTTCCTTCCCTCTCGTAGGCATCTGTAACCTCTGTACGACTGTGTATAGTACACACAACAGTCATCAGATCTCTGCTGGCTTTAGATACCATCAAGTTGGGTGTATTGTAAACGAACCGTATTCATTTGAAAAATAAATTTTTTTGAAATGCATGTGATGCTTTTAATTTTTTCTTTTTTTTTTTTTATACTTGCATCATTTTAATTCATTCACAAAGCCGTCTCCGCAGGAGTGGGTAGAGACAGAGGCGTTGATCCGAGCTGCGGTGTCAGGAGCCGGGTGGCATCTGGAGGGAGGTACCGGGCACGGCTGCCAGCCCTTTGCCAGAAAACAATTTTACTTTCAGCCTTTTCTGTTTGATTTCATTAATGCCATTTAATTTTTTTAAAAAAACAGGGAAGAACTCCTTGAAGCGCTCAGATCAGCACTGTAAATCCTCCTGCCCTCCGCAGCACTAGAGCTGTCGTGGGAACACGATGGCCTCTGCGGGCTAGGCCGTGTCACGCCATGTCACGCCGTGTCACGCCGTGTCGGGGCTGGGGGGTTGCGGTACTGCTGTTGTGATGGGGTTGGACCCCCCAGCCTGCCCTGTCTGCTCGGGTGCGTTGGTTTATTTTCTTGGGGTTTTTTTAAATAACAACAACACTAATAACAGTAACAACAACAACTGCGTCTGCTGTCGCTTTGCAGTGTAACTCCCGCTAATAGCCGCAATAGAAAGCGACAAGCTGTGCCGCAGCCCCGCTGGCCCCGTCACCCGCCCGGACCCGGGCACCCCCCCCCCGCTGCCGCCGCCTCGCAACGGGCCCGCGCGTGCCTGGCAACCGGCCCGGCGGCGGGACCGGGACCGGGGCCTGAGGCGGGGACGGGAGCGGGACCGGGCCCCGGGGCCTGAGGCGGGGACGGGAGCGGGACCGGGGCTTGCGGCCTGAGGCGGGGACGGGAGCGGGACCGGGGCTTGCGGCCTGAGGCGGGGACGGGAGCGGGAGCGGGGCTTGGGGCCTGAGGCGGGGACGGGAGCGGGAGCGGGGCTTGGGGCCTGAGGCGGGGAGGGGAGCGGCGGGACCGGCCCTGAGGCGGGGAGGGGAGCGGCGGGACCGGCCCTGAGGCGGGGACGGGAGCGGGGCTTGGGGCCTGAGGCAGGGAGGGGAGCGGGGCCGGGGCGGGCGGGGAGGGGACCCGGAGCAGGGTCGGGCCCGTGATGGGCCCCGAGGGAGCAGCAGGGCGGGGCTGGGGCACCCTGCTCAGGGCTGCCAGCGCCCAGCCAGGCTGAGGGCCCCTCCTAGCTGGGGGCTGAGCCCCGTCCCTGTTTCCACCTGGGGGGTCGAGCCTTCCCCTCTGCCCGGCAGCGCTTTGTGCCTTCTCTCCCGCTGGCTCTGCAGCCCCGGTGCCTGCCCGCAGGGCCTCCTTCCCCGTGGCAGTTCCCCCGCGGCCTCTGGTGCAGGTGGCTGTGCTCAAGGGGCTCTGTCCCTTGCAGGTGGCTGTGCTCAAGGGGCTCTGTCCCAACTACCTGTGCTCAAGAGGACTGGGGGACCGGCACGGGGTGTACCGGAGCCTGGGAAACTGCCTGCCCCAGAACTCCACCTGACTGTGGGTTTTTTTGTAACCTGCAGTCTCCTCAGGAGCTGCTCTGATCTGTTGAGTGGTCTCTCTGATTCCTGCTGTTTTTGCTGGGATGTGGTAGGTAGCAAGGAAGATGGCTGCAAACTAAACCGTTCCTGCAAAGCCTTCGAGTCCCCTGGGACTGCAACCCTGGGCTGAGCCTCTGCAGCTGTAACAAAGGCAGAATCAGTAACGTGATCAGCCATTTTGTCCAAGCTCAATGAATACCATGTGGGAGATGGTGCTGTGAGCGGCTCCTTGTCTCTCTGCAAATAGCGCCGTTCTCCAGGGAGAGACAGGTGGACAGGGCTTTCCCCCGGCCCAGGGGCAGAGGGTGGCTCCGATCGCCCCTTCTAGTGCTTCCCCTAAGACATGTGCGTCTGCATTAGGCAAGATGCCAGGTCAGAGCTTGCTGCTGCTTTTCTCTTGAAGAGCTTTCCAATTTGTGGATGCGTCTCCATTTCTGGTGTATTTCCATGAATAAACACAAAAATCTTCCGCTCCCTTTTAGTCACCTGTTTAGCGAGATGGCCATGCTGAGCGTAAAGCGAGGACAGCGGTTCACCTTGCCGGACTGGCACACCAACTCCCATCTCATCTCGGCTGATGCTGAACGCCAGCGTTCTGCTTCCCACCAAGTCCGGCAGGAAGCCCGAGCTCTCCGCAACGAAACCACCAACCAGGTGGGCCTTCTGGCAGCTGGGCTGCTCCCGGGTTTGTCAGAATAGCGAGCTGAGGCGTATGGGAGAGTGTCTAGATCTGGTGTATGGACGAGGGAATAGGAGAAGGCTTTATCTCTACAGAACCTGCTAAATATGTACATCTACTTCCTGTAAACCCATGTGCAATGACGCGTGCGTACTGTCATGAAAACCCTGGGTGCGATTCTCGTGTCCTTTGCAACTTGTATTGTTTTCTGTGCTCTCCGTTTGTGTAGACGACTATTAGACCAAATGGCAACATGTTGTACTCCTGTGAGGGGTCAGTCAATCCTGAAAACAGGGAAAGGCTTCAGCAAGATTCACAATTGCAATTTAAAAAAGAGTAATGGCATTTCTCCTCTAATTCCAGACGAAATGGGATGAGCATGACAACCGCACCCGCCTGGCTGAACGTATCAGCAGCGTGAACAGATGGAAAGAGACCCTGGACAAATGCCTTGCAGACATAGATGCGGAAATCGATGCCTTAGCCAAAGTATGTTGGGAAGACAGATGGCTGGAAATCAGCTTACACTCTCAACATGGGATGTTAAATAATTGAGGCTTGTCTTCTGCAATGGGCAAGCCCATATGGAGTTTAAGGGGGGCTTATCACAGGTATACTGAGATCCATACCTGACGAAATGACTTCCTGGAAGGCAAGCCACTGTGTTCTTGGCTGAGCCCATGCTCACATTTGGGTTTGGGGTTGTGTTTTTTGTGGTTTTTTTAAAGCTCTGAAGGATAATGAGAAATATGTTAACACTATCATTCAAAAATGTTTGATTTTAAATAGAGAATAGCAGTGGGACATCTCTCTGGTTCTTTTAGTTCTAAACCCAGAGGCTGCTGCTCCTGGAGTTGTTAGCCCCCAGCAAGGTCTGATTCCCAATGCAAATAGCAGATGTAGAGGACTAATGTGTTTGGCTCTCACAATTTTCATTCCAGCCTTGTTAAAAGGTTTCAGAACTGCAAAGACAGGCAGTGCGAGGCCCTCTTAATGAGGGTATCAGTGGGTTCCCCTTCCTTTCTTCCTCCCATCCCTGAAGGATACCCCACACACACCCAGCTGGCTTCTTCCTCCAGGTGAAGGAAGCAGCAGAATGTGCCCTCCAGGCAAAGAACTTGCCTTTGGACGTTTCCATTGAGTGCCTGACGCTCCGCGAGAGCCGCTGCGCCATCGATGTGGTGAGGGACCCTGTGGAGGAGGAGCTGCACAAGGAGGTGAAGGTGATAGACAAAGCCAAGAGAGAACTGCAGCAGAGAGTGAACGAAGCCTTCGAACAGCTCTGGTGAGGCGAATGACACAGCTTTTGACCGGACTCTGCCCTCCTTGCTTGGCCCCAGCAGTTTAACGTGCCTCTGATGCCATGCTGAGATGGGCAAGCAGGCCAGGCGTAGTCGCCCTGGGAGAGCGAGCCACGCAGAGGAGCCTTTGATGATTATTGTCAAGGTCTATGGAGTCGGGGGGTTGGCAGCGGAGAGCATGCCAAGGGAGACTTCATGAGCATCCTTGGAAAATTGTGGCCTGAGCAGATATCTTGTGCCACCTGCCTTGGTTCATGAACCAGTGACCTGGAAGTGTTAAAGCTGCCAGGCCCTAATCCCTTGTGGGTCACTGCCCCGCTGCGGGAGGGCGGGCAGCTGAGTTCGCCAGGGCCAGGCAGGCAGCAAAGCAGGCGTGCTGCTTTACCACGTTGGGCCCAGTTCACTGGGAGGGCAGGGGCTCATCACTCGTTTTAAAAAGATGACTGAGGTGGTGATGAAAGCTTTGGAAGTTGTGAGCTGCCTCTCCCGTCTGCGTGCTGCCTGCTTACTCCAGCCCTGCTTTCTGCAGCCTCTTGCAGGAAGCTCGGCAGCAGCTGAGCTGCGACCACCGGCGCAAGATGGAAGCATTGGAAATAGATCGCGTGTGCTTATCCCTCAACGTGAGCTCTCCCAACATCTCCTTCAAGGTCAACCCAACACGGGTCCCAGACGGGTAAGGAAAGAGCCTGCCCTTGTGTGGCCAAATCCATGCTGGTGCCCTGGGGTGCTTTTTCCTCCCATGCCGTATCCTGGCTTGATGGGTGCAGTCACAGAGAGAGCTCAGAACAGGAGGCGGCTGCTGGGATTTCTTGTGGCTGTTGAATTGTAAAGCCACAGACTTTTGGGAGTTACCTAAATTGTCACCGCAAAAACAGTGGAGGTAGCTGCCCTGCCTCCCTGGTGCTTGGCCATAGGTGACGCTCAGTAAGTAGTGCGGTATCAGCCTTTGGCACAGCTTACGGGGGAGCTGCTGCACGTTTTCACTTGCTTGGCATTTCATAGCATGGTTTGGATGCGTCCCCGGTTTGCGCAGATGTTGGGTTTGGTGCAAGAGCCATGGGGTAGCGATCTCCAGCTGGTGCAGTGAAGAGATCAGACAGGATGTGACCTCCAGAATTCCTGAATCATTTTGCACTGCACAAAGCCTTCTTGGCCTGCAGCAGGTGGTTCCTTTTGAACTGTCTTGCAAACACGCAACTTATTTTCATAACTGCTGATTTGTTCACAGATCAACTGCACTTGATGAGTGGGAACAGAATAGCCAACGTAACAAGGAGCATGCCGAGGCAGAAATGAAAGCCTCAGCTGAGCTCCGAGAAGCAACAGTGCTTGCCATTGCACAGGTAAATCAGTCCCTCGGCTGTGAATCGGTGGGGCAGAAGTTGTGGATCCAGTGTGGGAGAATGGGCTGGCATGCGCTGCGGCCAGGGGAAGGGAGTCTTTGAAAAGACAGCACTGGCCCAGCTCTGTGCCAGCAGCTGCCCTCCTGGTTTAAAAGGGGAGCTTGGTTGCGCTGCGGAGCTTGCGGCAGTCTCGGCAACCTGGAGGACATGTACCTGCCCATCGTTCCCTGCCTTTTGGCTACAGGGGGGTGCACGACCTGCACACGCATGGCAGCTGCCAGAACCCAGCTGGTTTTGCTCATAGGCTTGTCCCAGCCTCACAGGAGGTCGTCTCAAGTGATGGTTGTAGTGGCAGCTGCTGGGAGGGAGGCACCTCCTAGACGTGTGTGACTGGAGCCTGTTCTCTCTTCAGACAAACAACGAGCTGGAGGCTCAGCGTGTAGCTGCAGAGTTTGCCTTGCGCAAGAGGATTAGAGACCTGGAAAGAGCCTATGATGAGCTGAAATGGCAGGAGCAGAATGTAAATGTTGCTGCTTTGGTTATCAAACGCAACCTTGGGTGGGAATTGAATCCAAAAGGATGTTTGTTATGTGGAAAGCTGCTTGGCCTGAGCATGGTTTCCACATGAGAGCTGTTAAGTGGCACATGTATGATCCCTGCAACGTCCTACCTCCTTCTACCATCACAGTTGCTGCTCTGGCATTTCCCAGCAGCAGTGCCAGGTTTTGGCCTTTTTATTTCACCCCTGCTCTCAACTGCTGGGGCCATAGAACACCAGCAGCACCATGCCTGCTCTGTGTGAAAAGCCCGATCTATGAGCAGAGGGGGTCAGTACTCAGAAGCCCACCAGCCCCTGTTTAAAAATCCATTCCCAGCACAGTAAAATCCCAGGACGCATGGGTGCTTTTTTCCAGTCTGTATCCCTGGCTGTCCCTCATGATATGTGTCTTTTATCCGTAGACCTTGGAGGAAATTGCTGAGATGGAGGAGGACATCCGACGCTTGGAGGAAGATCTTCGAAGGAAAACGCAAGATCTGAAAGTGGCACACACCCGCCTGGAGACCCGCACGTATCGGCCCAATATGGAGCGCTGTCGGGATCAGGTACCAGCCTCGCCTGGCACGGTCCCTGCCAGGGGGACTGGGGGGAAGCGGCCAGGATGGGGGCTTGCGTGGGTCTGAAGAACGTGGATGCACTTTGGAGAAAACTACAGAGGGGCTGAGCAATGGATCCTACAGTCACATAGCAAAGCAAGGAAATAAATGTCATAGCTGGGCTAGAACGGGAATGAGAGCGCCGTGGCCTTTGTAAAACAACACTTCAGCCCCGTTAACTGCCGTCACCTCCCTCCCCACCTCACAGGTCCAGTACGGGCTAACAGATGAGGTCCACCAGCTGGAGGGGACGATCCGTGCGCTCAGACAGAAGCTAGCAGAGTCACGGTAAGTCTCCTGCTCTGGGGCAGAGCAGTGGCCCAGCATTGCCGGTGCGAGGGACGTGGCTATGTGCAGCCCTGGGCCTGGCACACTTCCAGAAGCTGCATTTTGGAGCTCGTGTCTGCTCAGATCAGGAGTGGAAATAGTCTTTGGGCTTCATGGGGAGCTGGACCCGGCAGCAGGGTGCAGGCAAGGTATGAGAGGTCTGTGCAGTGGGAGGGTGAGTGGGGTTCCCACGGTCCCTGCTTGACTCTGACTTCAACCAGGCACAGACAGTTCTAAAAGGGGGAAAAAAAAAAAAAAGGGTGAAAAGCAAAGGAAGAAACAGAAGTGCTGCTCTGGGCTGGCGTGGGCTCCAGGGTGCACATCTCTGCGCTGCGCTCCAGGAGCAGCATGTGGGCTTGCTATTCACAGACCCAAACAATGCTGCTGCTGTGCCCCAAGAAATATCTGCTGCATTCGTTCTTCGCACAAAGGCAAATGCTGCGCAGATATTTCTGCTGCCAGAAAGTGGGAAGTTAGGTGTTTCCTGTCCAACTTGGGAAGTGAATGCAGTGCTTGAACCCAACTCCTGTCACTTCTGCTTGTTCCCAGGGATGCCTTGGATGCTCTTTACCGACAACTTCACCGCATTCAGACGGATACTGGCTACAAAGCCAATTCCCTGGTGCTGGACAACAAGTGCATGGACAGCCGGAGAAAGCTCATGGTCCCTGCCGAGAAATTCGTGCCAGAGGTCGACGCTTTCAACCGGACCACGAACCCTGCGCTCTCCCTGCTGAAGAACGGGCAGCTGGAGTTGGCGTAGTGCACCGGGGAGTGTTGTGCAACGAGCCGCACCGAGGAGAAAGCTACCAGTGACTCAGTTCCGTAGCAAGGAAAGCAGACATCTGTGTCGTGTTAGGATAATGCAATTCTCCTCCCTCCTCCTAGTTTGTTATATAACTGTCTGTCCCCTTCTATGATGTTTATCGCCTCTTGCACTCCACGGAGCATTATGAACAATAAAGAGTCTGTCCCCAAGAGCAGTTGTCATCCGACAGCGTTGGAAGCATTGCGTGGTGATTGAATCCATCTGGGCTCTTTAGTGTTTTAAGTCCTTTAAAGTGCAAGGCTGCCCTCTGAAAAGGGACTCTGTAATGGTGGCAGCGTGCCAGATCTGCGCTGTGGGTGTACTGACTCAAATCTGCTCGCTTTAATGATTAAAGTAAAGTTTGGGTTGGGATTTCCCCTTGCCTGCTAGCCCTGCGGAGCTAACGCAGCTACAAAAGCAAGAGCTGGAGTCCGTTCTGGCTCTTGTGGCCACAGACTTGTTAAAATTGAATTGCAGCGCTTGCGTTCTGCCGTGAGTTTATTGTTTCTATTCCAGGCACGCTCCCAACGTGCTGAGGACTGCACGCTCTCCCTGGGAGACGGCGTCCTTGCAAACCCGGATTATTGCATCTGCAACGGGACCAGAACTTGGCCTGCTCTTCCTCCCGGAGGTGGGAGACGATGCTCGGTAAGCGCCCCGGTGGAAAGCAAGCTTGGATTTGACTCCTGGCTCTCCGACTAAATTTTGATAATGAGAAATTGAGGGGAAAAAAAATAATAATAAAAAAAAAATCAACGCTTTCCCTTCCTGGAAGTAGGGAAATGGGGCGACAACCTCCCAGCAGCTTTTTCCTGCCCCCGCCGCCGCCGCTGTCCTCCGGGCCGCCAGGGGGCGGTGTCCGCGGCGGCTGCCGCGGACACCGCCCCCTGGCGGCCCGGAGGACAGCGGCAGCGGCGCTGGAGAAGATGGCGGCGGCGGCGGGTTCGGGCTCAGGCAGCGGGCGGGCGGCGGTGCGGCCTCGGCCGGGAGCCGCCCGGTTCCGGGGCTGCTTGGCCGGGGCGTTGTTGGGTGACTGCCTGGGCGCCGTCTTCGAAGGCAGGAGCGTCGTGAAGCTGCCCGACCTGCTACGTTTCCTCCGAGGCCTGGAACCGGCGCCCGGGCTGCCTGAGGCGGGGGAGCCGGCCGGCAGCGCCCGCAGAGGTGGGCGGGAACCCCGGGAGCGGAACGGGCGTCGGGCCCGGAGCACATCCCCTTCCCCGTACCCACCGGCTCGGGCCCGGCCCCCAACACCCCCAGGATCGGGCTTTGGGGTGCGTTCGCCCCCTGTCCTCGCACCCCCAGGCCCACTGCCCCGCCGAAGCGTGGGTGCTCCCTGTCCTGCCCCTCGCCTCAGCCGTGGCTGTCCCCAGCCCTGCTTTGGCGTGTGTCCCCGGCGCTGTGGGGTTTGGGCCCCCCGGGGTGAGGGTGACCTTGCTGGGGCAGGTCCCCCAGGGCAGGTCCTGGTCCCTTAAGCACATGGCCGGTGTGGAGGGATGTGTGGTTTGCTGTGCTCAGCCGGTGCTGCTCGTACCAGAGCGAAGCTGGGGTGTGTAGCGTGCTGGGAACCGGAGTATCGCAGCGCAGGGGTGTCAGCAAGGAACAGATATACCAAAAATAGATAAGGAGTAGTGTAAGAGAAGCACAAGAAGGGTTATTTAACTCTTAGCAAGTGATGATGGATTTGTGTTGTGGTTCTGAGCAGCGTGGCAAGCCCTGTAAACCCGTCCAGTGGGATCTTAAAGGCACCTGATTTTGTTGTGGTCTTGTCCAGAAATGCAGCTGTGCTTGCTCTTCTCTGCTTGTCAGCGTACGCTGTAAACTCCTTGAGAAAGAGGCTTGTCTCTCGCTTGTCCATGTGCACTTCTGGATAGCAAACATTTTTTCTTGGCTCTTATTAATCTTGAAACGCTTTCTGTCTCACTTTTGCTGTGGATGCATCTCTCTGTGCCTTTTTGCTCTGATGACCATGGCTAGTGATGAGCTCAAAGTGCTGGGGAACGTCTGGTGATGCATTAACTCCAGCTATACAGATAATTAGTCCCTGGAGAGTAGGAAAGTGCTGAGAGTTGAGGACAGGAGGAGAATTTGTCCCTGGATGGTCACGTTATGTTTTGACCTTCTGTTTTAGAGACGCTTTCGTACACGGACGACACGGCCATGAGCAGGTCGGTGGTGCAGTCCCTGCTAGCCAAGCGAGAGTTTGATGAAGTTGATATGGCCAAGAGGTAAGGACTGCAGCCAGCTTCGGAGGCCAGGGCGTTGACATTTACTAGTGAAGACAAAACTTTCTTAAGATTTAGCAATCACTGTAATTTTCTGTGAAAGGGGACAGGGGCGACAGCAAAGTGGTTGTTAATTTGTGGAGGAAAAAAATTAGAAAAGCGATGGCTAATCCTGTGATTTATTGTGTGCTTTGCACTGTCCTGGAACATGCAGCAGCGTTAGCTTTAGCGTGGGTTCAGAGCCTGCTTTAAAATGAAGCAGGATGGGACATGCTGTATTGCAGCCACGTATGGATATTCACCTTTGTGGAAGACAATGCTTAGAAATTCCAGAAGCATTTCCTTTTGTGTGTGTTTGTTGCTATTTATGTTTGTACTTCCCTTAATTTAGTTGGTGAATATTAGTGAGGTCAGCTTCAGTTTATTTATGATCCATTTCCCTTTTGAATCCACACCCCTGGTAGCATTTGGTTCCACTTAAGGGAGAACATTTATTTGTTTAGAAAACTCTTCCATTGAACTCGAACAAAAGACTTTCTTTGTGGTTGTGACCCACGGAAATGTTTCCAGTTTGCTTCTATTTCAAGGCAAAGCTGAGAGGGAAACAAATGGGCTGTGAAAGGTGATGTTTATACACCCTTTCCTCCTTTCACACCAGTTTTTGGGAATCGGATTCTTTCCCTACAGAACTGAATCACTTGAACCCTGACTGTCACTGAATTATCCATGTGCTATTAATTCACTTATCAAGTGGCTTTATACAACCTCTTTACAAACTTCACTAACAGACCAAATATCCCATGTATTTTTTCTCACCTGCATAACTGCTGCTCTCTTGCCCACACCAGGTTTGCTGAGGAGTACAAGAAGGAACCCAACAGGGGCTATGGGATGGCTGTTGTCAATGTCTTCAAGAAGCTCCTGAGCCCCAAGTGTAATGATGTGTTTGAACCAGCGAGAGCCCAGTTTAATGGGAAAGGCTCCTATGGCAATGGCGGTGCCATGAGGGTGGCAGGCATCTCGCTCGTGTATTCTGATGTCCAGGATGTTAAGAAGGTACCGTTCTTGGCTCCCTTGGGCACCTCGGCTCTGGGAGTCCCTGCTGTCAGGCAGGTCTCACTGTCATCTCTCAGGTAGGTTTGCTAACGATGTGTTTTCATTTGCAGTTTGCGAAGCTGAGTGCTGAGTTAACCCATGCCAACTCCCTGGGCTACAACGGGGCCATCCTGCAGGCCCTGGCCGTGCATCTCGCCCTGCAGGGAGAACTCAGCAAGGAGACCTTCCTGGAGCAGCTCATTAGCCACATGGAAGATGTAGAGGCAGATGACAAGTCTCTTACTGACGCCCGAGCGTAAGTAGCTGTGAGGAGCACTAACTCTGCTGTGTACGGTTTATTCTGGCTCTTTGCATTCTCTCTTCTTCATTGTACTCTCTTTCCCCCCCCCCCTCAGGCTGGGATTTGAGGATTTGCCATTTTCAAGGCGTCTAAAGAAAATAAAGGAATTTTTGGAGCTCAGCAGTGTTCCCAAAGCAGATGTATTGTTTGAATTAGGTAAGTACCTTTCTTACTACAAGCATTAGGAAAGAGCTGGAAGCAGGACTAACTCAGCAAGCCTAGTTCATGTGTCCTCCCCCAGATTGCCACTTCGGCCTCTGCTGCCTGTCAGGCACAGAATGTGCTGGAAAGGCTGCCTGTGCTCGCCAGTCAGTAATTCTCTGAGTCTTGACCCAGTGACTCCCTCTCTGTATTGGTGGGAAAAAAATGTCTTTCTAAGAAAAGCTTGTAACGAATAACGTTTCTTAATATTCTAAGACCTCTTGTCTTAATGGCTATCAGATCTTCATGTTGGGTGGGAACGGGTAGATGAGTATTGCCAGACTATACTGGTGTGGCTGGGAGCTGGTCTCCAGGATGTGAGTAGTGCTGGGGAACTATGGGGAGATTTCTCTTCTGAGACGCAAACTTTTGCACCTTGTCATGATGAAATCAGTGATACTGGTATTGAAAGTAACTGGCAATGGGGAGTTGCAGTTAGAAGGGAAAAGGTACTTCTGCGGGAAGCAAGAAACAAGTGTTCTGCAGCACTGAAGATGATTGGTTTTGTTAACAGGCAATGGCATTGCCGCTTTGCGGTCTGTCCCTACTGCAATTTACTCCTTCTTGCGCTGCATGGAAGCTGACCCAGATATTCCTGATCACTACAGCAACCTGCAGAGGACCATCATCTACTGTATCTCTCTGGGTGGAGACACAGACACCATTGCTACCATGGCAGGAGCCATTGCAGGGGCTTATTACGGGGAGGAACAGATACCCCCAAGTTGGGAGCAGAGCTGTGAAGCTTTTCAAGAGACACAGAAGCTGGCAAATAGCTTGTATGAACTCTACTGCCAGCGGCTCTGAGCTCCAAGGGGAGCATGTTTTCTGAAGGCAAGGCAGGTGGTCACCTCTGCTTTTCTGGTCAGAAATCTGGTGGTGGGTCCGTGCCATCTGCAGACGCCAGTGAGCCTCCACCTGAGAAAGACGCCTGCTGCTGTGAGTTGAGAGCTGGAAGCACGAGCTGGTTTGGAAGAGAGGGGACATACCCTCCAGTTACGGTTCAGCTGGGAAGTGGCTGCATGTGGCGCCTTGGACAGTGGGTGCATCTCCTCTGAAGTATACAGGGGCGTTTAGTTTTTCATAAGGTTTCTGCTTCTTGCTTTGTCCCACGCTTATGCCATTACTTTGTCATTACAGTTACTAGGTGGGTGTCTGAATCCACTTACTTTCTTGCTGTGTTCCTCTGCTCCTGCGTGCCGTGGCCTTTGTTTCAGTTGTTAGTGACCTGTCCTGCAGTGTCTTTGGTAGGCTCCACACCCCAGTTCACACTCAGCTGACCACCTAAAGGATGTCGATGGGAGTCATCAGAGAGGCGCGTCCCTGGAGAGCCTGGAGGGTGTCCTGCGTGGTGGCAGGGGTTACCACCTGCGTGTGGAGCGAGGATGCTGGAGGGTAGACATCCCGGGAGGTTCACTTCCGTAAAGGCAGAATGAAAAGTGCCAGAGATTGGGGAAGGGATTTCTTTCTTTGCATTGCTAGTGGCACTGTGACAAATGCCTTTGGTGCATGCAGACAGAATCCCCGTTGGCTCATTGTTACTGCTGGGAGAGGGCGTAACTAATTACTGCTCCTTTGGTGTCCTTTGCTCTGCGATCCACCTGGCACCATCCTGATCTATTGCATTTTGTGTTCCCTTACGTAGCTGGCTTTGGCATTGCTGCAGATACGCAGCAACAAAGGAAATGGCTAGAGTTTTTTGCACCCTGCGTTTTTAATCCTGTCCTACGTATGTCCAGAGCACCAAGTGAGATTGCTGCTTAAATCTGTGAGTGGAGATGGTTGTGACACCTAGTGTTACACAAGGATTGAAGTCCTGGTTCTGCTGCAGTCAGTGACAAAAAATGACTTCAGCTGGAAGCAAGAGTTACTTCTCACAGTTTTAAAACTCTGTACTTGGTAAGAATCATCTGGAAATAAAGGGAAAGGTAGGTTAATTGGGGGAGAATTTATGAGAGTTTAAAAGAATTTGTGCATTTGAAGCTGGTGCTGCTGGCCAAGAATATTCTAGCAAAGCTGTGTTGTTCCAGAGTTTCATGTTTGAAACCTTTCTCCAATGGAGCTGGTCAAAAAGGAAGTAACAGCTTGGGTATGGCATGTCTAAAAAGGGTTAAAAGCTTTTTAATAGTTGAAAACAAAAAGAGAGAGCAAGGCAAGCAGTCATCATATAGAAATGTTTATAAATTTGAATGTGACGATGTTATTCTCTATAATCTCTAGTATTTCTTGCGGCACCGGGAAGTGACGGTTCTGCTGAGAGCTCACTCCCTGTTGGTATCAGCACGTGGTGGTTGTGTGTGTCAGGCTGCATGCACACATGGAAAACCTGGCTGCGATGGGTCGCTCCAGTTTTTCCTGTACTCTCCTTCCTTCAAGTGCCAGTCTTCTGTGTGATGCTTTAATGGGTTTTCCTTGTATAAATGGATTCCTGTCCTGAGAACATGTGGAATTTTGGTCTATTGTATATTTATTACGTATTGTGCTGCAGATCTGAGATGTAAAATGTCAGGTTTTTCACATTATTCTGCCAGAGGTGTGAAACACATTCACGGAATTATTTAAAATATATTTTCCGTTTAAAGGAGATTTATAATTTTAAATGTTTGGAACTCATGAAGAGCAGAAAAGCTCCTGTTTAAAAAATATAGCTCATTTTAGGCCAGAATTTAAATGTGCACTGAAACATTTAGCTCTGACTTCCTTGGAAAGAAATAAAATCACTTAGTTATCTTTGTTAATTAGCCACTGCTCCTGTCTTTTCATTCAAGTCACAAAGTTGTGCTTCCATACTAAATGACGAGGAGTTGTATGAAAACCTCTGGGCTATTTCTCCCCACCCCATACTTCCCTTTAAGACTCAACCTGAAACTACTTTGTTACGGCTTCTTGAAATCTTTCTGTAGAAAGCAGAATGGAAGTTGATCGGTGCTGGTTAGAGACATCTTGCGTGTAGCCAAGACTTGTGCGTCATTTGGGGTGAGTTTTAGCACTGGAAATCTGCTGTAAAAACTACTTTCAGGCGGCCGCTCTTGCCTGTGAGCGGTACGGGCTAGCTGAAGTGTGTAAAAGCCCAGGAGCAGTGGTTCTTGTTAACAGCAGGGTGAGTCGGCAGCATCGATCATGTGCGTTGCAGGGAGGTTTGCTGGAGAGGCCCTTTTCCTCTGCTGGCTGCGGCTTGTAGGCTGTGTTTGCAGTGAGGAGCAGTGCGTGGAAGGAGTTCACTGCTGGAGTCCAGCATGCGGTGAGCGTGCCGAGACCAGGGAGTGTGCTGGGTCCCCCCGTGACTTGTGGCAGGAGAATCGCTTGTTCTTCATAGTCAGCTTTTGAAGGAGTCTGCCCGTGTGGCAGCCTGGCTTCTCTGGAAGTGTTTCACCTGTAACAAGTAACGTCTCCTCTTCCAGGTAAGAGATCAGGTGGGAAAACATATTTTCTTCCCTTTATTCTTTGTACTTTTAGCCTCCGAAAGTGATTTGCTTGCAGATGATTCACCATTTCTGTGTGCTGCTGAACTGACTGCTTCTGCTGCTCGGGATGCGGAGGCTGGCTGTAGATGAGGTTGTGTAACGTAGCAAAAAAAAGTGTCGTGAAAAAAACACAGAAGGGAAAGGGAATCCCCAACACTTTGACTTAAATGCCTGAAATTAAAAATTGCCAGTCTGGAAGGGGCTGGATTTCATGCTTTTGTAAAAATGAACTTCTGGAGACAGGAATCTTTCCCTTAATCGCAAGAAACACGCAATACCTTCTTACATAAGAATATTCATTAGCAAGCAGATCTGCTGGACTGCTGGGAACGAGTGAGCTGGATTTGAGAAGGAAACACAGCACCAGAGGTCTGCGTGAATGGTCTTACTATCGAGGCTGAGCAAGCCCATTAATAGCAGGACAAAGGCACAGCTGAGCCCACCTTTTATACAATAAGTTTTATTGATGTTTTGTCAATACAATCAAGTACTGTAGTTCTAGTTCTGAAGAGAAGGCCAGTTTCTGATCACAAAAAGAGTGCATTTTAAACCAACTTTTACTATGACAGACAGTGCATGTAATAAGTATTTACAAAACTAAAAACCTCTATATACTAGGTTAGAAATTAAGATACTAGAGGCAAATTTAAAAAAAATAGTAAGAATTTGTATATAAAAATGCACATTGTAATGCAGTTTTCATAATTAAAAATAGACATACTTCATCCAACCCAACCTTTTTTATTATTGTGATTGAAACCAAAATCCCATGCGCTCACACACACGACAGAAAATAATCCTTTCTGCTGGCGAATATCACGTACTCAGTACTCCAGAAAAAAAATTCTTCCTGACAGTGTCCGGTTTGGTGAACAGCCTCCCTCATCCTGTGCATCATTGTTTTCCTAGCCTAACTCTATGTGTGTGTAATATCTTAGCCTTTCCATTACTGTGTAAATGTAACAGGTTATATAGCTGCAGAAGGTTGATTATGGTTTATGCTCTGCACATGAAGGGAAAGTGAAATTGCAAAACAGTATCTACAGCACTGAACGAGTTAATGTCTCGGTGCGGTTATAGTGAGTATTGTCATCATCGCTCTTTGCCAGCTAGAACAAGAAGTTTCGAATGAAGCAAAACAGATCAAAAAGAGATGGAATGTAGGTTAGGACACAGTATAAATAAGTCGCTTTGTTGAGTAACGGGATGAAGCTTCCACCCCGGTGCGTGGCTGGGGCGCAAGAAGCTCCTGGCCCCGCTGCAGGTAGCGTGCACACGTTGCCGGCAGTGCCGGCGGTGGAAGGAGCCAGACCCCACTGCTGGCCGGGGCTTTGCGTGGCACCAGCTCGAGTTCATTGCTGCTCTCCACAGGAAAGACGCTTCAGTAAAGGAGACACGGGCCCCATCCTAGCACCCTCCTCCCAAGCCTGGGCTTGAGGAAAACATCTGAGCTTCCACTTTTAATTTTAGGGACTCTTTTTGTATGGCTCCTGCTGGGAAGTAACCTGTTCCGATGAAAACCCAAATTGTCCTGACACCCCCCTGCCTTCAGGAGTTAAAAATGTCCAGCGGGATCAGACACTGGGGCAGCCTTTCAGCTTGAGAAGGTTCATCTTTACCTGAAACTCGCAGCTTTATGTGGAGTAAAACCCCCGGGAGGGGGACAGGCCAGCCCCAGCCGGGCAGGAGCTGAAGCGCTGGCCTTTCAACTGTAATTTCCTTTTTGTGTTTCTTAATTTCAGGGATAGGTGTGTTGTAAAAAGGAAGCCCTGGATAGCAAGAGGCAGAAACACAGGACAGGCTTAAGGAGAAAAACAAACCAACCAGAAATAGAAAAAGAAAAGTTGTTTAAATATCTTGTACAGTCCATCTGGAGAACAATCCCAAGTCCCATTCTTCCCACATTTCTTTTCTTTGGCCATAGAACAGGCTTTAGGAAAATTTAAGGGTAATAGTCGCTCAGCTGGTGACCAAATTGTTGCTGTTTTCTCTGGGATGTGCCTTTGCAGAGGGACATGCAGCGTAACGCATGTGGATTAACTTCAGCAGCGTGCTACTTGCCTGGGATGAGCAGAATCGCTTTACTGTAAGTCAAGTGGCAGTGACTATTCTACCGTGAGAAAATCTGCAAAGCAACAGGGTTCAGTTGCTCCCTTTAGCAAAGGACAGAGCAGCCAAGTGGTCAGTATCCGTGCATACCTTTCCCAGAACCTTGTAGTTCATATTCAGGTCGGTAACATTTCAAGCATTAGTAAGACAAAGTGGTAACAACAGACAAATGTGGTTTTTTGTTTTTTTTTTTTAACCTAAGTCACAGACTGGCACCTGGAATGGTGCACTTTTACAGGTACATATTGCACTAGACTTGTCAATAACATTGTTAAGTAGATAATAGCACCGTGGTAAAATGACTGAATGGAAAGTTAGAACGAACACTATTTTTTCGTAATTAAAAGGTCCCCAGAGAAAGGGGGGATATCAATGCAAAAGTTTACACATCCCGAAATAGTGAGACAGTAAAAGCAAGTTGTCCGTAAGTGGCACTTTCAAGAAAGCATAACTAAACCTTCTGTCAAACCAGGCTAGAAGCACCGTAAGCCGGGCTTGCAGCGCCATCCTTGTGTTGTCAAGGAGTAAGATGCTCACAAGGCCAAGCAAGTCTTTGGGCTGCAAAGAAGCAGACAGGACAGAACCAGCCCTCGGACTTGCCGAGTGGATGAATTAACGAGAGGGAGGATCGTTGTTCGTCACAGGGGTCCCAGCTTCCCTCAACGGCTTTGGAATAGGTCGTCTGTCATCCTCCCAGATACCGATGCCTGGACGTTTTTATTCCTAAAGGTGCTGGGGGGAGGGTTAAAAATAATATTTACTTCTTACAAGAAGGTGCTTATGCAAAGTGTTCCACTTTTTGTGATTATAAATCCAACCACACTGAATCCGGAGTGAATCAGAGAGACTGCCTCAAAGCACAGTCTGACAAAATAGGCATCAGCGAGACTGAAACTTGGGCGTCTGATGGTTTGGGAAGGAACTTTCTCAATCCATCATGGATCTCTGCTGCTGTAGAGGTTTGTGTTAAGTGCCTAGGACCCCTGTGCTGGTTAGCAAATACACCATCCATGACAACAGCTGTATTCATTTAACTAGTACTCAAAATGGGAAAGAAGGGCGCTTGATTACAGACCAGAAGGGTCTGGTCTTCCAGACGACCTCTCTGGATCACAGAGCAGATAACTGCAGCGCCAGATCCTTGCCATCCCAAGCACGTTCTTGTGTTGGATGTACAGTCACTAGGGTAAAATTGATTCCAGATATGCTTTGCTGAGGAAGTCACTCCCCTCCCTCCCTTCTCCCTCCCCCCAAAAAGAAAGATAGATAGATGCCTCCTTTCCGATTACCCTCTTGACTCATGGATCAAACAGCGTGAAGCAAGGTCCCACGACAACGGCTTGCGCGTTCTTCCCAGTGATTTTTCTTTTTTGTATTAATTTTTTAAAACTTTTTTATCAAAAAAAAAAAAAGTTTATGGCTAAAGTGGGTGAAAAGGAAACGTGCCCAACAGCCGTTATGTGGGGCAAAGCAGGAACCCGGAGAAGGAGGAGTGGATGTATTCCGTGGAGTACAACCCGTTGGCCTGGTCCGAGGGCATTTGTACCCAGACTTGGTCATTCTCCTTGAGTTCAAGCACGGCACTGCCCGAGGCCTGGTCCAGGTAGCCCTTTTTGTACTCGTCGTAGGTGTAGGTGGCGGGCACGTTGTTCTTATAAAGCGCCACCCAAACGTTAGTCCCTTTGACATGCACATGGTAGGCAAAATAGTAGATGCCAGATACGGGGCAGGTGAATATCCCGGTGACCGGGTTGTAGCCGTTGTGCCCGTTATACAAAGTCCGGTCAAACTTAACCGGCATGCCCGACGCCGGGAAGGGGGAGGTGAGGATGGCGGTGAAGGCTGGTGCGATCCGGGCGGAGAGCTCTCCTCGGCCGTACTGCGGCTTCCCCGGCTTGCCGTTCCCCAGCACGGCTCCCTCCACGCCTCCGTCGGGCAGGTGCAGCCCCGCGATGCCCGTCTCGTCGAACACCCCGGGCGCTCCTGGCGGCCCAGGCGGCCCCGGTGGGCCCGGCGGTCCGTTCAGCCCTGGCGTTCCCGGCATTCCCGGGGGACCGATGGGTCCAGCCATGCCGGGCTCACCGGTCTTCCCCTCACCGGGAACTCCAGGGAGCCCGGGCTCCCCTTTCAGCCCCGGTAACCCCTGAGGCCCCATGGGACCTGCAGGTCCTTGCAAGCCCGGGATGCCAGAGGGGCCCCTCAGCCCTGGCTGCCCCGGGATCCCGCCATCCCCTTTCGGCCCGGGGCCGCCCGTTAATCCTGGCACCCCTGGGAGGCCGATGAACCCTGGTTCTCCTTTGGGGCCCGTTGGGCCGGGGGGTCCCTGTGACCCGGGCAGGCCCCTTTCCCCTGGCACCCCTGGCTTCCCCGCGAAGCCGTTCGGGCCCTGGTCGCCGCGCATCCCCGGCATTCCTGGGGGCCCACTCGGCCCCACATCACCTTTGGAGCCGGGCAGCCCGTGCTTGCCTGGCAGGCCCATGGACCCTGGTGGACCTGGCGGCCCGATGATGCCGGGAGGGCCCGGCTCACCCGGCTCCCCGTCAACGCCAGGTTCCCCCTTATCGCCGATGGCTCCCGGCACCCCGGGCTGCCCACGGTCTCCTTTTAGGCCAGGCAAGCCCGGCTTCCCATAGCCCGTCGGGCCCGGCAAGCCAGGGAGGCCGCGGATCCCAGGCTCTCCCTTCGGTCCCATGGGGCCCTGTATCCCCGGCACCCCCGCGGCACCCGGGACGCCGATCCCGTCGATGCCGGGGGGGCCCCGGGGCCCCATGGGGCCAGGCTCCCCATTGATGCCAGGCCCGCCCGGAGGGCCCATGTCGCCCTTCTCCCCCGGCGCGCCTGGCAGGCCGTCGAGGCCGGGTTTTCCAATGCCAGCAGGCCCTGGGGGCCCCGCGGGGCCAGGAGGGCCCCCATTGCCCCGGGGCCCCGGTAACCCTGGCTTCCCCACGCCGTTTTCACCCTTCATCCCTCGCTCTCCACGGGGACCTGGCTCTCCTTTTGGGCCAGGCTCACCCCGAAACCCGGGCAGGCCGGGGCCACCCTGGGGGCCTGGCTTCCCGTTGACCGAGATGCCGGCCGGCCCCGGCAGCCCCGGGGGGCCGGGCAGTCCTCTTGGCCCTTGCTCTCCTCGCATGCCGGGCTCGCCCTTGGCTCCGGGCATCCCTTTCATACCCGCCTTTCCAGGGAGTCCTGGGATGCCGGGTTTCCCAATGCCCGAGAAGCCGGGGGGCCCAGCAGGCCCGGGCTGGCCGTGCATTCCCGGCTTCCCTGTGCCCGGCTTTCCGGGGTAGCCGGGCGGCCCCGGGGGTCCGCGTGGGCCGGGCTTCCCTGGCGGTCCTGGCTCCCCTTTGAGGTCCATCGGCAGCAGCGGCGGCATGTCTGTGGAGAGAGCAGACACGGAGCTTTACCGGGGCCGGCGGTGGGCGGAGGAGCGTGCCTGGTGCGTGATGCCCTCAGGGTGTCGAAGCCAGGGGCTTCAGCGCTGCCTGGGTCTGTACTTGCAAGAGTGCCCTTCTCTAGAAATGGTTTTATTTAAGCATGGCCACAGTGGCTTCCTGGGCCACCACATCAGCAGGACTGTCTTGAGGCAAGACCTTGGCCAGAGCCCAGGGTGCTAATTCAAGCCTTACTCCATCCATCCCTCCACAGAGGGTGTCAATAAGCCCAGCAGTCGCCGTCGGCTCTGGCAGTGTCGTTTTGTGATGACCTACTGTGGGGTTTTTTTTAGGAGCTGGATTCAAACCTCCTGCTGCCTCGCTTCCCAGCGGCCTTGAAAGCACCGTGGGATTCAGTCGCTCCTGCCTGGGCTCAGCCGAGAGGATGGCGAGAGAGCGAGCCAAGGCTGAGGATAATCCCTCCGCCCCATCCCTCAAGTCCAGGGCCTCGGGAGACCTTTAATCCTTTTGGATTAAAAAGAAAACTCTTGGACATGTACTTGAGAGACCGAAGAGGTGATTCATGTATGGGTTAAGACATGCCCGTGGTGCTCACTGGCTCAGCTCCCGTGTCCAGCAAGGCAGAGAAAAACTCACCAAAAAGAAAAAAAAGCGCTGAGGATGGAGGAAAAGCCAATAGCTGCAAGGGAAACGCAACCTCGGTTACATCCAAATGAGTCAGCCCAGCTGGGAATAGGCCGTAACCACTTGACATTTAAAGAATTTATAGAGGTCTTTTGCAAACGGATATAAGAAAGAAACTAATGGGCTGAGAGACTACAAAGCTGAGGAGAGCCAGATTACATGCCCACCGCAGCTCGGTACTTAAAGCACAGACGTGAGCATAAATAACTCCTTGAGGCCGGCCCAGGCAGGCTGTCACTCCCCACGTGACACCGGGAATGGGTGAGAAAGAATAAAGCTGACAAACTCTTTTTTTTTTGTGGGGGGGGGGAAGCTTGAAATGAAGGAAATAAATACTTGGCAGTCACACGTACATGGGACTATGATGAGAAATGCGAAGGGCAGAGGAAAGGGCCTTGACACCTTGGGCAAATTTTAACCAAATCTGCCCGAAGTTGCACATTCCAGTCAGGAACAGGTCTGTACGGGCAAGTTCCCGGGATGGGTGGATCCCGTCTGGGACGGGAGCAGAACTGGCCATGGCGCGAGGCTGTGTGCCCCGGCAGGCGCTGAGGGGGGGTCCCCGAGGCCTGGGCAGTCAGCGAGCTGAGCCGGGCCCTGGGAGCACGGACACCCGTAGCACCAGGATCTGCCAACACAAGAGATTTTCTCAGTCAACGGGAAAAGATTAGGGGAGATTTGAGACATGTGAAAGGAATAACTTCGGCAGCAGCAGGCACGGTTCCCGGTGCATCGGGGCAGCTTTACCTTTCCTAAGCACAGCAATTAGCTCTGGCCATTTCCAAGCCTGGTGCCTGCTTGTATTTCTTTTGGTAATGGAAACATTTTCAGAGCTTATCTACATATCAAAGCCTGGCCCACATCCTAGGCTGTAACAGAGGTCACTTGGCTGTGGAAATTAAGGAAATACTTGTCTGTCATGACATTGCCACTGGATTTCTGCAAACCTCCTGCTCCTCACCCCAGAAAATGGTGTGGGAAAGAAGGCAAGGGAGATGTGAAGTGTTGCACTAAAGCAGATTTCTGGGGTTTGAATTCTGGAAAAATTTTTCTCCAGAAAATTATTTCAATGTGTTTTCTCCCCCCCCCCCCCCTTTTTTTTTTCTTCTTGCGATGGTTTGAAAAGAATTAGTTTTCTAGGTCATTTTGCATGGAATCAGAACAAGGATCTACAGCTGAGCCCACGAAGGAAGGAAAAAGCACACACACACTCTCACACAAGGCAGCGAAGAGAAACGCCAGGCAAGAGCTGCCAACTTGCAGGCGGCCAAAAAAGCAGACAGGAAAACCAAACCGGGGACGTTAGCGGAGAGAAACTGGGACATTGCAGCCCCAGTGATATCCAATTTCAAAAGACCATGTCTTACCACAGACGCATGTCTCGGAGCTCTGCATTTCACAGCAGCAGCATGGGGTTATGCGTTCCCCTCGAAGCATGAACAAAGCTGCCATGAATGCTAATGCAAAGAGCCAGCTGGGGGCAGCGGGAAGGGGAAGGAGCAGGCACGGCCCCTGCGAGCTCTCGCCTGGGCACCACAGAGCTTTTCACCTCCTGAGGGGCATGGACACGTCCAGGCGGATCCTGCAGCCCCTCTGGAGCTGCCTTCGTCCCGGTAAGGACCCCTGCACGCCTGGAAGAGGGACCCAGCAGCGCGGGCTGGCCGGCAGAGGAATGATCCAGCAAGATGGGAAGTGGTTCCCAGCCACGAGCAGTCAGCAGCGGGTCTGGCCAGCGCGGCCAGATGACACTGCAGGAAGGAGAGGTTGGCTGCTCCATGGCAGAGCCCGGCCGAGCTCATTCCAGCACTGCTGCCAAGCCCTGTCTTGTGAGAGCGAGTTTCACAGGCTCATGCGGACATTGCATGGGACCAGTGTTACTGCGTCTCTCATCCCATCTTCCATTGCAGCGGGTGCCCCGAGCCGCGCGGGGAGGCTCAGCGCAGGAGGGGCTCGAGGACACAGCCACAGCCCTCGCAGATGGAGCTGCCGTGCCAGGGGATGGCAGTGAGATGAGAGCAGACTGCAGAAAGAAGCATGGAAGTGGCAAGTGAAGTTTCCCCATTAGCAGGAGCTAAGGGGCCTGGAGGCCTCTTGGCCACGTGCAGCAAGCAGCAGCTCCACGGCGATCGCAGGGCTCTCTAAAAGTGGCAGGGGACACTGCTCTGGGGACGCTGGGCAGCAGCAGCCCAGGCACTGCCCAGCACCTGCCTGCTCCCACCTCCTGCGCAGCGCAGCCCCGACGGCAGAGCTTGGGCCTTGGCTCCCCGCTGAGTTGCCCAAGCCTGGGGAGGTGAAAAGCGCTCCTTTGACTCGGCAGCGGAGGCTGCTGCCCCGGCGTGAACCCTCCGTACGGTCGCTGGAGGGGAACTCCCCTGCTTGCCTGGCACAAACCGCCGCCCCGGGCATCGCCTGTGCCTTATCGGTGCCCGGAGCTGGGGTGCCGCTGGCTTGGCTCCCCGCGTGCACAGGGCAGTGCTGAGCTCCCTGAGCCCCGGCCAGCACCCAGCGGCAGTTTTACCCGTCTGCAAGCTGCCCAGACGTGGTTTTAACCAAGCCAAAACAAAACCCAACTGTGCAAACAGCTGCTTAAATGCATTTAGCATTTAGCAGCATCTCCTGCCCAGAGCTGCCTCTGTGCTCCTGGGGAGTTTATTTTTGGGTCAGAAAAGGTGTCTGGCACCCTGGGGAAACCAGCCCTGTCTCTCTAGATGGCACCCGCAGGCCGGCGAGAGCCCCCGGGGCCTGGCCTGGCCCCTCAGGCGGGGGTCCCAGCCCCAGGGCCAGGCTGGGGCAGCACGGGGGAGGCCCCGCACAGCTCCCCGCCGCCCCGGGGGTAACCTGCAGGGGCACGGCACGGCCCTGTGCCGTCGCGGCGAGTCAGCTGAGCTCCCCGAGCAGGGCAGAAGGCCAGCAGGGATTTTCCTTGCCAAATTAGAGGTTAAGCAGAGATGGGAGCTCGGTGGGATCCAGGAGGCACCAGCTTCCCCAGCTGCCTCTGTGCGGCCCCAGAGCTGGTGGCTCAGGCTGCAGCTGCCCCCCTGCCCGCATCCCCCTGCCCACATCCCCCTGCCCGCATCCCCCTGCTCATCTTCTCTTTCGCAGGGGTTTTTAGGAGAGTAATGTCCAGGGGACCCCTGTACTCTGCCCTGCCTCGGTGTCTCCTCTAATCCATGCTGGGTGTAACCTGGAAAACCTCGCACCCAAACCGCACCTTGCAAAGAGCCCGGCACGCTCACTCCTCTCTCCGCCACGCTTAGCAGGCAGCGCTGCTCAGAGGCAGTGCAAGCCACTCTGATGCATAGGAAGAAGGGAAAAAAGAAGGAAAAACAGCAGGGAGATATTTGAATCCAGTCCCACCAGCAGCTGAAACGTTCCTGTGCTACGCTGGAAGGTTTTGTCTCTGGCTGGGATTCAGGGAGCAGCTTTAGAACAGCTGGGAAGAGGGCAGGGAGGTGGGGGGGCTTGTAGCACAATTTGGCTCCAGGTTTTGCTGTGTGTTTTCTGACATATGTGCTGAGCTGAACTCCTGATAAGCCATTCAGCCCAGCAGTAAATCAGCCACCGGCAGCCGAGCCTTCTCCAGTTTCTCCTCCCAGAGCCAAGACTTCGGCTCCCCGGAGGGTCCAGGTCTGCGCAAACCCACGGGGAGGGCTCCGGCGGCTCTCCTCTCCTCCCGAGGGCCAAGAACCGACCCGGCGGGTCCGGGCACCCGAGCCCCAGCACTGCCCCGTCCCGCAGTGCTGCCAGCAGCGGCTGACTCTGGGAAGAGCACTGGGGACCACTGTGTTTGGTCCCAAGGAAAGGGCTCAGACCCTCCCCTCCCTCCTCTCTTGAGCTGAAGACACTGTGCTGCTGCTGCTGCTGCTGCTGCTGCTGCTGCTACCCTGGGTGCAGCCATGGTCGCCTGCCCCTTGGGGAGGTGCTGGGGGCTCGCTTGGCAGGGGATGCCCTGAGGAGCCAAGAGGTGCCGGAGAAACTCAGTCACGCTCAACTCGCTGTTTGCAAAGACCCCAAGTTCCTGAGCAGTTCCCCAGGGTGTGTGTGATTACCACACGCTAATAACGCCCCGGTGGGGGACGGATGGACCCTCCTGTGCCTTCCAACCTGCGGCACCCACGGCCAGGGCTGGGCATAAAAGGAGCCCTGGGCAGGCACTGGGGGCCTCCAGCAAGGGCAGGGGCTGGCGCGCGGGCAGGGGATGGTGCATGGGCAGGGGGATAGTGTGGGGCAGGGGATGGCGTGTGGGCAGGGCAGTGTGGGGCAGGCGGTCACGAAAGGCTGGGGCTGGGCTGGAAGCGGTGCAGGAGGCCTGGCTGCACGGAGCAACGACCTCAGCACCTCTGCCCCTCCGCACGGCACACGTCGCTCAGTGGGGAGTGATTTAACGCGTGTGGAGTTTCTGGTCGCTGCTTTCCGAGGGAGGAAATGTCTCTCTCCTGCTCTCCCCTCACTAGGCTGAGTCTCAGCTCCGGCCTTGGCCCTCTTTCCTTTCCCAGCTGGTGTAAAATGCAGACAGGGAAAACGGAATAGGTGGAGGAGTGGAAAAAGCCTCGCGGGGACGGCTCAGGTTTAACAGCAGCGAGAGGGAGAGATGGCGAGCGCCAGGGCTCCTGGGGCTGAGCCTCAAAGCTACCAGGAAATGCGCGGGGAGGAGGAGGAGGAGGGGAGCGAAGGGCTCGTGGGTCCCCTTTGTGCACCAGCTCCCAGATGAGCACCCGAGGGTGCTCACCCAGCCTGAGCAAAGGGCTCTGCTTCTCTGCTGAGCCTCTCTGTGCCCGTCCTTTTCTTTCTGCAATGGGTTAAGGAGACCTAAACAGCCCCTCTGTGCTTGGCCGAAGATGCTTTGGACAGCAGCACCCTTGGCCGCGCCAGGCTGCTCCCCGGGAGCACCGACCCCAAGGGTGAGGGGACGATGAGTGCCTGACGGCTGCAGGATGCTACAGCCCCTTCCCACCATGCCAGCAGGTCTCCCGGGCAGCCGTGGCCCCGTGTCCTCCCACACCCCCGCAGAGCGCATCCCTTACCCAGGTACTGCCCTTTGCCTTCACGGAAGGGGGGTCCCAGGGGTCCCTTCACCATGGGCTGCATGTACTTCACTTGGGCATAGCCCGCCGCGCCTCCTCCCGCTGCCGAGCGAAGGCCGACCACCATCACCACCACCACCAGCAGCGCCACGGCGTCCGGCAGCATCCTGGTCCCCACTGCTCCTGCGGACAAAGCGACAGTGAGAGCGGGCACCCACGACCCCCACCTGCACCCTCCGTCCCGCGAGGATCAGCTGGGGACTCGGGAAGGATCCCGCTGGGAGTGGGACTCCCTCAAATTTGCCTTTTTCTGGACCACGGTTGCCCTGAACACGTTATCCTTCCCAACACGCACCGGCTGGGAGATGCACAATAAATACACGGTTTATGAGCAATAACTAACCAGGGGCACCCTGCAGAGCCTTTCAGAGGCTGCCCCAGTACCTCTTTGTCTGGAGTTATGCCTACGTCAGGCTTCCCTTATATATTTTTAACATATCTAAGAAGAGGGGGAAAAAAAAGGCAGGATGAAAACCACAGCCTGCCGAGCCGAGTGCTGCTGTCGCATCTCTCAAGCGAGCAGGGTCTCCTCGAACCAAAGCCGTGTGTGCTCTGGCCGTGGCTCCCGCAGGTGGCCCGGGCTGCCACCGCCGAGCCCTGCCTGCCCCAGGAGCGGCTGGGTGGGTGCTGCGTCTCCCGGTGGGTGCTGGACCAAAATCACGATGTTGAAGCCCGAGACTCGCTGCATTTGTGGCTCAACTGCGGCGCTTTGTGAGCAGAGACGGGAGCTCGCTCGGAGGGCGCAGGGCGGGAGCCCTCGGCCGGGAAAGCCCAGGGGAGGGCTGCGGCACTTGGGAGCAGCAGCCTCTGCCTTAAGTGCCTGTTTATTTCAAATAAACACCCTCTATAAATATACCTTTCCTCTAGCAACTTCTTCTGTGCCAGCTCCACATGCAGAGCTGCAAACAGATTGATTTGCAAAGAACATTTATTTTCGGAAGCTTAAATAACACGTGATGCCAAAGAGCTTTCCTAGTTTTCCTCCTTCTCGCAATAATTGACCCGTGGTGGTTATTAATGAGAATTAAGCTCTCTGCCTCTCCGGCCGGGGAGCAGGGGCAGGGCTGCTGCGTGCTGGGATTTGATTGGAATTTCCTGAATCGCTTTTGCTGAAGCAGCAGTGAAAAAAAAAAAGCTGCAGCCTGAAGAAAAAACAACCCCAAAAAGCCCCCAAATTAAAACAAAATTAAAGCAAACGAAGTAAAAGGAGGGGGGAGCCCTGCCATGGGATTGTTCCTGACGCTACAAGCGCTTGGCAGGCTGTCGGAGGTCTCCGGTGACGAGGCAGCCTTGACCGCGGCTCTCCTGCCCGGTAAATGCCCACCGAGCCGGGCCCCTTCTGCTCCCCGCGCCGGGCTGTGCTCGGGGCTGTGCATGAGCTCGCCGGCCCTGGCTGCAGCCCCAGGCTGGAGGGGACCGAGACGGCTCTGCTGCCAGCGGCACGACGGAACCCGGACCCTGTGAGGATGCAGGCGGCCGTGGCAGACACTGGGAGAGGAGCTCTGCTCTGCCCATCGCACCGGAGCTGGCGGTACCGGCGCTGTGCCGTACCCACCACGGCACCCGCAGGGAGGCCGCGGCCAGGCTCCTGCCGCACAGCCGGGGACACGGGCGGCAGCCGCTATCAGCCTCCTCGGCGGCACGGAGAGGGCCTTGCCGGCATTATTGTTTTTCTGTCTTCGGGGTCGAGAAGAGGAACGCTTATTTTTATGAAGCATTATTTTACAAGGATTTGTTTAAGGGAAAAAGAATCCCATTTTAAGGGATTGCAGCTGTAAAAATATGGTTTCTGCTAAATAAAAGAGGAGAACAAACCCCTGAATCAGCTATTTATTTGTTTTCCTTACCTGGAATGACCCCTGTGCCTCCATCGCTAACTCCCTCCATTCCCAGCTCTCTTTTCTCCCACCTGGGCTTCATTCACCCCCGCTCCTCCCCTCGACGGGGTCGTTTTCATGGGATGCTGCTCATTGCTCCAACAAGCCCATGGCACAGGAGCAGCGCCCTGGGGTGGCTCAGCCCCTCGCTGCTGGGCGCTGCTGCGGAGCATTTGCAAATGTCCCCCCGTCCTTCTGCGAGACCTCAGCCCTTGGAGAGACACGGGACTGGGGGGAAACCAGAGCCAGAGGGAAGGGAGAGGGAGGACAAGGTGATCCCTCTGCTTTGGCTCCGGCCGCCGTTTTGCTATGGCCGGATGCGAAATCGAGTCCCCCGGCTCTGCGCCGAGGTGGCCGTCTGTAACCCGGCGTCTCCAGAGAGGGGCTTAGCTCCCGCAGGTTCTGCCTTGGTCCGGACGGGTCGCTCCATCTGCCCCCGCTCTCCCAGGGGAGTCTGGCTGAGACCCCCAGGCACACGTCTCCGTCCCTTGAGGAAAAGGGGTCTCTGGTGCTTCGCTGTCCGCCGCGGCACTGCCTGGCACCGGGGCAGGAGGCCTCACGTTACCCAGGCTCTCCAGGCGGTGATTTAATAAGAATAAAATGGAAACATCTGGAGTCTCATATGATGGATAAAGTGTGCACAACGTGTCTGTGAAGAGGCTCTTTCATGCCTGAAATCTCCTGAGTTATGAAATGATAAGTAATCACAAGAAGCAGCCGTGCAACGTTCTCGTCTCCCAGGGCAGGTTGCAAACACCAGCCGGTTCATGGCACAGGCAGGGCCGCTGCGCCCGTGACGGCTACGGCCCGGTGCCGCCTGCCCATCCTCCCGCGAGCTGCTCCGGTAGGGCCAGCTGAAATCCCACGAGGAGACGCTTTTTTCCTGCCCGGAGCGGGGAAGATGCTCTGGGGGCTCCCGAGCGCAGCCCCTCCTGCCCCCAGCCCTGCGGGACGGGGCTCGTCCCGCTCTGCCGCCTGGGCACCGCGCCGGCTCCTGGGCACGGCGACGCAACTCTGGGACGGGCACTGCGGCCAGCCGGGCTGCCGTCCTTCGGGTGCACCTCCAGCCCCCCCGGCACGGTACGGAGTGCGACCACAGCCGCTCCTTGCAGAAAAGCCAAGCTGTCGTGGTTTAACCCCAGCCGGCAGCTCAGCCCCCCCAGCCGCTCGCTCACCCCCCCCCCAGTGGGATGGAGGAGAGAATCGGAAGGGTAAAAGGGAGAAAACTCGTGGGTTGAGATAAAGACAGTTTAATAATAAAGCAAAAGCCACGTGCGTAAGCAAAGCAAACCAAGGCATTCCTGCACTCCTTCCCATGGCAGGCAGGCATTCAGCCATCGCCAGGACAGCAGGGCTCCAGCACGCGTAACGGTGACTTGGGCAGACAAACGCCATCGCTCCCAACGTCCCCCCCTTCCCTCTCCTTCCCCAGCTTTACATGCTGAGCATGACGCCATATGGGGTGGAATGTCCCTTTGGGCAGCTGGGGTCAGCTGTCCCAGCCCTGTCCCCTCCCAACCCCTTGTGCCCCCCCAGCCCCCTCGCTGCTGGGGGGGTGAGAGGCAGAACAGGCCTTGACTGGGTGTCAGCACTGCTCAGCAGTGACGAAAACATCCCTGGGTTATCAACGCTGTTTCCAGCACAAATCCAAAACACAGCCCCATACCAGCGACTATGAAGAAAATTAACTGTACCCCAGCCAAAACCAGCACACAAGCCCAGCAGGAGCAGCTGGGCCAGGAGAGGTCATACAGGGGGAGCGCTCGAGGGGTCCGGTGACACGGTGCCGTTCCCCCGAGGTGCTGGAGCGGGGACAGGGCTCGGCAGCACCACGCTTCTCGGCTCCGGGGGGAGCGGGGGCCCGACCTGGCTGCAGCCGGTGCGGCGGCACAGCACGGAGACCGCTGGCACGGCTTCAAAGCGCGGCCGCCGCCGCGCAAACTGTGCAAGTGTCTGCTCCCCTGGCAGTCGGTGAGCAGACGTGTTAAAAACCCCTGGCACGCAATGAAAGCTCCGGGAAAAGGAAAAAAAATCTCACACTTAAAGCATGAGAAAGGAGACAAGAAATGTCACCTTGTTCTCGCAGGAGTGCGGGGGCTCAGGCAGCCGGAGCCCGTGCCGCCCCCGTCGCTCCAGAAACAGTCTGTGGTTTGTGCCGGTCGGCCTGGCAAGCTCCCGGCACGCTCCAGGCGCGTTCCCGGCTCGCAGCTCCCGGTCGTTCCCAGCGGAAGGGGGCTGCTGCCACCCCGCACTGTCCCCCTCTCCCCACAGCATCCATGTCAACGCTCCAGGCACGGCCCTGCCCGCAGACTGGGCGACTTCCCTGCGAGCAACACAGCCACGCGCTTCCCCCATGCACACAACTGGGGGCTTGTTCACTGAGCTGCAGCTGATTTATGGCCCCTGTTATTTAAATATTAATTATGGGCCTGGCAGGCAGGCACCGCGCCTGCTCCCTTCAAGGCTAATTATTTTTTAAGTCAATATATGTGATCCACGGGGGATCTGCGACTGCGGTTGAAGGTCAGTAAAATGGAGAACTTGTTTAAACCCAGCAGTAAAAGCACGATCAGCGCGGGGTGCGGCGTGCCGCTTGCTGGCCCTCGCCCCGGCTCCGTCCCCGCATCAAACCCGGGGCCACGCCAGCCCCCGCGGAGGTTTGCTGGGGCATGGGGATGAGCCAGGATGGGGCCCTCGATGCGCTTCAACCGCACGCCCAGGCTCACTGGCGTGGCCCCATTCCGGTCCCCGTCCCCATGCCGCACACCGGGAGCACGGGGCACGGGCACCACCTCTGCAAACTGCGGCAGAAGCCGGCCCCGGGCCGCTGGCGAGCAGCGGTGAGCACCTCGTGCGCTCGCCCGACCCGGGTGGACGCTGCAAAGAGAAAGCACCGAGACAGCAGCCGGCGCGTGTGGGTGGGCTGGAGCGGCGCAGGTTTGGACGCCGCTGTGTCCCATCGAGCCACTCCATCCTCCGGTCATTTACAATAAAAAATAAAGCAGGGAGGTTTTCCAAGCCCAACACGGGGCTGGACTGACTCCAGCGGGAGGTAGATGATTTGGTTTGTGCTACACATGCTTTAAAAATAATAATAAAACCAGTCAAAAACGAAAAGTGAGCTATTGAAACGGAGAGTGAGCACGTTGTTTCCGTAGGCCAGGCTGCGAAAGCCAAAGGCATCAGGCAGCAGCTCAGCCGAGAACGCCGGAGCGCACGGGGAGAGTCTTGGCACGAGCCGGTCCTTAAATGTATGACACCTGATCCGATCCAAAAGCTGCTCTACGCGCCGCACGGACCCGGAGCCTCGCCCGTCCGTCAGCAGAGGGAACAAGAAAACATTTTCCTTGACAAAAGAAAAACACCCCACCCCATCTGCAGGCAGCCTCCTGCCACCCCTGCAGCGCCCGTGCCTGGCCCCCGCGCAGAGCGGGCTGGGCACGGCACGGCATGGCACGGCACGGCACGGCATGGCACAGCATGGCACACCATGGCACAGCATAGCACGGCACAGCATGGCATGGCATGGCACGGCATGGCATGGCACAGCATGGCACGGCACAGCATGGCATGGCATGGCACGGCATGGCACGGCATGGCACGGCACAGCATGGCACGGCACAGCATGGCACAGCGTGGTGCGTTGCCCTGCGGCACAGCCCCGCGGTGCCTTCAGCCTGGCTTGCTGCGGGCGGTGGCTGCGTCCATCTGTATTGCTCCGGTCCAGGCAGGAGCTGCAGCCAAATTCACTCCAAGCTGGAGGGCTGAAGGAAAGGCCACGGGCCGAGCCGCCCTTGGTAGCCACAGGCCAGCCAGCGTGCGTGCAGCTCGGGGCGGCCGTGCCGGGGCGCAGGAGAGGAGCCGGTGCTGGGGGGACTGCGGCGGGGCGGCTGCTGCGGCGGGAGGAGCCTGGGGACGGGTGTGCAACACGAGGCGGTGGGACGCCAGGCTCTGCTCGCTCCGCCGGTCGTAAAACAGCTGGCTCGCAGGCAGCTGCTAAAGAGCTTGCTGCAAAACCGACCTGGGTATTTCTCCCTGTCTTGACTCGCCTCCCGACACGCCTGAGCCATCTGCGATGTGTGGGGAGCACGCGGGAACTGCAGCCTGCCCCACCGCGCCGGCCGGGCGATGCCCTGCATGGGTGCCAGGCTGGTGCTTGGCCATGGAGGGGGCCTACGCGGTGCACGCTGCCCATGGTGCATGCTCCCTATGGTGCACGCTGCCTATGGTGCATACTGCCCATGGTGCGTGCTGCCCGTGGTGCACGCTGCCCGCGGTGCACGCTGCCCGTGGTGCACGCTGCCCGGAACTGAGGAGCCCGGGGTCCGGTGGTGGCACTGACAACAAGGTCGGTGCCGCTGCTTGATCCCGCAGCCGCCGGGTCAGGGATCAGCTAAGGCGGATTAATGACCCTCTGCGTGTGTGTGCCGGGAGCGCAGCAAGGCGTGAGCCTGCCGCAGGTCACAGCTCAGGGCTTAATCCCTCACCTCCAGCTGTCAAAACTCCTCCGCTGAGCACGGGAGAGCCCCGGGCTGATCGCTGCCGACGCACCCGGCCGTGGCCGGAGCCGAGGGTGACCACGGGGGCGAAGCCATCCCCAGGGAACAGCGAGCACCGCGGCGTTTGGGGACGTGGACAGAGACCTCTGGGTCTGCACTGGTTTGGACCCGGGTCTGGGTGGAAAACCCTGGCCCGAAGCAGCAGAAACGCCAGGTTTCTGCCCCGGACACGGGGCTCAGCTGGCTCACCGATCCCCAGGGCACCGTGGTCCCCTCGCCGAAACACAGTTGGGCTGTCTCCCCCAGGCGCACACGGAGGCGAGCGAGACCCAAGGGACATGTTCCGCCCCTCGCCCCAGCCCCGACGGAGGGTTTCTGCGCCCCGAACTCCCCGGTCCCGTCCTCCTCCCCCCGCCAGCCTCGGCTCCACCGAAATACCAGACTGTGCGCAGCATTAATAGCAGGGTTGCCTGCCAGGTGCATAGTTTGACCAGTCGGATCATACATGCCAAACCACAGGTATTTTATGAGACGTTTCCTGTTATGAAGACATTTTTGTGGGGATTCATTTTTTTCTTCCCCTCTTCTTCCCCTCTCCTCCTCCTCCTCCTCCTCCCGGTGGGACAGTGGCCTGCCTGGGGGGCAGCGGCAATGCCGTCCCTGATAGCCAAAAGATGGAGCAGAGGTGGAGGGCCAGAGCTGGAGCGTACGGCGAGGATGGCAGTGCCGGAGAGTCCCGTCCCCTTCACCACCCCGGCAGCCGCCAGGCAGGGTCTGGACCCCTCTCCTGGGGTCTGTGCAGGCGCAGCGGCAGGGGTCCGAATTGCCGCCTGAGCCCCGGCCTGTGCCACGACCTGAGCGCAGCCTCTCAGTCCTGGTGCGGGGTGCGGAGCATCTGCCCAGACACCCTGGGGAGGGACGCGGGCTGCGAGCCCCAGCAAGCTGCAGCAGCTTCAGGGCATCGCTCCCCACGGGACGCGTGTCGGCTCCGTCAGCCAAAGCAGCCCTGCCCCAGGGACGCATCAGCTCTGGTGGGAAGCGGACGGTGTTTGCCCGGGGTCCGTGGGTCAGACGCCGCTTTGCCCTCGCAGCTCCTGCGCAGAAACAACGTTTTCTAATGCAATGGGTATTTTGCAAAGAAATCTGCTAAGCCGGGAGGGACCCGCAGAGAGCGATTCCCATCTCAGGGAATTTGCAGGCAAGTGGCCATCAACCGCAGACATTTAAACTTCCAGCCTCGTGCTGGGGTCACCGGCTTAATTATAATGAGCTGTGGTCCAGGCCAGAGCCTTCTGGGGCAGGGGTGCTCAGAGGGGCTGGGGCAGCTCGCCTGGGGGGCTGCTGCCCGTGCCGCGGGCCGGGACGTGTGGGGCAGGGATGCCCCAGAGACCTCCCGGGTCCCCATCCACGCTGTCCCCGCCGAGAGCCGGGGCGACGGCGCAGCACAGAGCAGCCTGGCGCTGCTGGAGCCCGTTGCACCCGCGCCAGCACCACGGGGGATGCGATTCCTGCGCCCGAGTGAAGGCAGCGGCACTACGGCTGCTCCAGCCCCGGTCCACGCGCCCCGTGGGAAGGGAACCCCCGTGAAGGGGGCTGTGGGCAATCGAGGAGCAGTGGGAGCCCATAACAGCATTAGGGGAGCCGCTGCCGTGGGGAGCCGCTGGCGGGGCCAGGAGCCCTGCGGTGGCTTCAAAGCTCGCTTGGGAGGACCTTGCCCTAAGCCGGGCATCTCTTCCCTTCTTTCCAAGGCACCCATGGCAAGTGCAGCAGCATTTTCAGCCACTTCCTCGGCACCTAACGAACCACCATCGGAGAGAAATTTGGGGAAGGGGATGGAGTGGGCCAGAAATGCCTGAGCTGCCGAGAGCGAACAGGGGGAGAGGTCTGAACCCGGGGACGTTCATGCCTCAGTGGATTAGGTTTTAAGCGGCGAGCGGCCGCTCTGCAGGACCGATCCATGTGACCGTGTCCAGGAGCTTCTCCTGCCCCAGACCCCAACGCCACCGTCCCAGCCCCTCCGTTCATCAGCCCCGACGCCCGGCCCTCCTCTCGCCACCTGCAAGAACCCCCACAGCAGCTCCGGTCACAACAAGGAGCCTCGACGGCAGCGCCTGCCCTCCCGCAGGACGGACACGCTTCGTCCATCGTGGCCTCGTGCCACAGGCTCCTGAGCAGCGGGAGCGTGCGGGTTCAGCAGCTCCCAAGCTGGCTCCCGGTGTCCCCGGGAGAGCTGGTGCCGCTGGTCGGCAGCTCGTTCCCCGGCACAGCGTTACCACCGCAGCGTCCCCTGCACCGTTGTTTTCCCGGGCTGAGCACCGCTGCTCCTCACCAGCGCCGCCCTCCGCCGCTCTCCCAGCTGCCCAGATACGACGGCAAATTTGTGAGCTGCCACGAAAACTTCTCGTGTGCGAAACGCCAAGGAACATAACCCCGGCCTCCGCCCCCGCCAGCGAGCCTGGCTGCCCGGGATGGGAAACTGCCTTGCAGTGTTTATCCTAACAGTCATTTTATTTTAATGTCAGGGGTTGAAATCCTGTCTCCCTGGTTTTGCTGGGTCCTTTGATCTCCGTTTCCTCTCCTCTTCCAGCTTTTTAGCAACACCCCCAGGTGAGCCTGCGTGCGCCCGGCTGGTGCCCGCGCTCCCACTCGCCCTCGCTGTGCACGTCCTCCGCAAAACCCCTCTGCGACAACGCGCCTGTGAAACCAGCTTCGCCCGCAGAGCAGCATTTCCTTGGGGTTTCAGCATTTGGGGGGCAACCCCAGAGGCCGGTTCCCGGCCCTCAACAGGGCAAGACGCCGGAGGGGGCACCCCTGGCTGCACCAGCCTCCCCCCCATCCCCTGCAAACCCTCCCGGCGTGACCGCTCCTCGGCCGCCACCGCTCCCCATCCCAGCAGGTCGGTCCCAGCCCTTGGGGACCGGGTCGCCCGCGTGCCTCTGCACAACGTGGCCGCAGGTGACGGGGACCTGCCCGGCCCCGCCTGCCAACGGTCAACCCGGGCAGGTACGGTGCTGCCAGTGGGGTCCGGGCACAGGGTCCCCGCACCGCCGCGTCCCCGAGCTGGCTGCTGCGCCGCTTCTGGGGTTAGCAGGGGGAGAATATTGTTTGTGCTTCTCTAATATCTGCCTTCTGTTTTGCATTTGCTGTTTCTTCAAAGATAGGGAGCCGCCTCTGCCAAGATTCCTGAGGAGATATCCTCAGCAATGCTGACCATGCTCCCCACCGCACTCAAAGAAAACAAATGTCAGGCCAAGGATTGATATGAAATAGTTTAAAAATGAGAAAAAGCTGCCTTAGAGCTAGGTTTACATTAAAATAAATTTCAGGAGCGGGAGCCTCGGCTGCATCCCTCCCCGGCGGGCGGGTGGTGCGGGGGGATAGGGTTACCTGCCAGGGCGGTGCCGCGGCCCTGCCCGCTCCGAAAGCTGCCCTCGCCTCGGCGGCATGCGGCCCGGCACCGGCTGCTGCCTGCCTGCGCCACGGGGGCTCGCTGGGGCGAGATGTCGCTCCCCGGGCACAGCGGGGCGGCACAGGGGTCCCGGTCCCCGGTGCTTCCCACCGACACCCCTTCGGGCAGCGCGGGCACCGTGACCCTCCTCCCCCCATTTGCTCAGCAAATCCCCCCCACAGGGTGGTCGCTAGCCCCCGTGCCATCCCCCACCTTGCCTGGGTCCCTTCCCGGGGTCTCCCCGGCGCAGTGCCCAGGGCAGAGCATCCCACCGGGGACCGGTACCTGCTGGGCACGGGTGCAGCGTCAGGGCGGGCAGCAGCAGAACCAGGCGAGCTGGCGTGGCACAGCGGGAGGAGGCCTGGGGGCTGCACCCCTCTAGCTGGTGGGGCCCCTGGCCCGCCCTGCCCTTGCCGTGCCCCAGGAGGTGGCTGACAAGCCCAGCCTTGGCTCGGGGCTCTCAGGGGGTTAAAGCGTGTGACTTCGCTGCGCTCTCAATTAAGCCAGTAAAGAAAATGAGCGGCAGCTTCTCTCTGGACAGTGGGGGCTCCCGGCAGGACCCGCATCCCCAGCTGCTGCAGCCTGAACCTTCTCCATCCGCTGCCCCAAGCACCCCATCCCTGTCCCCGTCCCCGTCCCCATCCCATCCCATCCCTGTCCCTGTCCCTGTCCCCGTCCCCATCCTGTCCCATCCCATCCCATCCCATCCCATCCCACCCCATCCCCATCCCCATCCCCTGCTGCCCCTGGGGCCATGCACCATAAAGGAGCTTTTTCTGGCACGGCAGCATATTCACACCCCGGCGAGGGGACGGAGCATGCGCTTTTCAGGCAGTATTTATGTTATTTTATTTAATTTAATTTATGTGAGCTGATGCGAGATCCCTGCAAGCCTGAGGTGTTCAGTGGAAACTCTGACAAGACGCTACCATAAGCTGTGCTCCTGCCGCCCGGCCAGCGCTGGCCCCGCACTGCCGGCTTGGATTTCAGATTTTCCTCCGCGCTCTGTAATGACCGTTTCGGCGGGGCCGGCACAACGGTGGGTGCAGAGCCTCTGCAGGCTGCGCTCCCGGGGCTCTGCAGCACCCCGAGGCTCCACGCACCGATCCCAGCGCCGCTCCGGCTGTGGGCAGCCCCCACGCCGCCCCCCAGCACGTGCCTCTCCCTCAGGATGGACATGGGTTGTGTAAAATCAGGCTGATTTTTTCCCAGAATTTTGTTTGGAAAAAATTTGTCCAACGCTGTCACAAGATGTTTCAACATCGCTGAATCAGCTGCTTTGATTTTTCAATTTGAAATTTTTATTTTTTTTTTTAGTTCCCACATTTCCTTTGTCTTGGAGCCGAAAGCCTCACAGGGAACTCTAGCGGCCCCGTTTTCCTGGGGATTATGCCAAAACCCCCGTTCCCCACCAAGCCCCGTGGCCGAGGCGGCAGCAAGTCCCATGGGGCAGCCCCGCTCCCCTCCTCGCCCAGGGTTCCCAGGGCTCGGCCAGCCGGGTGCCGTGTCCCGGGGGACACGGGGCCGCTCACCGTTCCCACGTCCACCATCTGTATTTGCCATAAACAATGAGCTTTCAACCTCAAGTAATGCCAATGTGCCGCTACCCCAAGCCACAATCTTATTACCAGGCTCCTAATTTCTAGTGCAATCGAGTATCTCGTTTAAGCTGCTTTAAAGGGTTCCAGATCCCCCCTGCCTGCTCCTGGCTGGACCCCTGCACCCACAAACATGTTCGCCTCCTGCTGCCTCTGCTTCTCCTGACGCGGCACCATCCAGCAGAGCTGCCCTGCCCGGGGGCACACGGTGCCCTGCGGAGCAGCCGGAGGTGGCTGGACCCGGACTGCACCGAGGCACCTGCCTGGAGGAAAATGGGATGGATTTCGGGTGCCCCAGACCGTCCCAGGGGAAAAACCGCTTCTGGACCCCGGTCAGGGGAAGGAGCGGCAGGAGCAGCCGGGACAGCACCGGGAGCGAGCCGGCTGGGAAAGGCACCGAGGAGCCAGTGACCTTCGCAGGCCCCGGGGCTCGGGAGCACCAGGGCCAGCCCTGCGTCCCCGCAGGGCGCAGAGCACTTGCCTGGGGTCTCTCTGTCACCATCGGCCCTTTGCCAAGCAAAACTGGGGACCTGGAGTTCAAGCACCAGTGGAAATCAGTGCAGAATATACAGAATACCTTCTGAGTGCAACTTATTTATTTCTGTTAGAGATGCCAGCCCTCAGACAGACACGCAGCCGGAGGCGCTCCAGGCTGTCCCCGCGTCCCCGTGTCCCTGCAGTCTCCTGGGGACACGTTTTGCTGGAGGAAGGGACGGAGCCTGCAGTGGTGACGGTGCAAGGGCCGTGCCCCACGGCCCCGTCCCGGGAGCACCGGGGTGCGAAGCCGGGGACCGACTCGGGGGGGACGGGGAGGGCTGTGCCAGCCACCACGGCTGGCCGAGCTGGGTGCCGAGCCAAGGCCAGGGGACGCACTTATTACAAAATCTTTTGTTTAGGCTTCAAGCTGGAAAAACCTCCAGCTCCTCTTTTCCAGGCAGTTTTCCTCCAGGCTGGGTCATGTGGGAACCCACCTCCATCCCTGCTCGGGACCCGCCGCCCGAAGAGGGGCTCATCCTGCCCGAGGCCACGTGGGCCAGCGGCGGCACGGTGCTGAGCCTGGCAAGGAACCCCCCGCCTCTGCATGGGGGCACCCGCTCGTTTGGGCAGCGGCGCCGGGAGGCTGCCGTGGCACTCGGGAGGGGACTGGTTCCCAAGGGACCCCAGTGCCGATCCCGATTGTCCCCCGCGCCAGGGAGCAGACCCAGACCCGGGGAGCAGATCCCAAGCAGGGGAGCAGATCCCAAGCAGGGGAGCAGCCCTGACCCGGGGCAGGCGGGGGCACGTTGCTGCCTTCTAGGAAATGGTGGGCGCGTGGCAGCCCCGGCTCGGGCGAGCGCTGGGCGTCTGCTGCGGGTGCCGTGCTGCCACGCTCGCCTGGCATTTATGAGCGATGAAACATGGGGAAAAAATTAAATCGACCTATTCATCCCATTTTTCTAGAGCACAATTATTAAAAAAAAAAAAACAAACAACAAAAAGAGAAAAAAAACCCAAGAAACTCTTCAGCCTTCAACCCGGGAGCTATTGTGTGGGAACGGAGCAGGGAAAGGCTCTTGGAGGTGCTGGCCGGGCTGGGGCCAGCGCAGGGACGGAAGCGGGTAATGCCCCCCGATCCCTGCCCAGGGAGGGGTGACAGCCCCCCGGCCATGCCCACCGCGGGGGGCTCAGGGTGCACCCCAAATCTGCGCACCGAGAGGCTGGCAGGACCCACCCCGGGGACAGGCAGCACCAGCCTCGCTGCTGCAACGGAAATCACTGGAGCAAGCAGAGCTGGCTTGCAACCGCATGGAAGTCCTGGAGAGGCACGGGGCTCCGGAGGATCCCACCCCATCCCCAGCCGCCTGGCCAGGGCTCAGCCAGCCCCCGGCACGCCTACGGCGTGGCCGGGCTCCCGGGAGCCTTCCTGCACAAGCCCACGGACATTTTCCACCTCATTTACAGCAAAAGCATTAAAATGCTGTTTTCCGAAGGCACGGCACATTGAAATGCCAGGCCCTGGGTGGAATTTGGCAGGGGCCCAGTGGGATGACGGCTCCGGCCGCGGCTGGGTGCCGGGAACCCCCCAGTCCATGCTGGCCCTTGGCACGCCGCAGCCGGACCCCGAGGGAGGCACCGGGGTCTGCAAGGCCACTGCCGCCTCCGTCCGTCCCGGCACCCTGCGGGCAGGGCAGGCAGCGTCGAGCGGAGGCGGCTGGCGCGAGGAGCCCCGGACGGGGCCCTGCCCCTGCTCCTGGCTCCCGGCGCCGTCTCCTGCCCGCGCCGGGCTCCTTTTGTCGGGATGTTACGGCTGCTCCCTCCCACGGCCCCCGCTGGGCTCTGCCAGGGTCAGACCACGGCCCCGGCGAGCCGGGCTTCCTCCGCCAGCAGAAAGCAAACACCGCGCAAGGCCAACGTCCCACGGCCTCCAACCATCCCAGCCCGGGCCGGGCCAGCGCCGCTGTGAAAATGCGGCGTGCGGCCAGGCAGCACCGGGCACAGGGGATGAAGCTGTAAAGCCGGCGCTCTCCTCCCAGCTCTTCTCCATCAACTGGAGCCGGCCAAGGGGATGTTTTGCCACAGGCGATGTCCCCTCCGTGCAGTGCCCGGCACACGCCGTGCCCCGAGGCCGCTCCGCTCCTCTCGCAGGAGCGCGGCATCAGGTCCCCACCAGCGCTGGACCCCCTTCTCCACGACACACCGCATGCCTGCGCTGCCAGGGAGGTTTCCGCAGGCAAACCCAGCCCCGGGCGCAGCTGGTGCTGGCTCCTGGGGCATCCCTCCTCGCTGGGGGACGGCCAGTCCTGGGGCACACGTCCCACGGGGAGGCTGGTGGGAGCGGGGACACAGCCCGGCTGGCTGGGGCAGCCCGTCCCGGTGCTGCAGGAGCGGGGGGTGCCCGCCTGGCCACGGAGAGAGGCCCAGGGGCTGCTGTGCGAGGGCGGCCGGGATGGGAGTCGGGGAGAGGGGGAGCCCCGCTCCCACACCCAGCCCCAGGGCTGCCCCAGCGGACATCCCGGCCACGCGCGCCTTGGCGGGGCGGCAAGGCTATTTTGGGAGCTTTCAGCACCACCCAGAGAGGTGTCCGATGCTTTTATTTATAAACCCACTGGCTCCTGCCCAGCTCCAGCCAGCTCGCATGCAGGAAAAAGCCCAACGGAGCCAAGACAAACAGAGCCAGCAGCATCCCCGCATGGTAGGAGGTAACGCCGAGCGGGCCAAGGATGCTCCGGCTGAACCGCCCGGCCTCGGGCTGCCCGGCGGGACGGACATGCCTTGGCACCGCAGCCCCAGGGACGGGCTTCAACAGGGCCAAGGCTGCAGCTACGTCTGCGCAGCCGCCCTGGGCAGACCCGGATGGGCCAGGGCTGCCGTGGAGCAGGCGGGAGGCTGCCGGCAGGACCCCCACGTGCTGCCGCCAGCACAGGTCCTGGTCTCAGTGCCAGGGACCCGCGTGTGGGGCACAGAAGCGCCCATGCCCCACTCAGGGTGCTGCAGAGCTGCCGTGGGTGACTGCAGAACTGCAGCCGCCGTGGGACCCCTGATGCTGCGGCTGCCCCCTGCTTCCCCCCCTGCTCCCCAGGCACTTCGCCGGGACAGTCGGCCCCGCTCGCAGTCAGCGCTGAGGGATGCGGGGGGGAAGTACCTTAAATAGCGGCTGGGGCTGGGGCCAGAGCCCTCCTGCCCAAGGGCAGAGAGGGATGCAAGCTCCTGCAGCTCCCGCCAAGCTGCCGAGCTCCGGTGGCCGGAGGTGAGGGTAAGGGTCCAGGCCCGTCTGAGGGGGAAAAGGGGCTGCCCACGGATGGGGTCCCCCCGGCACTGGCTCCCCTGGCAGCGCAGCAACAGTCAGGTTATTGTCAGCATGCCGCCGGGGACACGAATGTGCCGGGAATTCAACAAACCCGGCGCTTTCTGCCTGTCCCACTGGCTTTCCCAGCCCAGGCTAATCCCGTAAGATGCCCTGTCAGCACAGCCGCAGCCCCGCAGCCTGCAAGGAGGGATGGCGGCTCCCGGCCCCCCCATCTCCCCCGGGCACGGTCCAGGGACAAAGGCGCTGCGGTGACACGGCCCCAGCGGCTCCCATCGGGCCCAAGGTGGGCGCAGACAAAGGCGCCGCGAGCGCCAGCTCCTGCCGCTTCAGCGACTTGGCTAATGGGGTCCATTTGCTGGGTAGTTCTTGGAATAACAAATTGTATCATCCAAAAAAGCAAAACCACAAAAGAGGATCGGCTTGCAGCCCAGCTCACAAAAGCCCCTTGTCTGGAGGCCCCCCGCGCCCCCCAATCTCCCGGAGAAAACTCGATTTAACCAAAATAAACAGCGCGCCCGGCCCTGCGCTCTCACGCTCTCCCCAGCAAACCGCGAGCGACACCGGTTCAACCTGATACCACGGCTGGCAAATTCGATTGCCCGGCTCACCGGGCACCGGGGCATCCCTGCCGGCCCCGGCTGTTCGGCTGTGCCATGCCATGCAGTGCCGGAGAGCTGCTGACCTCTCCTTCGCAGGTGCTTCATCTCGCCAGCACAAATGTACGGCTCAAAGCTGGATGGCTCCGGGGGGGCTCTGGGCACGGTGCAGACCGTCTGCCGCAGCCCGGGGGGCCGTCAGCTCCCCCTGCACTGTTGCAAACCCCATCTCCCGCTCCCTCCAGGTCAGCGGCAAACACGAAGAAGGAAAGGGCAGCCCTGGCTCCGGCATGGCTTGCGCAGGAGCAGGGAAGAGCGAGCCACGGACTGGCCTGCGGTGGGATGAAAGATGAGGCTTGACACCTGCTAAACCCTCTAATCCTCCTCTTGTTCACCACTATCGGCTCTCCAGCAGGCTTGGAGCCCACCAGCCGGGTGGGAGGCAGAGATTTATAGCAAGCGAGCCTCTCCGGAAGCGCCGGGGAGTGCGGCAGGGAGCGATCCCAGCCCGGCAGCAGGACCAGCAGGACAGACCCATTGGCTGCCTCCAGTTTCTAACTCCCGTGGGCCACGTCCCACGCCCGCACTCACGGCCGGACCCCGAGGTTGCCGGGGAAGCGTGCCCAGGGTCACAAGTGCCCGTTTGCATCCTAAGAGGACACGTTACAGGAGGTGCCCATCTGGGTCCTGTCCTGGGAGGCTGCGAGAGGGGGAAATGGCTGAAGGGAGGAGAGTTAAACCCCTTCCCAGTGGGGCTGCCCTCCAGATGGGATTTGGGGCTGTTCCACCAATTGGGATCAGACCCCAGGGAGCAAACCCCATCCCATGCCAAGAGCCCCCATGGCAGCCGGCCCCGCAGGGGTCTTGCTGTTGGACAGGTGCCCCCTGCCATGCCTCCAGCAGCCCCGCAACGAGGCGGACAGAGGTTTGCTTCTCCCACAGCCCTGGTCTTCACACCTTCACGTGCAGGGCAGGAGCACCGGCTGCCAGCCCCTGTCCAGGAGCTCCGCTCCAGCCCTGGCCTCCAGTGCTGGTCAGGTACCCCCAGCCCCAAAACTCACATGAATTATTTGCAACCTGTCACCTGAGCAAGTCTGCTTGGGTTTCAGGCCAGGTTTCACCCCTGAACCAGCTGCCACCAGCCAGGGGACTCAAACAGACGATTTGTGCCGCCCCATCCCACCCGTGCAGGATGCCACAGCCCACAGGCGCTGGGCTGGGAAACAGCCCGGCTGGCATTTGCCTGACCTTTGGGGATAAACACGCCTGAACTCCCACGGCCCCTGGGACTATCGGAGTCCCGTACCCAGCTGCGTCCAAGACGGTCGCTCCAGCATCTCCCTTCTTCCCAGCCGGATGCCCGGAGAAAGCCGAGGCCAGCAAGCTCTGGACCACGGGCGACCCCGCTGTCACGGCTCATCTGCCGCGGGTAATTCGCTGCCTGCCCGGCAGCGCTCTCGCTGCATTCCTGCCCTAAGTACCGCGGATTTGCTGCGCTTTATGAAAAACAAAAAGAATGTTTTAAATGAAATTAATTCTTACCAACCCAAGATTTCATAAAAGCGCTGCCCGGGCACGGTTTGGCACGGGCCCGCTCTTGTTCACTGTATTGGCCTTCCCCTGGGGGGGAGGAAAATACCAGACTTGGTATAAAATAATTACAAACTCATTGTATAGCTCTGCTTCTAACTGCTCGGAGGAGCTCTGGGGTCTCATCCTAGCTCATAGTTTATGTTCGGCAATAACATCACACGTGGTCTTTAAGAAAGAGCTATAGGAGAACACGTAATGGAAAAAAGCATCAGCGGACGTGCTGAGCAGCACCAAACGTGCCCCGGCTGGAGGAGCGGTGCCGGACACGTGAGCATCTCACATCGGGGCCGTGCCATCTGAGCCAGCACTTCCTAGCTGGCGTGGCACGGCACGGCACAGTGTTTGGCACGGACAAGGTCTGGTTGTGGCGCAGACGTTTCTGTGCCAGCGGTGGGAAGGGGCGAGCAGAGGTTTGGGAAGCGGGCACGGAGCCGCTGGTGCTCACTGCGGCCCCACCAGCTTCGTTTGGAGGCAGACGGGGGAACTGATGTGACGCTGCCTGGCTCTCTCTTTCATCTTTACTTTAAAAAGCCACTAAATTAAAACCACAAAGCCACCCAAGCCCCGAAGCAACTCTCTGCTGTCCCGCCGGCCCCCGCGCCGGGGATGCTCAGCAAGACGCAGCACTCACTCATGGCCAGAGCAGCTCGCAGCCGCCCTGACCTTGTTATTTATGTAACATAAAGCACTATTTTCATCTGTTCATGCATCGTCCACGAGCCGGCAGCCAAGACTCCCAACGTGACTCTCAGAGGTCCGTGGGCACGCAGCAGTCACTGGGCTCCAGGACCCTCGTGCCACCGTGGCGAGGGGGACACCCCAGCCCCAGCCCCAGCTGCACCCGAGGTGCCCGGGCACGGCCCTGCATCGCTCACGCTGGCCTGGTTCGTGGTCTGCTCTCAGTGCCCGGGCTGCTCACCCCGGGGGCTGCGGGCTCTGCCCGCCCGGCTGCAGCGGCTGGGTTTATCAGCCTGACCCCTTCGGGGCCCAAGGGACCTGAAATTAAAGGCAAAGAAAAGAGGAAAGTATCGCCGCTGTAATCCAAACCCAGGACCTTTGGGGATCTGCCTGTGGGTTGTGAGCGCCAGACTGGCAATATCAGGAAATATGAAGAAATAGCAATAAAAGTAGGCTTGTTTCTCTCCGCTGGCTGGCTGGCTTACAGGACACTGGAGCAGCTGAGAAATACCTTTCTGCAGTCATTGACAATGCATGTTTGAGGCTGAAAATATGCTTCTCTGGCAAAAGCCCACATATTTAACCCCGGTGGGCACCAGCAGCTCACCCCGCGGGTCCGGGACCAGGGCACCGAGGAGAGCAGCGGGATTTCACAACCTCCCTGGGCACGCCGGGGGACGTTGCTCTCGGCCGCTGACATCGAGCCGCTGAACAGTGAGCAGGATGCAAGGGCGATAAGCGGCAAGTGTTGAAATTAAAGCCACGCTGAAAGCAAAGGAACTGTTGCAGCTCCCCTCCGTGCCAAGCCTCCCACTGCCTTATCAGTGCTTCCCTGAAAAAGATGGCTGTGTTGTCCTGACATTAAATATTCTCTTTGCAGTGATCCATATCTCCTCCATTTCACTTGCAGCACCCAAATGCTCCAGCCCCGATGCACACCCTGGATTCACACTCTCGCCCCTCGGAGCTGAGCCTGGAGCAAAGCCAAAATCTCCAAAGAAAAAATGCAGCCAGAGCTTCCAAGTTTCGTGGTAAAACCACATGATTTTGATGGGAAGCCATAAATCAGTCCCAGGCTCTCTCAGCCTCCGGTAACTTCTTAAAACAAACCTGGGCTAAATTTTAGGGCTTGTAATGAAATCTGAAAGCAGGTGAATTGGCCGCAGGCTTTAAGCATCGCTGTAAGCGTTGTGCACAGAGCAGACTCAGCAGCTCTGGACGGCCCCGATCCTTGGCTGAATGGGCTCAGCTCTCCCTTAAAGACCAAAGCAACTTCCACCTTCTGCAGGTGTGAGGTTCACGTCTCTTTGCCTGAGAGCAGAAGAGCCCCGAGCACTGCTCCATCCCTGCAGCAGCACGGAGACCTGCCCGGCCCCACAGACGACACCCCGAGAGCGGGAGCAGGAAAGGAAACAGCCTCATAATGCAACGGGCAGGACCCATCTGCCCTGCCCTGCCCGCAACTCAGGCGCAGGGGATTTTGCAGCGAAAGGGGTAAATCCTCGCATGGCTGCAGGGATGAGGGCAGCTACGTGAGGTGGTCTGGCCACAGGGTCTTGGGTTTCGGTACAAAACAAAGAGAAGGCTCTTACTTGGCTAATGTGCCTCTGAAGAAAGGCTGTATCCTTGTTTGTTCCCACTGCTGCATTGTCTGCGGATAAAGACAGGGGACAGATCTCATCTGATACCAGCAATATCATCTCATCCATCTGGACAGGGCTCTTTACAAGACCCTGCTTTAGAATTTAGATCCCTGGGAACTTGGAAGGCAGCAGTGAAACAAAACCCTCCGCAAGAACAATAAAGAGGCTCTCGGCGACAGCCAGAGAGATCTGCAGGGCAGGCACAGGCAGCGCTGCGAGATCCCAGGGGTCCGGCATTGCTGGGCCGCTTGGGTTTGCCGCAGGTTTGCAGAACTCTGCTGGTTTGGGGGATTCCTGAGGCCGCATCCCATGCAGGGAAGGCAGAGCTTGTGCTGGGAGCACAGCACTTCAATGCCAAGAAACAGGGACTCAGTTTTTTGGTGCAAAGTATCCAAGCTGGGAAAACCCTCGCCTCCGCTTCTCTGCATCCACAGCAGGTGGACACCGAGACCATCGCCTTCCTCCCTGGCTGCTCCTCGCCAAGCCCTGTCCTGGACCGAGGCGCCTGGAAGAGCCTCTGAGGACAACCATCTCCAGATGGGCCAGAGGGACGGGCCCGGCCCCAGGGAAGGTCGCGGAGATGGGACCCGGCTGCTCTGCAGATTTTGGCTGCAGTTTCTGCCTGTGATCTGCAGCTTTGCTCCATGAACTCGGCTGACACCGGGACCGGGGGCCATAGGAGCGCTCCGCATTAACAGGCTGAGGGTACAGTAGAAACCCTCACGTAGCCGCCTTCGGCTCCTTTTTCCTCCCACCTCATTTTTAATGGCACCCATCTCCCACCTGCAGCACCGGGGCCAAGCTCGGGAGCTCTGCAGGGAGGCAGCAGCCAGCGGGGGCTGCGGAGTCCCCGGTGGGATGCTCCTGCGAGGACAGGGGGTACAGGGCAGAAGGTGGCCCTGGCAAAGGGTCTGGCTCCTGCAGCTCCTTGGGAGCAGCTGAGCGATGCCCGTGGGTGAGCCGGGCTTTGCAGAGCAGAGCAGAGCATCCCACCCCGCCGGCCGCGCCGGCCCCTGCGCCCCCCCGACCCCGCGCAGATGTTTCCCGGTGCGCTGCCAGCCAGCCAGCCAGGAGGGCCCTTCTCGGCCGGACTGGATCTCATCGCTTTGAAGTTCAGAGCCGACGCGCGGGGTTACACAGCCAGCCCAGACAGCCCTGGGGAAGAGGCCAGGCGGCCAGGGATGTGACTCAGGAACGGCTCCGGCGACAAGGGGAAAAGGAAAACTGGTTTATTATGTCTGTGCCGGCATCCAAGTCGCCACGCAAGGGAAGCAGTGTGCGGCTAAGCCCTGACCGAGAGCCCGGGAGAGGCCGGGGCAGCCAGCGGCGTGGGGTGTCACCCCGGCTTCGCCTGCTGCTCCCGCGGGCTCCGCTCCCACGGGATTGCGGCAGGACGCAGCCAAGTTTCCAGCAGCACCCAGCCCCTCTCCCCAAAATGTCCAGGACAGAGAGCAATGGTAGAGGCACGGGGAACCCCTGGGTGCAAAGGAGGGAGTGGGTGCAAGTCAATGCCCCCCTCCACCTTTGTTAAGGCAGTTAATTTGCCTCTCTAATTAGCCGGTGGCTGAGCGCAGGGGGGAGTGGGGAGGCTCAGAGCCCTGCCTGTGCCCAACAGAGCCGACAGCCTGCACCCCCTCCCAGAGGGAAGGAGCTGGGAGGGAGAAACTGGGGGAAGACAAATGCAATTCAGCGTCTTTTTATCCCTCCCCCTCCTGAACTATTAGGTTTTATTGTCACAGACGTTTTCTTTAGCACCGGGGAATGGAAACTCTGCTGCTTCCCAGGCTGCGGACAAGCTGAAACAAGAGAGAATGACAGAGGGAGTGTGTGCGGATGGGAAGGGACCGGCCCCACGTGCCCTCTCCACCGGGGTTAATGCCTTTTGCAGGTGCCGTTGCCCAAATCCCCTCGATCTAGCATTCCCCCGGCTCGCAAGGAGCCCGGCTGCTGCACGGGCAGAGGGGAGACGCGTGGGGCCCGGGGCCCACGGAGGCAGTTTTATTGCTCACATCTCAGATCCCAAGAGGAGACAGAACATTAAAACCAGGCGTTTTTATCTAAACTTCACAGGAAAGGCTGTGCTGCCCGCCAGCAGCCGAGCGCTCGGATGCACCACACAGCGCCTGCGTCCCGTGATGGATCAGCTCTGAAAACAACACCCTGCTAATCTTCCTCCCCAGCAGCCATAAAACTGTCTTCCCAGTTCCTTCGGAGAGGATTTACAGCGGCTCAAAGCATCCCGGAGCGGCTGGCAGAGGCGAGAGCCCCCCACGGGTGCTGGCCCCACACCTGAGGTGCATCCTGGCAGCGGGGCGATGCCCCCGTGCCTCTCGGCTGCCGGCTGCTCCGCCTTATTTCCCCCCAAACTAACGCTCCCCAGCAGGGACTTGGCAGCCCCCCCACAGCACGTCAGTGCCCCCAGGGCCATGCCTGGCCCCCGGAGCCTCTCGCCAGGGTCCCAGCCCGGCTGCCCCGGGCAGCACCCTCCAAAAGGCCCAGGAGGGGAAGGGGTTTCTCGGCGCTGAAACAGGCACAGCCGCTGCGGAGCAGCTGATGGAGGGGCACCCGCTGGTGCCAGGCACGTGAAGTCTTCCCGCAGCTCCTGCGAGGCAGGGATGCTCGCACGGCCCGTCCCTTCGCTGGGCTGGCGTGCGGCCCCCGTGATGGGGAGCGGACGGGGCAGGGCTCTGCCCCGAAAGGCACAGCCTGCAGTTTTGGTCACAGCCTTGGTGACCGTCCCACGAGCGGTGAAACGCGAGGGGCAGCATCTCACCCAGCCACGGGCTCCTTGAGACGGGGCTGCTTCCAGCCCCAGGGGCTTTCTGGGCGCATGACCCACGGGGGTCCAAACCCCTGTGGGGCCAAGCGCTGGGGGCCACCCCGCGACCCCCGGGCACAGCCCGCGCCGGGCCCCTCCGGCCGCTGAGAAAACACCGAGCAACGCTTACAGCGCTGGGCAGTGGGAGCGAGAGGGCTGCCCCCGCGCTCCCCCCGCACTGTATCCGAGTGGGAAACCAAAAACCCGACACAAGGCGAGCTGTGCTGAGCCCCTGCCAAGAGCCATGGACAGAAATATCCTTGATTTCACCAAGGTGTGAATAACTTTTGACACTTCTAGGGCTTATTGCCTTAAAAAAATCCCCCAGCAGTCCCCATTCACACTCCACAGGACTGTGTTTCATATGAATGGAATATATGAATCACTGTAAAGAATTTAAATGCTTCCCCGTACAAAGAAAAGCTCTCTCCCCGCCTCTGCTATTGCGGCCGGGCTCCGCGCAGCCTAAAACAAAGGCATGGCAGGAGATGGGGACAAATCCCTATCACCAAACCGCTGCTTCTGCAGGGCAGCTCGGCGGCCAGGGACAGACTGGGCTTTTGGTTCGAGCCAGGCAGCGGGGGCAGAGCCGGGTGCCCTCCACCACTTCAACCCCTAACCAACTCCTGTGGCTACAGCACTCGTGTTTTCCGAAATCCCAATGGGCTCCTGACAGCTCCCGGGTTCACGTCTTCCGTGCACCTTTCACGTTTTGGCTCAGCACCCACCCTGAAACCCCAACTTTCAGATTGGAACAAATAAAGAAAATCGCTTTATTTCCATTCCTCTGCCCAAACACGCCGGAGCAATCCGCTGTCCCGCTGTCAGGGGGGATCGGGTCAGCCTGGCTGATGGAAACCGGGTGATTCCTCCTGCGAGAATCTCTCCTGTTTTTTTAGCAGTTTGGTTTTTGCTGCTTCTTTTCCCCCCTGGGCAACGGGGCGAGGAGGAAAAATGTAATTCAAAGCCTGGCGCAGCCTCGCTGGGTTTCCAGCTGTGATGTTTCCCCTGGCATCGCTGCCTCAGCTCTGTGCACGCGGTCGCGTCCGCAGCCCCGGCAGCGCGAGGGAAGCCAAGACGGGGCTCCAGGCACCCGGTTTGTGTTCGGTCCCTCAAAGAGCAGAGACAGAGGCAGAAAACCCAAGCGTGGCCAGGGACAGCCCCGGGAGCCCCCAACTCCCACCGCCCACCGCGGCACTGCCCCTGCCCGGGGGCTCACAGCCACCGGCCTCGCCGCCAGCTCAGTGTCCTAAATTCGTAGGATCCGGCTCTGAAAGGAGCAGCTTTGTTTCCCAGTGTCCCTCACAGACGGATCAGAACTGCATTTTTACAGAAGCAATAAAAATCCCAGGAATTCACCGGCCTTATGATTTATTAAACATGTTCCTTATAGCAAAGCTGCCCATAGATGAGAAAATATCTCCGGTAGGTTATTGCCTCGCCTGGGGCTACCGTACAGGGGGGATCTTTCCTGGCTTATTGGGAACGTTCAAAGCTGGGGAACCTGGTAGATCAGGAGCCAATTAACAGCAACGCTCTTAAAAAAAACAAATAAAATAAGCACCTTGTATTTCCCAAGGTGTTTGTGGAAGGAGCCGCGGCGACCTGCCCTGATCCTGCCGGTACCCGGGAACCGGTGGGTGCAGATGTTTGCAGCCGCGGGAGGGGACAACCTCCCAGCGGGACCAGGGCGTCGAGCTGCGCCGACGTGCCAGCAGCAGCGATCCCAAAGGTCACGGCACTGTCCCCAAAACACTTTTGTTCTCACAACCGTATTTTGTAACAGCAGAAAGAAAGGTCTGAATGTTAGGAGACGGCTCAGCCTGATTCCCGAACGCGGCAAAGCCTCTGGGTACGACTCACTGGAAAAGGCGCGGGATTAAAGTGGGTCAGGGGAAAAAGAGGGGATGACAAAAGGGAAAAAGAAATAAAGACAAGCATGCGGGCGAGGACCTCGCCTGGAGAGAGGCGTGTGGAAGCGTCCTTGCCGGACTCCTCTCTGCACGGGGAAAAGCAATCGGCACCGCAGGGACTCCCGGCTGGACGTTAAAGCGGTTTCCTCCCGTCCCAGCCCGGCGCGACCCGCGCGGTTCGCCCAGGGGAGCGGGGAGCGGGGGCCCGCGGAGCCCTTACCTCGGCGGAGCGCGGGCAGGCGGCCGGGGCTGGCGCCGGCGGGCAGCGGGCGAGGCGGGACGGGACGGGCCGGGCCGGGCCGGGCCGGGACGGGCCGGGCACCCCCGCGGCGGGGCGGAGCGGGCGGGCGGGCCGGTGCGGGGCGGAGCGGAGCGGAGCGGAGCCGGGAGGTGCGGAGCGGAGCGGAGCGGAGCGGAGCGGGGCGGGCAGCGCGGGGCCGGGCCGGGTCCCGCTGGCTGCTGCGATTTCTTCCTTTTCCCTCTTTTTTTTTTTTTTTTTCCCCTTGTTTTCTCCCCCCCCCGCCCCTCGGAGGTCGCAGCCCGGCAGCGCTTCTCCGCTTCTCCGCGCAGGAGGGAGACTGCCCGCAAAATGAATCAATGCAAGCGCGGCCCCCCGGCAGCGAGGGGGGAGCAGGGGGCCCCCTCCTCGCCAGCCCCGGGACCCGCTCTGCCCTCGCCTGGCGCAGGGATGCCCGGAGCCCTGGGGATGCCGATCGCAGCGAGAGCGGTCGCAGCGGTGGGAAAAGGGGCCCCTTCATGGCAAAGCACCCGGGGACCCTGCCTGCCCCTGCCTGGGAGCTGCCTGCCCCGACACTGCCCTGGGGTGGGGCAGGTTGGGGTTCAGTCCCTGTGACACTGCCCTGGGGTGGGGCAGGTTGGGGTTCAGTCCCTGTGACACTGCCCTGGGATGGGGCAGGTTGGGGTTCAGTCCCTGTGACACTGCCCTGGGATGGGGCAGGTTGGGGTTCAGCCCCTGTGACACTGCCCTGGGGTGGGGCAGGTTGGGGTTCAGCTCTCATTCCCCCTCTTTACCTGTCTGCCAGCCCCACACTTACTCCCACGCTCCCCCAAACCCACCGCCCGTTCCCTTTGCGGGCACAGGGCCAGTGCGAGCCAGAGGTGCTCCCCCCACTTTGCTGTGGCAGGGGGACTTCACCACCCCAAAAATCCTGCTGCCCTGAGTGGAAAAGTAGGGAAATGTGGTGCGGGTGCTGCCAGGTCCTGCTGCCTCTTGGTTCGGCAGTTTCAAATCATGCACCGGGACAGAGGTGCCCCGATCCTGGGGGAGCGGGGTGCCCGCAGCCCCCGCCTCCAGCCTTTCCCAGCCACCGTGTGCTGCCCGTTCCCGAGGCGGAGGAGTCATGGCGTCCCGCTGGCAGCCGCGTGCCAGGCACAGCCGGGACACCGCCGGCACTGCCGCAGCTGCTGGGGTGCACGGGCCCAGGGGGTGCGGGGCCCCGGTGTGCCCCGGGAGGCAGATTAGGGTTGCTCAGGCAACGGGCACAGAGAAAGCCCGTCTGGATCGAGGCCGCCCGGGCGCACAAGGGTGTTTGTTTTCTGTATTAAGCGCCTGAGCAAGGGGGGGCATCAGACGGCTAATCCCCCCTCAATGCCTTCCCCCGGCGAGCGGCCGCCGCGGGGCCAGACCCTGCTCCCAGGAATGCTGATGTGCTCTGCCCCGCGTGGGCGGCTGGGGCTGGGGCTGGGCTGGGGGTCCCCTCCGTGCCCCGAGCAGGCAGGGCTGGGGGTCCACTCAGAGCTGGTCCCTACCGCAGGCTGTGGCGAGCAGCTTAGAGCAGCCCCGAGGCTGCTCCTGGCCACGGCAGAGCCCGGCTGACCCACGGTGCACCATCACCTGCTGCTCGGGGAGCGCAGCCCCAGCGGGACGGCTGCCGGCAGAAACTGCTCTGCTGCCGTCTTGGCCCCGCGGCTGCCGTGCCCTGGCAGTGCCGGCTCTCCTGCCCTCGCCCTCGTCCCACCTGCAGCCCCCAGTGCCGGGGAGCTCGGGTGCAAGGCAGAGCACGGAGGGGCCTCTGCCGGCGCGGCAGCTCCCGCAGAAACGGACCAGGCTTGTTTAACCGGAGCTCTCACTGGCAAAGCATTTCCTCTGCACGCAGACTCATTAGCCAGCACAGACATTCCTCTGTCCCACAGAGCAAACTATCGGCTGCAGCCTCGCTCTGTGCCGGCCTCTCCCACCTGTCATCGCCCCCACGCCGGCTCGCTCCTCCACGGCCCCCACGCCTGCCCCTTCACCAGGACGGAGCCTGGGGTGCAGCCGTGCCACCCTGGCAGTGCCGCCCTGGCTACCATGCCCCACCTGGCCAATGCACCGGCTCCTTCCCTCTGCCCGGCTGCGCCGGCGCACTGGGGCACTCGCTCCATGCTTAGCGGTGTCCCCACGGTGCCATCCCAAATGGTGCATGTGGGGCACCAAGGACAAGCGTGTCTGCAAGGGCACGCACAGCCACGGCTGCTGGCGGCACTGCCGCCCTGGACGTGGCTCATCCCCGGACACGGCTCATCCTGGGACACGGCTCAGCCTGGGCGCAGCAGCGCGGGGCCGGGTGCCGGCTGTGCCGAGCGGCTGCTGAAGGCTCTCCTTCCCGGCGGGAGAGGGAAGCCGGGCTTAGCGCAGGATTTAGCGGCTCTGCTGCCTCTAACCTCTGGCAGCTCCGCACCCGCTTGCTGTGCCAGGGCTCCGTGGTGGCCCCAGCCTCCCAGGGGGGCAAGAGACGCCGCCTCGAAGACCGGCATTGAGCTTGCCGTGCCAGCGGCTGTGAGCGAGCCGGTGAGGGCACCGGCACTGAGGCCTGGGTGCGCGGGCACTGCTGCACCCAGGGGCCGCTCACGGGGTCCTGGGTTTGCTCCCCCCCAAAGCCCCGTCCCAGCCATCCTCCTGCTCTGCACAGGAGGAACGGAAGAGAGGGAGGAGAAATAATTCAATCTAGGGCTGAAAAATGCCTTAACTTCATTTTGGTGGGTCACGGATGTAATCAAATCAGCCCTGCGCATTGGAATATCGTTTCCATGTTTCCACAAGACGGATAATTGTGCTCTGAAAACCAGCCCTTGGTGCTCAGCAGGAAAATCTGCCGTGGGGGTGGGAGGGGGCCAGGGGCTGGGCTGGCAGCCGGGGGCCTGTAGCACTTCTGGTGCTGGTGGCCACGCACCGCGGTGTCCCCATGGCAGGGGATGCTGAGCCCCGCTGTCGGCGCGTGCCGGGGTGCACTGCCGTGCTCGCTTGGCTTGCTGGCAGGGCTGCACCGGGCTGCGCCGAGGGCAGGGCCGGGGGCCCGGGGCGCATGGCCCCAGCTTTGCAGGCGGTGACAAGCAGGTGAGAGATGCCCCGGGCGGGAGGAGGCCGGGCAGCGAGCGGCTGTGCCGGCACAGCGCGGGGTGAGCCGCGGCTCCGTGTGGAGCGCGGTGCCAGATCCCAGCCTTTGGGAACATTCAGTGATGGATTAAATGCAATCTGACTACCACTGTGGGAGGTTGGAGAGAATTACTTCATACAAATGCACTTCGGAAAGTATTTAGAGTCAAATTTTCAAAAGCCCCTGAACGATTTAAGGGCCAAAATCCCATTTTCCAAAGTCACTTAAATTAGCAAGAAAAGATCAGTAAAGAAAACACGCCGGCCAGCCGGGGCCTGGCGGGGAGCGGCTGCAGCAGCCGCGGGCGCAGCACCTCAGAGCAGCCGCTCTGCCGGCGAGTCGCGAGGCGCCGGTTCGAGCAGCAGCAGCAATTGGCCACCGCAGCCTTCGCCCTGGGAGACACAAGGATGCATCGGCCCCCGAAAACATCCCCTGCATTTCTGCCCTGGGGGTTCAGCCTGGGCTGGGGATGGTTCCAGCAGGTCGGCTTGCAGGGGACGGTCCTGTCGGGCTCGGGGACAGCGCCTGGCTCTGCACCCACAGCAGCCGTGGGGACGCTGTGGCCGCAGCTGCCACCGCCAGCTCCGAGCACAGACCCCGCCGGGGCAGGAAGGGTCCCCGGCTGTAACGGGAGAAGGCAGGGCTGCAGCTGGGAACCGCATGGCTCCTTCCCTTACCCCATAACCGCTGCAGCCTCCTAAAAGCATCTCTCGTTCCCTGTTCAGCATCCTAATGAACCGCAAGGGCAGCTGGGACCCTCTGAGGCAGCAACCACGGAGACTCGACCCCCCCAAAGAGTAAATCCCAAAGCAATTAGCTTTGCAAGCTTCGGCTGGGCTGGTGGAGGTTCCACATTCCTCGGTGGCTATAAAGCTCTTTACTGGGATTGTTTTTCTGTGTAAGCCCTGCCCGGGGTACACATGGCCATGGCTCCAGCTCCCAGCGCCTTTGGTGCATGTCATAAAAAAAAAAACACTCTCAGCACGTTGACTTTGCTACAGCTAAAAAGAAGCGGGTTTATATGCTTCCCCCGATAGAAAGCATAAAGGATCTGAGACAGAATTCTTGCTCCAGGATCCTTTACAATTCCTGGAGGACATTTTTGGAAAGGGAAGGGTTGTATTTACTTTGGCAGCTGACTCCGCTCCTATATACATATGCATGGAAAAACTGCACTCACCTAACATTTCCACGGCTCCCTTTTCTGCAGAGAGCCAGCCCAGGTGGGAGCTGGCGGCCCGAGACCTCTGTTTGGAAATGGGACGTTGAATTGAAAGCCACAGAGGAGCTGAAGGTTCAATCTCTCCCCTCGGCGGCCCCGGAGGCTGCTGGCCCTTCCCGGGCAAGTGCTTGCCCAGAGCCAGCGGGCAGGCACGGCCGAGCCCTGAACAGAGTGGTGGGGAAAATGCTGCTGCAGTTTAGGGGGGGAGGAGAAGGAAGAGGAGGAGGAGGAAGGCTGCAGGGCACCGCTGGTGGAGGGGGAGCAGGAGCAGGAGCAGGAGCAGGAGCAGGAGCAAGTGATGTCTCCAGCCCCATGCTGCCACGGGGGTCACAGGGAGAGGAGGGCCGTGGCCCCAGCGCCAGCACCGGGGCACCCCTGGGCTCGGCCGTGCCCCGGCTCGCACAGGCAGCTGGCGCGGGGCAGCACCTTGCTTGCCGAGGCGTCGGGATGGGAGCGAGGGGTGAAGTGACCCACGTCGCTGTTAAACACAGCAAATGCAAAACAGACACGCAAACGCTGCCGCAGGGTCTTGCTTGAAATAGCTCAGCACGGGCCCAGAGACACGGCGTTCGCGCGAACAGCGGCGGCATCTGCTCCTGCGCTGGCTGCTCTCGTCCCTCGCCCACCGCGACAGCAGCTGAGGGCAATGGGGAAACCTGCCCGCCGTCCCTGCAGCGGCGCGCTCGGCCCTGCCAGCGGTGCTGGGGTAGCAACCGGGGAGATTCCCGGTGAATAACACCCCGGGCAGTATTTTTCCTGCACACATTAATTCTCAGCTGCCTTCCGGGGGAGGTGTTGCAGCACTGCACTCCTCGCCCGTGGCCGTGGTCCCCCGAGGGCAGCTGGGAGCCGCGGCGAGAGCAGCCCTACTGCTGGATGCCCTCTTACATCGGGCTCCGTGTCCATTCGGGGCAGGTGGGGAGGAGGCAAAACGCGGCTCCCTGGGGACCAGCAGCGTTGGCGCGAGTGTGAAATCAGCTGGAAAACGGGCTCCTCTCCTGTCTTCTCCAGCTTCACCTAACCCAAACCAGCTCCCCCAGACGGCAGCTCGGCAGGAGCGCTGGAGGGGACGCGGCAGCCCTGGAGCTCGCCACGGCTCAAGGCGATGGGGCTGGCACCGTCCCCACGATGCCCCGTGCCCGATGTGCCCCATGTGCCCTCTGCCGCCCTCCTCTCCGGGCGCCTCTCCCCGCCCTGCGCCTCCAGCCTTTCCGTGGCTGCTGTGATTAATTCACTGACAGTGGGGTAGGAATAAATCCACTCGTTGGCACGTTGTAAATTCATCACGTGCTGGGGGCGCGCATTCCAGCCCACCATAAACACCCCTGGATACGAGCTAGTAAATCTGCCTCCAGAGCCGGCGGGGGAACAGAGTCCCAGGGTCCCAGGGGCTGTTCCATCCCGGGGCCGGGTGACGCCGCAGCACCCAGCCGTCCCTGGAGGGGGGGGCTCAGGAGCGGAGCTGTCAGGAGCAGACTCACCCAGCTGCTGTCACCCTCCCGGTTTGCATCCCTCCTCCCCACGCCATTCCTGCACCAGTGACCGGGGTGGGTGCTGCCATCTGCACGCTGTTCCCATCTGCACGCTGCTCCCATGGGTGCTGGGGACCCATCCCACGGGACGAGGGCAGGGTCCTGCAGCCCATCCAGGAGCTGCCTTGGGGGTCCCGCGACCCACCTGGAGCACGCAGCAGCATGAGAGGAGGTTTGCTGCTCCCGGTGCTCTGCTGTGCTGCTGAAACGTTTATGCAGTAAACTAGTTGTAAAAGAGAAAAAAAAAAAAAAGTTTTATTATCCACCAAACAGCTGCTGCTTCGTTTTATGGGGGTCATTCTCCGAGGAGGTCCAGCCGGCAGAAGCACAGGCACAAGGCCCAGGTCCTGGTGGGCTCCAGGCTCCTGGCACTCCCCGGCTTGTCCCCCCCGTCCCCCACCCACCCCGCAGCACCAGGCTGGGCACTCAGGGACGGGCAGCCACGGCGGGGCACGGCCCGGGGAAGTGCACTTGTTGCTTTATGATTTTTATCAGCCGGGCTATTGTTGGGGCTGTCAGCAGGTCGCCTTGGGGAAGCAGCGCGGGGACCCTGCTCAATGGGCGCTGGCGCGGGGCTGCGTCCTGCAGCACCCGGAGAGGTGGCTGCGAGGCCAGACGGTGCGTGGGCAGCTCCGGAAGGCAGGGCAGGGGAGCGGGGGCCTGGGCTGGTTCCCATCGCCTTCCTCGGGAGAGGAAGCTGGGGCACAGCACAGCCTCCCGTTCCCAGGGGAAGCCGAGTGCTCGGGGAGCTGGCATCGCCGGTGCCCAGAGCCACCGGGCAGGGCTGCAGGATGCAGATGCCAGCCCGGCATGCCAGGGGCCAGGGCTGCCGCAGCCCCCAGCACTGCATGAACCCTGTACCCCCCCGGGGGAGTCGGCTGCGGGGCTGGGGGTCCCTGGGCATTGCCAGGGGATGGGGTCCCCGTGGGGGTTGAGCATCAACGGGGACAGGCAACTGTGGGGACATGTCAGCCCTTGCCCCTGGTGCTCCCCTTCCTCCTTCTCCATCACTTGTGTCCCCTTTGCCCGTGCTGGTGGGAGCCATGCGGGCACGGCTTGGGCGGCCCTGGGCCACAGCTTGTGCCAGCACCGGGGAGGGGGCACGGGGGGCTGTGCCCCTTGTGCCGGCGCTGCACCGCGGCTGGCCCGAGAGCTCCTGGCAGCTCCAGCCCTCTATGAAATAATTTGTTATTTTAGTTGTAAAACAGTAAGTGGCCCCTTTCCAGGCAGCGCAAGGGAAAAGCCAAACGAGCCCCACTCCTGTTAATGACTGAACCATTCAGTCAGCACCGGCAGGGACTGGCAGAGGAGCGGGTGCCCGCCTCCTCCTTGCCCCCTCTGCCACCCCAGCCGTGAGGACGGAGGTAATGATTAATTACTGGGGCTGACACCTCTCTGAGCAGCTTTTGTGCAGAAGCGAGCATGCCAGGGCCGTGCATACGTGTGGAGGGCAGTGCCAGCGTGTCCGGGTGCTGGGACTGGCACCTTTGCCGTGCCTGGCGTGCCAAGGGGACCCATGTGGCTCAGCGCACGCCGGCACGGCACTGCTCCAACCGAGCCGGCTGCTCTCGCTGCCCACCCAGACCATGTCCGGCTTGGCCAGTATGAGAGCAGCCAGACCCAAGCCCAGTGCCACGGTGCTGCGGTGCCATGCTGCTGCAGTGCCACGGTGCCACGGTGCCACGGTGCCACGGTGCCCGGTGCAGGGCTGGCTGCTGCTGGAAGGTCAGACTGGGAATGCGCAGCACCACGGGCAATCCCAGAGGGGAGCACTGGGCACCCCACTGGGGAGGAAGAGGAGGAGGTTTAACCCTTGCCACGCCCAGGGATAAAATCTCCCTCCCCTACATTCGGTGCATGAAGTCTGGTATCGGGGCCGGGTGGGCAGCAGGGCTACGTGCCGGGTGAGGTGGGAAGGCTCCCGCGGTGCAGCGCTGCCCGGCCAGGGCAGGGTGCGGGCAGGGCTAGCCCCAGCTGGGCAGCGGGACGGGCACACCTGGGGCTGATGACCCCCAGGTGGGGGCTGCCTGCCCAGGCCCTATATAAGGGGCCAAAAGCCCAGCCTAGAGCTGGCTGTGTGGCTGGGGCTGCTGGGTTTGGGCTGCTCTCTCTGGGTAAGGTGGGGGCATTGCTGCTGGGGGCTCTCCTTGGGCTGGTGGGGGCTTCTTCGCCTCTTTCTCCACAGGGCTTTTGTGAAGCTACCTTCTAGCCCAGCTCAGAGCCGGTGGCCTGCGCAGGAGCAGCCCCCAGGCTCTTCTGGGCAGATGGGGCTGAGCCTGGGCTGGGTGGCTCTGCTGATGGCTGGGGACCCAGCCTGCTGGAAAACCCTCGGGGGCCATCTCCCCACAGGGATAAGAGGTCACAACTTGTGCATCAGCAGAGCAGTGCACATGGCACCTGCCCTGCTGTAGCCCCAGCTTGGCTGTGCTCGCCCGGTGGTGGGTGCGGAGGTGGCCGGAGCGAGCACTGGGGTGGGGAGCAGCCAGCACGGAGCTGGGACAGGCACTGCCCGGGGGAGTGTTTGGGTGGAGACCACAGCTGGGTGCCAGGCTGCTGAGAAGGACTAGCTGGGCTCCTGGGTGTGGGGTTCCACCTGATCCCTCTAAAGCACAGCCCAGGGCAGGAGCTGAGGACCCTCCCTTGCAGGGAGCTGTGCCCAGGCAGGGATAAAGCCCAGTGCTGCCTGCCCCCAGATGCCCCAGTCCTGGCCATGCAGCACCCACCACCCAGTTCACAAACATGGGTGACCTTCCCGAGCACCAGCCTTGAGTGGGGCAGCTCGACAGCCAGCGTAGCTTGACTTTTATCACAGCCTAAAATCAACATGGAGACTTTTCTGCAGACACTTGGGGCTGAGTGGGGGAGCTGTGGGGTGGAGAAGGGTCTTTTCCTTGGTCTGCTCTTACAATAATAAAGTTGAGAGCCTGCTGGCTTGTTTGGGCGTAGGCTGCGGTGAGCAGTGCACCCGTGCCGGCTGGGGCTCAGCTACGTGCGGCTGCCTGTGCCTGGTGTGGGATGTGCCTAGCTGAGCCTTGCTCAATTAATATGGGTCGGTAACGACCTTCTGCTGATACAGGTGTAAGGTTCTTTTGCAGCCGGCACCCTGATGTGTGTCTTTTCTTCTTCCTGGTGCAGATGCAGGGACATGGCTGCTGCAGCCCTCGGCCCCGGTGCTGGATGTACCCCACGGACACAGGTGGGTGCCTATGGCGGCTCCTGGGTGTGTTTGCTTTGTCCTCCCTTTGCTGAGAGGGGCTGGGGGGGACCGGAGCAGCTGGAAACTTCAGGCCAGGGTGAGTTGGAACTACCCGAGATGCAGGGATGGGCGAACGGCTCTGTGGGAGCAGGGCCGGGACCAGGCGCAGCCTGGGCGGGATCCAGCTGTGCCACGGGGTGCCTGAAGCCCAGATGTCCAAACCTCAGCACTCGCCAGTGCAGGCGGAGGTGGCACGCGGCCAGTAAATCAGCGTTGCTTTGCCTCCGTGCCGGGATAACCTCCTCCCAGCCAGGCAGGGCTGCGCGGGTGCTGGGACACGTTTCCCCCAGCTGAGCTTCAAAGGGGGTTAGCAGCCCTGGGAGGGAGGTGCGGCTGTTGGGAGCAGGGGCTTTGCTGGGGGCAGGCGTGGGTGTTGACTGCTTCTTGGCGTCTTCCCTGGCCTTACGGATGGGGAGACCTGATGTGCCTCCTCCTGTCGCTGCGAGTGGGAGCCCCACGGGTGCCGCAGGTCTCAGCAGGGCCCTGCTCGGGGATCTTGACCCCCTAGCAGAAACGGTGCTGGCTCCACATGCCGGTACGGACAAAGGGCCCAGCAGAGCATTTCCTCGGGATCGTTCCCCGGGATCCCGTGGGGTCTTGCGGCGATGCCAGGGCAGCCCAGCAGTCACTCCCGGAGTCTGGCAGCGCCATGCCAAGTGCTCCTGGGCTGTGCAGGCAACACCCCTCCCCGCTGTCAGGTTTTAGACTCGAGTCCTCAAAAATGCAAAAAATTCAATGGGAATCAAGGTTGGCCTGAAGATTTTTGATCTTTTTGCAATTGCTGCAGTATTGCTGTAAGTACATCCAGATGGCTGCAGACCACACAGAGGCAGTGCGCCCTGCCGGCACGGCCACCTTCGGGCCACCCAGTCCCACCTCGGCTGTGATGCTCGGGGACCTCGGGGGCCTTTGGGACGCACCAAGGGGCAGCGCTCGAGGATGCAGCAGGCTGAGCTGTGTGTCATTAAGGTTAATCCTAATGGGTGGCTGCAGGGTGACCTGTCCCCGGGGCTGGTGGCTTGTCACATGGCTCTGAGGGATGCTGCGGCAGAGCCATCACCCCAGCTTGTACCTGGGGCAAGGATACGACCTCCGGCAAAGCCTTGCTAAATGTAACGGGGAGTTGAGCATCGTGTAGCTGAAACCACAGATCAGCTGCTGAGAAGTGATGCTAAACTGTGTCTCCAAACTGCTGGCTCCGTCCCCTTGGCTCCCTGGCGTGATCCCTGCCGCTGGCTGCGATGGGCTCCTCGGTACGACAAGTCGCTGCCTGGCTCGGTGAGCTAGTTCACTATTTATTTAGCCTGAGTGTTGCTGTTGCTGAAACTTCAAACGGGAGGGAGAATGGTTGGTGTAATTTATTACAGGTTAGCTGCTGCGTCTGCAGAAAGCCGGGGCAGGGCAGACCTGGGCTTGTTTTGGTGCTTTTACTGTGGCTCGGAACTGAGGGAGGAGGGGAGGGAGGCAATGGCTGCCCCCCAGCATGTGCCCAGGAGGCTGGCGGATGCCCCGGCCTCGGGGTGCTCTCCCGAGGGGTGCCCAGGGATCCTTTGGATCCCATGCCCGGGGTCCTTTGCTTCCTGCCTGGGGCAGCGCAGTGGGGCACGGCAGAGCCGTGCTCGGTGCATGTCCTGGCCCCACTGCAGGCGCTGCTGCCTGTCCTCCCCTCCCGGCTCCCCGAGACCTGATGGGCAAGTGATGCTAAATTAGCTGGGAGGCTGGTGTTAACCCACCACTCGCTTCACCCGTGCTCAGAGCCGTGGTGGGAGCGGAGCTGGCAGGAAAGTGCGGGTGCCCGGAGCTGGCCGGGGGTGCCGGAGCAGGCAGAGGGGCAAGGGCAGGGCTGGGGGTCCCTCCCGCCCACGTGGGCTCCTCCGGAGCACCCGGGCGCTGCCAGTTCTGACTCCCGGTCTCGTTCCTCGCAGGAGTGGGAACGTGTTTACCCAAAGCTTGCTCCTCGGAACAAACCCATGGTGGCTTTTGTCGAAAAGCAAGAGCATTTCTAGGGAGATCACAATTTCCTTTTCTGAAAGCCAGTTCCCATTAAGGAAAACGTGTTTTGACCAAAAACTGACACCCAGTTCTCTTCTCTGTGGTCTAGCCAAGAGCAGAAGATAAAGTGACGGTGGGGTGAGGTGGGTGCCTTGCCCGGCTCTGGTTCTCCCTGGCAGCAGCCGTGCAGACCAGGGTCCCCTGGTGCAGGGGGGCGAGGGGCTGCCCCCGCCTGCCAGCCCAGCTGCTGGCATGGGGCTCACGTGGTACCCGGCGGGGATGCTCCCAGCACCTGACATGTTCCTCCTGCTCATCTCCCATCACCCAGGGGAAGGTCCTCGTCCTGTCCCTGCTCACCTCCGGTCTTGGCCGAGCACCCGCAGGCCGGTGGCCGTGCTCTCCCTCCCCTCCACTGCCCACCAAACTGAGGAAGTTGCAACCGCAGAGCTCTTGAAAGCATTTTTTTGGTGGAGACCACCGGTACTGAGAGATTAAAATTGCTGTTGTTTCTTCCATTACTCAGCTTTCCTGAATTATGGGGTGTAATACTCAGGGAGTGGGAATAATTAGGGGAGAACAATGGCAGGCTTGAAGGCTTAAATATGCCTGTGTGGTACTCCCAGCCAGTCCAGCCTGCTGTCACATTTCTCTAGGCCTCCATTTTCCACAGCCCGTGCCAAGCCGTTTCCACTACGGGTACCCGCTCCTCAGCTTCCTCATTCCTTGGGCTCTGCTCCCCAGCCCGGCTGCCCTGGTTAACGCTCTGCTCCCCAGCTCCCGGCCAGCCAGCACCCATGGCATGGCTCCCTGCACCCTGCCGGGATGCGGGAGCCCAGGGCAGCCCCTGTTGCCTCTTTGCTCCCTCCAGGCTCCTCTGCACCGGGCAGGCAGAGGTCCCGCCGGGTTGTTTCGCTGCTCCGTGCTCGAGGAAGCCGCTGGGTTTCTCCCCTCTGTGGGGGTTGCCCCTCCGGCTCCTCGGTCGCATCTTGCTCAAGGACCTTCCCAGCAATGGCTCGCTGCTCCAAGACCTGGGGGAGCAATAATGGCTGTGGCCAGGGAGCTTGGGCAAGAGGCCACGATGCCAGCACCGGCCCCAGGGCAAGTCACCAGCTCCAGCCGGGGCAGGGGGTGGCTGTGGGGAGCTCCTGCCCGCAGGGGGATGGGGATGTGGAGCCGCAGCCTGGGGCAGAGCCGGCAACTTCTCCTCAAGCTCTTGGATGTCAGCGCTAGCACTAACTGAAAGAAAATCAATATTTTTTTGCTGGAAAAAGAGACGTTCTGGCGAGCACTTTCCCCAAGTGAGCTGCCATGTCTCGGCTGGCTGCGCGTGATGGGCAGGGAGAAGCCAACGGCATCCCAGGGCCGAGATGAAAGTCTGGAGCTTTGCTTTGTTCGGGGAGGGGATTGGCTTTAAATTTTCAAAACATTTTGCTCCTCTCTCTAACTTAACCGCTTGGAAGCTTTGACCACAGCCTGTTGCCTGCCGTCCAGGCATCTGGTCTGGTCCTGCTCGTGGCGAGCAGCTCGCCACGGTGGGGATGGGATGGGGGTGGGCTGTGTCCTGGGGGGCTCCTGCGTGGCCCCCAATCGGTGCCGTCTGTGCCGCTGCAGTGCCGGTGGTGGCAGGGCTGGTGCGGGGGCTGGCACAAAGTCCTTTAAAAACAACCCCCAAAACCCAGCGGTGCCAGGCTCCGCAGGGCTCGGGGAAGGTCACCTGCAGGCGGCGGGACTCAAGCAGGGGTGAGAAGCTGAGCACGCGCCTGCGTGATGTGCTGACCCCGTGCCGGCGGTTGAGCAACCTTTAGCATCCCACAGCCCGGAGCCAGGGCTGCCTGGGCGCTGGGGGCTTCAGCAAACCCTGCAAGGGCAGCCAGCGGCCGTGCCGGGCAGTACCCGTGCCGGAGGACCGGGGAGGCAGGAGAGAAGCGGGTCCCCAGGGCTGCCCCTCACAACCTGTCCTTAGGAGCAGCCAAGGGGACATCCCAAGTGTGTCCTCCGAGAGCTGTGCCCCTGCACGTGCCTGCCCCCAGCTGCCGCCCAGATGTGCAGGAGCAGGAGGTGGCTTCTGCAGCCGGCTGGCACCCCGGCACACGCTGGCAGGGCCCAGGCTGGCCACTGGATGAACGGATGGACTACTGACAACCAGGAGAGGAGGGCCGGGCAACTGAGCCGCTCTCCCCGGGCACTGCTGCAGGGCAGGACATCGCAGGTTTGAACTGCTGCAGGGAAGATTTAATCTAGGAAGAGGCAGCTGAGCAGGGTGGGGTTGCCTGCGGCAAGGAGGGAAGCCCGTCGTTGGTTCATAAGCCTGGGTCAGCCCAAGCGCAGCGGGGATGGGCTGAGAGCAGCTCCTGCCCTGGGATGGGTTAGACACCCTTTGAAAACCCAGCTTGCTGCAGCTTGGGGAAACATGGACCGTTTCAGCAGCTCCCTCCCTTGGAAGCCACAATTAAAACTATTTTAAAAGAAAACAAACATTTCTCATCAAAATGCCTGTCTGTTCCTGGCCTGCAGCTGAAGGTCTTGTCACAGGCCAAGGCTGCTCAGCGCCAGCAGCTTCCTGAGCCGCCTTTGGGCAAGTCCACCCGAGCTGGACTCTCGGAGTTTCGGTTGCGTTTGGTAATCGGCCCTTGGAAATTTTGCACCTTTTGCAGACAGTTGGAAAGGCTGGAGCGGTGCTCCCCTGCTCTCCCCAGGGTCTTTGTTTCTGGGGTGGCAGCGAGCTTCTGGCTTCGGTGTTTGTTGTGCAAAACGACTGCATGGGCTGTACCCCATGCGGTGTCCTGTGGGTGCTCCTGCACCTTTTTCGGATGCAGCCCGGTCCCGCGGGGCCAGGGTGCTGTTCCCCCATGCCGCATCCTGCACCGCCGGGTGGCGGAGGACAGCTTCCGGAGGGGAATGGTGCTGCTGCCAGCAGGACAATAGCGGCTGTGGTTTTAATTATTGGGGTTTAGTTGTGTGGAGTGGAACGAGAAACTGAGAGCAGTGAAACCGCAGGAAGAAAGGATGGTCTTTGGCCGGCTGCCTCATGGGAGGCGTGGTGGGGGTGGCTGGACCATCCCGCGACTGGGAGAGCACCGGCGTCCTCGCTGCGTCGCGGCACGAGGGCAGGAAAGGCGGCACGGCTCAGCTGATGTCAATATGTTTCCCTGCGACTGTCACGCCGTCACCCGAGGCTGTCCCTTCCCATCATAGCTTGGCACGAGCTGCCGCTGCCTAAACTGCCGCATACGGGAACAAAGCACTGCGCGGTGACTTGGGAGCACGGACCCGACTGGGTGCAGGGGGAAGGGGGACGCTGAGACAAATCAAGTCCCTGCCCCGGGTGCCCCTCATCCCTGCATGTGCTGCTGGTGCCAGTCCGTGCCTGGGAGCGGGCACGTTTCTCACTGTGTTTCTGTTCGCCCAGCACTTTAACGGACGCCTTTGCTGCAGTGTTGACTTTCAAAGGGCTGGACCAGCTCTGCAGCCGGGCAGAGCGTGGGAGGAGGGTGCCTGTCCCGCTTAGGAAACACAAAACAATACAAGAGGAACAATGGAGCCTCCTTCCCTTCACCCGAAATACCAAACGCCACCAAACTGTGGCAGAGCTCCGCGCGGTGCTGCTGGGGTGGCTCTCGCATCCCCTGGCCCGAGGGGAGCTCAAGGCAGGGAGCGGCGGACGCCTCCTCCTATTCCTCAGCCCTGGCAAGGGATGCTGCAGGAGGACGGGTGCCAAGGAGCATCGCCCAAGGGCTGCTCTGACCCGGCGCTGCTGCCGGTGGGCATTCCCAGCTTTGGAAGCTGTGTTTGGGCCAGGGCAGTGGTTTTGCAGCATGGCTGTGCCTTGGGGAAGGGTTTTGCAAGCTGCCTGGGTCAGCGGAACATGCTTTGCAGCCAGCACAGGGACCGGGGAAGGCTTATAAAAGCATCCACGTACCCAAACTTGTCAGATTGTTACCAGGCAGAGAACACGTTCATGAGGTGCCGAGCATGGGGAGATGCTCAGCCGGGGCGGCCGGAGAGTCCTGGGGTGGGGACAGCTCCGTGCCCCAGCAGGAACCTGCACCCGAGCATCCTCTCGCCTGGCCCTGGTGCTGCCAGCGGCCAACAGTTCTTCAACGCGTGGCTGCAGGGTGCTTGGGGACGCGGGGCTGGAGCACCCGGGGGGCTGGGGCACCCGGGGGGCTGGGGCTGAGCATCCTGCGCGTGTGGGGCTCAAGGGGGCCATTTGTTGAGCTGTGAGCGGATGGTGCCAGCCCATCCCCGCCGGCACTGCCCGCACCTTGGCTGCCTGGGGCTGCCGGTACTGTGCCAGCCCTGTCGAGGAGCTGCTGTCCCCAGCGCACAAGCCCTTGCGGGTGAAATATCCTTTGCACGGCCCCAGCGAGCACCCAGCACCCCGGCCAAGCACATCTGGCTGAAAGCTGTGGGAGCTGCCCCAGCAATGAGGACACCAGTCCGGAAACGCTTCCCTCCCAGAGAGATTCCCCCGTCCCATCCAGGCTCCTCTCCCAGCACCATCCCTGCCCCACAGCAGGTGCTGGGTCGTGGGGTCTGCAAAGGGACAGTGGCCCCGGCTGCTGCCCACCCCGGTTTAGGCGGCAGGAGCGGGGCTGGGAGCTCTGCTTCCCACCAGTGAGGGGACAAGGGACCGCCCGGCTCCAGGCCGGCGTGAGGGTGGGATGAAGGTGCTGTCGGCACGAGGCGGCGTGGAGCGTGGCTGGGCTTGCCGCCAGCTCCACTGCCCCGTACCATGCAGCCAGAGCAGGGCGGCAGCAAACAGCCCTCCCCGGCTGCTTGCAGAAAAGCAGGCGACAAACCCCAGGCAAGCTGGGAGCGGTAGCCGGGGTGTCCCCACGCTGGGGAGGTGAACTGGTTTAAGCTCTCAAGCTAGACCCTGGTAAGTCACACACAGGACTTCAGCTCCCGCCAGTGTGCACCGTCAGGACGCCAGCCAAAGTCCCACTTGCCCGCGGGAGGAAACAGTGCTGGAGGAGGGCAAGGGCTGGAAAAGCTCCTTCCGTCGCAACTAAAGCTCCTGTAACCCACCGCTCTGGGAGCCCAGGCCTGGGGTGGGGGTGGGACGCGGCACTGTGGCTGGGACCCGGGGTCTGGGCGATGCAGAGTCCGTCTGCTGCCATCACGGGGTGGCCAGGCGGGGGCCGGGCACGCCTGGGGGGCTCACCCCACGCACCGCCATCCACCGGCATCCTGCAGCATCGCTCTCCGGCAGCGCTCCCGCCGCGTGTCCCGCGTCCCCCCCTCAGCTTGTTGCTATTGTCATCTCTAATACCATGCAGAGATATGAAAGGCTGAAAGTTGCCTCTTTTCCTGCCAGGTTAAATTGTTCACCAGGAATGTCTATTATTCCCACAAGTCAACTTTCCCCTTTGCGGTACGTGTCCAGGGGTCAGGCCTGGCACTACATGAAAGTGAAGGGTATTCAATAACCTAGAGCCGTGGAAAGGCTTTAGTCCAACTCCAACCATCTTCAGGGTTTTATTGATGCAGCATGCCTTTCCCCATTTGTTTCCTATAAACAGCACATGGTAATATTTAGTAGGTTTCAAACAGAGCTTTTTGCATATTCTCCCTTGTCTACAATGAGCTACTCGGTAGTAGACAGTTTTAATTTACTTAATGCAATTTTTGCTTTTTGTTCTTCCAGAGGGTCTGGGCTGGTTTTGACCCAGTCGCCCCAGCAAATTACTGCACAACTCTGTAATTCCCAGGGGACCGGCAATGGGACCCCAGGACCCGCTCCCTGCGGGGGCAAGCACGTTCCCTTGCTTGCCGAAGGAGGGAAAAGGACACGGCACAACCTCGCTGTTGCAAAATAACCCCCCTTTTAGCTACGACGTCAGCAAGGACACGGGGCCTCCCTCCCTCCGGACCCCCAAGGACACAGTCCCCGGAGGCAGCCGCTGCTCAGAGGTTATTTTAGGAGCTGGGTGCGTGTCGGGGCTGTTTGGGGCCGTTCTGGCTGGCGAGGCTTGGCTCTTGCTGCCAGCCGGGCAGGCGACACGTGATGCTTGCCAGCTCCAGCCAAAGAGAAAAGCCACTTCATTGCAAAAGCTGCCGCTTTCCTGTCCTCAGGGCTGCCAGCGGCTGGGTGAAGTTCCTTCACCAGCGGCTGGGGTGCAGCCCCGGGTGCCCGGGGCCAAGCGAGGCTGCAGGGTGGTCCCCGGAGCAGGGGTGATGCCCGCTGGCACGCTGCGGGGCAGCTCCCTCACGCCACAGGCTCTTGGGGAGCCTTTACACAGTTTATACCAGCAAGGAGGGCACGAATTCCTGCTCCTGGAGAGCCAGCAGTTGCTATTCCTCGCCCGCATGCTCCCGGCCGCAGGACCGCACGGCCAACGGCAGCCGTGGAGCAGCCCCTGCGCGGAGCTGGCACGGGGGGGGCACAGATGCCTCCCGAGGTGATTTTTTTGCCACTATGAACGACCGCAAACAGCATGTCTCAGCTCTCAGCACAGCGGGCTGCCTTGGGCCGGCAGGAACGCGCAGGTATTCACGGGGCAGGAAAAGGCCAGTCCTCAAACAAGCAAACATTGACCGTCTGGTTTCCCAGCGCTGCCCGTCAGCCCCCGAGTCCCAGCCCCAGCCGCAATCCCTCCGTGCGCTGAATATTGGGCAGGATTCCTTCAGGCAGCAGCTTTCACATGCCCCGGCAGCCAGACATTCTTGGTGCGGCGCTGCCGTCACCCTGCCAGCCCCACACAGCCGCTGCTCCACACCGGCACCCACGTCACCAAAAAAAAAAAAAAAAGGCAAGAGGAAACCAAAGAGTTGACACCGGGATTCTTTTAATGCAATTGCTTTTAAAATGCAGCCTTAAAATGACTTCTAATGGTCAACGATGAGAAATGACGCATCTTTTTCATCTCTGCAACATGACTGGGCAGCACCTCTGCCTCCAAAACCCACCAGCCACTGCTGCTCCTCGATGTCATTCTCCGACTGCTTTTACAGCGACTCACTGCCCCTTCGCAGGGCACACGTCACACGGGGCACCCAAACCCTCCCACCAAAGGGACTCGCTTGGGAAGAAAAAGGGATGGGGTGAACCGTCCAGAGTCCAGCAACCCAACGTTCATCCGGAGAACCTAACCGAACGGCAGCAGAAGCGGCAGCTTTCTCTCTCTCACCTTACACTCAGGCATAAACCTACAAAGGTATTTGAGCCGCCAGCTCCTGCGGAAGTGAGTAAGAGCTATCAACTTTAAGTTCCTAATTATCTCTGTGGCTCTGTGCCTTCATGCTACGTAAAGTGATTTGAGAACTGAACGTCTGACTGCATTTTTCTGGCTGAACGGGATGGCAGAGAAAGTTGATTTTCCAATATCTTGCTTTTTGAGATAGAACGCTACTTTGTGTATTTATTTTACAGAACAGCAGGTGCTACAGACTGCCAAAGCTTGCCAATTTAACTAACAGGGGAAATTCTGTTGTAGCCTAAACATCTGTGAGAATATACCCCAGCACCACCTCCACGCTGCGCAGTGTTTATAGACTGTAACAGGAGAACAGACTCTACGTGCTGAAATGCATTTAATACCTCCCAGGCGTTAGCCTGAGTTTTGTTTTTCGTTCCGTGGACTTGCCCCGCGGCCCCTGGGCTGTACGCACTGTAGAACAACCGATGGCCTTTTAGCCACTCTTTCCTCTTCTCCATTTAAACATTTCACTGCTGCTCCGTTGCAATTTAATGGTTCTCCCCTTCCAAAAGGGGAGTCATGAGTGCTGGGGGAGAGAAACTGCAGAAGGGCCCAGGCCACACGGACCCCCCGAATCTGCCGGTGCTGCCTGATGCCACTGCTCTCCAAGAAAAGCAGCCTCCCCGACCGGGTGCCAGCACTCAAACGGCTTCTCCCAAATCACCCCTTTGTATCAAGCTTGCATTTTACTAATAACTTCAGAATCAAATGCAGGAAGCCAGTGTCATCTACAGAAATACTATGCGCTCATCTCCGAATGAATTTTAAACACCTCTTTTTAAGGACAGCATTTAACTAAATCAGTGGGCTCTCATAGCTTGGTCTCCAATTCTGGCAACAAAACACAGATTCAGATTTGAACAGACTGGAGCTCTCCTAGAGTTTGAGCAGTAGTTCTCGTGCAACCGAATGTCACAATTAGAAACTGAGTGTAGAAAGGGTCCCCAGGGGAATACAAAAAAGACATCACCTTATGAAAAAGCTTCAGAATGAACCTGTGAAATAAACAGCAACCAGACAATCGTCTTCTACAGAAGATGGAAGTAACAGTAGAAGAATATAACAACATCTTAAGTAGTCAGTGAGTCAGTCTGAATGTACAGGGGCACTAGATCCCTACAGATCTGTGATGAAAGCGCTATATCCCTACAGATCTGTGACGAAAGCTAATGGCCGAAACCAGCTGGTCCCCTCCAGTCCCAAAGGAGACTGGGTTGCGATTCACTCTTCACCAGCTGGAAGATTGTCTTCAATCCGCCTGATGAACTTCATTCTTATTTCTGTGACGCTGTCACCCTTCAGCGTGTCCTGGACAAATTTTACATCTACGGCCATCTGAACCTAGGTGATGGAAGAGGAAAAAGAAGAGCTGTTATCTCCCTTAAAACAGCAGCTTCTCGAGGAACCGTCTGATCACGAAGTGCCAGCTTAAGGGCTCTGAGGGCGTGACATGCAATGCAGAGCTCTAGGGAAGCACTCGTTATTTTTCAAGATCACATCCTCCTTGACAATTGCGGGCTACATGGTGGACAGTGGGCACCATACCTCGGCAAATGTACTTCCTACAGCGTAACGGGGACTCCCTGCAGAGATCAGAGCCCACTTAACCCTGTCGCTCAGGGCTACACGTCCTGCTGCTCCATGTATGTTCCTCAAAAATTTCAGCTAAGCAAGATAATCAAGCCTAAATACAGACTGCTAAATTTGAGACAGCTGCTCTCTTGTTCCAGCCAATTCCCAACTAGGGCTCATAGCAGTTCCAAAGTGAGGATTTTGAAGCTTCATAAAAATTCAAGGAGATACTAGTGCTTGTACTTGGGTCATCAGATGAAGGGGCTCGGTCAGCACCTCTGGGACTCAGCTGCCACACGCAACGGCAGCCGAGCGCTCCTGCAGCTCTGCGCTTCTCCTGGGAATGAATTTCAAGTCCAAAGCCAACACAGAAGTCACAAACACAGACCAGACACTAAACTATCTGCTGATACCTTGGTTATTCATATACCTATCTCACCGGAAGAGAGACATTGGCTCACCATTTCCAGGGCACCTCGCAGCACTCCACACAACAGGTTGGAATAGATGAGTGATGAGTGGTTGTCAGGGAGCTCAACAAAGTCCACCAAGGGGTTATTTTCCAAGATCAGGGAGAACTCATCGCCTCCAGGACTCCAGTTGGTGATGCTCGGAGTGATGCCCAGGTACATTTTAAATGCTATCTGTTGTGTCAAACAGGGTATGAACAAGAAGGTGTCCCATGAAGCAACAGCACAGCTTTGATCTTTGCCAAATTACTAAAGGGTTTTGAAAACACCACGCCTTTCTCTCAATTCCCACCAGTCAGCAGCAGTCAGGGATCTAATTATCTCTTTTCCCCCCCCCAAAATCTCAGTCAAACTCTCAGAACAGTCCCGTGAGTAGCAAATACTCTATCCTCACATGCAAAACCATGACAAAAACCTGATGAAGCTGTGCTTTGACAATCACCTTCGCAATAACATCTGCAGTTTCACGGAAATCATGGCATCTTCCGACATTGGACCGGGCCAGAAAGTCTTCTATTAGCCGAACACCTATGTTGTAACCCCTGTGAATGTACCAAAGAGCAACAGCTACGGAGTGGGAAGAGCGCAGCTTTAGAAAGACAGCCAACGTTTATAAAAGAAGGTAGCAGAGGAAAAAAAAATTAAATCTGAGAAGTATTAGTTATTAAATAAAACTCAGTCTGCCAGGCTTTTATTCTTAGTGCAGCACACAGACGTGCCATACTGTGAACCCGAGCTCCTACAAGGCTCCGCTGCAGCAGATCTGCTTACATTTTGTCAAGCTGCTTGTTGACATCCTCGTCATTCTCGTAGTCCTTGCACAGCTGGGTGACCAGGGCGCCGTACGTCAGCGTGAAGAGCTCCGAGTTCTAGACAGAGGCAAAAGGGATTTAGCAGAAGCCAAAGAGAAAACTGACTGAGCACTGCTGCATCTGTGTCCAGCGCTGCTTCCGTTGGCCCGGAGAGGGAGAACAGAAACCTGCTGTCTCAAAGGAATCTGCTGCTTAATAAGGAGAGAACCCAGTTCATGTTTTGGCAAGGCAACTTCAGTCTCCTTGGAAAGAAAAATCCTCTTTGACTAGGAACGACCGAGCACTTTCTTTCTCTCCCTCTCTCCACACACGCAGCCCTTCCCATTAAGGTGTCCTGAATCTGACCTGAAGAGGCAAGCCAGGAGGCTGCTCACACTCTCTGTAGCCATTCTCAGCAGCTCTCGTCAGCTGCCAATTAGCATCTCTCTCTGCTTTAACGAGCACATCCCCAGATAACTGGAATGACACCTCCAGGTCATTTCGTGTGCTGCTGGCCACCTCCTGGATGGTTAAACTTGCAGTGGCCAGGGACCTGAATTTATTTCAACCACTGACCCAGAGGTGAAAACTGGCTCAAACTGCCGTCTGTTATCTGTGTTTCATGAAGGTGCTGCACATGGGCAACACTCGTTAAGCTCCCTTTCTGGTCCTTTCAACAGGACAAAAAATGCTCGTCCATTCACAGATTTATTACCCTGTGCTACCAAGAGAAAGCAATACTCATCTGGTCCCTAAAAAGTTATCTAGGCACATAATTTGCTTCGTACATTAAAATCAGCTCCTCAGACCCAGAGGAGGAACAGCAAGGACAATTTCAGGTCAGCTCAGCAGATCTGTGTTGTGCACATCCGCTTTCTGTGCCTGGCTAGAATCAAAGTTACTCGGGCTTTCTTTGCACAGTTGCCAGATTTGCAGAAAACACCACGGGAAGAGCTCTCCTCTCCCAGCCACCACCGCCACCGACCCTCAACCAGAAGCAACTGTGTCAAAGTGCATTTTCTTGGGAGCCGTTAAGCCGGACCAGTGATTGCACGGTCATTAAAGGCTGCAAAACAAAAAGCTACAATAGGCTTTAGCTTTTCACAGAACCTGAAGGAAGTGTTTTCAGGAACAAATAAACCACCGTAATTTATTTCTGCTTTCAGTTTTAGCATTCAGAAACATTACAGAGAGTCTAATCTCAGATTAAAAGCCTATCACCTACCATGAGATGCATAGATGCAGAAGGTGAAATGAATGGCAAATACCAATACTACAGAATGAAAGCAGCAGGCAGGCAGAAAGGAAGGGAAAAGAGACAACATCAGAGTTAAGTGACAACACTGATCGCACTTCGTTCTCAACAGGTTTACACAAAGCCAAGACAAACAGAAGGAGGAATCACTCCCAAACGGCAACATTCAACAAATAGAAATTGGGTTTGTTAGAAGACACAGGGAATTCCACCTTGTCATTGTAAATCACGAGGTCAACAGCCACGAGCTGCCAAAAGGCTTTAAGCACGTGAAAAGAACCAGTCAGGCCCCTTGGAAGACTTTTGCCCAATTTTAGATCTAAAGAATTGATGCATTCTTTGGGTTTTTGCTCACAATTCTGCTTTTGTCTTGGAAAGATAAAGGTTGCGCAGGTTCGCATCACTCAAGAGCGACCAACAAGGTGGAAGTCTCCTTCAGCTCAACCGGCAGAGTCAGACATTTGGCAGAGAATTTAACAAACATGCAAAAGAGGTTACGCTGTTTTTAAGGATTTCAGTAATTTTAGTAAAGACAGGGCTTGGCAGCTGGAGAGAGGAGGGGGTGAATGGATGGAGGAAATCCAGCTGTTACCAGTCCAAGACGCTGTCGTTTACTGCGTAAAGCCATGAAGCCGTCACCCACTGTTATCAGCCCCAAAGTGTGCGAACCCAGTGCCGGTCATGGTTATCGCCTGCAACGCTGCCATTCAGGTAACTTCAAAGTGTTATAACAAGGCAAACTTCTGAATTCATATTTGTAAACGAACTCTTCATTTTCAGTCCATCTCATGGAATTAAAGTGCTTAATACTTTTTCCATTATTTATATTTTTTGGTATTGCAGACTAGCATATAGTCTCAACACTATAAACCGTTCTGTGGCTATAAAAATGTCAGAATCCAAATGACGTAGCTCCAATTCCTTAAATAAAACCCATTGTATTTAAGGAGTTGAATCCCTAGAAGACAATCCCTCGTGGTGCGGAGGGGACAGGAGCGGGCAGCTGCCTGGCCTCCGCTGAGCCTGAGCCAGCCGTCAGCACGGCCAAAGAGGGAGAAAAAACAGATTTCGTTTTTATTACTTGTTTTCAAATACTGACTTTGATTTAAAATTAATGAATTCCGTCTGTTTTGACCCAGAATGGGACCTTGGCTCTGTAGCTTTGTTCGCCATCTCCTCGCTCCTCGGCGCAGCGGGACTGGTAACACGGGCTGGGGTTAGAGAGGAGGGAAGCGGCTGCGCTCTGACTGCCCCGTTAACGACAGCGTTTCCGTCACCAGCGGTGTCCCGCTCCTGTCCCACCTCCCATCCCGACACGGCACTCGGCTCTCCGGCTCCGCAGCACCGGACGCTCCCTGCCCTGCGGTGCAGGTGACAGGAGCCCCCGTTACGAACGGCTGCGGGTACCGGACGCTTCAGGCCGAGCCCGTTCAAGGGCCGTGCCGGGCTCCCGAGCTCCCGCGGCGCGGGTCGCGCAGCGCCCTCCGCTCCGCTCCGCTGAGGAGCGCCTCGGGCCTCCGGGGCGGGCGGGAAAGGCGGAGGAAGGGGGCAGCCGGTGCCCGCCCTGCAGCCGCCCGCCCGCCCGCAGGCGGCGGCCCGGAGAGGGGCGGGCGGTGCTGGCGGAGGGGCAGGTCCCGCCGAGCCCACCCCGCGAACCGAGGCGGGCAGCGCGGCCCAGCGGCGGGCGGGCAGAGCCGGGCCCTGCCGCGGGCCCTCGACCTGACGGCCGGGCCGGGCCGGGCCTCCGCCTCCTCCGCCACCCCCCTGCCCCGGGCCCGCGCCCTGCGATCGCCGCCGGCGAGGCGCCCCGCGGCCGACCCGCCCCGGGCCCGCCGGGCCTGACCCCGCGGGCGGGCGGCGGCGGGGGCCCGCCGGGGCCCGCCCGGCCCCTCAGGCGCCGCGGCCCCGCCGTTACCATTTTCTTGCTCTCGGTGCCGCGGCCGGCCTGGCGCGACATCCTGCCCGGCCCGCTGCGTCCCCGGCCCGGCCCGGCCCGGCCGCCTCCCGCACAGCACCGCGCCGCGCCGCGGGGCACGACGGGACTCGCAGTCCCCGCCGCGCTGCCGGCCCGGCCACGCCCGCGCCGCCGAACTACGAGCCCCAGAGTGCAACGCGGCCGGCCCGTGCGCATGCGTGCCAGCCCTGCGGACGGAGGCGGGGCTACCCTTCCCGGCGTGCCCTGGCTCACGTGACGGAGAGGCGCCTACAAATCCCGGCAGGCTCTAGGGTGGGCGAGGTGCCTCCGCGCCGCCAGGGGGCGCTTTCGCGGGCCGGGGCCGGGGCCGGGGCCGGGGCCGGGGCCGGGGCCGGGGCCGGGGCCGGGGCCGGGGCCGGGGCCGGGGCCGGGGCCGGGGCCGGGGCGAGCGTTTCACCCGGCCGTCGGTTCCGTGGGTGTCTGCCGGGAGCGGGTGACCCCTGCCCGGCGGGGAGGGTGGGGCGGTGGCTGCGGTGCTGCTCCCTGCGAGCCGTCCCAGGTGAAGGCGGGATGGCGGCCCTCCGCTCCCCGGCCCCCGGCAGGGCCCGCGGGTGCCTGGCGGCCCTGCGGAGGGTCCCCAGCCCCGCTGAGGGCAGCGAGGGTTTTTGCTGGACGAGTGACCCCTCACGGAATGGGCCGTCCGCACAGCAAGGGCCCGTCCAGGGCAGAGGCCCCCTGGGCCGGCGGGTCCTGCCGTCGCTTCGCCCCTGCCCCCGGCCCTGCCCTGTCTTGGCAGAAACCGGTTCCTGGGCGAGGGCAGCCGGCGTCCCCGGGGATGGACGGAGCGAGCCCTGGGCTGGCGGGGCAGGGCCAGCTGGGAGCCTCGGGCTGTGGCTCGGTGTGGGAACGGGAGCTGCTCGGCGCAGGGTTTCCACACCTCACAGGCGTGCGAAACAAATACGGCCGTGCGGAAATGCGGCAGAGGATGGGGGTGTCACAGAAAGCAGCCTGGCTTGGGGCTCCGTGCAACTGCAGTAAATATTTACCGGGACAACCGAGCTCCCCCGACCCTCCCCAGCCAGCACGGCCGCCCGAGCACCGGCCTCTGCTCCCAGATGGATGCTGCCTGGTGGTTATTTATCTGTTCGGGTATGTCTCTAGACACGTCGCTGAGCAAGTGCTGATTGCTGACCCGTGCTCAAGGGTGGCTTGAGCCGGGGCGGTGCGATGGAGGCTGCGTGCCGGGTGGGAGGATGTGCTCTGGGCGCAGAGGGAGCCGTTAGCAGGACCTCCCCGCCGGCTGCTCAGGAATCCGGCAGCTGGGTGATCGCCCGCTGTCACCGCCGAGCAGCAGAGCTCGGAGCGCGGGGACGGGCTGGCCTGTTGCTGGCTGCAGCTGACCTGCTGGCGTTGCCTTACATGGCTACGTCCTCAGGACGGCGCAGCCCGTGCTCGCTCGGCTGCTGGCGGGCTGCGAGCCTCTAGGCCCGACACCAGCTCTTGGTGTGGGAACTGCCAGCGTCGCCTCCATCCCTGGCAGGAGCGGGACGCGGTGCCAGCGAGACCATGAGATGTCTGTGCTCCCCCATCCCTAAAGCGCAGGGGAGCAGCCTGTGAGTGCGGCTCCCCTCCTGCTCCCCGTCCCGTCCCAGCACCGGTGGGCAGATGGCCATTTTGTGCTCTCCTCGCACCCCCTGTGCATCTCCCCTACATCCAGGGGAGCGCACACGTGGAGGCAGCGGAGGCCCCGTGGCACACGGTGCACACCACGGCCGCAATGCTGGAGGTGGGCACGAGCCCCCTGAGCCAGGTGGCCACCAAGCTCACCCACACGGAGACGCAGGTCTCCATGGGCCTGGGCTGCCCGGTGCCAAGCCAAACCCCAGCTGTCACCGTGCTGTTTGTCTTGTGGGAGCGGCCGCGTGAGAAAGCCCCAGAGCAAACATCGCCGTGTGCCTGGCGGCTGCCCGAGCCGTGCGTGCTGCTCCGGGTCACGCAGCGCTGGCCCTCGCTGGCTGGGGAGTCACCTGGCCGGGCCCTGGGGCACGTACCAAGCCCGGCCACAGCCCTGCCGGCATGCTCACACCTGAGCCACCGCCCAGCCCCGCACTGTGTCCCCAGGCTGCGCGTGTGGGACTGGGGCAGCGCGGCCAGGAGGACCAGCAGCCTCGGCCCCAGGGCACTGAGAGCGCGACCACGGCCGCCGCAGCTGCTCCTGTGCGTGGGTGCCCACCGGAGGTTCAGTGTCCCTGGTCACCGCGTGGGTCCCTGGCAGCGTCCCGCCGTGCTGAGCTGGCCGGGCACCGGGGGCCACACAAGGGACCGGTGCTGGCATGACGCTCCGTGGCTCTCGTTAAAGCGCAGCGTGCTAACGAAGGCCCTTCTCCTTATTGCCCCGGGTCCCAGGTCTGGGACAGGAGCAGCGGTGGGGCAACATCTGCCCCCAGCCCCAGCAGGGACCCAGCCCTGCCAGCTCCGCTGCCGGCAGCGCCGGAGCCGCGGGCAGCCCCGCTGCAGCCGGGGTGCCCCCGGGAGCCGGTTCGGCGGTGCCGGGCGGCTCTGCCGGTTGCCGCTCGCAGACGTGCCCGCGCCGGGCGGTGCTCGGGGGGGTGGGAACCGAAACGCCGCGACCTGCCACGGCGGCGGAGCCAGGGGACGGGAGCCAGGGCCCGGCCGCACGTTGCTTGGTGCTCCGGTGCCGCCGGCCGGGCCTCGCCGCCCCCCCCCCCCAAGTACAGACCCCGGTGCACGGACCCCCCGCGCCGGGCCCGGTTGCTCGTTCGGGGGGAGGCGGCCGGGGCTCCTCCGGCGCCGCCGCTTTCTGATGCCTCCCCGGGCAGGGCGGAGCGCGGCAGGGACCGGGGGACCGGGCGACCGGGCAGGTCCCTCGCACCGGGACCCCGCCCCGCTCCGCCCCGTCCGGCGGGCGCAGGGCCGGGCTGCAGCGCGCCCCGCCCCGCCCCGCCGCGCCCATCGCCCGTGGCCTCGCAGCGCCGGGCCGGGCCGGGCCGACCCCGGGAGCCGCGCCGCGCCATGCCGCGCCGAGCCGCCCCCGCGCCCGCCGTGCCGGGGCTCCGGGCCGCCGCCGTGCTGCTGTGCGCGGCGCTGGGCGCCGGGCCGGGGCGGGCGCTGCCCGTGCCCTTCCCCGCCTTCCCCTTCCAGGACCCGGCGCTGCCCTGGCACCGCCGCCTCGACGACCTGCTGGGCCGGCTGAGCCCCGCCGAGCTGGTGCTGCAGGTGAGGGCGCGGCGGGCGGCGGCGGGGGCGGCCCCGGGATCCCCCCCGCCCCCCCCCCCCCGCTCAGCGCCGCCGGCCCGCAGGTGGCGAGGGGGGGCGCGATGGGCAACGGCCCCGCGCCCCCCGTCCCGCGGCTGGGCATCGGGCCCTACAACTGGAACACGGAGTGTCTGCGGGGCGACGCGGAGGCCCCCGGCTGGGCCACGGCTTTCCCCCAGGCGCTGGGGCTCGCCGCCGCCTTCAGGTACCGGCACCGGGGACGGGACGTGGCCCCGTGAGCCGCCCCGCCCCGCCCCGACACCCCCGCGCTCTCCCCGCAGCCCTGAGCTCGTCTACCGGGTGGCCAACGCCACCGCCACCGAGGTGAGAGCCAAGCACAACGGCTTCGTCGCCGCCGGCCGCTACGGTGACCACACGGGGCTCAGCTGCTTCAGCCCCGTCCTGAACATCATGAGGCACCCGCTGTGGGGCAGGAACCAGGTGCCAGCGCGGGGGCGGCTGGCCTCGGGCTGGGGTCGGGCCACGCGGGGCTGGGGCTGACCCGCTGGAGGCTGGCCGCAGCTCCCGGGGCGCTGGGGGTGTGGGGCTGGGGGCCCCGGCCGTGACCCGCCTGCGCCTCGGCCAGGAGACCTACGGGGAGGACCCGTTCCTGAGCGGGGAGCTGGCCCGCGGCTTCGTGCAGGGGCTGCAGGGCCAGCACCCCCGCTACATCAAGGCCAGCGCCGGCTGCAAGCACTTCAGCGTGCATGGGGGCCCCGAGAACATCCCCGTCTCCAGGCTCAGCTTCGACGCCAAGGCGAGCACAGTGGGACCGCGGGACGGTGGGCGCTCCCCCAGGCGCTGACCCCTCTCTGCCGCGGCGCTTGCAGGTGCTGGAGCGGGACTGGCGCACCACCTTCCTGCCCCAGTTCCAGGCGTGCGTGCGTGCTGGCTCCTACAGCTTCATGTGCAGTTACAACAGGTACCGAGCGCGGTGGGGGCTGCGCGGGCTGGGCTGTCCGCTGGGCGGCCGGTGCCCGGCCATCCGGGCTGCCCCATCCCCTCTCCGACAGGATCAACGGCGTTCCCGCCTGCGCCAACAAGAAGCTGCTGACGGACATCCTGCGCGGCGAGTGGGGGTTCGATGGCTACGTGGTGAGCGACGAGGGAGCCCTGGAGCTCATCATGCTGGGGCACCACTACACACGCACCTTCCTGGAGACGGCGGTCGGTGAGCTTGCGGGACAGGCGCGGGGTCCCTGGGCATCACGCAGCCGTGACGGACGGTTTCCCTTCTCACTGGCACGGCAGCCTCAATGAACGCTGGCTGCAACCTGGAGCTCTCCTACGGCATGAGGAACAACGTCTTCATGCACATCCCCCAGGCTCTGGCCATGGGCAACATCACACTGCAGGTGAGCCGGGGGGAGTGGGGCTGGGGGCGCGGGCAGGGAGCCAGGGCCGCCTCCGCCAAGCACGGCCGAGGTTTTGGTGTCGGGGTCTTTGCAGATGCTGCGCGACCGGGTCCGGCCCCTCTTCTACACACGGATGCGGCTGGGGGAGTTCGACCCTCCGGCCATGAACCCCTACAGCTCCCTGGACCTGAGCACCGTGCAGAGCCCCGAGCACCGCAACCTCTCGCTGGAAGCTGCTGTCAAGAGCTTCGTACTGCTGAAGAACGTGCGGGGGACGCTGCCTCTCCGGGCCCGGGACCTGCCCGGCAAGCGCCTCGCGGTGAGCACCGCGCACGGAGGCTGGCGGGGGGACACGGTGACCCAGGTGGTGCTGGCTCCGTACCCCGGGCACGCAGGTGTCCCCTCCTTTGGAGAGCCACAGGCTGCGTGGCACAGGGCTGCTGGTGCCCACCGTCACCCCTCCGCCCTCCGCAGGTGGTGGGTCCCTTCGCCGACAACCCCCGGGTGCTGTTTGGGGACTACGCGCCGGTGCCGGAGCCGCGGTACATCTACACTCCCCGGTGAGACAGTGCAGTGCTGCCGTCCGTCCCCTGGTCCTGGGCGCTGCCCGGGGCTGCTGCTGGAGCCACTCGACCCTTCGCTGGGGGCCGGGGCAAGGGGGGGCATCCCCAAGGTGCCCCGACTCTGGGGCACAGCAGCCCCCGCGCCCTCTGCTCTTCCCTGGTGCAGGAGAGGGCTGGAGATGCTGCCGGCCAACGTCAGCTTCGCGGCAGGCTGCCGCGAGCCGCGGTGCCAGCAGTACTCGAGGGCGGAGGTGGTGGGTGCGGCGGAGGCAGCCGACGCGGTGGTGGTCTGCCTGGGGACAGGTAGGTGGGAGCGGGGAGGGCGCTGGGTGGGCACTGCCTGGGGAGGGGGAGCGTCCCAGAGCCGGGGTGGCTGTGGGACAGGAACGGGTCCCCATCGGCCCCCCGAGGCAGTCAGCACCCCTCTGCCCTCTCCGTCCGCGGTGCCCCGGGCGGAGTGCAAGGGGCTGTCCCTTTGCTGTCCCCACACAGGGACGGATGTGGAGACGGAGGCGAAGGACCGGAGGGACCTGTCCCTGCCGGGCCACCAGCTGGAGCTGCTGCAGGACGCCGTGCAGGCGGGTAGGGGCTCTGCGGGGCTCAGCTCCCGGCCGGGGCAGCGTGCCGGCACCTGGGGACTGGCTGGTGTCCCGGGGGTCGGGGCCAGCCCGGAGGGGGTGGTGGTGGGCTGGGGCACAGTGAGGGGGACCACAACGCCCCCAGGCATTCCCCATCCACGGGGCACCCCCGGAGCCGTCCAAGCAGCGCCGGCATGGGGCTCCTGTTGACGGCCGTCTCCCTGTAGCCGCCGGGCGCCCCGTCGTCCTGCTGCTGTTCAACGCGGGGCCCCTGGACGTGAGCTGGGCACAGGCGCACGAGGGCGTGGGGGCCATCCTGGCGTGCTTCTTCCCTGCCCAGGCCACTGGCCTAGCCATCGCCAAGGTCCTGCTGGGCGAGGCAGGGGCCAGCCCGGCTGGCAGGCTGCCGGCCACATGGCCCGCGGGCATGCACCAGGTAAGGCCAGGGCAGCCGGCGACACCCGTAGCCCTTCCCTGCCTCGGTGGCTGGGGGAGCCGCGGGATGCAGGGCTGATGCTTGACTGTGCCCGCCCAAGCCCTGCCCTGCTCCACCGGCCCCCTGTCCCGCAGGTGCCACCGATGGAGAACTACACCATGGAGGGGCGGACGTACCGGTACTACGGGCAGGGGGCCCCGCTCTACCCCTTTGGCTACGGGCTGTCCTACACCACCTTCCAGTACCGGGACCTGGTGCTGAGCCCCCCAGCGCTGCCTGCCTGCGCCAACCTCTCCGTGTCCGTGGTGCTGGAGAACACGGGGCAGCGGGACGGCGAGGAGGTGAGCACGGCTGCTCCGTGCTGGTGCAGCCATAGGGGGTACAGATGTGGCCGGGGTCCCCCCTGCCAGGGAGGCACCTGGGGGGTCCCGTTGGCGCTGACTCCCGTCCCTCGGGGCAGGTGGTGCAGCTGTACCTGCGGTGGGAGCAGTCGTCCGTGCCGGTGCCCCGCTGGCAGCTGGTGGCTTTCCGCCGCGTGGCCGTGCCAGCCGGCCGGGAGACCAAGCTGTCCTTCCAGGTGGCGGCCGAGCAGCGCGCCGTCTGGGCACAGGACTGGCGTCTCGAGCCTGGCACCTTCACCCTCTTTGCCGGTGGGCAGCAGCCGGGCCAGCAGACGCGGGCACCCTCGGAGGTGCTGAGCGCACGGTTCACCGTCACCGGCGCAGCCCGGCCCCTGCGCGGGTGCTAGAGGTGGGGGGTGCCGCGGGGCGCGCGGTTGTCTGCCTTGCAATAAAGTGCTGGGTGCTGCTCCGCGACGGCTGTGTGGGGCCTCCCCTCCCGTCCCCCTGGCACAGGGCTGGGTGCGTCCCTGCAGCAGGACAGCAGTGCCCCTGCCCTGCCCGGGGCTTTCACCCTCCTCCCTGTTCCCGTCCCGCCTTGGGGTGCCGCTGCAGCCCCGCACCCTGCCCGTGCCCCACGCCGGCTGAGGGGCAGCGGCCACCCAGACCCACGTGCACGCCGGCCGGCGCATGCCTGCGCTTCCCACTCTATTTATAGCTGCTAGGGCTGCTCCGGCGCATTCCCCGTGCCAAGGGGCCGGGGGACTGACAGCGCTGCCTTCATTCCCAGCCTGGGGGGCTCGCGAGGGCAGGGGCTGGCCCCTCTCCTGCCCAGGCAGGATGCGTCCCCAGGAGGGTGGCAGCCGTGCAGCCAGCCAGCAGGACCAGCACGGCGAGGAGTGGGCAGGATGCTGGCAGCGGGCAGGGGGGAGCAGAGATGCAGCAGTGAGAGCGGCCGAGCCCTGCACTGGCCGGAGGGGCTGGATCCAGCCCTACAGCAGCTCGGGTGCTGCGGGACAGGGACGGGATGGGGGTCCAGCAGCGACGCTGGCGGGGAGCACGGGTAGCCAGAGCTGGGCAGGAGCTCCTCAGGACGGTGTTGGACGGCCGGGATCTGCTTCAGCCCCAGGGCTGGAGGCCAAGGTGGGGCTGCCCAGGCCTGACACCGTGACATCAGGGCACTAATTACAGATGCGGCCTGGGATAATTACAGAGCGGGCGAGGGCTGCAGCAGGGCAGGGCAGGGCTCAGCCCATTGCTGGCCCATTTGTCACCTGCACCCACAGGGGATTGTCCTGCAGCAGTGGGGCTTTGCTGCGATGCCGGCCCTGTGGCGACATGCTCGGGGGCTGGTGGCTGCCCCAGCACGCTGCCGGCAACGGGCTGGTACCTGGTACCGCACCCGTCCGCTCCGGGGCAGGACGCAGGGACAGACCATCGCCCTCGGGTTCCTGCTGGGTCACTGCCCCATAGCTAGTGGGGGTCAGCAGGAGCATTTTGGGGGCAGGGGTTCAGATCAGCCCTTGTGGCCCCGAAACTGCCCCATGCAGAGCAGCAGGGTGGGAGCAGCCTGGGGGCTGGGGCAAAGTCCTGGGGCTGGAGGAGGGAAGTGTGGGGCAGAGGGGTGGGGAGCGGTGTGGGAGCGGGTGGGATGAGGTGTCCCGTGCGGTACTTTGCCCGGAGATGCCGGCGGGGTTTGTTTGCTGTCCTCATCCCTGTTTGCACCCAGCCTCCCGCAGTGTCAGCTCGCACTGGCAGGGCAGTGGCCGAGCCATGGCTGTAATTGTCCTTTTGGGGTGCTTGGCACCCCGTTGGCTCCCCGCAGGCAGTGTCAGGGTGAGGCACTGGGCACGCTGCGGGGGCTAGAGCCGTGGCCGGGCCCCAGCCCACTGGGTGCAGCCCCCTCCCCAGGCCTGCCCGAGGGAGCCGTGGCAGCGTTGTACCCCACGCCGAGGGGCTGAGGAGCACGGGGAGCTCTGGGGCATGCAGCTGCTGGGGCCGGGCGGCATGCTCGTCATGAGCTCATCGGATTTTCCATCAGCACGAGGAGGGCGGCTGTTCCCAGCACCACAGGAACAGGGGGGCTGGACCCAGGAACCCCGACACAGCAGGGCTCTGCCTGCAGCAGAGCAATCGATAAATGCTCTGCTTGTATAAGCCCATCGACTCGGGCTGGCACGGCAGCCAGGAGCCCTCTGCATCATTGCCCACACCGGGAGCACCAGCGGAGCATGGCCGCAGGTCCTGTACGCCTGCGGTTGCCCCTTCCTCACCGTGCTTCCTGCTCCAGGCTGGCCCCGTGGTGGGGAGAAGAACCCTGGGCATGGCTGGACCTGGTGCCAGCCTGTCCTGGAGCCCCGGGTTGCTCATCCGCTCTGGGCGATGCTCTGCTGGCCCCCCTGCCCCCTCCGCTGGGACCTACAGGGCTGTGGCCCTGCCAGGCAAAGGGACTGTGGAAGCCGCCCACCAGCACCCATGGAGCAGGTCATGGGGTGGCCCTGGCCCCGCTCTGCTGGATCCCTTGTGTGCCATGGAAATAAGGGGTTGTGGGGCTGCCGCAGCCCCCTCGGAGGCTTGGCCATGCAGGTGTGCGAGCGGGGCTGTTCCCCTTCCGTGTCCCGAGGTGTCCCCTGTGTTTGTTGGTTCACTGGGACACGCTCCTGCGCCACGTGCACTCCTGTTCCCCGCCATCCCCCTGGGGCTGCACAGCTCCCAGAGCCGTGGCTCGGCCGCGCAGCATTCCCCGGCAGGGAGTCAGCCGGCGGGTGAGGCTGCTGGGAGTTTCGGGGAAGCCTCTGCTCTGGCTGAGCCGGGCGAGCAGCCGGCGGGCGGCGCGGCCAGGGGCTGTGGGGAGATGGCTCAGCCGCGGGATGGGGCTCTGGGGTGTTTGGGGCGTACAGCCACCCCTCCAGTGACACAGAGTGGGGCCGCCCTGTCTGCCGAGGAGCCCTCCTGCCCGCTCCCTGTCCCCTGAGTCAGAGGAATCAGCTTCCGGAGGAGAGGGCTGGGATTTCGGGAAACTTGTTTACCTGGTAGGTGAGGGAGGATGGGTGGCAGGGGATCTCCTGGCCCTGCAGTGACATCATCCCCAAAATAGGCATCTCTGACGGGGCGCTGCCTGCAGAAAAATGAATCTGTTCATCAACACGTCCCTGAGAACCCAGAGATGGGGGCTTTGCAGGATGCCTGGACTGGGCCAGCTGCGTGGTGAACAGCAACACGTCCCTGGCTCCTGCTGCCCCTGCAATGCCCTAAGCAGCATTTCCCCCCCAGCTGCTGCGGCTGCCCACATCTCCCATGCCCTTGGATGTGCCACTGCAGCAGGCAGGCACCCATGCCTGGTTGCTCCGGGGTGCTGCATGGGGCAGGGACCGGGGCAGCGCTCCAGGCCCACCCCTGCTCCTTGCAAGGCCAAGAGGAGTTTCACCCCTGAGCGGGGCTGAGCCGAGGCCTCTGCTCCTGCCCAGGGAGCAGGGGAGGCCTCTTGTTACCTTCCTGTTATGGAGGCAGGGTGGGATGTGTGGTGGCGAAGCCCTCGCCCCCGGGAGTGGGGGGCGGCTGCTGGCGGTGACTAAGGCTCACGTGCGACGGGTGGGTGGTGGGGGAAGCAGCTGCGAGGCCTCATGAGCAGCCGAGGTGGGGCTCCGGGACGGGAAATCAATGTCTTTTTGGGGTGCCTGGAAATCGGACAGCTGATCCGAGCGGTGCTGGCCGTGGCTGCGGCCGCAGGGGGGTCAGGGGGTGTCTGCTGCAGGGCCAGCGCTTGGCAGGTGACCGGAGCATCGTCAAATGTGGGGAGTGGGAAGGGTGGGTGCAAGCCCCAAAATCTGGGAGAGGAGGGGCCGGAGATGGGCGAGTGCCCAAGCAAGCCTGCGCGTGTGTGTGTGTGGGGGGGATGCTGGGCACGGCAGGGACAGGCAGCAGGGCAGGCCTGAGGCCGGGGTGACGGGCGTGGGGTCCCAGCCCTGGCTGCGGGAGGGCGGCCAAGACCCCGGGAGTGGGAGCCCTGCGGAGAGGCGCGGTGCCGGGCCGGGGCCGCGGGGCCGCGTTGGGGCAGAGGAGAGGCGAGCCCGGGCAGAGCATCCCCTGCCTGCCCGCTCCCCCCAGCCCGGGGCCGCGGGGCCGGGCGGGATGCGCGGCCGGGGCCGGGGCGGGGAGCGCCGTGCGTCCTCCCCCGCCGGGCCGGGGGGAGCGGGGCGGCGCGGCTCGGCACGGCTCGGCTCGGCACGGCTGGGCCAGCCCTCTGCGCCTGCCCGCCACGCCATGGAGAGGAGCCGCGCCGGGCGGGAGCCGCAGCCCCAGCCCCAGCCCCAGCCGGCCCAGGGTAAGGCTCCGCGGCGGGGACGGGGACCGGGACCGGCTCCGGCTCCGGCAGCGGCAGCGGCAGCGGCAGCGGCGGGCGCCCAGGCCCCTTCCCGCACCGCGGGGCCGCGCCGGAGTCGGGGTGCGGGATGCGGCCATGGGGGAGGCGGGAGCCGGGCCGCGGCGGGGAGCGGGATCCGGCCGTGGGGGAGCGGGATCCGGCCGTGGGGGATGCCGGCGGGGATGCCGCGGCGGCCGGGCCCGGAGGATGCGGCGGGGCCTCCCGCGGAGCCGCTGGGGCGGCAGAGCGGGGCGGGGGCCCGGGGGAGGCGGTGGAGGAGCCGGGGTACGCGGGGCCGGGGCGGGGGTTGGGGGGGTGTCTTCCCGGGAGGGACAAAGCCCGGGCACGGCCCCTCCATCTTGGGGTGGGACGGAGCCGGCGCCGGCGGGGTGCAGGGGAGCTGCCCTTGGGGAGCCCTCCCGGGGGCGGCCCCGCCATGGCGGGCGGGGGGGTCCGGGGCGTCGGCGTCTGCCCCTGCCCGGGCTCTTCCCCGGCAGCCGGTGGGCGATGCCGGCGTGGCCCCGAGCCCCCCCAGGTGCTGCTGCCGGGGGTCCCGGCGGCAGGGCCCCGCTGCCGCAAGTGGTGCCGGCTGCCCGCCGCCCTGCCCCGGCTGCCTGCTCTGCGGCGCGGCCGGGGGGGCCCGCCCGCCCGGGCAGCCCCACTCCTGCTGTGGGGCGTGGGCGGCCCGGGGGTCCCCGCCGCGGCCCGTCCCGCAGCAGGGCGCACGTCCCGGGGGGCAAGGCGAGGTGCGGGCAGGGGCCGCTGCCGGCGGGTCGAGGGGTGCGGGCGTTGCCCCCCGGGCCGGCTGCGCTCGCCCCCGCCGCGGGGCCGCGGGGGCCCGGCCCGGCCCGGCGCTGCCCCTGGATGAACTCTGCCGCCCGTCCCCGGCCCGGCGAACTGGCGGGGGCAGCGGCCGGCGGGGCCGAGCCCCGGGGCGAGGGCTGGTTTTGGCTCTTCCCCGCAGGGCTCCAGCCAAGCGCTCGTCGGCCCCGCCGGGCTGCTCGCTCCCGGCGCGGGGCCGTGACTAAGCAAGGGCTCCGCGGCAGAGCTGTTCCCACCGACGGAGGAAGAGGAGAGGCGGCTCCCCTCCCCCTCGGCCCCGGTGCCCGCCGCCGTGCCGTGATTCATCGGCCGCGGCCGCCTGGGCCCCGCGGGCGGGGCGGGATGGCTGCCGGCTCCCGGCGCTGCTGAAATGCCGCTCGCCCTTTATCAGTGGCTCCCCACCAAACCGGCCGCGGATCCCCGGCTGCGCTGCCCAAGCGGCGCGTCCTGCGCCGCGGACATGTTGTCTGCGTCCCGCTCCTCGCCTCCGCAGCCGGCCCGGCCGCCTTCCTTCCCTCCCGGTGCCGTCGCTGCCCGCGGAGGGCGATGGCCGCTCCCGGCCTCGCTGGCCTCTCCCGCGGCCGGCCGGGCCCCCCGGGCCGTTCGGTCCCCCGGGCCGTTCGGTCCCCCGGCGCGGGGAGGCCCTTGCCGCTCTGCCGCGAGTGGAGGACGGCGGCAGCGCCGGGGGCTCCGCAGCGTGTCCTGCGCCGGGGAGCGTCCCCGATCCTTCTCGTCTGGGCCACCCGCGTGGCCAGGCAGCCCGGGCTGCTCCCTCTCTCGCCGCCCAGCACGGGTCGGAGCCCCCGGCCCCCCCAGGGTGCCACGTCCGGGGACTCCCGGGTGCACTGCAGGGACTGGGACCCACTGCGGTGTGGGGCAGCCGGTAGTGCTGGGGGGGCAGGAGCTCGCAGAGGGCGGACGGGGCAGGGCGCGGCCCCGTGGAGCCGCCCGGGTGGGATGCCGCCCCACGGGTGGGCAGAGAGCGGGGACCGGGGCAGGGAGCAGGCAGGGGTTCGTTCTTATTCGGGTGCCCCCTGATTTCTCCAGCCCTTCTCCCTCTGGCGCGGCGGAGAGGGAGGGTGCAGGGCGAGCTGGTTGCCCGCCAGCGCCTGTGTTTGGGAGCAGGCAGCTCGGGAGCTCTCCCAGCGCAGGGACGCCAGCAGAGCCGCTGCTGCGAAACCGTCAGAGCAACGTGATGCGACGTGCGGAGCCGTGATGTGACAGTCCCGTGGTGCCATGTCCAAAATAGTTAGCGCAGCTCTCGCTCGTTGGAGGGCTCCGAGCAGGGACGGGTGGCAGCACAGGCAGCCTGCTGGGAGCGGAGCCGGATCCTGCACGGCCCCAGCCCTGGTAGGTGCCCCCATCCGCGTCGTGAAGCTCAGGACCTATTTTTCGGAGGTGCTGGGCACCTGCTCCCCGAGAGCCCGGGTCCCGGCAGGCGCGGAGCCCTGTGCCCTGCCTTCAAGCCAGGTTTCTGTTTTCCCAGGATGATGCTAGCAGACAGGTTTTTGGGAGCGCGGCTGGGCCGGCCGCCCTTGGCGTTGGCGGCTCCGCGCGGGTCGCCCCAAGGACGAGGGCACCTCCTGTCGCTGCTGCCGGCGCTGCCCAGATGGATGGCAGGCAGGTGCTGCCTGCCCCTGCCCTCGGCCTGTTGGGGCTGTGCCGTGACCGCAGCCAAACGGAAAGTTTGCCGTGGGGGTGCCGGGGTGCAGCAGCAGCTCGGGCTCTTTCCTCCGCGTGTATTTTAAACCCTGGAAACCCCCCGGCTCTGGCCCCGCTCTGGCCACGAGATCCCGTCTCCCAAGTTCCCCTTGTTGCTCTCTGGCTTGGCACGTCACCGCCGGCTGAGTGCTGAGCCGCAGGAGCTCGCCGGCCTCTGCCGGGGGCTGGCACGGTTTTCCCATGGCTGCCCCCACGCTCCCCCATCCCAGTGCCTCGAGGGGGTGCAGAGCCCGGGAAGGGGGGCTGGTCCTCCGTGCTGCGGGGGCTGGGCAGTGGGTGCAGCCCCCTCCCAAACCAGCCCTTCCAGGAGCGGGTGCAAAGGCAGCATGGCCCCAGCCGGGTGGGCAATGCCCTGCCGTGCCCCTTCCTCCTGCCCGGCACCCACTGCAGGCATCCAGCTGCACCATCCCTCCTGCCCTGCTGCCTGCACCCCTCCTGCCCTGCTCCTGCCTGGCCCTGGAGGCCTGTCCCCGAAGCAGGGCTGCGGGCAGCGTGTGGGGCACCGTGGGATGATGCCTGACCTGCCCTGGTGCTGCCGGCTGCGTTTTGCTGGGTCTGAGCCAGCAGGGAGAGGAGCCAGCCTCGGGCTACAGCACCCGTGCTGCCCGGGGCCAGGGCGCGGGTGGCTGTGGGCAGCAGCACCACGGGACACCCCCATGGGGGACGGGGTGTCATTGCTGTTGGCGGCTGCCAGGGTGGCACTGGCCACCCCTGCGGTGCGGGGCTGCTGGTGCTTGTGGCTGCTGCTGCTCTCCCTGCCCATGCATGCGAGCTGGGGCCGAGGGTGTGCGTCAGCGCTGCGCCCGCAGCTGGGACGTGCCGGGGACATGTCAGGGACGCTTGCGCACTGTCCCTGTCATCCAGGTGTGAGGGGAATCCCGGGAGCAGGGTGGGACAGGGCAGGGCTCGGCTCCAAAGCACATCTGAGACGTGGCGAGGCGGGGTGGGATCGGGGGCAGCACCAGGGCTCTGAGCACCCCTGGGGCTTTGTGCACCCCACGGCACTCCAGGGGCCTCGGGCAGCCACTCTCCCTGCCGGACACCAACACCCGCAGAGCAACCCCCGGCTGCCTCCTCACTCAGCACCAGGACCTGTTGGCAACGAGGAGAGGCCCCAGGGACGCATCCTTCCCCTTCCTCTGGCACGGCCACCGGGCTGCCGTCAAGGCCAGGGGAGATCGCTGGAAACCAGCTGCACGGGGAAGGGCCCGAGGGCGCACTGGGCGCACGGGTGTCCCCACGGGCTGCGGGGAGCAGCTCTGCAGAGCCGGCGGTGGCTCTCGGGGCTGGGGTTCCCCTCGGGACCTTGTCCCTGGGCATCGCAGGGACTTGTGCAATGGCCAGGGTGGCCGGAGTCTGCCGGCCCGGTGCCGTGACACCCGCCCCTCTGGGTGGCTTTGCAGCGGCCACTGATGGGCCCCTGCTGCACCCACCAGCCCTGCTCTCCTCTCCTCCTGGGGCAGGGGTGGGCCCCGTCCGATGCCCCCGGCCCTGGGCAGGTACGGCACGCGGAGCAGCCCGTGGCGGGCCCCGGCCGTGCCGCAGAGCAGGAACATGAGGATACGGCAGATGGGGGGATCTGAGGTTAAAGCAGGCGGGTGTCCCCCCGCCCTTGTGGGAAGCGCCCTGCAGGGATGTGCGGCGGATGGTTAATGAGGGCTGCTCGCCTTCCGACCGGAGCACCCCCGGGGCCTTGATGTGCTCTCGCTTCACGGCACCGGCAATTTGCCTCTGCCTGGCTGAGCATCCCCAGCCATGTGCTGGCCACGGAGCAGCGCTGCACCAGGCAGTGCCGGGCTGGAGGTGCCGGTGGTGCTCGGTGGCACGGGCACTGATGCCACATGGACCCACGGGAGGAGCTGGGATGGGCTGGGTGACACGGCGTCGAGGGGCAGCACCTCACCCCAGGGCTGTGGCCCATGGCTGGGTGCGGCACCGTCCTGGTGCCAGCAGTGGGGCCAGTGCTGTGCCGGCTCACCGGGGCTGGGGGCTGCAGGGGAGCCGTGCCTGCATGTCTGGGAGCCAGGGAGCTAATCCCCTGCGGAATGCCCCGGCCGGGGGAGAGGGGACGCCCGCGCCGCCTGGGCGCAGGCAGCGTTGGGTTTCAGGGCAGCTGCTGCGCTGGAGCAGCGACAGAGACAGATGGCAGCAGGGCTGGCCCCAGCCGCACGCAGGGGTTTTGGCCGTGCCCAGCAGCCCTGCCCTGGCCACGGGTGCTGCCATCCCTCTGGCCGGCGGGGCAGGATGGATCCTGCCCAGGGCTGCGCCGGGGGCTCTGTGCCCGGTGGCATGGGGTGGCAGGAGGCACCCGCCATCCCCCGGCACTGCTCCCCGCACGTCTGGGGTCCCGGGAGGTATTTCCATCTGCTCGGGGGCGTCAGCCTGGCCTTGAAGCTTTCACTCAGCTGGCGGCTCCGCGGGCAGCACCCGGCTGTGCCACCGCAGCACTCCCGGGGGTCACTGCTCCCGGCCGGGACACATGTGGTGCCACCGCGGGTATTGTCCTCAGAGCTGGCACCTGGGGGCTGCCAAGTCCCCCTGCCTGTGGGTGCCAATCTGGGGCAGCTCTGGGGGAACGGGGCGGGGGAGCCCCCAGCTGCAGCCCCGGCACCTTCCCGGCCACGCAACAGACTCATGGCCGCCTCGCGGGGCACAGCGACAGGGACGTGGGATGTGCAGGATCAGGGCCAGGGGATGGGCCGGCTTCCTGCGGCGGAAAATACCCGGAAGGCTGCGCGGGTCTGCGGGGCGGCCAGGGCTGGCTGTGTCCCCCACGGAGCCTGGGGTGGGTGAACCCTGCTGGCACGAGCCCTGGCCTGCTGGGGGGCCTCAGCAGGACCCCCAGCCCCTCCCTGGGCAGGCAGGTGCTGCTGTGGGTGCTGCGCCCCGGTGTGGGTGCCGGGAGACCATGGGACCTGGGGTGCACCCATGCCTGCGGCGCAGAGGGGGCTGGCGGCACCTTCCCTGGCTGCCTGGGGCTGCCCCTGGGCTGGGCGGGCTCCGGCGTGGGGTGGAGGAGCGGCGCCGGCCCGTGTTTGCAGAGCCCACACTTTGCCCCTCACCAAAGATTGTGGAGAGCTCTGCAAACACGGCCAAGCCCGGTGCACGATATCACCCTGCCGCGAGAGCTGCTCGCCGGGGCCGGCGGGTGCCGGTCACCGGTGTCCTCGCCGTCCCACGCCGCCGGAGCTGGGGCCACGCGCTGCGGTGGTGCCCATGGTGCTGGAGCCAGGTGCCCGCGGCCCTGGGGTGGGTCGGGCATCGTTCCTGGGCAGGAGCGAGGGTGCTGCCCGCTGGGTGGGGGTCGGGGCTGTGATCCCGGCACGCGCCCCGAAGATGCGTTTGCAAAGGGTTGGTTAACCGGGGCGGGGGGGGACCACCGCTGCTGGTCACCACGGGTGGTCCCGGCACATCCACCGTGTGCAGAGGGCACGTGCTGCGGCTTTGCAGGGCGGCTGGCACCGTGTCTCCGTCCCCAGCGCGGGTGCATGCAGCAGGGTCCCCCAGCGTCCCCGGCTGCCGGGCTCCCCTGGGGCTGGCTGAGTCAGGGGGCGATTCCCCGGGCTGCTCCCCTCGGGGCGCACAGAGCAGGCACCGTGCCCCCCGCCTGCCCCACGGCAGGGCAGCGAGCAGCCGGGCCCCGTGTGGGGAGGGGGCTGTTTTCTGGCGGCGGTGGCAGCGGCCTCGTGTGCATTCCTGGGCCATGAGTTCATGGCTGCGCGCGGCTGGCCGCGGCATGGCGCGGCGCTGGGGGACATGGGCCAGAGCGGTGACGTCAGGCCGCGGGGCCCGCGCCCATCCTGCCTCCGGCCATGCTGCGAGCGCTGGCGGAAGCGGCCCCGCATCCTCTGGGGAGAGCGGCGGGGAAGCGCGTGGGTCCCCGTGCCTGCGTGGGGTCTCCGTCCCCGCGTCCCCCTGTGGTGGGGCCGGGGCGGCAGCTGCTGGGGGAAGAAGGGCGGCTTTGTGGCGGCGGTGCCTGGCAGAGCCCCGGCCGGTCCCTCTGTGCATTGTGCACCCAGTGCCTGGCACCCGGCGTGGGGCGGCGTGGGTGCCCCCCGAGACGGGGGCAGCAGCAGGGCTTGGGTGGGGGTCCCGCTGCTTTCCCTGGGGGAGCCTGGGGACTGTCCCCAGCCCCTGCGGCCGGGGACAGCCTTGCTCCTGAGGGCTGTGTTCGGGGGGGAGGGGGCTGCCCCGGGCTCCCCCACTGAGTGACCGTTTGCTCTGCTCTGCCTGTGTTGCAGGGAAGCCACCGTCCCCAATGGGAGACAGCGTGCCCCCCCGCACCTCGCCACCCCCCTCGCCCGGGGACGCCCTGCAGGGAGAGCGCACCCCCCCGCAGCGGGACCAACCCGTCCCTCCAGCCGTCATCCCCTGCGGACAGCCCGTCTCGCCCGTCCTTCCAGCCATCACCCCCTCCGAAAAGACCGTCTCGCCCGTCCCTGCAGCCGTGACCCCCTCCAGGCAGCCCGTCTGCCCCCCAGCCGTGACGCCTGCCCCCGAGAGCAGCACCCTGCAGTGTGACCGACCCGTCCCTCCAGCCGCGACGCCGTCAGGACAGCCCGTCTCCCCCATCCCTACTGCCGTGGCCCCCAGCAGAGACCGTCCCCCCATGGTGTGACAGGTCCCCCCCTGGGCCTCCCCGGCCCCCTGTGACGGAGCACCCCAAAGAAGAGGCATCTCCCCACGCTGCCGGCCAGCCGGTCCCCATCCCTGCTGCCGCCGCCCCTTGCCCGGCAGAGACGCTGCCCCGTGGGAGCGATCCCCCGGCCCCGGCTGCCGGCGAAGGGGCCCCCTCCGATGCCAAGAGCCCTCTGGGTGGCGTGGCCGGGCCCTCGAAGGACGTGCCCCCCAGGAACGACCGCCCCGCCCCGGCTGCAGCCTCGCCGGCTCCTGCTGCCAGCCCCAGGCCCAAGCAAGGTGGGTGCCTGGGGGGGCCAGGGTGCTCCGGGGATGCTGGCACCCCGCGGGTGCTGCTCGCTGCCTCCATGCCCGGCTGGTGCCCGCACAGCGCTGCGGCTGGAGGTCCGGGTGCTGCTCTGACGGTATCTCCCGGTGCAGATGCCCAGAAAGCCCAGGCGAGGCACAAGCAGGCGAAGGAGCGACGCGAGGAGCGGGCCAAGTACCTGGGTATGGGGCGGGGAGAGCGGGGGGGACGCAGGGCTGGCGAGCCCCCAGGCGCGTGCCGGGAGGGAAAGTGGATGCGGGGGGGGGGGAGGCAGGAGCTAAGGAGCTTTGCTGGGTCACGGGCAATCCCATTAGCTGCGATGAGCTGAGCCCGGGCAGGAGCTGCTGTGCCGGCGGCTCTGTCCCCCCGGCATGCTGCTGACCCTGGCACGCCGCGGCCCCCACTGCCACGCTCCCCAGCTGCCCCCTGCGGTCCGGCTGCCCCCGGGTGCATGGGTGCTCCCCGGTCTGTGTGGGTGCCACCAGCTGCATGGGTGCCCATCTCTCTCCCTTGTGCAGGCAGCAGCAGGCAGCTGCAGGCAGCCCCGCAGCGGCTTGGGGCAGCAGGCGAGCGGGGCCCCCACACCGTGCATGGGGCCTCCTTGTCCCCGCGCTCTTTCCACCCTCATTCCCCCATTGTTCGCCGACGCGGCGCAGCTCGGCGGGCTCCTGGCCTCCCTTTTGTCCTCGCCCAAACCCCTCCCTCGCCGGCCGGCCACGATGCCGCCTGCCCTGCGCGCCCGGGGAGCCCAACCGTGTGCCCCGGCCGGAGCCAGCCCTCGGCCCCACGCTGCCGGCACGGACACGCGTCCCGACCGCGGGGCTCACCAGGGCTGGGGCTGTGCCTTGGGTGCGACCCTGCTGCCCCGGCTCCCTCCCGCAGCCGCCAAGCGGGTGCTGTGGCTGGAGAAGGAGGAGAAGGCCAGGCTGCTGCGGGAGAAGCAGCTGGAGGAGCGCCGCAAGCGCCTGGAGGAGCAGCGGCTGAAGGCAGAGAAGCGCCGGGCTGTCCTGGAGGAGCGGCAGCGGCAGAAGCTGGAGAAGAACAAGGTAGGGATGGGGGATCACGGGCACAGCGGGCGGGGGCCGGGGCGGCACAGCGGGGCTGCGCTCCCTGGGGAGACCTTGTGGCTCCAGCAGCACTTCGGGAGCTGCCTACCGTGCCCGTCCTCCACGGTGCACATCCTTTATGGTGCGGAACCTTTGTGGTGCCCAGCTCCTTGGGCACTTGTGCCCTGGCCAGGGCGGGCATCACTGCCCCGTGTCCCTCCAAGCATCCCCATCGCTGCGGTATCCTCATGCTGGGCAGCTCTGGCTGGTCCCAGCCCCGTTCCCCCAGCCCCCAGCCTCACCCCGTCCCTCCCCCTCGGGCAGGAGCGCTACGAGGCGGCGATCCAGCGGTCAGCCAAGAAGACGTGGGCAGAGATCCGGCAGCAGCGGTGGTCCTGGGCTGGGGCCCTGCACCACGGCTCCCCTGCGCACAAGGACGGTGAGTGCCGGGCTGGGCGAGGGCACCCAGGGCCCCGCGGCTCTGCTGGCAGCGGGGGTGGCTGGGCACGGCTCTGTGGTGCTCTGTGCAAGGAGGGCGAGACCCCCCGAACCCAGCTCGGCCCCACTCTGCTGTGGGGTTGCGCTGCCGTCACCCCGGGCTGTGCCGGGCTGTGCCAGGGCCTGATGGGGTCCCTTGGCTTTTCCCCACTCTCGTGGCACCGTGTCCCTCGGGCTGGGCGTAAGCTGGAGGTTGTGCGTCACGGTCACCGTTCTGCGCAGGGACGTGCTTGGGGACAGCCCTGGCTGCCCGCGGGGATGCCGCGGCCACGCTGCCCGCGTCTCTGGCAGCTGGGCATGGGTTGTGGAGCCGTAAAAGGCCGTTGCCGTCTCTCGTTGGGGTCTGTGCTGCGCTGCGTCCCCTCGTCCCCCGGCTGGGTGGGGGCAGCGCTTGGTGCCTCCAGCCCCAACGTGGGGGTGACCGTGGCTGTGTGTGCTCCTGGGTGTCCGTGGCCGTGCCGTGCCCCTGCGGCGGCTGCTGCAGGCTAAGCCGTGCCCACTGCCCCACAGCGGGAGCACTGAGCCCAGCTGGCCCGGCGGATCATCTTCGTGGCCCTCCTCTGGACTCGCTCCAACAGGTCCACGTCCTTCTTCTGTTGGGGGCCCCAGAGCTGAACGCAGTACTCTTGTGCCGTGGGGCGGCTGCGGCAGCCCCGGTGCGTGGCTGGGCTGCGTGTACCGGCACCATGTGCCCGGCTGTACCTGTTGGGGCTGTGCGTACCGGTGTTGTGTGCCTGGCTGTGCCCGGCACCACATGTGTACAGGCAACGTGTGGCCGGCTGTGCCTGGCCAGGCCGTGCGTACAGGTGTTGTGTGGCCAGCTGTGCCCAGGCGGGTTGTGCGTACGGGCACCGTGTGCCCGGCTGTGGATTGTGGCACGTTCAGGGACGGACCCGTGTGTCTGCGGTGCAGCACCCAGCAGGGTCCAGCAAGGGGACACCTTCCCCTGCAACTTCCCATGTGGGACGCGCTGCCGGAGCTGCTGCTGGCACTCCTGCTTGCCGATCTCCTGGCTGCCGCCTCTGCCAGGAGCAATCTCCTCTGGCCATTCTCTCCAGAGGAGCCCGGCCGGGGCGGAGGGGTCCCGGCACCCTGTGGAGGCACTGCCAGCCACCAGCACCTGCCTGGCACTGCCGTAGGGACCCGGCACCGGTGTGAGCGTTGTCCCATGTCTGTCTGGACCTGCTGCCCTCAACCTGCTCCCCTGGGCTGGCTGCTCGCCCGGTGCTGCCGAGGTCCCTGGCCACCCGGGTCCCGGTTCCGAGGACTGCTTTTGGGGAGACTGGCGTGGCGGGGCCCAGGAGCCGCCCTGGCTCCCTGAGGATGAGATCCCTGCATGATCCCAGCATGACCCCCGGGGCTCGGGCACTGTCCTGTGCCGGATGCCAGTGCCGTGCGTCGTGTCCCTGGACATAGCATCTCCCGGCCCCACTCTCTGTGCCGCGTCCTCCTGCTCCTGCCCCAGTGCCCCGGCACGGCCGTGCATGCTGCATGCGGGGGGGCTGACCCCAGCCCCGGGACCTTAATGCCCTTGTGTCTTTTCCCTCCTCCAGGTGCGAGCCGGTGCTCGGTGTCCGCTGTAAACCTCCCCAAACACGTCGACTCTATAATCAACAAGCGGCTCTCCAAATCCTCCGCCACCCTCTGGAACTCTCCCAGTAGAAGTAAGAGCCCTTTGCGTTTGCCCCAGCGCAGGGGGCACAGCCTGGCCCCCGCCCAGCGCTGGGGACCCCCGAGGCCAGGGTCCCCCGTCCCCAGGCCCTGCCTTGCAGCACGGTGCCCGCGGAGAGAGGAGAAGCCGTTTGCTGTTTGCAGGAGGAGGCTGGAGCCAGCCGGCGGCTCCTTGAGGCTGCGTGCAGGCTGGGAGGAGGAGGAGGAGCGGCTGGGTGGTGGCAGCCCCGTGGGGTGCCAGGACAGGGACCGGGAGCCCTGGCTCCCTGCCCCAGGGCAGCTCCGATGGGTGCAGATGCAGCCGCAGGGCAGGGCTGCCTGTCACCGGACCCTCCTTGGGGCTGGGCACGGTGCCGGTGCCCGCCGCCATGACGCCTGTCCTCACAGGCACCCGGGGCCGGGTGCCATGAAGCGCTGCGGGCACGGTGTTGCATCGGGTGCTGCGAGGTCGTCCTGGCCCTGGGCGAGCTGCCCGAGGTTGCCGTCCGCGTCGGAGGGATGCGTCCAGCGCCGGGGCTGCTGTTGTGTTTCGGGGTTGCCTGGCGATGGGTGCGCGCCTTCCCGGCCGGGTATAAATAGCCGGAGCAGCTGACGCGGGCGGCTGCAGGCAGTGGTGACGCAGGCGGCTCCCGCCAGCCCCGTGCTGGGGGCTCAGCCTGGGGAGAGGCACCCAGGGCTGCCGGCACCGCCCGGGTGGGAGCGGCATCTCCTGGGACCTGGACCTGGCACCCTGTCTCCCCATGGCTCTGTTTTCTCCCCGCCTGGCAGCGGGTTCTGCTCCCGGCTTGACTGGGGGCCCCGGTGGAGAGGGGCAGAGGGGTCCCGTCTCTGTGGGTGCTTCCCGTGCGCCTGTGGGGTGTTTGGTGCCGGCGACGTGCACTGGAGGGCAGCCAGTGGCAGCCCAGTGCCCAGCGGAGCCGGCAGCGTGCCTTTCCTTGGGTGCCATCAGCCTGGCCTGGCTCCCGCGGCATGCCCGGTGACTTCGGCACAGCTCCCTCGGGGTGAGGGCGCTCTGCGGTGTCGCTGCGGCAGCTGCAGCATGCTGAGGGCTCGGTCCCATCGGTACAGGGACGCGGGGAGGGTGCACACCGGCGCTGGATGTGAGGAGGGGGCCGGGCTGGAAGGGGCTGCTGTCAGCAGGACTGCACCCTGGCGCTGCGGATGCCGCCCGCTCTGGGTACACCGCAGCTGGGGTGTCTGCGGGGCACGGGGACAGTGTTGTCATCGTGCCTCATTGCCATCCTGTGGGCGCCCACTGCCCACCCACGCCTGCACCCGCACAACCCTTTGTCCTGCCTCAGCCGGCCACGCAGGGCAGCGGGGAGCCCTCCCCAGTGCGGCCGAGCTTCGGGCACTCCCGGGGCCACGCACGTGCCCCGGCCTCGGTGCAAGGCTGCTCCGTCCCAGAGGGCGGCCGCGGGGCTGGGGCCAGGGCTGGTGCCTGGGGCTCACGGGCGCGCTAAGGGCCCCTCTCCCTCCCCAGACCGGAGCTTGCAGCTGAGCCCGTGGGAGAGCAGCATCGTGGACCGGCTGATGACGCCCACCCTGTCCTTCCTTGCGCGCAGCCGGAGTGCCGTAACGCTGGCTGGGAACGGCAAGGAGCAGGGTGAGCACCCGGGGCAGGCACGGGGCCACACGGGTCCTGGCACAGGCGGGGGACTGGGACAAAGGAGCCCGAAGCCAGCGGAGAGCTGGTGCCAGTGCCGTGCCGGCTCTGTCCTGACGGTGTGGTCACTCCTACCCCCAGTGCCCGTGTGCCCCCGCTCGGCCTCCGCCAGCCCCCTCAGCCCCTGCCACAACCACCGCCTGCAGCACCGCTGCTGGGAGAGGCGGAAGGGGACCGCCGGCAGCCCCGACGTGACGCCGCGCCGCAGGACCGAGTCCTTGCCCGTGAGTGCCACCTCCCGTGGGGACCCCTTGGGGCCAGGGCAGCCGCGGGGCATAGCGTGGCTCCCGGCTGAGCCAGAGCACCCGGTGCTGACGCTTGACGCTCTCTCTGTCTCTCCCCGGACGGAGCAGAAGAAGAAGGAGAAGAAGGAGAAGGAGCGGGAGAATGCCAAGGAGCGCAGCGCCCTGTCCCGCGAGCGCAGCCTCAAGAAGCGGCAGTCGCTGCCAGCGGCACAGCCCCGGCTCCTGCCCGCAGCGGACAGCAGGTAGGGACCCGCCGCTGCGGGGGCTGCCCGGCCCCCCGCCCTGCCGCCACGGGGGTGCCCCAGCCCCGCTAACGCCGTCTCTTGCTCCATTTGCAGCCCCGGCCCCAAGAACCGTCCCTCGTCCCCTGCCGTCCCCAAAGCCCGTCCGGCGTCCCCCAGCCCGGCCCTCGGCTCTCCCCACAAGCCGCCCCTGCCCCGCAGCGCCCACTCCTCTCCCAAGGTGCGGGCCAGGGCCCGGGAGGAGCGGGGGGAGCAGGAGGGCCAGGCGAAGGCGCGCGAGAGGAAGGAGGAGGAGCGGGGCCCGGCCCCTCCGGCCCTCCCTGAGCCCCCCAAGGTGCCCGCAGAGCCAACAGCAGGTGGGTACAGGGCGGCTGGGGGGGCAGCGGGGCTGGGGGCAGCAGGAGCAGCACTGACGCCGCGTGCGCCCCGCAGCTTCCCCGGCCCCTGCAGCCCCCGGCCCCGTGCCAGCCACCCCCCCGGGCAGACCCCCAGCTGGCACCACAGACCGGGAGGAGGCTGCCCGGCTGCTGGCAGAGAAGCGGCGCCAGGCCCGCGAGCAGCGGGAGCGCGAGGAGCGGGAGCGCCGGGAGCAGGAGGAGCGGGAGAGGTGGGTGCTGCCCCCCCCCCCGGCCCCCGGCCCCGGCCCCCCACCTTGCTGAGGGCCCCCTCCCCACAGGCGGCTGCAGGAGGAGCGGGCACAGCAGGCGGCGGAGGAGCAGACCCGCAGGGAGGCCCTGGCGCGCCAACGGGAGGAGGAACGGCGGCTGCAGGAGGAACGCGAGGCCCGGGAGAGGGCACGGGCCGAGCGGGAGGAGACCGAGCGTCTGCAGAGACAGGTCTGGGGTGGTGGGGTGTGGGGGCAAGGGGCTGCAGGGCAGGCGGGGTGGAGGGGACGGGGGAGGAAGAGGTGGGACGGGGGATGAAGGCAGGGATGGAGGGGGAAGGCAGGGATGCTCTCCTGTGGTTCCCACCACAGCGGGATGCAGGGGTGAGGAGCGGCCCCTCGGTGCCCAGGGCGGCAGGAGGGGACATGGGGCAGGGCTGTGCTGAGCCGCCTGAGCAGCCTGTCCCCACTGTCCCTGCCCCATCCCATCCGTCCCTGCCGCCCCGCTGTGCCACAGAGGGAAGAGGCTGAAGCGAGGGCGCGCGAAGAGGCTGAGCGGCAGCGCCTGGAGCGGGAGAAGCACTTCCAGCGTGAGGAGCAGGAGCGGCTGGAGAGGAAGAAGGTGAGGGCTGGGGACACCCCTGGGTGTGTGACACAGCGGAGGGGAGCCCTGGAGGGGTTCTGCCCAGCACCCCGGGGCAGGCACCGCTGGTGAGGGCTGTACACGAGCCCCTCTCTGCCCCGCAGCGCCTGGAGGAGATCATGAAGAGGACGCGCAAGTCGGATGCAGCGGATGCCAAGGTGGGTGTCCGTCCTGGTCCCGAGGTGCCTGGGGACATGGGGGACTCTGCAGAGCCCTCCCGCCCCTGCCCGGAGCCGCCCCTGCCCCTCACAGCTCTCCTCTCCCTGCAGAAGAAGGAGGACAAGAAGGTGGTGAATGGGAAAGCAGCCGAGCAGGAGGATGCCCCAGGTACGTGGCCCCTTCCCACAGCCTGCTGCACCTCCGGGGATCTGCAGAGCCACGACCCTGCCCTGCTCCCCCCCAGCCCGGCTGCTGCCCGGGGCCGTGGCTGAGTGGGGGCTCTGCTGATGTCCCCAGGCCGTGAGAAGCGCGGGGGGCTGATGCCGAAGGAGGAGGAACTCCCCGAGACGGAGACGCCAAGTGCGGGGATGCCGGGCGGGCCGAAGGGTCTGGTGGGCGAGGGGCTGCAGCCAAGGTGAGCGCGGGGGCGGCTGGGGGGCCGGGGGGCGGCAGGGCTCTGGCTGACCCCGGCTGTCCCGCCCCACAGCTCCCCGGCCAAGGAGGTGGTGTCCCCGGCGTCCCTGGTGAACGGCGTACAGCCCGGCAAGCACGAGAACGGCTTCTCGGGCACGGAGGGGTCGCAGGAACTGCTGGAGCTCTCCCACCACGGCAGCAGCCCCGGCAGCATCATCCCCTTCGGTGACAAGGAGCCCTTCCTCAGGCAGGCCGTGGTCAAGCCCCCCCAGGTCACAGGTAAGAGACGGGGGGCACACAGGGGGCCAGGGCGATGCCATGGCTGCCCGGTCTCACCACCCTGTCCTCCCTCCTCCCGCAGAGGTGCTGTGAGGGCCAAGCCCTGGCAGACGTCCCCGCGGGGCCACCGCACACGTCCCCACTCCGGACGCCCGCGCAGAACCGTAGCTGTTGTCAGAAGAAAAACCTCGCTGCTCCCCCCTGCCCACTGCGTGCACCCGGCCCTGCCGCGGGGGGCCCGGGCGCTGTGGGACCCCGGCGAGGCGGCTGCCAGCCCCCTGCCTGCTGTGGGGACGTCTGGTTTCTCTCTTTGTTCTTGTTTTTATTTCGTTTTGGTTTTTTTTTTTTTTTTAAATATGCACCTTATCAGACTGACACCCCCACCCTAGCAGCCTGCCAGAGCTGCCCCAGACGTGTGGTGTAATAATGTAGTTATTTAACTTGCTGGGTACAATGTATGTGAATACTGTAAATAGAGCTCGGCCCGACATTGGGGACGCTCACCCGGCCCGGCCCTGCGCAGGGTGGGAGGATTCGGGGCTGCCCGGGGCCCGCAGGGAGGAGGGCCGCAGCCCGGCCGGGGCAAGGTTGCTCCCCATCCCCGCGTCCCCACGCACGTCTGCGTGTGCACCGGGTGTCCCCGTGCCACCCGAGCGCACGCCCGGGGCCCGGCCGGCACCGCGCTGCTCTCAGTGCCGTTGTGACAGTGTTATGCATCCGGACAACCTTTGCGAACAATAAAAGTGGACAACTGCCCTCGCCTCGCTGCGTCCCTGGGCGACAGGAGCCGCGCTGCCTGGGCTGGGCTGGGCTGGGCTGGCAGCTCTCCTGGCTCCCCGGCAGCGGCGGGGGGAATTCACCCCGGTGTCAGGGCTCGCCCCTGCAGACGCCCGGACCGTTGGCTCTGCCAGCTCCCCGCTCCCCTCCCGGGGACGCGGCAGGCTCACCCCGGCTGCCCTCGCCGCGCACCAGCAGGCCCCTGCCCGAGAGCTGCACCCTCCCTGGCCCGGCCTCTGAGCCGGGGGCCGGCAGCTGGGCCCTCGGGAGCTGCGACCGGGGAAAACAGGCAGGCGCCGCCAGGCGCGGGGAGCCCGGGGCCTCCGGCTACTGAGGGCCGCGGCCTGCGCCGCCATACACGGCCCCAGGCTGCCGGCGAGCGCCCGCAGGGCCCTCCAGCGCCCGGCTGCTCTGCGCCCTCGCTCCCCTCCAGGGCGGGGGAAGCACCGGGCAGACGGGCGGTGCGGGAGCAGGCTCGGCCCACACCGGGGAGGGACGGCGGGCGGGCGGGCGGCCTGCGCCATCGCCACCGCCCAGCGAAGGGCCCAGCCTCCCCCGCCGCCATTTCCCGGCCGGCCCCCCCCCCCGTCGCCCCGCCCCTCCCCGCCGGAAGCCTCGCCCTCCCCGTGGCGCCAGGGGCGGGCTGAGGAGGGGGCGGAAATAACGTAAACCCCCGCGCCGAGCCCCCTGGGAGTTGTAGTCCGCCTGGCGCTGCCAGCCAATGAGCGCGGCGGGGGGCCGGACTGCGGTTCCCGGCAGCCCCCGCGGGCGGGCAGCGGGCGGGCGCGAAGCGGAAGTGCGTGAGGAGGAGGTGGAGGCGCCTGGCTGCTGAGGAGGCCGCGGGCGGAGCGGGGCCCGGTGAGTGCGGGTAGGCCCGGCGCGGCGGGGCCCGGCCCGGCCCTCCGCTACCGGGCTCTCCTCTTCCTCTTCCCCTTCCCTCTTCCCGCCTCGCACCGAGGGCCTTCCGCGGCCGCGCCGCCCACCCCGGCCAGGCCTTGCTCCCCCTCCCCGGTCCTTAGCGCGGCGCTGCCCCCCGCCCCCCAGCGGCCGCCACGTGCCGGGCGCGGCCCCGCGGCCCCCCCCCGGCGGGGCTCGAATGCGGCGCGGGGCGCTCCCGGGGCCGCCCTGGGCTCGGCCCGAGCGGGGCCTCGTGGCTGGGTCGGGCCAGGCCTCGCGCCGCCTCCTCGCGTCCCCGTGGCCGGTCGGGGCCGGCCCGGGCCTGTCCCCGAGGACTCATCCCCCTGTCCCGGCCCAGCCCGTTCCTGGGGATTCCCGTCCTTCGCCCGGGTCTCTGGGCCCCGTCCCCGGAGGTTCCTCCCCCGCTTCGGGCCTTCGGCCTGTCCCCGGAGGTTTTCTCCCTTCGCTGGGTCACGGCCTGTGTCCGGGGCTCCCGCATGCCCGCTGCGGCCCGGGAGGCGCTGCCGGTGTTCCCGAGGGAGGCGGTCGGGGGCGCTGGGCCCGCGGGGCTGGGGGGAGCGGCAGCTTGCAGCGGTGGCAGCTTGTGCAGGCCGCGGCCGTGACCCCGTGAGCTGGGGCTGAGGGCCCGATGGTGTGTAGCTCCCACAGGGCTCACGCACCGGCGCTCAGCACCGTGCGCTTCTCGGTGCGGCAGGATGGATTTGTTCAATCCCGTTCCCCGCTCTGCATTTTTTTGTTTAAAAGTGAAGTTTGGTAGGACCTCAGGTGATGCAGCGGAATGGGCTTTGCGGTGGCACAGAGGCATGTGTGAGCCCTGAATCTTCATTTTCACCAGGCTGACGAGGGCTTGTTTCCCTAACTCTGGTTGTTTTGGGGAGATTAATGTGTTTGAGGTTTCTATAAATGTATGTCAAAGTCTCCACAAGGTAATTGTCACTGTAATTGCCTCATGAATGGCTTTTTGAGTGTGTTTATGTGCCAGAAGGTGACGTGATGAGTTTGGAATAAGCAGTACTCCGTGTAGCAGCCTTAGGAGGCGCAGGTTCACTTCTGTTTGCTCGTGTGTGAGGACTCGTAGCCGTGGAGTGGGTGGTGGTGTGCATGCAGCAGCATTTCCTCAGGACTTGTTGGAGGTGGGGTACTCGTTCTTGTTTTTTAAGTATACAGTGATGTGTCTGATGCTGTGGCATAAGAACAGATTTGTTCATTGAAATAAACAATATGTAAAACCGTTTGGAAAACGTTATAGGTTGTCTTATAGCTGATGGGTGGAAGGAGAAGAACCTTTATCTGCTGCTTCTGCGGCAGTGTCAGCACAGAGCGCGTGTGTAAGAGGCTGCAGGGTCACATCAGCAAATGGACATTTTCAGGATGCTCTTTCCAAAGAGCACAGACAATTAAATCATCCAGTTACTCTCTGCAAAGGACTCTTGCAGTATTCCTTCCCGCTAGTAGCAAAGGCAGGTAGTTATGTCAATGTTTATGGTACAGCCAACGTGACATTTTAGGTGTGTTTTTAATGTGCCTTTTGTGTGGACGCTGCCCTCAAGTGCTGTGGCTGAAGAGGAGATCTGTTCTTTGGGTTTGTATTGCATAACCTGATTTCCATTCCTTTAAAAAAATATGTTTTGAAGCTTAGCCTCTCAGGCTGCCTTTAAGGAAATATATTGTAGAGACAGAAAAAATGAGTATTTAGACACAACAGTGCCTTCCCCTGGAGCGTTCAGTAGTTTGTCTGTGTACTTGCTCTGGCACTTTGCAGGTGCCCAGCACAGAGTGAGGAAATGGCTGACTTTGTGAACTGCATTATTAGTTACACAATCTGACAGCAGGTAAGAGGATAAAATAAGGCAGTTACTGTAGAGAGCGGTCTAAAATGCACCTTCTTGTGACGTAGGATCCTCTGTAGGGCCTTGTGATTATGTCTCAATTTTCTTTGGATCCTGCTTTATATTTTTGTTTCACATCCTCCCTGCTGTGAATGAGCTGTTTGTACTTTAGCAGGAACAGGGAGGGGCATGTATAAGAAGTCAATTTTAAGAGTTACCTCTGAAGTCCTTAAGAAGCTGTCATTGCTGGTTAAAAATGCTGCTCCCGAGGCAGTGTTCCAGCAGATAGGCCTTAGTGTCCCAAGATGTTCTTTCAAAATCAGTGTTAATTACACGTGAGAGAGTGTGGTCTGTAAATGACGCGATCTCAGCACAGGGGGCTTGCAGAGTTCTGGAGTCTGAACGGGTGGCTGCAGCATTGCACCGTTCCCCTTCAGCTGGGGCTCCTGCCCGTGGGGAGGAGGAAGGTGCAGGGCAGCGCGCCGTTGCCGGCAAGGGTGTGGGAGGCCTTGCTGCCTGCTAACTCAAATGCCTGCATTTTTACATCCTTTTTTATCCGGGGATCAAAAGGTGAAAGCTTTTACCTGCTAATTTACTGTAAAGAAACAACCTGGCCATGGTAGGGAGGCATCCATAGCAATGTCCACCTGGTATCTTTTTGAGGTGCTTGCTATAAATACATTAGAGTAGTGGCAGATCTCGCTGCCCTGCAGCGTGTCCGTACAGACTGTGTGTTGGCGGTGGCAGGTGCGTGTTGCGATGAATCCATGCCCACATTCTGCGTGTAATTCTTTGTCTGCAGAAGTTGCGCTTGTGCTTCTGCTGAGTTATGCTCTGGTGTGTTCCTGCTTTTTTCCTTCCTTGCTAATTCCATGTCTCTCTGCGAGCTCTGTATCTCTGGAAAACACAGTTCTGCTCTTAGTGCTTCAGTAAGTGCTGTCCGGAAAGAGGTTTCCCTCTATGCTGGGATTTCAGAGCAGCCGTGTGCCCCTGATCTTAACTTCTTCTAATTCTGTTTTGATGAAAGTAAAGTTTTGTCATGTGTATTGTAAATTAAATGAGTGTTCTGCTGTTAGGTTTATGATAATATAATTTAGCTGGTTTCTGCTGGTTTCTCCAGCATATTTAAGCCAGAAAGCATTGTAAACTATTTAAGAAAATAATCATTTGGGTCAAGCCAGGCCTGTGCCCTGTGGGTTCACGGGTGAGGTGTTTGAGATTGGTATGCTGCAGAAAAGCTGGTGAACACCTTCTAACATGGTTGTTGCTATTAGAAAACAAAAACATTACATGTATAAAACACCAGGATGTAAAATAGGTGACAATCCATGCAAGTCAGCAGATGTAATTTTTTGTTTTTACCTGCTCCCACTTTCTCTACTGTAAAAGGAATCTTGCTTTGAGAGGCCTAGGAAGTACTGAGCTGGACTGTTTAAGCCTCAGGATGCTTTTCATTCTAAAACTGTGGTGTTCCCCTTGTAGTTGTATCACTAGCTCTCTCTAAAAGAATAGTGCACTTTTGCCAGAAGCTTGATTGTTTTTTTTCTTTTTTTTTTAGCTCACTTGGCTTTGTCTTTGCAAAATGACAGTTTGCCCTGTCTGAACTTGTTAATTGTTTAAGCAGCTATGTAGCCCTTGAACTTTTTTCCATATCTGGAAAAGTTTACAATATACTGAGCTGTGTTTAATGGCTGCATGTGCCAGTACAATAACGTGGTTTTTGGGTCGTATGGTTTCCTCTGAATTACGATAGTACAGAGAGTTCCTCTGTGTGGCAGGATTCCTGCTGTATATTTAGCCATATAGTTTAAGGCACGGGCATTGAAAGAGAGAGGAATAGTGTTGTTCATTGCAAAAGCTGTTCTGGCTCCCTGGGGAGCTTGTGCAAGGTAATCCTGCTAGGCTGTATAAACAGCTAATGATAGGCATTGGGGTTGTGCCGGCTTACCTTGTGCTTAGCCTATCTCTTACTTGTGCTTTGAACTGACCCCTGTTCCGGTACTGGTAGACTGTTGTTCAGCAAACACTCACTGCTGGGCGAGCCGGAGAACGTGGCTTAAAGCTGCTTTGTGGGTTTCTGTAATGGGTCCCAAGATGAGGAGAAGGTGTTAGATTTGGCACAAGAGCTCACCTTGTCTCCTCTGTTCCTGCTGGAGTCACGCCAAGGCGGTGCCTGTGAACAAGTGGGTGCCATTTTGTTTCTGGGTGACAGGCTGGGTTTGTAGGTCTGGAGTCTTTCTTACCATAAAGGAAAATATCCGTCTCCTCTTCACAGTGAAATAGAGCATTAGCAGAGGCAAAATGATGGAGGTAGTCACTGCTATTAGGTTTGAGAAGGTTAAGAGTTCCTGCTTAATTTAGCTTTATCATGTCAGAGCTATGAATAGTAAAATCATGGGATTACATTTCATGCCAGCTGAGAATTGTGTTTGCGCTGTTTCATTCCATGGTAACCGGAAGCTGTCGCATCCATAAAAAAAAAAATAATGGCTCACAGAGATGACACCCAGCCTCGCTGCAGGAACGCTGGAGTGCTGGGTCCTTGGGTGAGGGTGTCGTTTCCTACCCAAGGAAGAGTTTTCTGTCAGTGCCCTTTTTTCCTGTCACATATCAAAATACTTTGTACGTTTCTCCCCGTTGTATGAGAATGAGGCCTCTTTGCAAAGCCCTGCTCATAGCTATTGCTCCTTTGATACAAGAGCGAATGGACTGCTCATGATTTTGTCTCTAAATTTGTCATCTGGCCATTTTTAGCCTGTCGTGATTTATAGCGTAAGGTAGCTGTACAAAATCCAAAAAAGCCCACGCTGTAATGCAAGGGGTGCTGTAGCTTGCACAGCTACCCAGTGTATGTCCTCTCCACTGCTGCCTGCATTTCACTTTTACCTTTGGTTGAGTGAAAGGAAGAAAGGAAAGCTTGGCAGGTAACCCCAGAGGTTTCTCTGCTCTGAGAGCAAAAAAAGGGTGATGGCGTGGGGGGTGTTAAGCTGAAATTCTGTTCTCAAGGGAATTAGGCTCAGTATTAATGATGTTAACTTGTGCCTTAACAGAGGGCTGTACATATGATCTCTTGTGGGGGTTGTGTACCTGATTATTTCAGGCTCTGTGTATCTGTGTAATTTATAACAGTTGATTGCTCCTATAGGGCTGCAGATGAGATCGGCTTCCTGAGTTAAGGATCTGTGTATGCACTGTCCGATTAGATTAAGTAATTTTGGCTGCCTTTTTTTATTGGGAAGCGGTGCTGGGATGAATGGCTAAAATCAGAATCCTTTCCTGTGCTTGTAAAATGTGAGGATTTGCCACTATCTTGATTGGTTTAAATTTGATTTTCCCTTTTTTACTTAGGTGAGAGTTCAATCGCTTCCAATAAAGCAGTATTCAGAAACATAATTGATGGGAGACTTATACAAGGTATGTAAACACAGCACTGAAAACTGTCTGTTCGAATAAGCTTATTCCATACATAGAAGATTTCTGTGGACAAGCATCTACCTTTGTTTCGTAGCCTAGCAGAGTGTAGGGATAGCCTGTTCTGATGGCTTGTGCTTACAATAACTTCATGATTTTTTTATTTTTTTAAATAACTTTTCATGTTATACCAAGTCATGGAAATCCTTTTCCTTGAATCTCGTTACCTCACGGGAAAACAAGTTAAAGTAGAGATAAATCAAGTGGTGGCTTGAGAATAAATATGTGAATGTGTTTTTTTTTTTTGCAGCTTACAAATGAAAGTTGCTGGAGCTTGTATTTTCATAAGTTAAATGTGTGAAGCGTAGTAATCCTTTAGGACAGATTCAGTTTTGTCTGTAACTGTACTGTGTGTTTCAGAAGATATTCCGAAGAGCCCCAGATTCAATTGTTATTTACATTACTTGCTGTTTCTTTGGAAGCATAACTTCCACATTTTTGTAAGCTCATTGTGGTCACTCTAACGAAGGAAATACTGGTGTGCAGAGTCTGCTGGTTTCCAGACTGCAGTGAACTGAGAGGGTTGAAAACTTCACTGGAGGTCACAGTTTTTTCTTCCGTTGTTGCATGGGGAGTAGCACAATAACTTCAAATATGCACAAGTTTGAATTCTTTTGATTAACTGATTTGTGAATAGTTTTCTTACGTGAAGTAAATTGGACCGTTTCTTGCGTCTCTTGGGGGTCCTGAAAGTACAGGCACAAGGATTCACAGACCCCCAACAGTTTTGACAAGGGTTCAGTTCACATCCAAAAACTGCTCAAAATAGTAGGGTTGCACTGTGAGGAAGCCATTGGTTTTGAGAAAGATGTGATTTTTATGCTTGTCTGTTCCCAGGTTGTGTAGATTTGGAAGCAAAAAGCTGATGAAATAGGTTTCCCCTGCCCCCATTTTTTTTTTTTACTATGGATGTTTTTCTTCCGCATTTAACAGAAAATCCAGCTGCCTGACTTTTGTAACAAAAACATCCAGATTTCTAATCAGCTTTTTCTTGGATTTGTTTTCTTTGAGCTCCCTGTCACTAAACTGTGTGAATAACAACATAAGACTTTTTAAGCTCAAAGATACATAAAATAGTTTTTAGCCAAGTAACTCATGTCAGAATTAAAGTCACCAATTGGTGTTTATAGCTGCTCAAATTATTTGGAAAGGGATTGTTCAGCACTGCAATCTGCAGAATCGGTCCTTTTTGGAAGAACCTGTAAATAGTCTTGCAGCCATTCTATAGAACCTGCTTCTAATTATCCAAAACCAAGGCTGGAGCTCAATATTAAACTTCTTTAGGGATTAATTTAAAAGTGTGAAAACCCAAACATGCTTGAAGGAAAATCTTAATTTTGAAAGTATATAGACTAGAGAGAAATTGGAACTGCTATTGACAAACTACTGCTTCTCTTGCCATGGCAGAATAATCTGAACTTTTTTTCCCCCAAAGCGTGTTTGGCATGTGTTAAAGTAGAACACACTGTTTTGGTTTGGGGTTTTTGTTCTTGTTTTTAGCAGTCTTTGTCCAAGAAAATTTTTGTTGAGGAGGTTGGTAGGTGTAGTTGTAGGCTTTAGTTTAACTTGTGTCATTAATCTCCTGAAAACATACGCTGGATACTTCATTTAGAGGAATTGTTCTGCTTTTTTGTTACCCTAATGAAATTTGAACTGGATGATTAGAAATAGCATTTGAATTTGCAGTCCACCAGGCTGGCAGTGGGAGCTATGCAGGTGGCTCTTTTTTCTTCCCCTTAAGTGTTCTGTTATCAAGAGCATATTTAATTTTTGGTGTAAGACCAAACCTTAGCTGGAAAAGGAAGAATCAAGTAGCAAGTGGGATTATTAGACTTTGATTTCTGAACTAGCAACGCCAGTGTGTGCTTTCTGTATTCTGTACGTTACTGCTGGCACTTCCAGTGTGCTCTGACATGTAGATAGCTGCAACTTTTTTCCACTTCGAGTCAGTTCTGCAGCTGCACGAGATTTTGCTGTGTACAAAGCTTGCTGGGGAATGGATTTTACATAGCTGTTGTGCATAGCAAGGTTAATCTGTCATGCTTCTGGACTGCTTTTTTAGAACAGGACCTTTAGTTCACTTTAGTATATTGATGGTTGTCAAACTTAACTGATTTAGGAATGTTATTTTCAACTTTTAATCTAATGGAGGAATTTGTGACAGTCAAACTGCTATGGGCATTATTTTGATTTGCTCTTTGATAAAACACAGATCTGGGAGCTGCAAGGGAAGAGCAGGTGTCGTGTGTCTTCCTGCTAACCATGGCTGGGTTGAAGGGAGGGGGGTTTCGGGGTGTTCTCTGGCTGTGTCCCGCTGCATGAGCTGCCAGTGTGCTGCGATCCCCGCAGCAGCCGCAACAGGTGCAAGTGTGAAGTGCTGCGTGGACTGCAGATCTTTCCAGGGAATTAATGGCCGGTATGAAAAATAGCCTTTTGGGGCACTTGCTGCAGGAAAAAAAATAGCTCTTCTATTCTTTGCCAGGTACCTGTCTAGTAAATAAAGATTGCTCTGATTTGATACTGGTGTCAGGCTGCTTTTAGTAAGCGTATTGAGCCTGAGTGTGAGAGGAAATACTAAGGACCAAATTTATTACAGTTCTACATGTGTTTTTACATTGGTCCCGAAGCTCATGTTTGGCTTATTTAACCAATTTTTTCATATCACTGTTATTCGGTGTTCCAGTAGCAATTTGGTATTGGACATAGTGCAACTCTTATTCTGTAGGTAGATAGTTAAATCGAAACAAGATCATACTGAAATTAATTTTAAAAGATGCTGACAGTTGTTAGTTACTGTTGTGTTTTGTTTGACACTTTTTCCTATTTTATTTTGTTGTTGTATCTTAACTAATACTTCGCAGTTCTTAACAGTGGTATTCTTACCCAAGTCGTCTGACATACCTACAGATGCCACTTACCTCCTCTGCTTCTCTGGGAGGCAGGGGAATTAAAATGCACAGAACTGGTGATTTTTACAGGGTTGTGAGTTACCAGATCATGTATAGGACTGGATTTTTAATTGCTTGATCAGATTTTCTGCCTCTGTTAGGCCTGGATTTAGGTGATTACTATTGTTTAAGTTTATAAATAGCTACTTTCTTATTTTCAATGCTTTCAAAAAGAACACAGTGCTGACATTTCTGTTCATGTCAGCATTTTCCAGTATCTTCGATATCTTTGTAGAGTACAAATTGGGATATGGCAATAAATAAATCAGTGATAAATAATTTTTATCTTCTGGGTTTTTAAGTTGTAAAGAGGCAGTTTCTTGGCTAGGACAAAGGCTGCCACAGTTTAAATTGATGTAAGCCTTTCAGGTATTATATCCAAATGTTGAAATCTTGTTTTATGGGAAACGAAACTGGTTTTTTACTATGTAGTTCTGTTTTCATAGTGATTGCTGTTGCCTTATACAGAGTACACTTTGTAAGGCATTTTGTAGGTTTTGATTTTTTTAGAATTAACTTATCTTGTTTGGGTTTTGGAGCTCAGGATTATGAATTGTAGAGCTGGCTGAAGGAGAATTAATTTTTTTTGTTCCCTGATAACGAAGGCTGTTGTGAGCAAATAAAGTAGCAGTTCAGCTGTTTTTCCCAAACTGAATGTTTGTGCTAGCAAACACTCAATGGATGACAAGACGCCCAGGCAGGAATGTTTTCTCTAATGAGGTGCTATCTTGTTTGCTTTGGGTCTTAGAGCAAAATAAACTGTAACAGTTTCATTAAATGCTGGCCAGAAAGGAACAAGTAAATTTTTGTTTTCCTACCACAATTATATAGAGCTTTCTACAAATGCTTTTACAAAATATTTAATACTTGCAAGTTAATGTTTTGTAAACACTGTGTAATAAACTGAAACTACTGTAACGAGTTTTGCAGCACTGTGCACACTTCTAAGGTATGTACAAAGCCATTTCACGTGTTTCCAAATGTTCTTAGTGTTTATGCTCAGTGTAATATAGACGGATATGAAGACAAATAAACTGCTTCTTTTGGTAGGGACATATCTGCTGTGTTTTTCTCTCTAAGCTGGCAAATTGTGGTGCTACGTGGTATAGCAATCTTTGATGACATGCTTGAGATGGAGTAATTTCAGCTGTAACATTTTGTTAGATGACTTTTCTGTACAGCGCCATGGTGGTTCTGTTCTGCTTTAACATCTGTGAAAGGTCTGAAATAATGATGAGTACTGCTTAAAAGACTTCAGAGAAAGGAGCAGAAGATGGAAAGAGACAGTCATAAAGTAATACAGGCCAGTTGGAAATAGGAAACAAATTCCTGGAAAAAGGCATTGTGAAAACTAGAAATGTTCTTCATTTGACCCATGTCTTGGCATATAGAAATGTTCTTTACAGTGTTCTGGAATAAGAAACTCCTGGACTATGATTTCTGCTTCAGCAGAGAGCGTTGAGCACGTTTCCTACTTTGCTTTCCATATCTGGAAGAAAGGTTAGCTGTTCTTGCTTGTTGTGTGTTGTCTTGGTTCATTTTTTTGTAGTAGTGCTCTAAATATGAAAACTATTCTTTTACGAAAGATAATTCAGCCAACTTTGAATCTGTGTGCAGTGGATTGTACCAAAAGTTTGTGGTAATGTTGGTGTTTGGGGAGTAGGTGAAAAAAACAAACAAAACCCAAGTGTTTTATCACAAAGCAAGAAAAAATGGTTATGGCAATTTTTTTTTCTGGTAGCCACCGTGAAAGGCTGAATGTCAAAGATCTTTGTAAGGTAAAAGGCAAGATTTCTCTCTTTCATGGACATTTAGATGGATGGACATGACAACAGTAAAAATAAAAAAAGTCTGTGGTGTTCTTTATTTGGCTTTTTTCAAAAATTGGTAAGCATGATTTAGAAATCACTAAGCCTTGCAATACAACCTTCCCTTTTGGGTGAGAATAGGACTTCATTGCCATTTCAGAGAAAGTCTAATCTTCAAGTAGCCTTGAAACTTTTTTTCAATGAAGTAAACAGAAGAAATGAATAGCTTTAAACAAGTTTATTTTATGGTTGAACACAGAGTAAATGACATTCCTGCTGTTAGATCAGAGGTTTAATAACACGGACTAATTTATGAGGTTGTATTTACTGTTGTTTTCTTTTTAAAAACTTACACCCCTCTCGCAGTGCATGGAAGGATACTGAAATGTAATTGTAGACCTGTCAAAACAGCTCACAGTGGACTGGTGGCACCCTTTGAAGACGGCGATATGCTGATGGATGAATTTGTCAGGAAAACAATTTTCTCTTGGCTTGTGGATTCTCTTTAACAATATGGGAAAATACTTAGTCCTGAATCCAGTAAGACCGTACAAATGAGCTGAGAGAAATTACTGCAATATGGCTGTACCGATGTAATGACAGCGATTAGTATGTATGTAACAGGAGATGGGATGGGGGGCAGGGGAGGTGGAGGAAGGAAGGAATAAGTAGACTTAAAATTTTGAAAGCAGGAATAACCATTCTAGAAACTACGTTCCTCATAAAAGTACATGAAAGAATTCATGGTGAAGTGGGCGATGAACTCTTGCAACGTATGCGCTCTGTTGAAATACTTAAGACATGATGAATGTTTTGGGTACAGCACTGGATGATAGCTTAAGTAAGCTAGGCTCCTGTGGATCATTGGTGGCAGTAAGTACAACAATGTACGTACAAAGATGTTTCAGTGCATTTTCTTCTCATTTCAGGTTTGCTTCCTGATTTCATAGTTGACAAAGCTGAGACAGTGAAACCTGACTGTTGAAGGGTGCAGGGTGTGAACCTGCTTGAGCAGGTAGGCACACAGTAGAAAATAAAATCTTCAAAAGTGGTAAAACTGACAGTCTTGGGATTTGGAATATACCTTCTTGTATCCCCTCTATCCTGGGCATACTGCAAGTTAAACTGTATTGGTTGAATTCTTTTTTCATTGTTAATGTTGCTGTGCTAAAAGGACTATACAGGTTTTGAAGAAAAAACTCAGCCTCATGTCTTGGAATGTATTGGCTTGTCTTACAGAATTGTTCTATTTTACCCTTATATGAAATAATCTTGGATGTCCTGGAAGAAGTAGTACCTACTTTTTTTTTTTAATGCCACGTTGAGTGATTTTTGGTTTTACACCCTGGTGGCTTTTGGGAGAAAAGGAGTGCTTCCCCCTATATACCTTAATTGCCCAGATTATTAAATGTCATACGGATCTAAATTAAACCCCCATATTCTCCTCCCCCCTCACGCCCCCATTTGTTCCTTTGCTGAAGCATTGCAGTGATTTCAGTCAGGGGCCATAAAAGTTCTCCTTAACTATTCTGAATAATTAAATTCTGAAGCTTTGGTAGCTAGCAGAAGTGTACAGCAGTAAGAGACTCTTGACAGTGAGTTTTTTTCATTGCTGTGGAGCAGAGCTGAGCTGTTCTTTGGGGTTCTGCCAGGAGACTTAAAACAGGTAAAACATTAACTTTCCTGACACTGTTTCATGACAAAAGTTTGTCTTCTGGGTAAAGTCCATTGTGGTGGCTTAGTGGGAGCATTTGCTCTTCCATTGTTTTCACCGCTTTGAGTGGTATGATGGATTGCCATGAGGATTTAGAAATGGAGAAGGCAAACTTTGTTTCTTGAAATACCCTCCAAATTTTAAGAAACGCTTATTTTGAGAGTTGAGAGGCTTCCAGGCTGTTGGTTCTCCATCTCAAAACCCTCCTTTATTTGTCAGTAGGGCTCATGTGAACGGGGTTACAGAATTGGTCTGCATTAAAAATATTATTGTAAAACAGAACATTTGTAACCTCTGTCATGACAGAGATTAAGTTTAGAATGTAGATGAACAATTCATTGTATTGACAGGATGTGAACTTTCTACATGGGCCTTGTTGCTAAGGTCAAACTGCACATCAACAGAAATACCCTCAGTCGGAGGCACCTGTGTTAGTTTTTGTTCTAGTTCTTTAAGAAGTAGAAGCGGATCTCTGCAGAATACTGTCCACAAAGGTTACTATTAAACATCAAAGAGGGTTGACTCTGGCCTTTGTTGTCAATTGGTAGATGACTTGAGTTGCCTACAATTCACAGTATGGGTCTGATTTGGATAAAATCCTCACAAACCAAGCTTTTATTGCTTTTTCTTTGTAGATGTTAAAGATTCACAACAGTTTTGTAAAGGCAGAAGTCTTGTAGTTCTTGACCAGAACTCATTCTCTACTGCGTTAGCCTTCTTTGTAAGAGTCTTCCCTTTCCGAATGGCACTGTTTCTAGTGTGGCAAAAAAAAAGTTATCTTAAAGCAGCTCAAGAACTTCCAGAATGAAGTAGCTTGTATAAATATTACTAAAGCTATATGCAGAACTGATCAGCCTGTGTTGCCTGCTTTCCTTCACAAGAAACGGGTGTGAAGAGTTCCAGGCGTATGCCTTTGGGGTCAGGGTGGGAAATCTTTGATGCCAAGAAGGGGGTATAAGTACTATCGCAATGTTCTCCTGTGAGAAATCAAATTCACTTGAGTTACTGATTGCTGTCAAAGGCTTTCACAGCTCAAGCAAACCCTCTGCCTTTACTTTCCATAAACTATGGAAGAAGGATTCAAAACAGTGTACTCCAGTAAGAGATGTTTGCCAGTTTGAATCTTACCGTTCAATGAAGCTTTGGCTGTTGCTCATTTTCAAACAAGACTGAACTTTACACCTTTGAGTTGGTGGTACTCACAGCACTTGGGAATCTACAGATTTTCATGTTTTCTGCAGAAATGTACATGTTTCTTACAAGAAGAATCTAAAAAAAAATGTATAATGCTTAATGATTTGCATTGGCAATGTACTTTCAGGAGACTAAACAGCTAGCTGTTAATTATGTCCTTCACTGATCAACCTCAGTGATTTCAGCTCTGGCTTGCATAATTTTAAATGTGTGGTATGAGTTAATTTAGCAAACTAATTTGAAATACAAATTGTTTCTTCAGACTTGGTGTGTGTTGAATTATGAGGTATGTTATACAGTGTAGTTTTATGGCAGATAAACAGGCTGTGAAGTGTCTGTTTTCCAATAGGGTAATACCTTACCAGAACTTTTAAACTCAGCACACTCAGGATCAGTGCCGATATTTTTGGATGTGAGTCTGTGCTACTTGGGAAGATCTGCTGGACAGCCTACAACTGGGTCTTCAGAAAAGACAAACCAAAAAAACAATTTTGAAAATTCCTGGCAATGTTTCCAGGAGCACATGCCCTCCAGATGTGTGCAGTCACGCTTGTCTCTGCTGGGAGGTGAGACCTGGCTCAGGAAGCAGGGATCACCCGTGTCCCTTTCAAGGTAGAGGTGGAGCCAGCGTCATGGGAAGGCAATTCTGTAGCTGTGAGCAGGAAGGAAACGTGACCTCTGGCAGAGCAGACTGCCAACGACAAGTCTCCATAGCACTGTGTAAATGCCTCTAGTGCAGTCCCCACTCAGGACCAGGCAGGTTTTGCCTTCCAGTGTTTTGAAAAGCAGCATCCCCCGTGAGCTCCGTGAGGCTGTATGCATGTGTGTGCTTTGGGGGCACAGCAGCGTGTTCAGTGGGAAAATCCAAATGGTAAGTGAGCAGCCACCGCTGCTTTCACAGTTTGCCTTTGCTTCATTTACAGGTGTCTCTAAAATCGGAGTAATCCTTCGGATGTTTTATAAGAATAGATTCTTTCAGAACAGTTTTTTTTTTTGCTTACCAGCTGAACACATTTTATCTGAGTTAGTCATTAATTCTTAGAACAACTAAATGTATATCACAATAAGTTTACAAGTGCAGTTTTAACACAGGGGAGCTGAAATGACTCCAGTGTTTAGTTTGTTTAACTTTTTGAGTGCTGATAGAGCATAGCAACTCAGTTTCTATTCTAGTAGGAGTTACCTCTCATGTTAGGAATGAATCAACTTTAAAAATATTGACAAAGATAAACTTTCTAAGACCAGAACTTTTGGCACACATCACACATACCAAACTAATGTTTGGCTAGTAAGTGCTGTGGATCAAAGTAAAATACAATGGCTCTTAAACAGCTTAAAGCAAGTGATACTTTTAAAATCTGTTTTGGAGCTGTCTCAGGACTTGCTGAGAGTTACTGCCACACTTACTCTGCTTGGCCAGTCAGCTCTAACCATGTGCTTTTTGGAAAATGATTTATTTCAGAAGAGGCGCAACACAGAAGAACTGTGGAGAAAGCTGTTTTAATTATATTAGTCTATTAAAATATTTCAAGCAGTATGGAGTTCAGTGTAAATAAAGATAACTTACAGATGACAATATGTTGAAGTGTAGTTTGTTCTTGAACTACAGGGTTGTCATTTAGTAGAGAGCTATCCTGAAATTACACAGTTGATTGGATATATTTGTAATCTCCTTACAGAATGTAGCTTTTTTCTGATTTTATTGTATCAAAGCCCCTCAGGATTCAGTTGGGAGCAGCTCTCTGATTCTGAGAGGCAATTTAGATAATCTTCTTATATCTTCTAGTAGTTCCTGTTACCATTTGTTTCTTCTGCTTCTCTTCCATGTTTTGGTTTACTGTGCTAAACTTTTGATTGTTTTGGCCAACAGACTAGGAAATGTTGCTGTTTCAACAGATGTATTTAGTAAATTAAAAGGTAGTATTTATAAATGGTCCTTTCACACATTATTTCCCTGAAAAATGACCATGCATGAGAATGAACTTTGCTTCTTCAGTGGTAGCGCTTTTTGATTTTTTTCAACCCTGGTGCGATTTATTTTTTCCTAATAAAACAGGAAACATTAAATTTTTTTTTTCTTTTTTCCCTGACATACTTTCTAGTGTGGAATATATTAAAATACGTCAGTTGAATTGATATAGCAACTTCACATGTTCCCATTCTTCCCTTTCACTACACTAATATGATATTTTAAATAAAAGCCAACTTCCTGTTTCTGGAAAGCGCCAGCTCTCATGATGAACAACAACCCACTTTCCCAGCAGTTGCTCCTGTGACAGGCGTGGTGCTGTTCCTGAAAGTGCCCTGGCAGTAGCTGGAGTATTTGGTAACCATATATGTAATTTGGCTTTGGAGAGTGACTGAAAGCGAAGACATTGCAAGTCAGTCCACTGGAGTTTGCTTAAAATGGATACAGCAGCAGAAGTACTGGATCAGTTGTGTTTATATACCCAAATGTCTCTATTTTTAATCAGTAGGTGAAAGAAAGGATAAAGTTGTACTAATATAGTTCCTTTTTTCTTTCTGGCTCTTATTCATTAGTCACTTTTGCTGAAAAGCTTGTTGATAACTTTTATGCAATACTTAGTTAATGCAAATTTTGTCTTTACAATCCTTTTCCTAATTCCCAGAGCAATCTTGGTTTTTCCCCTCTTCTAGAATGTGGGCAGTGAACATTGTAGAGCGTTTGTTTCGCAGATGCTCAGGTTTTGTTCTTTGTTCATTTCATGATTGGAGATGCTTTTTAGCCATTGAAATAAAAAATTAAACTGTCTTACAGTATGTAATCTCTGGACCATCACAACAATTATTGATGCTCAGTTTTCTCGGACTCCATGATCTCATGTACTTGCACAGTGTTTATTTTGTTCTCTCCTAGGGCAGCAACCTATTTCTGCTTACTTAAACAGAGCAGATTGTTAAGGGGTCACAGGCATTTGTGGACTGCTGTGTATGTTAAAAACATTGATTAGATTTTTACTATATGGTCCTTTGTGGCGCTCAGATATTTTGAGCTTCTGTAAGTAACGTGAGAGATATGCAATATCTTACTAACTTTGAGGGGACAAAATGTAATTTCTTGTAGAAATTCCTAAAGAATTCTGTTAAATGCTAAATAAATTGCTTCTGATGTTGTGAATGACATTTATGGATTGTTTAAAGAGAGTAGGTTTTCTTCTCAGTTTTGTCAGCTGCCTCCTGGAATTGCGGAGTTCAAATCTTGATACCAACTGCTAATGTGGAATACTTGACAATCCAAACACTTAACTCAAACTAGCCCTTAGTCCCTTTTCCAGCCCACTACCGAAACCTCCAGTTTCTAGGAATGGAAATAAAGGAGACTGGGAATTTAATGTGAGGAGCAAGAGAGCGGAGTCCCCTTCCTCCTTGCCAAGTCAGGGGCCAAAGCATTTTCCATTTAACCTAAAGAACTGTACTGGAACCAACAGGGATTCTTTTGAATTCTTTTGAATCCCTGTTGGTTCAAAATATTTTGCTGCAAAATATGCTCCAGCATATTTTGCAGCATGATCAGATTTTAAATTGTAAGGAATTTTGTTTATGGCTGGATACCGTGATTAAATAGGTCAACAGTTACTGCAGTTGGGAAGCACTGTAATGGCTGGGCAGAAAAGGCAGTAGAGCTCTTCCCGTCTCTGGTGCGCTGGGTTTGCTTCCACAGCCCTTCGTGGAAGGGAGGTCACAAAAGGAGGTTGTTGGTAGCATGAAGGGGAAAGTTTGTGAAAGTCCCTGTCGGAAGCTGCAAAACCGTGTGTCATGCATTTGACTTTTTTGGATACTGACAGGAAAGTCTGACCAGCTGAAAGAAATACAGCATTTTGAATTTTATCAAAATTTGCACCAGCCTTCAAATGTAAACAATATGATGCTCACCCCTCTTAAATTAATAGTCCTGAACATTTTTATTTCCCTGGAGGTAAGAGATGATGAAAATCCTTTAGAAAATCTTGCTTGTTGATATAAAGTTGATGTTTACAAGGGAACAGATCAGGTAGGGTGTAACTGAAACAATTATGTGGTCAAACTGTATTCCTTGAAACATCTTTTAAGGGGCTCTTTAACCTTTACCTGCATACGTGCCTGAAAATAGCCCAGGTAATTCATAATTACAGCTATTTCAAGTCATTTAATGCTACAGTGTAATCTCTTCTGCTCAGTGAATATTTGGAAGGATGACTATGTTATTCTGGCTGCAACAGAACTCCTCACTGGATGATACATGCTTGTAACTGATCATAGCAACTGCATAAACTGCACAAGCAGACAGGTCACGTAGGTCCAGGATTTAACCTGAGTGTTCATAGCGAGGCAGATCTGTGCAAATAGGGTCATGTTCCTCTATCTTGGATTATCGTTTTTGTTCGTGATTCCTTCTGAAAATTTAGAGAGGACTTTGGGGGGTGGGGTTTTTGGTTTTTTGATGGTAAGCCTTTTTATTTCTTTGTTCTTTAAACCAGTGACAGCTGGCTGTGTTGATAGTGATGTGACTGAAATGAAATGGTTTGTCTCTTTAAAGGTATTCTTGCTTAAGCTAGCGGCATGGCCTCTGCCTGTTCCTGGGTTTTGCATTAACTTGCTGCTTTCAACTGCAGCACTCAAATTTGTAATTACTTGGGGTTGAAAACCTTTTATTCTTTTTGCAGATTTCCTCCTTAGACTGAAATAAACCTTCTATTCTGAGCCCAACGCCATTCATCTGTTATTAGGCAGCCACTTCAAACATTCATATTGCCAGTCTTATCAAGCTTCATGTCACTCTGTAGTTTGTCAGGTTGCCAGATGTTGCCTGTTCTCTCAAATCTGCTGCGTGGCTTCATTTTTTCAAATACTTCTATTTCCCTGTTTCCTTCAGGTACAACTGACAGGTGCTTGCAAAGATGTCTAAAACTAACAAATCAAAATCTGGATCCCGTTCTTCCCGTTCGAGGTCTGGATCAAGATCACGCTCACGCTCCTTCTCCAAGTCTCGCTCCCGTTCTCGTTCGGTCTCACGGTCAAGAAAACGCAGACTTAGGTAAGTGCATGCAGCTCTGAAGCCAAAGGGTGTAACTGTGTTTTTCCTCTCTGTCCTGTTCAGATGGTTTGTCACTTAATTCTTTTCCAGGGAAAGACTGATTAGATTCTAGGACAGATAGTGTCCTGTCTTAGGTTGTTTCCTGCCAACCTGTACTGTTTTGAATTGTAACTGTTTCTCAGCATTGCCAAGATACTTCTTTTGAGCTCTTAATCTGGTCTCTGTAGCATGTTTTTGGTGAACAATAATTTTCTTTTTCTGTGCAGGTCTTTTTCCCCTAATATAGAGTACTAACAGGTACTCTAATGTACAGTTAAATCAGAAGGTGTTTTTGTTAGTACAGTTCACTTTGTCAGGGATACAGTCCACAGTGGAATATTACAAGTACTCATGGTTAATGATGGTGGTTGAAATTGCCAAAGCAGGACAAAGTGCAAAAAATCATAGCTTTTTATCCTGACCTGAGATTGTTTTGAGATGCTTTTGATCAGACATTTGCTTTACTGCTGTGAGAGAGTTTAAGTGCGTGTTCTGTAGTTAGAGTGGGGAAGAAGAGTTGGGAAGGTCCATAGCAAAATGTGCTCCTTTTATTTTGTTTATGTGTTTATGTTAAATAAAAATTCTTTTTATTATGTTATCTTTGGCTTTTTTTAAGCTTTTAATTTAATCAGTCCCAGACTTGAGGGGCCTTTGTAGACGTTGCATGCTTTCCTCCTCTTTCTAAAAATGAATTGAAATGAGTTGTAATGTCAGTTTAACTTACTGCTATGAAAGGTAGGGGCAATTTTTGTTGTTGTTTCCCTGCCCCTCCCCTCAATATACAGGAATCAGTTAACAGAAATTATAATTCTGGATTGATAAAGTAGATAAAGCTAATTTCACTGCAGTTAATTTTGAGAAATCATTAATGTGCATAATAGTTGTTCTTACCTCCCTGAATTGCTTCTGGTCAGGCCAGTGAAAGGCTCATCTCTTCCTTGGATATCAGGATATCTGTTTTTTCCTTTTCTTTTGGCTAAGCATTTTGTATCTGACAAAGACATTCCAGTTGGATTGGGTATAATGATGTTCAGTTGCTTTTTCACTAATCTTAAATTAATAACACATATTTTGAAAATCATTAGGCTGTAAACACATGCAACTGTTAACAATTAAAGAGATTTTTAAAATGCAGAGGCTCTAACATATGTACAGTTGGAGAGAGAAGGACATGACAAAACTAAATTAGAGGCGGAGACTTGAGTCAAACAGAGTTCTTTGCAGAAGGAAGCTGGAATGCTGGAAGATACGTGGTCATTTGGGAATATCTGCCTGGCTATGAAGGAACTTTGACAGTTGAAAACAAAGGCACCCTGTGCAAACATGATTGTTTCCTCTGTGCTGCTGCTGAATCTACTTATGCTTTGTAAATAACTCATTTTTTTAAAAAAAAGAATCAAAATGGAGGGGGTTAGTACAGGCAAGTCATCTTGTATGGCGTTAGGATATTCTCTGAGGTAGGTCTCGTGGTATCTTGGCATAAAAGTCCATTATTGTGTACTTCAGCATACACCACAAATTGTTTTACTCTTCATTTGGTAGATTTACTGTTTGTTCTAAGTTGTATTGCCATGTTGGAGTCTGACTAATATTTCTTGTTTTCTTTATGACTTTATTTTTTGTTTTTACCTATTGTAAAATGGTAGATGCTTTAGAACTGGAGCAGTGTGTATTAGCTGGCTAGCTTCAGGGGCTGTCAGAGTTGGCAGATTTGTTACTGGCAGTGTTTCTTTTGCATAACGTTTACTGTGTTTTTCTAAAAAGATTTCTTGTAAATAATCTCTGCAACTTTTGGAGTGAAATTTTCCTGCTGCAAGCCTCTCTAAAATGATAGAACAGATTTTGGAAGCCTTGTACGACAGGTCCCTTGCTGGTAATTGATCACAAATGCAGCAGTTGTCTGAAAGTGGGAGCATATGTGTTCTTAGTGCTTTTGACTCGGGCTTGTTATAATTGGTTCTTGCCATCTGCCTCTGTGCTTTTCTGTCTCATCGTTGTTCGAATGAGGAAGTGTCTCAGATAAGTTGCGTGGGTTTTTTGGTTGTTTGAAGTAAAGGATGAAGCATATGTTAAAATTATCATTAAACTGTTTGCTAGCAATGACTATAGTATGAGTAAACTGTTTCCTGCTAAACTAATGTATTTAATAGGTGGAAAAAATAAAAACAAAACTGAAGTTTGTCTCTGCATGGGTGTACGCTAATCTTGTAGGAATTCTAACGGCAGCGTTGTACTCCCTTACGGTATGGGAGTTTGGGGTGTGAGTGGAGAGGGGGCAGCAGTGAGTTGCGTATTGCCAGTCTGTAAAAGAAGTACATGTCTATTGGAGTATGACCCGTCAGAGTTTTAGAGCTGACTGGTGCTCTCTTAATGTCAGAAGGGACTGTGGGAATGGTTTCAATGAATATTATTTACTAACATGCCATTTGGAAAAATCTCTTTTCTATTTAAACTTAGTAGTTTGGACACTTTCTCTGCTTTACTAACGTAAAGTTGCTAAAATATCAGACTTAGCAGAAGTTTGTGTTTTTCCAACAGCTGTGAAACACTTACTGTAAAGCTGGCATTTAACCCTGAGCTACAGTGAGGCTTTTAAACAGTTACACAACTGCAGCTCCAAAAACTTAGTGGAAGAGACTGTTGGAACAATTGGCCCTTAATGTTTTGCCACTTAAATCTGTATTCTTACAGGCTTTGTGCTTGTCTTGGATTCAGTCCTGTATGAATGTTCTTGCATGGTGTGGAGGCGAGCAGAGGGACACTGAACAGTGCCATCTCGCGGCATCAGGCTGGAGAGCGAGCGCATCCCTCTGCTGTCCCGCTTGTTTGGAGCTCCAGCTTCTGAATTGTGGCAAAGGGTGCACGTTTTGAAACTTAAAACCATAGAGCAGTGTGCTGTTTGCTCCAGTACTGCTCTTCTCGTGTTGAGGTGTAGCAATTTATTTAACTCACCTGGCAAAGAAGTGGGGTTTCATCTTGATTATCAGAATTTCAAAAGCACATGAGATAACTGAGGGACACAACAGGAAGATTTTGGATCTGTTCCAGTAATGGTAGCATGACATGCATAAAGAAATACTTCTTTGTGGAGGAGGTCTAAGGTGAGGTATAACTTTGACCTTGAGTTGTAAAGGGCTGGAAGTCTGGGATATGTTACTTTTTCTGAAGCTGGATAGCAGCCATGTTCATCCTAGAAAAATGAAGAGCAACATGTACTCATCATGGTCTCTGCAGTGATCCTGAAGTTAAATATTTGTTTGGCAGTATCACAGATACAAGTTATTTCCACTGCAATTTATTGAGGGCAAAGTGTAACAACAACTGGATGAGGGTAGACCAAAGAAATTACTTTTAAAAGCTTAGAATGAATTTTTCAAATTCTTTTTTATAAGGTTTTGAATAAAAAGTTGTGACAGAAGAATAAACTTTAAAATGTTTGTGTAATTTTTTTTCTTTTATCAGTTCTAGGTCCCGTTCAAGATCATATTCTCCATCTCATAACAGAGAAAGGAACCATCCGAGAGTCTATCAGAACCGGGATTTCAGAGGTCATAATAGAGGATACAGGAGACCGTATTATTTTCGTGGCCGAAATCGAGGGTTTTATCCATGGGGCCAGTATAACCGAGGAGGATATGGGAATTACAGGTCAAACTGGCAAAATTATCGCCAAGCGTATAGCCCTCGTAGAGGGAGGTCACGCTCTCGTTCACCCAAGAGAAGGTCTCCTTCACCAAGGTCTAGAAGTCATTCTAGAAATTCTGATAAGTCATCTTCTGATCGGTCAAGGAGGTCTTCCTCTTCCCGGTCTTCCTCAAATCATAGCCGAGTTGAGTCTTCCAAGCGTAAATCTGGAAAGGAGAAAAAGTCATCTTCCAAGGATGCCCGGTCATCTCAGGCTGCAGGAGATAATCAAGCTGATGAGTCTAAGGAGCAGCCATTTTCAGGAGCAGTGGCTCAAGATGTCAAGGCATCTGAGGGATCAAAACCATGGCAAGATGTGACCACCTATGGTACAAGTTCAGCGTCAAGAGCTTCTGTGTCTGAACTTAGCCCAAGGGAACGCAGTCCTGCATTAAAAAGCCCTCTCCAGTCAGTTGTGGTGAGGCGTCGTTCTCCTCGGCCAAGTCCATTGCAGAAGTCGAGCCCTCCACTGTCCAACCCATCACAGATGAGCTCTGCTTTACAAAGCAGCAGCACCTCCTTTCAGGCAGGCTCTCATCAGAGTCCATTTGACCATGGCTCGGCAGGTTTGAGCCCAACAAGGAAGAGCCCTGTGTGCAAAAGTCCAACGCCAATCAGTTCGATTTACAGTACATCTCAGAAGGAGGAAACCACAGCTCCTGGAGGAGGAGCCTTCTCAAAAAGGCAAGTGATGCATTTCCTTGTGCTGCAGTATTTTTTGACAAGCCAGCTTGCATGTGTAGGGCTCTCTGTGAGCACTGTGAGGGTTCTCGGTGTGTGTGCAGGCTCCAGCTAGAATGAGGCCCCAGTGTGTGCAGGGTGCCATGCTAGCAAGCTGCCAGCTGTTTAGGCTGTGTGCTGTCTAAAGTATAGAACAAAATACAGACCTGGCCCTGTGTTGTAGGAAGTTGGAGTTAGTTTTCTGACTTGGATAGTTCTAAAGATTGCGTAGGTTCCCTGCAAAAATGCTCATAGCTTGTGAACACTTGAAGTGAAGATGTGCCCGATGAGATTTTCTAGCAACCTAACACTGCACACTGGAAGCTTGCATTGCTAAGTTATTTACTTTTCAGTTAAAGGCATTTTTTTAGTATTGCATTCTTGAATTGCATAAGATATTATAAATGAGCAAAATTTAATTAAATCTTACTGCATGTCCTGCTGCAAGCAGCCTAAGGCAGGTGTAGGTGCGATGCTTGTGCCTGTGTATGTGGGTAGTACAAGAAACAAAAGCACCAAGATCATCACTAAAATGAAGACATCCTTCCATACAAAAGGCTTCAACTTACCATGTTTCTGTTTGCTTGGTTAGTCCACTGCAGATTTGTGCCTGAAGGTGACACTTTGTTTTAAAAGACACAGTAGCATTCACAAGTTTTTAAATCTTTTATTATTTTTAAAGTTATTTTGAACTGATTCTCTGTCAAGGATGTCTGAAATTTAAAAAGAAGAAAAAAAAAAAGCTGTAACTTGCTTGGGCTTTCCAAAGCACTGAACTAATGTCCTTGGGCTTTACTGCTGTTTCCTCAAAGCTAGGGTTTTGCTTAATGAATGCTTTAAAACATAGTTCTGATGCTTTAAACTAGCTAAATGGTTGTTCTCACTAGAAGTGTTTTGTCTTCTCCCAGCAAAATAAGTATTCTCCTCTGTTAACCTTTTTGCTTTTATTTGTATTTACAGTCTGTCATGAAATATTTAGCTTACCTATGAAACTTGCATCCAAAATTTGAAGTAGCTTTTGAGGCTTTTATTTCCAGTGTGTTGTTTAAAGCAGAACAGCCCAGTTTGAAAGTTTTGATGTGTTGTTCTCCTGAACCAGGTTTGTAAGTAAATAAACCGATTGGGTAAGATGTTACTATTTTCCTTAAAATGAATCTGTGGGTAAGCTGTTTTTTATTTGTTCTTAAGCCTCATTTCATCAGTTCTGCATATCCATTTTCTTCTACATTTGCTGAATTTATTGAGAACTGAAAGTCTAAATGCAGGCTGAGTAATCTGCTTTGCATTTTAACTATTTTAGGGCCTAGAGACAGCTTTCTGTACATGCATAGCTTGGTGTTCTCTAAAATTTGACTGCTTTCAACTGAAGTATTAACCTCTTTGATTTTTAATAAGAGAACTACTGTAATGTCTGTTTTATGAACAGGTATCTGGAAGAGCAGAAGACTGAGAATGGGAAAGACAAAGAACAGAAAGTAACAAATGTTGAAAAAGAAAAAACTAAAGAAAAAGGGAATTTCTCTGAGTTGGGATCAACAGACGGAAAGGCAAAATCTGACTCCTATGCATCCAAAGCAGACTCCGAGAAGGGATACCGCGGCAGCCAGTCGCCCAAGCGGTACAAGTTCCGGGATGACTTTGACAAGCTAAAGGTCCCGGAGTTCCACAAGGAAAGTCATTATGGCAAAGAGGAAACAGATGAGCAGGAGAAGAAAGACAAGGCAAAGGGCCGAAAAGATTCAGAATTTGATGATGAGCCCAAATTTATGTCTAAAGTCGTAGCAACTTCAAGTAAAAGTCAAGAGGAGGATAGGCCAGGAAAATGGGAAGGCGTGGTGTTCTTGCCACCCGGAAAAGAGAAGCAAAGGAAACCTGATGAAATGGAGGAGGAAAGCTATTCTGAAAGATCAAAAAAAGAAGAGAGACCAGCATCCAAGAGAGCTGAACCAGGTCACAGGGGTTTTGTTCCTGAAAAGAATTTTAGAGTGACCACTTACAAATCAAGCCAGGAAAAAAGTTCTTCCCCCCCACCAAGGAAGGCTTCTGAGGTAAAGGAGAAACCAGGCACCAAAGTAGAGGGGCTGGCTCCTGGCAAATCCTCCTTTTCCATTACTCGTGAGGCCCAGGTCAATATTCGAATGGATTCCTTTGATGAAGATCTTGCACGGTAAGTACTTGCTATGTTTTAAGAAGTCTAAATAGTGGGTTTTTTCCTGTTTCTCTTCCTGAGATTCTCATATGCTTACCAAGTGTGAGGAAGGCTAAATAATATTGCATCACAATCTGCATTTTTTGGAGATAGAGGTTAATTTTTTTCTGGCATTATAATACTCGTGTGACCCTTTTTTTGTGGTGGGAGGTTAGAGGGGTTACCAGTTTGCAGATGGTGAAAGTATAGCATGAACGTTAAACAATGTTTCCTAGTCTTTTCTGACTAGATGTAAGATTAGTTCAGAATGTAAATGCTTCTGCATCAAGTTCCATGCTACACTGCGCTCTGGAAAGAGTTAGGTACTCGGTGGCTTCTTGCTGCTAGAAGCTTGGTGGTACGGTAATGTTACAGTGCCGCTTAAACAGCATTTGATTCTCTGGAGTGTGTTTAACTACTCTTACTCTTGACATAGCATTACTGAAACTCTAGGAACCTCTGAGAGCCACTTCAGCAGTGCTTCAAGAAATTTTAAGACAGGGAAAAGTTATTCCAGAAAATACATTTGTACAGCAGTAGCCAGTAAGTGTTAATATGCTCTGTGGGATGTTAGAGGTTAATCTAGAATTCAGGAACAGTAGCGAAAGATCACAGCCAGCTAGTGGTGTAAGAATGGGCTCATGTTTCACAGGATGTCAGGGTTTAATACCTGCACAGCCCTCCAAATACAGAATAACAAGTGACCTGAATTACTACAGTAACCTAGATCAGTGTGTTTTAGAGATGTTTAAATAAGCGTCCTGCTCATGCTATTGAATGTTCTTAGGTGCCTTCATAGTACTACATAAAAAATGTAATCAGCTTCCAACTTCTGAAACATTAGTCATCTTAAACTGCTTCCCTTTACCCTGTTCTTCTATTTCACATGCTCTGTTCTTTTTCTAGTCCAAGTGGCATATTGGCTCAGGAACGCAAGCTATGTCGTGACCTTGTGCACAGCAACAAAAAAGAGCAAGAATTTCGTTCGATTTTCCATCATATTCAGTCTGCTCAGTCTCAACGAAGTCCTTCTGAACTGTTTGCTCAACATATAGTGACTATCGTCCATCATGTAAGAGGTAGGTCAGAAGTCCATGTATCCTCAGATGAAGGTTCACTCCTCCCTTGCCCAAATAAGTGGGTTTCATGTACTCTAGTTAATGCTGAAAGAGTTGTTTTCCAGCAGATATGCCATAGATGAGAATAGCAGCCTGACTGGGAGTCGTCTTTATTTACAGAAATGACTTTTCTTCTGGAAAGGCAGAAGAGGCATTCTTGTTTTTACTTGAGCAGTATTCGGAGAGACTGTGACTTAGAATTTGTGTATTCTAGTGAATTTGTGACTCGCTTGAATAAATGGTTAAGTTCAAGATTGAAATTTGTCAGTAGCATTAGTTAGAGCTGTTCACCAGCGTGCACGTGTCCTCCATCTGAATTTGACCAAGCTGTAGGACTGATGCGCTTTGTCTTTTTACAAAAAAGGTATTAATATTTTGGCATTGTTTACTCAAACCCCCAACAGAGCATCACTTTGGGTCTTCAGGAATGACACTGAATGAACGCTTTACCAAATATCTAAAGAAAGGAATGGAACAAGATGCAGCTAAAAACAAAAAGAGCCCTGAAATCCACAGGTTGGTGCCATTAGACACTGTCTAACACTTCAGGGGTATTTCAGATTTCCTTCTCTTAAACTCTGGAATGATTCTGGAATAATTCAAGTATATCTATAACTAGCTTCAGCAAAAAAATGGAAAAATATGGAGAGTTTTGAGTACCTTTGGAAAAAATTGCTCTGCTCTAAATGACATTTGATTTAAAAACTTCAGATTCTTCTTATGAGCAAGATGATATCTATACTTTCTTTACTTTTAGGAGGATAGATATATCTCCCAGTACTTTTAGAAAACATGGATTCTCTCAAGAGGAAACGAAAAGTTCCAGAGACCCTGGCTTCAAGGTGAACTGTTACTCTGATTAGTTTAATTCAACAAAATGAGTGCATTGGGCATGAACTTAACAGTGATGTTTTTGTTTAAATTACTCTCTACTTAAGTTTGTGTTTTTCTTTTAAGGATGGGCATAATTCTAAAAATGAACTACAAAGGGTTAATTTTTATTAAAAATGTATCAACAACCTTTGTGAAGTGGTTAGACTATGGTAAATGACCCCAAAGTCAATTGAGGTGAGCTTGAGAAAAAAGAGAGGATTTTTGGAACAAGTGCCCATGATGAGAGAAGAGACTTTTTGTGATATTTTTCTGCTTGTAAGTATTATTAAATCAATTGTATACATGCAATATTTCCAACCATGTTTTCAAAAAGACATGCATGTCAAAAAGAGGAAAGTAAAACTAAATACTTATCTAAAACAAATACACTATTAAGCAGATTATAAATTTTGTTCTAACAACTTACTGTACCATTTCTGTTGATTGCTGTTACTTTAACATTCAGCACTTGTTTTAGTAGATCCAGACCATTTGGAATTTAGTATATTAGCTTTTCTGAGTAGATGAATGTTAAGCCATTGCACTCACTGTAAACAATCATAAAAATGGCTTAACGTAAAATGTTTGGGATTTTAACCTTTGTTTATTCACCTTCATACATATTTACGTTGAACGTTGAAGAGATTTTAAACAGTCCTGCTGAAACCTTACTTGTTTCATATTTGTTTTCGATTTTTTCCAAACACACTTGTGGCTTGACATGGACGATGGTGAGATGGATTTGATGGGCCTGAACTCTGAGCATCAGCTTGGCAGAGTGTATTATAAACGTGGTTTCCAAACAGCTCGCCAGCCTTCCGTGAAACAGACGTGCCCTCACAAACCCAAATAGGTGTTTGCTGTACCACATAAGGGAGCTGCTGCTGATTTTGTCACTTATCTGTCATCCATCGTGTTGGGAGCAGTTTTATTCTCAGAGTAGAAATTAAAGCTCTTTGCCTGGGGAAAGTAGAAGAGCAAAATACCAAAACAAAACGCCTGCTCTCACTCCTGCGTTATATGACATATTTATTTAAACAAAAAAGTGTTTAGAAACTCATGTAAGTAAAAAATTTAATAGCTAGAGAATTACTAATCCTTTTGTATTTAATTCAAGACGATTAATATGATGTATGTTGCATATCAAGTCATACAGTTCCCAAGATTAGTATTGTGTAAATAAAGTAGCAATCGCTGAGCACAGCCGTGGAGGCTGTATGTTGTTGCTAGCAACATCGTGTACAGGCTTCCCACAGACGTACTGCTACTTGGTTAAATGTTTGTCAGAACCACAGCCACTGTCAATTTGCTGCTCCTGTATGTGCAGTCAGCAGAATCTCATCCAGGTACCACTGGTCTTAAAGTATACGCAGGTAACACAACTCATTTTCCAAAGAAACTATCTTAATCCATTATTTAAGCAGCAATTTAAATAGATCTCAAAGCAAGCGTTACCAGATTTTTTAAAATTAACAATGAAAAAAACCCAAAACAACCTAGTTGTTGACTGTTTTTCATACAGCTGGTTGGTTTTTGCTTTGTGAAACACCAGGGGTAGCTTGCATTAGTAGACTTGCTAGGATTATGTGGAGAAACGGATACTTCTGTCTGTGGTGACTTCTTGGCACCTTTCACGTGGCGCCTTCCAGTCGAAGGGGAAGGAGTGCTACAGGTGACGTCTGCCACAGAGTAAATCTTCTTGACAGACGTGTTAAAGGCTACGTATCAGTGGGATGTTGGCATTCTCCCAGATGCACTTGGTTGCTGCATTTCGGTGGCCTCCATCTCTTACCACTTTGATCAGTAATCACTGTCTTGGGTATCTCCAAGCAGCAAACAGCTTTTGCTTCTGCTTAAGTACTGTTTCCAGACCTGGTGATTAAAATTCCTTCCGCCCTGCTAGATGATGTCTGTCAGCAGGATAGCGAGCATGCTGCTGTTCAGTGACAAACGTCCACGGGCTGTTAGACATTTTTGACATGCTGTAGTTCTGATACGTAATCAGTTGGATTGGGTTTCCAAGTTGTTCTCATCTCTCACTGGCTGTGGTGTACAATAAGTGTCAGCTTCTGTGTTTCTCCCTCCCCTATTACCAGGCTATTCTAATGCTGTTTAAAAGAGGAGAATAAAAGTTAAAAAGCAGTGATCTTAAAAAGCAGTAGGAAAATTGAAGTCTGACTAATTAAAAACTTATTTTAATAGTGCATTATTTTACATCTTAAAATGGATTATTGATTAGTATTCAGATAAACTCCTGTTCTCCAGAAGTCTGTGCAGTCAATAGCAAAGTAATGGTGCTGAACTCATGCACTGTAGACCTTTGTATTAAACTTTCCCCTCTTCCCTGCATTTGTAGGCTGAAGGGAAATATAAGGACGACCCTGTTGACCTGCGCCTTGATATTGAACGCCGTAAAAAACATAAGGAAAGAGATCTTAAACGCGATAAATCCAGAGAATCGGTGGACTCAAGAGATTCAAGTCACTCAAGGGAAAGATCAACTGAGAAAACGGAGAAAAGTCACAAAGGCTCAAAGAAAAAGTATGTAGGAAACCTAATAGCCATTTCCTTCTGCCTTTCGTATTTCTGCTATTAAGGTTGGAGACGACATCGTGTACATACCGTTGTATACCTTTTGACATAAGCTCCTCCAGTGGCGTGAATTATTCCTCTGCGTATCTTCTTGATATCATTATATCTATCTGAAACACTAAATAATTGTTAAAGGTAAATGAGAAGGCTCCATGTGTCAGAATGGGTGAGTCACTTTTCCTTCTTGTTCCTGTTGTGTTATAGAGAACAGCTATGTTTAAATGACTTTGCTTTAATGTTAATTTAATCCTTTTCTATTAGATTAATTTTCTGTTTGACTAAAACTCTGTAGATGCATGCTTATCTCATAGTAGATGGTGTAAACACCTGAGAAAGAAGCAACAAGTTCTTTCTGGAGAAGACTTGGGCCCTGTGTTAGATCTGCGTGTTGTAGCTGATCCTGAGCTCTTACTATGGCTCTTCCTTTTCGTAGTAGGAAAAGGAGAGCGTTGCATTGATAGGGGAGTGATCAAGAAATGGTTCTGTAGCAAACAAGTCACGACTGAGTTATTAATCCCCTTGGTGTCCCCCTGACCTCCGTTTCCTATCACTGAAACAGGAAACACCGACGGGTACGTGAGAGATCCAGATCCAGTTCGTCATCTTCACGGTCCTCTCATTCAGTCAAAGCGGAGGAATATCCTGAGGAGACTGAGGAGAGGGAGGAAAGCACCACAGGCTTTGACAAGTCCCGACTTGGGACTAAAGAATTCACTGGTCCAAATGAGAGAGGAAGAGCCAGAGGGACCTTTGTAAGTGTTCTCCACCCCCCCCGCCCCGAGTATCAATTCCCAAAGCAGTCAAAAAGTGGCCACTGTGTATTGCTCTTTCACAGTTGACACATTGGCTGGTTGTGGATGATGAGCCAGAACATGATTGCTCCGGGTCTAGAGCATAAACTAGGGTGCTGAGAATATAGTCTGGGCAGTTGAACTCAAGGTGTATGGAGCAGAATCAAGCCTGGAAGCTTTTGTGCATTAGTCATTGCTGAGCAACCCCGATGGGCAGCATGACGTGCATCAGTCAGTTTGGGTTAGGCTACCAAAGTGACTCATCTGGCCATAACCACACTTGCTGTTTGCAATTCTTGTGCCTTAGCTACACAGATGTCTTACGTGCGTATTGTGTTTGTCTTGGGTGCTTTCTCTTGGGTGCTCTGGAAGTGCCTCTACGTGATCTTAAACAGCTTTGTAGAAACTGTGATACATTGTGTGATCAGATGAGCTAGAAAACCCTAAAAATGTACTCTTATTTTCATGATGGGTTAAAGGTGTTCTTGGATGGTAGAGAAGTGATGTTGTATCTCTTGGTAGCCCTGGAAGCTGTCTGGGGGTGGGAGGGCACTGCTGCCACAATAGTTTTATTTTTCTTCCATGTTTTGCTGTTGCAGCAGTTCAGAGCAAGAGGGAGAGGATGGGGCAGAGGCAACTTCTCGGGCAACAATAACAGCAACAGTGGTGGCAACAACGACTTCCAGAAGCGAAACAGAGATGAGGAGTGGGATCCAGAGTACACACCTAAGAGCAAGAAGTACTACTTGGTATGTGTCTGAAGTACTGAAACACATATATACACTCCAGGTACATCTGGTCTTAAATGCTCTAGAGGTGAAAGCGCCAGCTGTCATTAAACTACCTAATCCACCAGGTTAAGGCTTCATGTGGCACTTCTTCGTAAGAAGCTTCTGGCTCATGGCTAAAGAGGACTTGTTTCTGTTCATTGTAGAGTGGTTTGCCATTAAGTGAAATCCTAAAGGCCAGTTAAAGAGCACATGTTTCACAGTATTGTGGAAAACACAGCTGAAATCTGTTAGTCTGTGGTGCAGATGGCCTACATTTCTTGGTTCTTCTATCCCCATAAAGCGTCCAGCTTCCTGGATGGGTTAGCACTGTTCCTTTTTATTTCTGGTGATAGCAGCCTGCCGTACTAACAGGCGTTAATCTAGGAGAAGCCTGTCTGACTGTGTCCTTTGAAAAAGGGGCAGTTTTAAACAGACGCTAACTCATTTTTTTCTCTTCCTGATTTGGGGTACTTGAGACCCCGATCTTCTCATTAAATAATGCAGTGCTTCAGTCTTGTACCTCAAACAAGAAAGCCTTGATTTTATTACTGCATTTTTCTCTGATGTTCTTGAAGGCAGAATTGTAATTTTTGGGGGTATCCAGTCCCTACACTGCACTTTAAGTACAGAAATGGATCAGTCTGAGCCCAGTGACATGGTCCATGTCAGCTTGTGCCAACTGCATCTGCCTTAGCTCACACAAAGCATTCCTGGAAGCGGCACGTGTTATTAAACTCCCCGAGTACTCGGCAATAAGGACTGAAGCTGCTGAAGTGGTTTGATTGGCAAGAAAATAAAGGAGAAATGTGTAGAATATCTAAATTGTGGCGTTGCAGAACCAGCAGTGGTACCCCGGGCCTAGACACCCCTCCCCTGCCCACCTCTGAATATTCTATAGAGACCTTCCTGTTGCCAAGGACAGATTGCCATGCACAAAGAGCCTGTGTAGTGATTGTGCACTCCTGCCTTCACCTGCTGTTTTTCTTCCCCAAAACAAGCCAGTATTTCTCTTTAGATGGCAGTATTCACTGTGGCATAAACATGGCAGTCTGGTTCGCGCTGCAGGGTTGCGTATCACAAGCCAGAGTTTTCCCGCTCTTATACTGAGTAGTCAGTCTGTTTCAGCTGGTGTCTTTGGCTTCCTCCTCTGCAGCACGATGACCGGGAAGGCGAAGGTGCGGACAAGTGGGTGAACAGAGGCCGTGGTCGGGGTGCTTTCCCCCGAGGAAGGGGTCGCTTCATGTTTCGGAAGTCGAGCACCAGTCCCAAGTGGGCTCATGACAAATTCAGTGGAGAAGAAGGAGAAATTGAAGATGATGAAAGCGGAACAGAAAACAGAGAGGAAAAGGACACCTTACAGACGACGGCTGAATAGCCGCAGTGTCTGCGTGTTTCCGAGAGCCCTGGCAGGAGGGAAGGGGTTCAGCACAATGCTAGTGCTGGAGATCGTCAGGGCGATCCCAAAGTGCTGAGCAGAGCCCCGGAGAGGAGCTCTGAAACAATCCCGAAGTTAACTGCATTTCCAGAGTTCAGCCTCCCTAAGTGTGGACTAGAACTGATAAATCATTTATGCTTGGATCCACTCGTGGAGTATATCTTCCCAAAGACTTACCTGCTGGACTGAATAAGGTCAAGTACTGGGTGAGATCCTAGATTTTCTCTCGTCTGTGACCTTATTGAATGGTCGGTTATTTTTTTGGTAACAGGCTTTGAAGACAATGTGGATTTTGGTTTGTGCCCATCTTAACCCAGTAGTCTTGACATTTTTGTTTCTCTTTTATAATTTGAAATAGTAAAGGTCGGGATTAACTCTCCAGTTCAAATTTTTCTCCCCTACTGTGTATTCAATTTTTTTAAATTCATACTCTACTTATTTTAGGCCTTTATGTATGTAGTAACATCAATTAAATGATAATTTTGGAAACTATTTTTGGTTCTTATAAATAAGAAAACAATGAAGCATGTGAATAAACATCTAAATGTTAACTTGTTGGGACCAAACTGCTATGATTTTTTTTAAAACTTTTTTTTATGTAACAGTTGAGTTTAGGGCCTTTTAAAAATTATTGTTTTCCTTTTATGTTGAAAGTTAACAAAATTAGCATGGTTTAAAAAAAAGAAAAAAAAAAAAAAGACACCCTACTTTTCACCACTGTTTGTGTACACTGTTAGGCCTGGTGTGTGCTGGAGTCCCAAACTGCTTGTAGGCATTTTGTGTATTCTCTTTGCAGCTGGTTGTGAACTTGAGTGCTCTTTCCAAGGTAACATAGTTTTCTAAGAAACTTCAGAATTCTACTAGGTTAAAAATATAAAAGGAGATGAGAATTTTTCAATATTTTTTATTAATCTTTTTATAAAAACAAAAGGCAAATCCCTCCTGTGCTGGTTAAGGACGGCCGTTACGATGTATTTCTTTTTATCTTCTACTTAAAAATATTCTGAAGAAGTTTGCGACTAGTTCCCTGGCTGAGTCAGTGAGCCTTCTTAGGAGAGGCATGTCCACGCACCCACGCTGAGTGTGCACGTGCTGTAAAGACACCGCTCTCCCTCTCCTCTCCATCTCTGCCTTCCCTTCCCCAGGATTGCTGTGCTGTTTCCCCACACACACCAACTAGAGTTTGGTTTGTTTTGACTTGAACAGTTCCTGTTTAGCAAAGCCCTGAAGTTTGTTTATGCAAATAAAATACAATAAAATAAGTAGTAGGTGTAACTCTGCTTTGTTTTGTGTTCTGAGTCGGGGGCTCCTGTCGCCAGACGCTTGCCTTCTGAATTAATTGGTGAGGCCAGAAGAACCAAGGCCGTGGCCAGCCCCAGGCGGAGCTGCGAAGAGTTGCTGAGAAGGGAAGCTGTAGAGCAAGGATGGGCCTGAAAGGGAAACTGGGCCGGGCAGCAGGCGTGCAAGGGGAAGCTCAGCCTGGGGCTGCCCCCGCTGTTCAAAAGCAGCAACTGCAAGCGGTTACCTTCCTGGGGCAACGCACAGGAGGTTCCTGTCTTAGGTGGCTCTTCAGGTGGGGAACGCTGCGCTGGAAGCAAGTAGAAGAACTGCCAGCGCAAGGCAAGGGCCTGCGGGAGCCGAGTCCTGCGGGAGCGAGTCCTGCAGTTCCCCTCCAGGAGCTGCACGGGTGGGGTTTTCTTGAGTTACATATTGCCGATGCGAGAGCCAGGCAGCATGTGGGTATTTGTTTTACCGTTAGCCCGACACGCTCTCCAAGTTGGTTGCTAAAAGCAACTGCTGTTTTTTAGGTGGTTAATAGACCTTTTAGCTCCTTTGCCTTGGTAGTAATTGCAAGGGGGGAAGAGGGGGTGACACAGCCACAGCCACACTTCAGACCTGCTGCCAGTAGGGATTGTGCCACCTGTGAACAGGAGGAGCGGCTCCATCCATGCTCTAAAACCAAACTCCTCGATGAGGATACGGCTCCAGGCAGCCCCGTTTTACCCCAAGGCTTGTCAAGTGCAGCCGAGTAAGCTGGCCATCGCATTTGCTGGGGCCGGGCAGTAAATGCTTTTCCATTGCTGCCACCTCAGAGGAAGATTGCTCCTTGCACTCCGATATCTGCGGGGGGATGCTGGGTGTGCAGCCTTCGTGGTGAATTTAGGCGTCTGCCAGCACTGCAGAGAAGCGTTCCTGCCTGGTGTTGGTTAACGGTGTTGGCTAACTGCAGTTGAGACAGCAATGTGGGTTAACGGTTTGTGTTTCCCTTCACACTTGAATTTGAGCCCTTGAGCCAACTTGAGACAGAGGACGCCCAGTGTTCCTGGCTCTTCGGCCTGAACGGCCAAGCCCAGGGGAGAGCAGGCTTCCTGCTCCGCCACGGAAACCTCCACCGCCCCGTCAGCCTCCTCTGCCCCATGCTGATCCTCAGGCCCCCTCCCTGCTCCGTGGTTCAGCATTGCTGAGACAAATGCATTTGGTCTAAAGGAATATTCATGTCCAAGCTGTCAGCTTGGACCAAGCACTGGCCAGGACCAGCCGGGGAGTCCGGGGGCCGCTACTGGCCCTTCCGGCTGCTGCGCTCTGCGGGGGGACTTCAGCGGCACGGCCACACCAGCCCCATGCGCTCGCGGTTTGTGGGTTTCAGCCCCTCTGTGGTTTAGGTTTCACTTCCCCCTCCACACCGAAGGTGACAAACACACAGCGAGACCCGGGCGGCTTTGAGCTGCTGTCCAGGGCGGGGTGCGACTCCTGCCTTAGCGCTTCGCTCCCCGGATTGGCAGCCTGCGCCGGCCCGGCAGCCGTGGCCGCGTCCACCGATTCTGGCTGCTGCCTGCACGTGCAGCTCAGGTAGGGTTGGGCCGTGCGGGTGGGGCCGAGACCTCAGGGCTGGCGCTGGGCATGGCCGTGCCGCACCGTGGGCTGCCTCTGGGTGCTGGCCTTGGGGCAGGGGGCCCTGGGGCTGCCCCGGCCCCGCGGGAGCTCGGGGTCTCTCCTCTCCTCGCAGCGAGGCACCTCCCTGGCTGCCTGAGCAAGGCAGGAGCGGTCGCAGAGCCACGAATCCCCTCCGTGCTCTGCAGCGGCAGCTGGAGTTGGCTGCTTCTGCTAAATCTACCATTTAACAGCGATAGCCCACGCCACGCACCAGCCTTTCCGAGCTGCTGCGAGCACGCACACCTTCCCCAGGGCGGCAGCAGCAGGAGGGTTGGGACAAATTCCCCCTGGCTCTGGGCAGCGACACCGGGGGAGGCGGTGAATTGTCTGTAGTGAAGGTGTGAGCGTTCGGAGGGTGCGAGTCAGCGTTCGGGCAGGAGAGAGGCCACAGCGGTGTCCGTGCATCGGATGGGATCACCCCGGAGGAGAGCGAGCCCACGCAGGGCGAGCGGGTGCCCCTTTTTTCCCCATAACGCTGTGGCTGCGGCCTCGGGTGTCTTCAGATGCTGGCGCCAGGCAGCGGCAGCACCGGCAGCACCAGCAGCCCCGACCGCCTGGCTCCCACGCGTTACCGCTGCCGCCCTCCTGCACGAACGCCCCTCGGCCGGCAGGCCCGGGTGCCAGCTCTGCCAGGGGAGCCGGTGGGGCCGGTCCCGCCATGCCCAAGCTCACCCTGCCGCGGTCCCGGACAGCCCGACGCAGGCGGTTCCTGTGTGGCTGCTTGCGGGGATTTGGCTGTACGAAGCCTGCTGGCGGCCTCCGGCAGGGCCAGGAGGTGCCGGTGGAGGAGGGCAGCCCCGTGCGTTTCCCCCAGCCCCCGGTCCCTTCCTCTCCCCCAGCCCTTTCTTTCCATGCGGCAGTTTCATGACTTCCTCCGCTCTGGCCGCAGTTTCATGACTTCCTCTGCTCTGCCCGCAGTGCAGCAGCCCCAGCCCCAGCCCCAGCCTCCCGCAGCCCCTGGCCCTTGTCACTGGGTCCCCAGGCCCACCGCCGCATCGGGCTCATCTCGTGCGGCGGTGGCTGGGGGCGAGCTGGGGGGTGCCAGGGCTGGGTGCAGGCACAGGGTGGCCCGTGAGGGAGCTGGCCCGGTCCCGGCAATCCAGGGCTCCTTGCGCTGGTTGTGCCACAAGCGGGGCCATCGTGCGTGACCCCGTGGTGAAGCTCTGGGGCAGCGATGCTGCGGTGGGGCCGGGCTGTGCTGTGGGGCCGGCGGCTGCAGGCGCAGCTCCCCATGGGCACCCAGAGCCACGGACCGGCACAGCTGGGCCCTGGGGCTGCGCTCCCCACCGGCATTCGAGGCTGGACTGTGGCAGGGGACCCTCTCCCTGCTCTCGCAGGTGCCCGCCCTGACGGCGAGGCTGAGACTCCGCTCTCAAGCAGATGCCCAAGCCCTTCCCAGTGCCGGAGGAGAAGGTGGGTGGGGGGCTCCAGGCTGGGGGCAGTTTGGGGCTCAGGGGACACGGGGCTCTGCAAGCCAGCGGGTGCTGCCTGGGCTGGTTGCTGGCTTGGAGCTGGGACCCTCGTGCCCCAGCGGGTCTCCCCTCCTGCAGGCAGAGCCGTGGCCGGCAGTGCAGCCCCCAGCACCCGTCCTGCCGCCAGAGCTGGGTGAGTCACCCCGTCCCCGTGCCATGGGCCGGGGCCATGCCCTGGGGGGGGCTTGCTTGGGGTGCGGGGGGGACCTGGGGAGGAGGCAGACCCTACGAGCCCCATCCCTCCCTGCCCGCACAGACCAGGAGCCGCAGCTCTGCCGGGCCCTGTTCGACTACACCCCGGAGCTGCTGGATGAGCTGCCGCTGCGGCGGGGCGATGTCATCCAGGTCCTCAGCAAGGTGAGGGGGCGTGGGGATGGGGGTGGCCCCGAGGCTCATCCCTGGTGCTGATGCCTGCCCTGCCCGCAGCGGACGGAGGTCGAGGGTTGGTGGGATGGGCAGTGCCGGCACCGGAGAGGGCTCTTCCCCAACAACTTCGTGGAGCTCCTGCCAGCACCGGTGCCCACGGTGAGTGGGGGCTGCACTGGAGCTGCCTGCCCATGCTGGCCCGGGGCTCGTGTGGGCAGACCCTGCACCCTGGCAGGCTCCGCAAGGCCAAAGTCTGGCATCCGCGGGGCTGCGCCATGCCAGCGGTCCCAGCATCCTCACCCAACCCCACTCTCCTGCAGCTGAGGCTGGCAACGCCATCCCGGGATGCAGAGTCCGGTGAGTCCAGCTGTGGCGGCCGTCTGGCCCTGGGGGCCTCCGTGTCCCGCCAGGATGGCCGGGCAGCCCCACGGCCGGGTGCGAGGTGGTTTGGGGCAGCCGGGGGGCCGGCCATGCCGGGAGGCAGGAGGAGTCCCATGGGGCGCGGGGATGCGGCGTGGACCGGCACCGAGGTGCTCTCTGCTTCGACTTCCTTCCCAGCACGGAGCCGATTTCCTCCGGCGTCACGTGCGCAGTGTGGGGCCGTGGCAGCCGGGGGAGCCTGGCACGGCACCGCACGGCACGGCCTCGTGGGCAGCCCTGCGCCAGCAGGTAGGATGGAGCGGCCGTGGCTCCAGGGGGTCCTGCACCTGCGCGGGGCCACCCTGCTCCTGGGCTGTGCTGGAGCTCCGGGAGCCGGGGCAGCTGCCAAGGAGGAGCAGGGGCTGGCGGGACCCGGGCAGCGCTGAGCACCACCGACCCCATGCCGCTGGGAGCGATGGAGCCCTGGGACCTGGAGAGCAGCTCCCTGTGCCATCGAGGCCTGGCCCTCTCATCCCTGTCCTTGTCCCCATGGCCCTCGTGGCTGTGGCCATCTCTTCAGGTGGATAAAACCTGCAGGCATTTTTGGTGCCTGCAAGGCCACCCTGGAGAGGGCCGTGCTGGTGGCGGCAGGGACCAGGCGGCGTCAGGGCTGCCGGCCCGCCATGGGGACAGGGTGGCCTGCCACAGGGACAACATGGCCCGCCACAGGGACAGGGTGCTGCACCATGAGGACAGGGTGGTCCGTGGGCGCGTGCCTGTGGCCTGGTGCCCCTTATCCCGCTCTGCTGGGGGGCCCGTCCCAGTGGGACCCTGGGGCTGGGTGGCAGAGGGATGCTGCTGCAGCGTGGGCGGCAGGGGGACAGCATCCTGCCCGTGCCGTGGTGCTGGCGCTCTGGGGGAGGTTTGCAGCCGCCTGCTCTGCCGTGTGCAGAGGAAGCGCCGACCGCAGCGGGGCTGGGTGCTGCGCCAGGTGCGGGAACGGGTGCAGGGTTTGGGTGCGGGGCTGGCGGGAGAGGCGACTGCCCCTGAACCAGCAGACAGGGCCCTGGGCACACGGTGCCGGGGCGGTGTGGCAGAGCCGTCATGGGGCTGGTCGGGTCCCGCCAAGCATCGCTGCTGGCCGCGGCAGACGTGGGAGATGGTGCTGGCGGGAACCATGGGCCCAGGAGCACTGTGGGGCGATGTCTCCCACCGGTCCTGCCTGTGGGCGCCTCCTTCCAGACCCCCCCGTCCCCATCCCTGTCCCACACACGACCCTGAGCCTGGGACCCCTGGCAGGAGCAAGGTGTGGGAATGAGGGGGGTCAGGGATGGAGTGGTCCCTGGAGACCTTGTCCTGGCAGGGTGGGGGGGGGTCCCACCATGTCCTGGCAGGGTAGGGGGGGTCCCCACCCAGCCAAAGAGTCCCAGGAGAGGGGCTGTAACGAGGGTCCTTCCCCCTGCGCCTGACGAGCCCCTTTTCTCCCTGACAGCCTGTAAGACAGCAAAGGACGAGGCAGGCGAGGAGGGGGAGCACCCGGGTGAGTCCTTGGGCTGGGGGGGGAGGGAGGGACGGGGATGGGGAAGGGGACGGGGATGGGGACGTGCCCAGCACAGGACTTCTGTGCCTGGGGCAGGTCCCTGGTGCCGGGGCATCGCCACAGCCGGAGGCCCATGCAGGAAGCGCTTCCTGCCCGGCTCTCGCCCGCCCGTGCTCTGGGTGCCTGCGGTGCTGGTCCCAGCCCTGGTCCTGGTCCTGCCTCCTCTCCCCAGAGCTCCCCGCAACAGCGAGGATGGAGCCAGCCAAGCTCCCCCCCAGCAAGAGGATGGCTCCTGCTCCCCCTGTCCCTGCCAAGGCCAAACCGACCCCCGCGCTGGCAAGCAAGTAAGACACGCGGCCGTGCCGGGGCGTCCGGGGCTGCCACGATGCCCCAGTGCCGGGGTCGTGCTGATGTCTGTGCTTGGTCCCCGGAGCGAGGCTGATGTCTCCCCTGCGAGGGGCAAGCGCAGCCCGGCTGTGCTGCTTTACCGACTCCGCCGTCCCCAGGCCCGGTGCCCCCCAGCCCTGCGCCTCGGCCGATGCGGAGTGGGGCAGAGCCGGCAACCCAGGTAGGTGCTGGGTGCCGGCACCGGGCACTGCAGCCATCGCGGGGCCGTGCCCTGTGCCAATGCCAGGCGCTGACACCCTTCCTTTGGCAGATGCTGATGGCTTCAACGCAGTGCCGGTCACCACGGCCAAGCTGAGCCACCCCACCGCCACGCGTCCCCGGGTGCCGGGCCAGCGGCCGCCCAGCCTCGCCTTGGGGAGTGCAGGGGGTCACTGCGGGGGGGAGCAGCCCCAGGGGCCGCCCTGCCCCGGGGTCTGCGCCCCGCTCCCTGGCACGTGGCAGGCCCCTGGCCCACTGTGGAGCACGGAAGTGCTGGCAGCACCACGGCCGGAGGAGCGGTTGGCCCTGGAGGACCTGAAGGCTGAGGTCCGGACCCTGCACATCCTTGTGGACCTGATGCGAGTCCAGCACCTGTGAGCGGGGACGGGGGTGTCAGGGCACTGGCGGTGGCGGGGGGTGCCCAGTGGCTCCCGGCTGCTCGCTGTCGGGTCTGGCCGCAGCTGAGCCGTCCCTGGCGCCTTGCAGGCGGGACCTGGAGGACATGCGGCTGGAGATATGCCAGGAGCGGGCCAAGCGCCAGGCGCTGCAGGTGAGTCCTGGGGCGCGGGGCTGCCCCGTGCCAGGGTCCCTGCCACCTCCCCAGTGCTCACAGCCTCTCCCCGCAGGCAGAGATCGAGCGGGTGAGGAAGGTGCTGCCCTGCTAGCGTGGCTGGGGGCTGCGGCCGCAGCGCCCACCCCTCTGCAACCCCGGGGGGTGCGGGGCAGGCAGCTGGCACACGGTGCGGCGGGCACCGTGCCGGTGCTGTGCCGTGTGTCCCCAGCCCCGCTCCCCCCCGCCCGCTGATCTGCACCGATTGAGCACAAACGCCTGCCCTGCTCCCTGGGTGTGGTGTGGCCCTGAGGCTGTGCAACACCCCCGGGGGTATAAATAGTGTTTAAAATAAACTACTTTGGGTACAGAGCGCTGCTGGGCTGTGTGGGTGCTGCAGAGGGCAGAGCCCTGGGGGGCAGCTGCCATGTCCCTGCGGGGTTGGGCAGGGCTGGGCTGGTGCTCCTGGGCACAGGGGGTCCCACCACAGCACGGAGGGGGTCCCACCATGGCACAGGGGGTCCCACCAGGGCATGGGGGAGTCCTACCACAGCACGGGGGTCCCACCAGGGCACAGGGGGTCCCACCAGGGCTGGCTCGCTGCAGAGCCCAGGGCAGGAGCCTGCGGTGCTCAGCCCCAGGTGCTGGGAGCGGACACGCGGGCAAGTCACGGGCAGGGCTGCAGACTCCACCAGCTGGTCCCAGCGGGGCCAAGCGTCCCCTGCCACCCCCTGCGCCTTGGCCTGGGCTGGGGTGCAGTGGCAGGGCCTGCAGCACCTCCTCCTCCTCCTCCTCCTCCTCCTCCAGCCCCCGCATCATTTCCCAGCCCAGCATCCTGGCCTCCAGCCACCGGCATGGGGCTGAGAGAACATCTGGAAAACATCTGGATCCTGCTGGCGCTGGTAGCGCTGGGGACCGGCCTGGGAAGGAGCTATTTTTATAAAGCTGCCGGGGAGGGGGCTGGGGAGGGGGCGGCGGGGCCCCCGCATGCTGCGGGGCTGGGCCGGTGCCAGGAGCAGGGGCAGGATGCGGCCCAGCCCTGCGGGGAGCAGCCCACTGCCCCAGGAGCCCCGCGGGGAAACATCCGCCCCGGCCCCACTGGGAGGGCGCTGGGTCAGGGCCAGGCGGTGCCGGAAAGGGCCCTGGCTAATTTTAGTGGGGACAGGGGGAGGGAATTGGCCGGGGAAGCGGCTGCAGCCGGACCCCCCCCCCAGCACCGCTTGTGCCGGCTGCTGCAGCCTTGCCTGCCCCGGCACGCAGGGCCCCCGCCACGCCGGGCTCCAGGTAGTGTAAAACAGCACCATGTTTCTGGGGCAGGACCCCACAGCTTACACGGATGTACAGCCCGATCGCGACCCACGGGGCTGGCCTCACTCCGGCGCCAAGCCGACAGGGCCAGCGCCCGCAGCCGAGCCCGGCAAGGTCTGCCCTGTCCTCGTCCTTGTCCCCGCAGGGTCCCGGGGTGGCTCGGCTGGTGCCAGCAGTCGTACCAATGGCTCAAAGTGCATTGTGTCCCGGGGCGAGTCTGGCCCCGGGGGTGCCCATGGCACCGGGGTCGGGCTGGCAGCGGTGCACAGATGCTCTGGGGCAGCTCCTCCAACCTAGGGGCAGTGAGCAGCCCCCCTGTCCTCCCGTCTCTTGGCCCCAGACCGGGTCCTAGGCAGCTCCCGGGGGTGGCACGGGCCGAGCTACGGGGGGGGAGCCGGGCACAGCGCCAGGGCAGCTGCCCCTGAGCCTGGGCTCAGTAGTAGTGGACACGGCCCAGGGTGCCGGTGCCCAGGATGTCGGGCTGGCCATTGCGCCAGATCTCGCGGATGATGCGCTCGCGCTCCTCCAGCCGCTGCGCCCGCTCCAGCTCCTCTGCCGAGGCGAAGACATTGACGGCCAGCGCTCCGTCCCCGGGGCCGTGGCTCTCCAGCGGGATCTCGGTCACTGGCAGCAGCGACTCGGACGCCGCGCGGTCAACAGTGTCCTCCTCTTCCTCGTCCTCGTCCTCATCCTCCTCGTCCTCGCTGAGGTCCCTTGGGTGGGGTGGGGGGCGTACAGGGGTCCGGCAGGACAGGCGCAGCACCAGCAGGCACAGGGTCAGCACCAGCCCGAAGCAGACGCCCAGCACGAAGTAGAGCCCGAAGCTCTCGGGGTTGGCTGCGGGGAGAGCAGAGGGGATGAGGGACTGGCCTGTGCCTGCCGTGGGGCCCGTGGTGGCCCTGGGGTCCCCCTGGGACGTGTCCCCGCCAGTTCTGGGTGGGCTTACCTCGGATGTGTGCATATGCGGCCATGGTGTTGCTCAGCAGCTCCATGTCCCGCTTGCGGCTCTCCATCCTGCACCGTCACACTCAGTGTCTCTGGGGACGGCACGTGCTCAGCATCTGTGGGACATGGGGGCTGAGCAAGGTGCTGCTGGGGGCTGGAGCCCCCCCCCGGACCCCCCGTCCCCTCTGGGGCCATTCCTGCATGCGACCGTGCCCGAGCCAGAGCAGGGACTCATACTGGGTCTGGGCTGCTCTGGCCAGGGCCAAGCCCCACCAGGTGCCGAACCGGAGCCGTCCCGCTCCCGCCGCCCCTCCGTCCTTCCTGCGGGACCAGAACGGATACAGCTCCTCCAGGACACCGCGTCAAACGGCTCTGCGGCACCGGGCCAGGCTTTCCAGCCCGTGCCCCGGCCGTGGGCACATGACACAAGACACGGGGCTGGGCCACGGGGCCGGGCTTGGTGCCGAGCAGGACCGGGGTCCCACAACAGCCCCTGCAAGCCTGCCCGTGCCGGTGCTGCTGCTGGTGCTGCCCGGGCACGTGTGCATGCACACGTACGCTCCCCACACAGCCCCTCCAGGGCAGCGTCCCCCCCTCCTCGTGCTGCTCCAGCCTCGGCTGTTTGCCGTGGGGCCCCGTGGTGCGGGGGCAAGGACCGGGCCACGGCGCAAAGGCCGCCAGGTCAGCAGGCAGCGGGAACACTGCTGAGCTGGGGCTGACCCTGTGCCCCCCAGCTCCCACCGCGTCCCTGGAGCAGGATGGGCGAGGGGCAGGCGCTGGTCCCTCTGCAAGAGGAAAAGCTGCCTGCGCCCTCCCAGCAGGGCCAGCCACGGCTCTCACGGGAACCTGCCCTGGGAGCTGGGGGGGGGACACCTGCGCAGCCCCAAGCAGCTGAGCACCAGCCCTGGCAGCCTGTCCCTGCGGCCCCCCGCTGCCCCTGTGACGCTGGTGGGGGGCCGGGTCCCCCTCAGCTGTGGGGTGCTAAGGCCCCCAAGGCGTCGGACTGGGTGCGGGGCTGGGCAGCAGGCCGGGCAGCAGGCAGGGCAGCAGGCAGGGCAGGAGGGATGCAGCGCCTGGCCCTGGCAGGGGGCGAGCTCATTTCCCAGAAACGGCTCCACAGAGGGAGGAATGAGGAAAGAAATGCAGAAAATGTGACACATCAGCAGAACCGCTCCCGGACAGTCCAGTGCTGCGGGGCTGCCACACGTCCCAGGGCTGGGCAGCCCCTCGCGGTGGGACACCCCGAAACACGGCCAGCGCTGTCCCCGGGGGTGTCCTGGTGCTCTCCCCATGGAGCAGCCCCGCTGCCAGCCCCTGCAAGGGGGCCGCACAGCCCCGCTGTGGGGCTGGAGGGGCAGAGCCCCGCCGCGGGGCTTCAGGGACCCCCAGAGCCCCGCCGGTGGCAGGGCTGCTGGCGAGGGCACTGCAGGGCTGGCTCCAGGGCCATGGGGGTGCTCAGCACCCAGAGCTGGGCGCCCGCAGCCGTGGGCTGTGGCAGGGCGGAGGTCCAGGGCTGTAGCGGGCACAGGGTGTGAGAGCCTGGGGACAGCAGGGACAGGCAGAGGGAGCTGGGCCCTGGTGGGTGCTGTGTGCTGGGCAGGAGAGTGCCGAGTCCCCGCTGCCGGAGCCGGGGCTGCCCTGGACCCCCGGGGGCACCGGAGCGGGTTCACCCCGGGGATACGGGTGCGCCTGCGGGCACAGCCCCAGAGCACTCAGCCCTGCGTCCCCAGGCGCCGAGCCCTGCACCCCTGAGCCCTGTGTCCCCAGGCTCTAAGCTCTGAGTCCCCAAGCACCCAGCCCTGCATCCTCAACCGCTGCGTCCCCGAGCCCTCAGCTCCGCATCCCCAGGCACCCAGCCCTGCGCCCTCAGACCTCGCGTCCCCAGGCCCTGGTCCCCGCATCCCCACGCCCCGCGTCCCCGGGCACGACGCCGGGGCGCCCCGAGCAAGGGGACGGGGCAGACCCGCGACACCGCGCCGTGGCCCTTGGGGCTGGCGGACGCAGGGTGCTGGGGGTGGGGGGTCCCTCGGGATGTCCCGGCCACCCCGTGGTGCCCCGCAGCCCTGAGCCCCGAGCCGGTGCCCGGGGCCGGGGGGGGCCGGTACTCACCAGGGTGGCGGGTGGCCCCCGGGCGGGGCGGGAAGGCGAGCGGCGGCAGGAGCCCGCTGCACTTGGGCTGGAGAGAGGGAAGAGAGAGCAAGGTCTGTTTAGCATTAACGCCGCAGCAACAGGAAATAGTTCGGAGGCGGCTGGCGGTCAGCGCTCCCCGCCGGAGCCAATGGCAGCCCCGTCCCGACGCCGAGCGGGGCGCGGGGCCGGGGCTCGTCCCGCTCCCCTGGGACGCCGGGCTCGGCCCTGCCGCGGAGCCACCCCGGAGCGGGGCTGCGGGCGGGCGGCGCCGGGCCCCGTCCCCGCCGTGCCCCGCGCCCGTCCGGCAGGACCGGCCGGGCCGTCGCTGGGCCCAGGCTGGGCTGGCGGGGCCGCGCCCCGGCCTCGGCTCGGCGAAGCCCCGCAGGGCCGGGTGTGCAGGGGCCGCTGGGGCCGGCCCAGCCCCCGGGGCGGGGGGGGGGGGGGGCGAGGGGCCGGGCAGGGTCCTGCCCCGGTGCTGGCCGCCCCCCGCGGGGCCGCGCAGGGAGCGAGCGGCCCAGGCCGTGGGGCAGCGGCCCGGCCCCGCTGCGGCCCAGCCGGCGGCTCGACCGAGCACACGCTGCTCCGGAGCGGCAGCTGCGGGGCAACAGCAGGGCTGGACCTCGGGGACACGGGGCTCCGTGCCCACGGCTGTGCCCCGCGGCCCAGGGGACCGCTCCGGCCGGGACGGGCTCTGCCGGGGCCCCCCGGGGCGGTGCGGGGCCGCGGGGCCCCGTCCCCGCCGCGCCCTCCCCCGCGTCCGGCAGCCCCGCCGCCCCCTCCCCGTCCCCCCCGGGGTCGGTGCGCGCTGGGCTCTCGGTATCGAAGTTTTATTGCCGACATGCAGGAGTAGTTTCGATGTAGTACAAAAATAATGTCTTTATACAAATTTTTTTCCTCTTTTTTTTTTTTCCTTCCTTTTTTCTTACAACAGGCTCCTTCCCGCAGCGCGGCCCCTCCGCCCACCCCCCCAGCCGCTCCTGCCCTCCCCACACCACCCCCTCTTCCAGTTTGCTTTAATACAAGTGTGATTTACTGGCGATGACCGGTGCGCAGGAATACTGGGTGTGATACAGCCTCGCAGAGTCCCCAGAATATTGCTTTAACTTTGGGAAAAAAAATCCAAACCAAAACAAAACAAAGAGGTGGGAGCAAGACAGGAGAAAACCAGATGGAAAGAGCAGGGCCCCAGGTGGGGGATCCCAGCCCCAGGGGTGCTCAGGGACTGGGGGTCCCTGCCCTGCTGCTGGTGGCACAGGGGGGTGATGGGCACACACTGGGGTGTGCCAGGACAGACCTACCATCTTTAAAATAAATAAGGCTAAGACTTCAGGCTACTGGCTCAGCTGGCTGGGGTTGGTGCAACTGTTCTAGTCTGTATTAGTGTTCACAATTCCCTGCCTGCCCGCTGCCAAGCAGCTTCGGCGACTTCGCAGGCAGGACGTAATGCCCAACGCTGCCAAGGAGTTTCGGGTCAATCCCTATGTCCCCACAAAGACACCTGGAGGTTGGCCCAGGCTAGACACAGTCCACTTCCCCAGCCCGGGGCAAGAGAAGGCAATGTGCTACAACTAGATCTGCTACTCACTCCCACCCGCGCTCACGGGGGTGGTAGAGCTGACCCCCAAAAACAGGGCCAGCCCTCAGGGCCGAGGCCCCAGCAGCCTTCCCCACCCCTGCTCGCACCTTCCCTTGTGCCCAGTGCAAGGGTGGCAGGAGAGGGCGATGCTGGAGCTGCTGGGGGGCTGGGAGCAGGGGAAGGAGGCAGCTGGAGAGCCCTGGCTGGGGCACTGCAAGCCCTGGGACCCGTGTCTGAGAACAGTTCATCTGGCAAGACAGGCATCCAGTTCACAAAATGAGGCTCAGAAACAATCGTTCCTGTTCTCAGCACAGGCAAACGCTCTTCCAGTGGCATTAGGTGACAAACCGGGACATCCTTCTCCCACCTCAGCACCACACGGGGACAGCAGAGGCGGCCCCAGGTTTGGGTGGCGAGGCTGGGATGGCAAGATAAGCTAGGGAACAAATACAGTAGAGACTTCAGCCAGCCCCTTCCTAATTCTAGGCAGATTATTTTGGGAAGCTTTTTCACATTACAACTCATATATTATATCTGTACCACAACTGAAGTGTGAAAATGCTAAATCAGAATTAATGCAATTTTAACTGCACCTTAGATAAGCTACTGAAAAATAAGATTAAATCATATATCCTTATGAAACTAAAATAATCGGTGAAAGGTGGGAAAGAGGTCAGAGGCCACGCCGGGCCGAGTCCTGCAAAACCTTTGAACTGCGGACAAGATCCAATCTTTGCAGCGATCGCCTGCAAGGATGACTCTCGCCCAAGGCAGTGGCTGGGCTCTCCAGACAGCCCCTGGTCACACCGGGTAACCGGGCGGCTGTTTGTGCCGCTCACGAAGGCCTTGGCGCGCCGCAGCCCACACACAGCCACCGAGGGCTAGACAACACAGCCAAACCAGGTGGCACGTTAAGGACAGAAAAAGATTTGATGCAGATGAAGGGAAGTGGGAGGTTTCAAGAAATTCTTCCTTTCGAGAAACCCCGATAAATCTAAGCTTATTCAAACCATATGGAGCGAATGCAGTCAGCCGACTCTCCGTACTGCACAGCCGTGACTCTTGTGCCAGCAAACCAGCTTCACCCTTGGTAGTCTTCTCCTTTCCCACAGGCTTTGCTCGATCCAGAGAACAGCATGGTTAAAAAGACAAGAGAGGTAGATTACAGTCATGATTAAAAGCAGATTAGTCATCTAGGCTTCGATTTAAAAAAAACAGATTCCAGAAGATGCCAAGAGGTTGCTGCTTCCAAAACTAGCTTTTTCAAAAGTCTTCTCCCTCCAGAGCGAGTGTGAGTGTGTGTCCCTGAACAGAGCTCAGAAGAATTGCTACATTATTCTCCATCACGGGACACTGGTATTGCTGTTGAGCTGTAGTAGGCGACGTGAAAGGCAGACTGCAGGATGGTGCTTGTGCTCTCGGATGTGTGGGAAGCTACTTCCGAAGGTACCTCTGGGCCAGGATAGCTGCGTCCAAAGGGTTCATGGGCTGGGCGTCATGGCCCAGGCGTCGCACTGGGGGGATGTTCCCGAACTGCCGCTTCTGTAGGAAGCTCTTGGCTTCATGCAAGGTGTTCTTCTCCTCAGCCAAGAGCAGCTGCTGCCTCATGTAGTTCTCGAACTCGTACTGCGAGCACTCCTCCGTCACCTTCACCTGCCAGGGAACCACCCCATCAGAGACACAGCAACAAGCAACGGTCCCACAACTCCTCTCCGATGGTCCCGAGCTACCATGGGATAACTGGAGTCTTAATGCAAGAACTGGACCTGCTGCCAGACATACAGGCAGGACTCCCCACGAGTCACTAGTGCCACCAGGAGCAGAGGTCTGGAAACCTCAGTGGCCCTGTCCTGACACAGCTCATCCCAACCCTGCCAGATATTCAGGGGCTGCAGCTGTTTGACCTCAGTTCTCACCCCCCCCCCCCAAGCCCTGGGGAGGGATTTCTGATGGCAACATCGACTGCGGCATTGCAGGCAAAAGCTGTCCCCAGGCAGTGAGGTCACCGGCCACCACTTCCAACACAAAATACACTGGCAAGAAAACAGGATGTTTGCTCCCATCGCAGAACTCACCAGGGAGGCTGAGCCAACATCACTACCTCCTCCCGGCTCTCCCAGTGCCTGTGAGCTCTCAGCTGTGCGCGAGGGAGTGAGCACTGCTCGGAGAGGAGCAAGCTGCCCCTCAGCCAGCTCCGGGGCCAGCGAGCTCACTTCCAGGCAGCACGGCCAGCTGGATGGGACTCCTGGTCCCAGCAGCATGAGCCTTTCCTTCCACTGCACAAGATGGCGATGGACTCGGCCGCCTTGTAGAGCGGCGGCCACAGCTGGGTCCTCACCACGCTCCCCTCACCAGCTCGGGGGTCACAAGGGGCTGCCATCTCTTTCCATTACACAGACTTGGCACAGGGCACAGAAAAGCAGTTCCATGGAACGGAAAGTAGGAAAACCTACCTCTTGGGGGTTTTCAGGGTTAGCCACTTGGTCATCGATGTCTGGCACCACTTGCAAAGGGCCACTCAGTGAGGACATAGACTGCCTGGGGGGAGAGCACAGCATCAGGGACCTGGAGCATGGCCCCAACTCGCCCACCCTCACCCAACACCCTGGCCAGGGCAATCCTGCCTGGCTGGCCATGGCTGGACACCAGCACATGGCCCAGCGCTGTCCGGATGCCACACCGGCTACTGCTACTAAAGGATGCTATTCCAAATTCAATTTCCCTGGTATGAAATCATGTTAAAAGTCCCCAGAGCTGCCTTTTTTTGTTTTTAAACAGGATGTGGAACTCCAACTCTTGCATAGGTAGGAGAAAAACCAGCCACAGCTCCAAAAATCACAGACTTCACTGCTGACTCAACAGGCAGCACAAGAACTATGCCCAGGCATGCTGTGCAGCACAGACAGAAGGTCATGGGACTGACAAGAGAGGGCTGCAGCAAGCAAACACCGCCGGCATCCATTTCTGCTGGAGTGGGCTACTGGAATCTCATCCCAGTTGGTTCATGCCAGTCCTGGAGTCAGATTTACCCTCAAAAGGCATCCCCGCCCTGCACATGTAGTGTCCCCACCTGTAACAGCATCTCCTGCTCTTCCCCTCTAGAGATCTCATGCCTGCTTTTACTTAATGGATAACGCAGTGCTAATTACAAGCTTGTGGGAAGTGTCTGCACTTGGCTGCATCTGTTTGTACATGTAAGATATTCCTGACCATTAAACTTTCTTTAAAAATCAAAGCTGGGGAGCATGAGGGGGGCACGGCAGCAAAGGCCCTCCTGTACCCCAGTACTGTTTCGTAACGTTATTGCTTTACAGACTCCAACCTTGGTCACAATGACAAGCGTTTGTACGGGCCACTCCGGCTGTATCCATCAGCAGACACCAATGGTTGAGAGACAGGATTTAAAGACTTTTTTGCAGTTCTCACAGATCATCCTCTGGTGTCCTGTTTGGCAGCAGTCTGCTGGCTGCAGCTGGAATAACACAGCCTGCAGCCAGAGACGCCATGTTCCTGTCTCTCTCCTCTTGCACATACCATGATGCTATGATGGAGCTGAGAGAATCCAGCACTTCAGAAGCTGTCAGACGCTGCTGCGGATCCAAGACCAGCAGTTTTCGGATCAAGCACACAGTGTTTTCTGAGACCCGTCCATCCCTGGGAGAGAGAACGCGTGGTGAGCCCGAGTGCACGAGGGAGGCAGAGGCAGCAGCAGGATGGACGTGGTGGGAGCACAGGTCAGGAACTAGAGGAGGACCGTTGCTCTGACCGAGAGACCCCAGAATTAACCAGGAGGTTGATTCCCTGTCCCTGCCGCACGGGGCCTTTCTCACCTTTGCACGAGATGTCCCAGCTCCGCTACTGCTTCCTTGGTGTCTACTGCATACAGTCTTTGTTCTCATTACTGCTGCGACCCTCAGGGGCTTTGATTGAAGCCCCTCCAGCTCCGGCTGTCCCAGTAAGGCCCAGAGCACCGCCCGCACAGGCACTAAGAGAAGGGCCTCCCCGGGACAGGCTGTACTCACTCAGGGATGGTGTACTCGGCAGCCTTGATTTTGCGGAAAAGCTCTTGAGGTATGCTGTCGTAGAAGGGGAACTGGCCATAGAGCATGGTGAAGAGCACCACACCCAACGCCCACATGTCACTGGGTTTTCCACGGTACGGCCGTCCTGCAGGGAGCAAGGAGAGACAAAAGCAACAGGCTTTACGACACTGCTCACCTCTGCGGCCCACCATCAGCAGTAAAGGCACTGAAGCAACCTCTGCATGTGATCCTTTTTTCTAAGCATTAATCAAAAATGCTCAAGACCTCCTATTGCAAGAGACGAAGAACCTCTTTGAAAGGTGCATCCCTTGCGAATAAGTACATTGTTCATCTCCACACAGGTGTCTTCCCTTTCCCTACAGAGCAGGGCTATCCCTGCTGAATGGCCGTGATGTGATCTGAGAGCATCAAGCGATCAGAACCACTGCGTACTGTGCTGGAGTTGACGCTTCCCTCCCCTTCGCCATCCCTGCAGACTGCTGCCCCCGGGAGCCCCTCAGCCTCGCAGGCTCCACAGACGCACCTTGCTGCAAGTCTGGGTAAAGGAGAAGAGAACTTAAGGGCCAGCGAGCACAAGGCACAGGGAGGCAGGAAAGAAACCCTGAGAAGAGCAAGTGCTCCTCAGGTGAAGAGTGGCCCAAGATTAACACCAACCTCACCACCCTGCCTGCACCAGAGATTTGCGTGGAAATGCAGATTAAGACTCTCCACACCCGGCTTAGATTTAGCCCATCAAGATGGGACTCTGCCTCTGGGACGGATCCAGCACACGGCCACTGGAGCCTGCTCGGAAGCCGTGGAGGGTGCAGGAAGGTGCCTCCCCCATGCAGAGGCATTCCCAAAAGCTGCTGTGGCCCCAGCACACCCTGGGAACCGCTCGATGGAAATGCTGCTTTAAAGCCCCTTTGATCGCACAATAAATCAGCAAAGAGCAGCATGCATGAGGGTCAAAAAAATTAAACTCCAGTGCTGTACCACAGCATAGGACTGAGGGAATGACTTCCTCTGACTCACGCAGTGAGTCACTGCTGCAGCATTTGTTATTTGTACTAATTATTCTTTGCTTTATATGCTCAAAAAAAGGCACCTCTCCCTCCTCCTCCTCCAGCTTTTCCTGTGGTGACATTTCAGCAGCCATAAAATGCAAGCCATCTCTTAACAGAAGACAGCTTCTTCTGGAGACCTAAAACAATGATTAATTCTTCAGGCGTTTTAGCTTCCTCTTGCACAGGAGCATTAGCAATACAGACAGAGGGATGCTCAGAGTCTGAAGGTGGTGGTGAAGCCTGGAATGTCCTCAAGTAACTTTTCCCTCAATGCTTGGAGGGGAACTGCAGACTGAGCCATTTTGGAAGAGCATTTTCAAGAGCACAGGGTCAGGCTGCACAAACACCCGACGGGGAAGGGCTATTCGCAGAGACGTCAGAGCTGGAGCGCAGTGCGATCGCACCCGAAGGTCAGTCCAGGAGGTGCCACACAAGATGCAGACCTGTAACTAAGGCTGCTCCTTGCAGGGTCTTGAACAGCCTCAGCTGTCAGGGAAGTCAGCAGACAGCCTGTTCAGCGCCCTGGGGTATGTGGACTACAGACCGGCCAGTCAATCCACCAAGAGCTGTCAGAGGAAATGCGGGCGTTTGCAGCCGAGCTGTGCTGGCAGGGAGGGTAAGAGGGCTGAAGTCCAGGACAGAACGGTACCCCGGACGAGCCGGAAGGAGCAGCTCCATGCAGCCTTTACCAGACGCCAACCACTTGAGCTGCAACTGCTCCAAGCTCCTGGAGAGCAGTTGGCTCCTATCATCCATCTGGTTACAGGGGCCTCAGGATATCCTGCAGAACAGGAAAGGCCTGCAAAAAACACGTTCCACTTCCCCGCCTGCCTCTGCTCCCTTCCTGGCTTACTCCTGCCCAGGAGGGAAGCAGCCTCAAACCTTCCTGGCAGATCACGTCGGAAGCGCTCAGCTACATTTACTCCTGCTGCCTGTAAACCTGACGACAAACGTACTGAGAGGAGTCCGCTGGGTCTGGAAATTTCAAGACTAGCTCCCTCTGAGGGCATTTCTGAAATACAATAGCTCGGGATACCATAAACGAATAACTCAAATCTTCAGAGGTGTTTTCAGTATTCTAGATGTTATCCTCACACAAACAAATGCGATAGGCTGGCAAGGATTCTGGATTTCACGCTAGCTACAGGCACACCAGCGAGTGGTGCTGCCCAACGTACTGCCGACTTGTCCAGAAAACAGTTGGTGCTGATGACCTACTGTCCACAGTTTTAGGCAGTTTCCCATCGTCCCAGTGCTAGCTCAGCCCTGTGGATGGGTAACCCGTAGCAGGTGGGATGCATTACGGGTGATCTTGGGCTGCATCCTGCAGTTCCCTCCATCCAAAGGGAATTTTATCTGTGCTCACAAGGAGTACTCCGCAACATGAGCTAATGCACGATAACTAGAGTCTAGAGAGATGCTTCAGATGCACAGTCCCAGCTGTCAATGCACCCTTCAACACTAGTCCAGCTCACCTGGATGAGAAGAAAAAACAACCCCCAAAATGATGCCTCGGTCACTACACTGACAAACAGGACAACCACTGCCTGCGCCGCTATTGCTAGCACAAAAGCTAGCAGACCTTAGAGCTCATGGAAGAGAAACCTCCTGAAGCAACTAAGCAGACAGAAACCACGTCTGCTTCTGAAAGTCCCATGCGCTGGAAACAGTTAAAAGGTGGGAGGACATTAGGGAAAGCTGTTCTTTGCTAGACTTCTGCTTAAGGCCTCTGCTGGAGACAAGATACAGCCCAGACAGACTGCTGGTCTGCCCTGGTGTGATCATTTCTTTAAGTAACTCCCCTCAGTCGGCCCAGAAGCCGCCCAGAGGGTCAACAGTTCCCTTCTGGAAGCAAGCAGCAGCTGCAGCAACTGCTCCTCTTGGTGTACAGCCTGGAATAAACTGACATTACAGTGGGATTTGGACCGATTGCCTCTTAGGCCTAGGGATTTACCTGCAGCTTAAGTGAAGCCTCAGGAACAAGATTCAGACGTGGGAAACAGAACATCTTGTCTGCAGTCAGACTTATTTAGGAACAGGCAGGGAGCTTTTAATTAGCTTTGAAGTTCAGACTAGCCTTAAGAAAAAAGTTACACTCGCTCCTTCTCTCCATACTTTCCCAGTTGGAAAAACAGACCAAGTCTCATAACTTGACTCTAATTAAGAGGCTCTCACAGAAGGCAGGTTACATATAGGAACAGAACTAGGTGGTTTTCATTTATGGTCAAAACCCACAAATAAACTAAACCAGTGTTAAGTGTGGGGGCTGTGAACTCCCACCGAGGGCTGAAGGAGGTTGCCTACCGCTAAGCACATCTGGGCTGATGTAGGCAGGGCTCCCTCGCTGGTCTTTCAGCAGGTCATCTTCACTCACGAGGTGCTTTCCGAGACAGAAGTTTGTTATGGTTATTCGATGAGTCCTGGGGAGAGTCAGAAGGCATCAGTGAACAAAGACCTGCATGGGCCAAACAGCACAAACAGAGGAAGTTCACACCAAAACAGAGGTGTGTCTGTGGGGCTTTTTGGGAAGCTCGAAGTGCTGGGAAAAGACAAGCAGAGCTGTAAGATCAACTCCATCCCGACAGGGAGGGATTCCACATCTGTCAGCGTGGCTTGTGAGACTCTTACAGGGGGAGTAAGAGAACCTCTTTTACAGCTATGGACAAAGTCTACATCCAACCTGAGTGGCATGCGGCAGCACAGCTGTAAGCACAGGGTGCTCGCAGAACTTGCCCGCCTTGTGGCCACACAGCTGCCTTTTGGCCAGCCTCCCAGGAGCAGACCAACAGCATCCCAGCACCAGGATCTGCGCTTTCGTGCTTGCTGACCGTTGTAGGGTGTCAGCGTTAAGAAAGTTTCTTTTAACAGCCGATTCTCCCCTACACTTCCCAACTACCATTTCTAAAGGCATCTTCTCCACAAAATATTTTGTGGAAGCTGAGGGAAAATACCCCACAGGAAGGACTGCCCCACGCCTGCCCTCCATGCACTGTTTGCTTACGTGTCACCAGCAGATGAACTACAGGACCTTTGATCAGGTTCAGCTTAACCACTTTTGTGTTTCCCAACAGTCCCACAGCAAGAGTCTGGTGGCAGTTTTACCTGATCTGCAGGACTACTCTTCCCATGACAGTATGCAGAACAGAGAAAGTCTAATCGACATCAAAAAACCTGCTACACTCCAGAATTACTTCAGAAAAGGTGAGAACTGCAGGTACACGCAATTTCTGTATTAAGATACCCCTACTTCTCCATGGAATTGCCAGCTCCAATTAATGAATTTTTCAAGGGAAGGTGAGCTCATTCCAAAATTACTACCACATTTAATCTTCCATGTCACTCAGATAATTTGGATTTTAACATACAACTTAAAGGACTGAACAGGAAAACACTGTCTAGAAGATTTCTATATTCTTGAAAAGTACTACCCAACTAGAGCCTGAGAACATGAATTAAGTCAGTCAAAATAACAAAAAATATTTCCAGCAAATCTAACAGACAAGTGAAATAAAACCAAGTGTGGGTTGGCAACGGAGAGTTGATTATTAAGACAGACAGACTTGCATTTAAGAAGTGTTAGCTTCAACTGTCAAGAGACTTCCCTGGCTGAATAACAAGCTGCAGGATTTGTTAAAGATTTAAAAGACCAAGTGTTCTAAAGGACGCTAAAGTGTTCAGGGTTGCTTGGCTTTATTTAGTCACTGAAATTTGATCTAATCTGTAATCTACTGCACTGGCTAATTGGAAATCTTGCGAAGCTTTAACGTCCGCACCTCGCAGGGGACAACGTCTGAGGGATCTTCGTTAGCCCAGGGTGTAACGTGCCTGGTTCGGACTTTGCAGTGATACGTAGCTACCTTCACTCCCGCACCAACAGAAAAGACCTGGCTCTTTTGTGAGCACGGCTGGAACAGAACAAACATTTCTGATCAGCCCAGATGACTGGCCCTCTCCATGGTGATCTATTCTTACGCCTCACCCACCCTTTCATATGACTCACTGCTGTAGAGGCTACAGTTTTTCCTCACCAAAGCTGATGGTCTTGCTAGTAAAAAGCAAAAACATAGCATGTGATACAAAAAATGACTTTGGCAGGTGTGTTCACAAAGCTTCAAATACTTCCCCTTTCCTGCTAGCGAGGGCCCCTTGTGCAGCTCTATCAGTGGGATGCTCCACTGCACACTTTGCCCAGAAAAGAAGGGAAGCTCTGGGGGGATCCTTTAAAGCAGCAACCTTTGGCTGCGTCTTCCTAGCATGAAGGAGAATCAAAGAAGCCAGCAGAAGATAAGACATTTATCTTAAAGCAGCTCTATAGAAAGGACTTAAACCAATTTACAGGTGGCCCTGAAAACACTAACTGCTGCGTGTGTGTGTGGGGAATCAAGAAGTTCAACCTCCGTAGGTAAAATCTATTTGCTTTCAAACAGTGTTAGGGAGGAGAAAAAAAGCAAGACCACAGTGAACCTGTGTGCTTTGTACAGACTCTGGAAGTCTGCAGACTGAAAGCCTTCCAGTTTTTTATTCATTCCACAGAAAACCAGACAGTGTGAAAAGACAATGAATTCCACTCATTCTTAAAGTTAGTGCAAAATGTTTAGCCAGTAATGTAATACTGAAGGACACAGCAGAGTATCTGGACTGGAACTAGCTTGCCAACTACATAACTATACCACCCAAGACCCAAAAATACTCCAAGGAGCCACCAAGCCAAGCGCACGCTACCACCAGCTGCCTCTCACTTGTGCTGAACTCATGCCCCACTGACGCTGTCCGCTCTGCTCCGGGCGGGCTGGTCCCTCCTGTGTCCGCACAGCATCCAAGACATGTTGGACATCAGTGCATTAGAAACCGAGGCTTGCATCAAACCAGCTAATGGGGAACAAGGAAGCTATTTCAAGCACAAATACAGACTAGACAGAAGAACTTTTGTTTAGATAAGTAAATATTTTACTGCTAGCAAGAACACAGTAGTGCAGCAGTCAAAGATTTAACACTGCTGTGATGATAGGACAGACTGCAGTGTTGGGAATTCCTTTAGCACGATGGAAAGTGAATTATGTGAACAGAACTACTAACTACATTTTAATCTTTTTTTTCAATATGTAAAATAAGCATTTCTCTTGCAGGTTTCTGAATTACTGTAAAATTTAGTTTTCAGAAGTTAGAATCCAAAAAACAAGTGCTGATATGGGGTCGCCAAGCTTGGTGGAAGAGTGAACTGTCTAGGTTGGGCTCAATTTCCCTGCTTCAGGGAAGAAACATAAGACAACTGCCAGAACAGCAGCTCTCCAGCAGACTTACCTTTTGTTTAGCACCATGTTTCCTAGTTTCAAGTCTCTGTGCACAATATTTTTCTGTAAAATATATAATAGCATAACGTGAGCAAAAGCATATTTGTTATAGAAGTACAAATTCGATACTTGGACAAAAGCACTAAGTATCTTTTGAAATCACGTCATCTTCATTCTCAGAAATAACCTAGATCAAGGTTTCAAGTCAGGTTGCATCCTGGGTACTTCGTGCACTTCATTTTCGATTCTGGTCAGAAGGACAGAATAAGCAAATTTGCTACTTTGAACACACAGACAGACTTGACTGAAACTAAGAGGCCCAAAACTTCAGTGTCCAGGCTCAGTAAGACCAATATGGTGAGCATTTCCTCAAAAGAGATATGCTTCATTGCTCTGCCAAGGAAGGATAGGTGTCCCTTGTCACAGGGTAAGAAGTCAAACATCGGCAGAATCTATTTTTGTTACAAGAATTTCTAGTTCATTGATCTCAGACTTGTAGCTTGAGGTTCTGATCTCAGAAATAAATTCTTACATTGTGATTTATTTTGCTTCAAAAGGAAATAGCTTGAAGTGTTTCCTGCATTTGATTAGCCTCTGCTCTCCTCTTCAACCACCCCTTTCTGCAGCTAGTAACACTGTAGTTCACCTGATCTGCACTGAGTCCAGCTGGCCCCTCTCCACAGTCAACAAATGCTATGTTATCATCAAGAAACTTGCGGGGAGGGGAAGGGAATGCTCTTTTATGGCTTGGGGCATGAGGTCTTACGCAGAACACTGTTACAGGGAAACAGCTGAAATATCCATGCTCTGCAACCTTGCCACTGCCTGCACAAGGAAGTTTTAAAACCTCTATTATACTAACACGGGAAAACAGTCTTCCAGCACCGAAAGGGATAACAAAGATCTTACCTTATGTAATGCTTCTACCACTCGTACCACATCATAAAATATCACTACCGTCTCCCGCTCACTGAGTCTCTTCTCTTTAATGACATAATGCTGCAGATTGATCAGATCTGCTGTTTTGTCACTGAAATCATGAGCACAGAGACAGTCTAACACAAGACAAATGCGCTTCTTCATTTTTCTGACCATTCTATTGGCTTCTAAATCTTCTATAATTTCACAAGCTCGGTCCTACAGGGAAGCAAAAAATTGAGCAATAGTTCAGGGAAGCTATTGGGCATATGTACCTACATACAGAGCACTAGAGAATAAATAGCTACATGGTGATCTCGAAATAAGCAAATGCAATCATAGTGCTTGATCTTTGCCCCGAGTTAGGATTTCAGAAAGAAGATACATGACCTCTACTTACAGAAGCCTGAGAAAGTCTATGCTGTTTGACTATATGCATATGTCAGCACTGATACCATTTACATATGGACAGACACCTTTAGATAAAACCTAGAAAAACTCTACAGTGGTAGCCTGTGAATACTAGGGATCCAACACATTATTGATGAGAAGAACAGAAATCTTAAGACACAATTAGCAGTTCTTCCATAACATCAAACAGGACACAGCTGAGTTGGACATTTCGCTAATTTAAGACACAGTACAGATGGCCTCAAGTGAAAGGTCTGTTGACAAAATTTAACCAGCAAACAAGGCAATACCAACGTCCGAACCAGTAATTCCTATCAGCCCATCACCTCCATAAACAGCTCTGAAGGTATTAACAGCAGCGCAATTCACTCACGTGAGACATTGATCAGCACACTGATTAGTGTAACTTGCTGAAACAGTTTCTTGACAATTTGGCCCCTCTTACAAGTCATCATAAACCAGCAGAGACTGGAAAGCATCAGTTCAGTTCTAAAGGGTGCTCTATGGGCACAAATTCATTTGCCAGTGAAGTAGCTATTTTCCTATTTGAAGGGGACGCTACTGAGCGCCTGTCCCACCTTTGAACGTTCTCGCGTCTCCCAAATCCCAAACCTCGTTACATCCAACTTAACTCTCAGAAGCCCCTGCCACAAACTTGCTTGTTTGAAGCAGCAGCAGCGGTTAATGCCAGCAGTGTGCTGGTACTTCTTTACACACAAGAAGGGGGTCAGCATGAACTGTGCATTAAACAAAAGCAGCTCAAGCCAATAGCAATTGCTGGCATTCTCCCAGCCTGGATGGTGACCAGTGGTACCTGAAAGAGCCCGTGATGATGAACCACTCCTTCCTGGTTGTGGAGCAGGGAAAGGAGAGAATATTCCGTGTGCAGCAGCATCTTGCCCTGTCGTTCCTCCTGGGTTTCTATTCCTTTATCACCCCTTTCTTCTAAGGTGAGAATCTTCAGGAAAAGGGAAAAGACCTTTACAGCTTCCAGAAAAACCCAAATGCCCCCAAACCTCTCTCACATTTTATGTATTCACATGTGTTTAACAGCTGATGTAATTGCTCTGATGTTTGCGTACTTGCCACAAACCTGTTTGAACGAACATCTGCGCAGAATGCATAGCATGAGCTTGATTAACACAGAAAAGCTGCTCAGGGGGCTTTTTGCAAATATCCCAGGTGATTTTCCCTCTGGATCCACCCCCATTTCAGGCACAGCAGAGCAGATCAGAGGGCTCCAGGAGAGCTGCACAGCAGCCACAGAGGCCTCATCTCAGGGCTAATCTCGACACCAGATCTACGCCTGGCAGAACTGCCCTGCCGAGGGGAAGTTCCAGCAGCCATTTTCAACAGTGCACCGGTTCAGCCTACACCACACTCTACTGCAAGCACTTCTGTCGCGAGAGCTAAAGTTAAAGAGCCCTGAAGATCTGGAAGCCCTGCAGTTTGCTTACCTTTAGCTGATAAAAGTCATCTGTCCCATCCTTTCTTGCCAAACACTGAACAATACTTGGCACAGGGGAGTTACCTAAACGTGGACCTAACAGCACAAAGCAAAAACAGACTTGTTTTCCTTTAAGCAGCAATGACTAATTCAGGGTTACATCAGTATGCAAGTGTCACGCAGTTTACATTAGTTTAAACTGAGTTCCCTTTTTTCAGGAGACTAAGCGCGTTTCCACAAATCACAATCTAAAGAAAAAAAATGGTATTGAATTCAAACCTTTTTGGACAATGTTTCATTTGTTCACTGGAGAAACATTTAACAGAAGCCCACACAGGGCAGAGCTGTTTTCAGAAGTTCAAATTTCTGCATGCCTGAACCATACAGCTTTTACATTTACTAGCAACACCCATGGCAACTGCTATTACCACACCTTTGAACCCAACTGCCACCTCTGCAGGGACTGCTCAGGTACACAGATTAGTCCAAATTTCAAGTTAACATACAGTCTCCGCTCTTCAGTTTAAATCCATCAGCTTCCAATTGATTGTCCATTGGTTTCCACTGTGAAGTCCATGGTTTTGACAGTTTATATAACTAGTTATGAACTATTCTGTTCGTGTTATATAACTATTCTAGCAACTCCCAAGAGGTAGTAGAGTGGTCTTGCCTTGGCACATACCGCTTATAATGACCACCAGTGCATTATTAAGTTGCCTATGTGCTGATTTGACAGCATATTCCAGGCAAGCAGGGTTGAACATTTCCCCAGAGCTCTAACCAAAATGCCCCCTGAATGAATTTGCTCTTTAACAAAATTCAAGAATGTAGGTTAGGAAAAAAAAAACCAGGTAGAAGCGAGGGCTCATATTGATCTTAAAAGCTGTGCCTGCCTTGCTATGTTAGCATTACAAATCTCCTTAGCTTGACTAGCTGCAGAAGCTCCAAGGGCTGCTGCTCCGCTACGTCAAGTGAATTGCACTCTGAGGTAAGACGCTGAATTACACATCTGCTTTGCCTCATTTCACAGTGCCTTTTCTTTTCAGTTTTGCAATCAGTAGCTACCTTGAAAATTGAAGAAGAAAACCCTCCCTGCTTACCTAGTATGAAAGGGCCCGCTCTCTTGGCATTATTTCCAGAAATCCCTGTACAAAGAGCTTTTGCCTTAGTGGATGTTTCCCCAGCTCCTCTGTCTGATGCTCGCCGCTTCATCCTCGGCTCTTGAAAGAGAAAGAAGATCACAGTTGATGAGCAATTCAGTTAATTTCTTATACTATCCCTTACTTCATACTGGAAGGCTTTCACCTACTGATGCACTCGTGTCTCTGCCTCCTTGTGTTTCTACAAAACAGCTATGGCTCATTACTGATAGACCAGTTGTGGGTTGGAGGCTTAATGCGTTTTTGAAGGTATAAATCAGCCTCATTATTCAAAGCAACATTTCCTAGAACAGTTGTTTGAGAGACATAGTGGAACAAGTCAAAATAATTAAAGCTTGTTTTACAGCAAAAACAAGTTTGCTAATTAACATATTCCAAAAAAACTCTGAAAGAAAATGCCTAAATTATCCTTTTGTATGGGTGTCTACTACTGATTCAGCCTATGGACTTTTGTGGGTTCCTTCACTGAGGACGTCCCACTAGACACTGCAGCCAGCTCACCAAGTAACTCAGAAGGCTCAAGTCTGTTCCTCAAACAGCCAAGAATACACAGAACTACCTGACCAGAAATATGAACAATATCTTTCACCTTTCCCAGCAAGGGCATAGAAGACTGAAACATGTTAGTTATTGTGAGATTCAGTTAATTTAACAATGACTCTTTTCAAAAATGTATTTTCAGTCTTAAAAGAAGTTCCTTCTCTCTCTCCTTGTACTCTTTAGGCTCTAACTTTTTTATTAAGTCTCCATCTATCTACATCCAATGCAGCTGGATTGAGTCAAACACCTGAAATTTGAGGCCAACATATAAAACTATCACTTCAGTCTCCACGTGCAGAAGTGATGCTTTGTTAGAATTAACACACTGTTACCTGCCTTTAATGGATACTCCAATGAAAGGAAACACTGTGGTGCCAGCCCATGTGCTCTCTTGCACTACCACTCCATGCAAAGAACATTTTAATCTATTAAATGCAAATCTCATGCTTTGCATCCAAGTATTTATTCAAGGTCCAGACACCACTACAATCCAGCACAAACAACTAAAAGCTCAACTAACTCCTACTTATTCAGGTATTGCAGAAAATCTGGTTTCCAGCACGCATTTTCTGCTGCTCAGGAATCTAAAGAGAATTTGAGGCAGTATCGCAGAACCAATACCTAAAGGGCCAAATAAATTCAAGTCTCTGTGACCAAAACACTTCTTCCCCAAAGGAAAGTCTTGTTTCAGTTTAGCAGGAAAAGAACCCTTGCGATTGCTGCCAGGCTAGCCTTCACACGCTGCATGCTCGCTGCAGGCATAAACCAGCTCCATCAAACTGAAGCTTTGTTTCCAGTACACCTCCTCTTCACCTTTATCTCTTGGAAAATAGTTTCAAAGACTTTCACAAATATCTAGACATTAAATGGTCATGCTCTAACATTTCAAAGAGTTTTTTTTTTTTTTTTTGAGGGGGGCAGGGGAGAGGAAGAACTAAGCACAGATCCATTTTCTTACTCTGAGCAAGTCAAAACCAAGCCCTGGTAGTCTTTCCTTAAGACGTTACTACAGCAGACTGGGAAAATATTTTTGGGGTTTCCTTATTTGTTTTAAAAAAGTCCCAGTGTTTCACCATGTAAGAGACTGATAAATCACCATACTTTGAATGAAGTTTACCCTCTGGCAGTCCCACCCTTTCTGTGGACAGAAGCGTGATCTCATTGCATTAATTCACCTAGCAGTACCTGTCACCAAGATCAGAGATAGCAAGAGAGATAAGATGAGAAGTCTTGCAGCAGACTTTGCATCCCTGCACTACCGACTTCCACCAGCTGTTCAGATCTCCGACAGAGAACTGCTACCAGGCCCAGCCAGCTAACAGAACAAAGTCCTCAGCCCCATGTGCTCCTTGTTCTGTTCATTCCGCATCCCTGACCTAATATTTGGTTGTGCCTTATAACATTCTCCATTCCTTGCAACATCATCATCCCTGCTGGAAATGTATGAGTAAGATTTCCACTGGAGAAACCCCACTGCACAGAAACTCTGAGATAATGACCGTTGTGCAATCCGAGCTGGATAGGAATCGCTGGTGCAAACGGCGTTATCGTAAACAAAATAATCTGAGGACTCACGTAGTTCAGCATCAACTGTATCTTTACTCTTCTTCCAAACTAGGTTTTCCAACGTCTCAGGAGACAGGAGTCATCACCTTGGAGAAGGCTGGATGGTCGAAAGGTCGAGGACTCTGTAATGCGAAATGAGATACACTTGATGCTGTGGTTCTGGATTATTCTTGATTACGATAACGTGGTATGCACCAAAACTTCTGCGGCTTGAAACATCTGTGTTTATTTTGGCTTAGAAAAGGCCTGAAGCTCCTGATATCACATGAGAGAATAAAAGGGCTCTTGAAGTTCAGTCCCCAAAGAGTCACAGACGCATGGCCCTGCACAGCAAGACAAATACAAGCGTCAACGATCTCAAAAGGCATTCTGTGAGGCGAGACAGACCTTCAGAGCAGAAACAAACACGTTCTCCATTTTAACCTCCACCACGTGGTACTAACTTGCCTGTTTTTAACAGTATTTTAAATACACCCAAGTTAGCAATAGTGCCACAACAGAATCTTCACCACTGGAAGCAATTTTTAATCACGGTAAGAATTAACGCTTGAAGTCTGGACTTCAACAGAACAATTTCTGCAAAAGGCAACAAATACCATTGAGTTTTATTCTTATCAAATCCCCGCTGCAAGGTAATTCCTCTTTACAACTCATATTCAGCCTCTTAAAAAAAATAATCAAACTAATTCAACTCAAATTCAGTACTGCTTAATAGTTCACCTGCTCCCATTTAAAGGGAGAAATTTAGGATTTAAAACAGACACTCTAAAATTGAATCTATACCACCTCTACCCAATGCTTAAAGTTTAATCCTCAGATGTTGCACATGTTACACGTTTGTTAATCCAAGCTGGTTTACTTTACCAATATCCAGTTAGATCAACTTAAAAATGCAAAAGGAACATTCTGGATGCAGGAGCCGAACTCCCAACACCACCCAAAACACAACGCAGTATCATCACCCGGTCCTGGGGATCTGCAAACATTGCTGGAGATCTTTCTGAATTAAAGTACTGAAGCTATGAATACTTTGATAAACAACGTTCAGAGCCTGCTCTAGGCAGCAGGACGCCCCGGTCAGGCCGACCCGTGGCGACGGCGCGCAGGCAGCCCGCGCACCAGCTAGCCAGCACTTTCGGTATGAGTCGTCTTGGCACTGAGAGCGAGCAGAGGTGTCCCAGCCCTACCGCTGCTTAAAGGACATCCACCAACTTAAATATCACAGCTGCAGCACAGAACACTTGTAAGAGCAAGCGAGAAAAACACCAACATAAATGGGTACTCAACTATTAAAGACAATCCTGTGACGCTCACGGCACTGTCTACCCAGTCCCCCGGCTCCCTACGCAGTTCCTGCTGCTTGGGCTGCACCGCAAGGGCGGCAGAGCCCACCAAAAATCTCAGGGGCCCGCAGCAGCGCCCAGAGGTTTGCAGGTGAGCACTTCAGGCTCCTCTGAGACTGGAACGAGGGTTGGTCAGATGGAAGGAAGGTCCCAGAGCAAAAGGAAGAAAACCAAGGGCAGCTGCTGTGAAAAAGCAGGCAGATTGTTCCCTTTCCTGCACATTGTGTAAGCCCAATTAGAGCAAGGGAATTGGTCAAAAGGGCACAGACTTCCTTGTGTAAGCCTCCCGCAGAACGAGCGGCCATCCACTAGGCACAGGGCTAAAAACGGTATTCTAAGGAAAATCTTAAAACAAGAACAGCAATGCAGGAGGCACACACCCCCCACCCCCCCCGCCGAGCCAGGGGGTGTTTTCTACCTGCAAATTCATTTCACCTTGGCTTGAGCTGGGCTGATACAAAGCTCTGATTTCAAGGGGCTTCACTACTAGAAGTACTTGCAACGTGAAGCTGGTATCGCTCAGACATCAACAGCTGAACTATATCCTGGAAGAACAAGCTTTAAATAAGTTTTAGACAAAAGCCATAATAAACTGGATGGCTTAAAATGACTCCGCAGCTGTAAGTGGAAACATGAGGCCACAGCAGCCCTTAGCACTCAGACCCGGAGCGGGACCCATTGCAAGACGGGGGTCCCGTCCCACGAGCAGCGTGTGCTGACGCTATCTGCCACCTGCCCATGGGCCTCAGAGCACCCCCGGCCTCGCTGGCCCCTGGACACACGCTGGCCACAGGAGCCCCGCCAGCCCCAGCAGCTCAGCTGGAGGGACACTGGCAGTGTCACCGCTCCTCTGCCTACCGTGTTCAAACGACAAACGAGCTGCTGCTTCGTGTCCTGCCCCTAGTGCTGCCGAGCCTTCCCCGGACAGGCTTGCTCAGAGCACACGAGCGGGGATTACTGCATGGCACAAGGATTTCCTCCTCGCACACAATAGGCAGAGGGCAAATAACCACTAAGTGGAGTCCCACACACGAACTGGTTACGCTGCAGCACAGCTGAGATTTAAAATAGCCCAAAGTTGAGAATTTAGAACATTTCCATGAGAGGCGGCGTGCCTTGTAAGGTCAAAGAGCATCCCCCCAGCCCCTGCAGCAACGCCTCTGTCTACAGGCAGCCCCACAGACAGCCGGGACTTTCCAATTCTTAAGACTGGAAAAAAATAAAAATCATTTTAACATCAACAGGATCAGTCTCAAGTGACAGCATCCGACATTTCTGCAAAGAACCAGAACAAACCCACTTATCCCTTAAAACACTCCATCCTAGGGACAGGACCGTAGATACAGATGTGGTGGGTTCACCACCCCCTCCACCAAAACCCAAACTGTACAAAGCGAATCGAACCACCCCCGCTCCCTGTCCCACCATCTGTAACAAAAACGGTCTCTCTCACACAGCAATGAAGTTACAAGTCTAGCACAAAAATTCATTACTTAATTTGAACGTGATGCATGCAGTGTATCAAACATCCTACTGGAGAAAGCGTCTAAAGCTTCTCACTGTGCTAGCTATGACTTTAATAGAATTATTAGTCAAATAATTTGGAGACCTAGATGTAACGTCTTTTAATTGCGTAGCTTAAGGAAATTGTCTAATTCCCAAGTTACTGCCTGATGTTCCAGTGCCCAGCATAACAACAAAGAAAAACAAAACAGGAGAGGAGGAAACTGACCTTTTCATCTCAGGTTAAAGAACAAGCAGGTCCTGCAGTCCCGCAGCCACAGCTAACAGCCGGGAAAAAAAGTACCTTTGGGGCGTTAACAGGATTACTCAGCAGCACAGAAACTACTTAAGACACTGGAGCAGCTGATACAACCTCCACAACACTTGCTGTTGTTTTACCTTGCAACAAGGGGACAAAATGAGTTAGTCGGTATTTACACTTTCTAGTGTGATGACTGGCAACCCCGATGGTGTCCCACCCCACTGCTGCAAGCGGGCTCATCTCTGCCAGCAAGGCAATGGGATGAGCTGGCAGCCGGGAACCAGCAGCAGATGACGGAGCCCACCAGCGCCTGCTGGAAGCTCAGGGCTACCGAGGACAAGCTCCTTCAGCAAGGAGCTCACACCATTAAAGGAAACCTGCCTCTGGGAGCCCAGGTGTCGTGGGAGCAGCTCCCAGGCAGCCGAAGGAGCAGAGCTGCGGCCGCTCCCGCTCGCCCCATCACCTGAAACCTGCCGTCACTCCTGACCTGAAAACGCTGCAGGTGGAAACAAGACAGGGCTGCACGGGAGTCGCAGGCAGGGCTGCCGGGCTGCCGACTGGGGCACGCGCACCGGACAAATGAATCGCCGCTCCCCGGGGCCTTCGTCACCGGGCTCCAAGCCTCCGCGGCGGAGAGGTGGCACCGCAGCTGGGCCCACCGGGCGCTCAGCCGCCCGGGGAAGCGCGGTATTGCTCTGTAGTTGTGAATCACCCATCTCCCACCCCAGACAGGAAAAGACCTGCCACCCAACGCAGCAGCGTTTCTGCCCAGCTCTCTTCTGCGAGCCAAATGCTGCAGCACCTGGGACAAAGCTGGAGACCTGGTCCAAAGGTTTTTGTCCCGCTCGCCCTCTCCGCTCTCCTCTCAGCCAGCACGGGCCTCAGCTTTTGCAAAAGTGAAGCTAAAAAAATTGATTCAAATGAGCAGTATCAGGCTGCACCTTTTACCACCTAAACAACACACTGGGCAGTATTTATCAGTGAGGATTAATCAAAGTTCACATTTAAGCCTAGCTCACGGCAAATTCCAGCTCAGAAGAAGCGATGTTGGACATGACCTAAAAACCTACATGAACACTAACATTAAGCGAGGAAAACCTCGAGTATGGTCCGGCTTCCCAGCACGGGAACAAGCAGGTCGGTATCGCTGCAAGAAGCGGCAACCCTAGAGCATCACCACACGCCTTCCCCGGGCAAACCCAGCTAGGGACAGCTCAGACCCGAGTCATCAGCGCTCCCAGGGACAGAGGCTCGATTCCCATTGGAAAAGCTTCCCTGAGAACAGGCGGAGTTCAGATCAGCCAGGCCTGCAGAGGAGTCACTGGCTGGGGGATTACAGGGAACGTTTGCCGGGCAGATCCCAAGCAAAGCAGGCGTGCGGGAAGGAGGAGCTGCTGCAGCCAGGCGCAGCCGGGGTGGGCTCCCCTCCCTCTGCAAAGCACTGTGGTAGATTCACTATACAGGAACATTAACTTTACTGAAGGCTTTGGAATTTTAACTGTTCTGCAAGAGAAGTAATAATAATTTAAAAAAAGCCCATCAGATGACTCAGAGCCACCAGTGCAACCCATGTACCGCTGTGCGAGCCCTTCCGGGAAGGGAAGCCTTCTCCAGAAACAGAGGAGTCCTGACTCAGAGATTTCTTGGAAACGTGCAGAGACTCATTCAAGCTTCTTCCCTAAGCGGGAAGTTCACTTAAAACCAGACACAGAGTTTCTCTGACCTAAGGAGAAGGAAGAATCCCGAGGTGCCGGTGCAGCACACGGGGCTGGGACACCCCCATGCCATCAGAAGGCACCTGGTAAAGTATGAACTCGCCGAGCAAGCCGTGCTTCACAAGCTGGGAGACACAAACATCTCCGGCAGCCCATGCTGAACCGACCCAATAGAAAACCTCCTTGCTCAGCCCAACCTGCTCATTCGTTTAATCCTGGGTACGTGAGCAAGGCACAACCAGCACTTGGGAGGCCGCAGTGCTAAAAGGGACACCTTGCCTACACCCCACACCTAGCTGTGGCCAATCTCCAACTTCTTGGGGACAAAAAAAGGCTTCCACAGGCCACGTCATACATCAGGGAAAGCAAATTCCTTTCTGGGCCCCCCAAGCAGCCGGGGAAACTCTGAAGCACAGGATTCCAGCAACATAATTACAGTGCAAGCAAGAAGCTGGGCTTTCTTTAAACCCTTCTGATGCATCAACACATGAGATAGCCAAGGACTCATCTCTGGGAGTTCCCTGTTTGGTTACATAAACACCAACTTCAGCTTAACCCTTTCACGCTGAAGCACAGGCCCCATCCACCAGGAAAAATCCCCGCTCCAGCCCAACATCCTCACGGCAGGGGCACCTACAGCAGAGCCCAGCGCAGGAGAAGAGCCTGGAAATCCAACTGCAGCACTCTGACAGCACCTGCGACTGCATCGCTCTCCCAGCACAGAGCCCAGCGCATGAGTTCCCGACCTTGGGCTGCTCCCATGAAGTCAGGCAGTCATTACCTTTAAAATCGCCATCAGGCGAGATGTGTATCGTATTACAAGATTTTATTTTTTGTTTATAGCTTATGTTACTATGTACACTTAATATTCCATAAATCCACTGCAGCAGGACTTTCCTCATGCACACAAAGATTACTGCATGACTCACACACGTGCTGACACTTTCTTTACAGTGAGGTGTGGTTGCTGTTTTTAACAATAATCCACTCATCTAGCCCTAACTAGATAGAAAGAAATATATTTAAGTTATCTACATATACTGCCATGCTAATGTTACTATCATTTGTAGCACAAAAGCACACTGACAGACACCTTAAGTTCACAAATGTGTACCCGACTAACAATAAAAAAGACTGTTTCACATAGAAAATTACAATGGGCACGGAGCCTTCTCCGGTCTAGCAAAGGCTCCCAGCTGGAGAGCTCCCAGGCATGAGTGAGGCGCACACTGTACAAGTCCAGAGCACCGCCGAGTCTCTGCAGACAGATAACACATCCCTTATTTAGGCTAAGCACAGCGGGCAGTTCAGGCAAAATCAATAGGGTTGTCCTTAATCAAACAGCAGCTAAGTGCCTACAAGGCTTCCCTCCGTGGTTTCAAGAGGAGACGATTCTGTAATATCCTGAGGATAAAAAGCAGCTGAACATGTGGGTGCTTTTAAGTAATGCGATTATGTGACCAAACCATCAGCGCGGATGCCACAGAGAAACAATAAAAGGATGTAGCACAAACACTCCAGCATTGGGGAAGCACATCCTGCACCCCGACCGCTATCGGCCCAGGGCCGTTTGCCGGCAGGCAAGCCTTACTCTGCCCCGTCCCTCCAGTTACACCCCGCCTGGACTGCAGGCACCCTGCGAACCTGACCACCCTCCCCCTGCACCCAACTCGTGTCCCTTCCAGGCGGGCGGCAGAGGCACGGTAGCTCAGCCCCACCACACTGGGCACTGGCCTCTGCTGCAACTTCTCTACCTCCCCCCGAACACGGGATTACAGCCCGAGACTAGAGCCTAAGGTGCCTAGCACACCTATACATAGCAGTATACGTTAAGCCTACACATTAAGACTCTAAACTAGCAAAGAACTGAATCATTGACACCAGTGCAGCACGTTCGCACCCACAGACACGGCAGAAGGAGGGAGAAGCTGGCCAGGAACACGAGAAGCCCCAAACCCCTCGTGTCAGGGAGAGGAGCAGCGGGGCAACGACGCCGTGCCATGGGCTCCCTCCAGCAGCAGCGCGAGACCTCCGACGCTCTCACGTATTGCGGCAGCGAAGCTCCCAAAGGCCCCAGCCAAAGCCAACAGGTAACAGGAACAAGTTCTGAACGCAGGAAATCCCAAAGCATGCCTCCTTCTCTTCTTCAGGTGCGCTCGCGCAGGGAGGCCAGGCCAGGTTTCCGTAGCTAGCTCCGGCTGTAATACTTCACGGTCTTACTCATTCTCACTTAGAGGTACAACCTTCAACTACTCACTGCTGAGACACGTGAGCCTCCGCCTCAGAACAGGGGTCCGAAACTACCGAATTAAGAAATTCCTGCCCAGACCGAAAGCGAAATCGGCACCGAACACAAGCTGGTCGCTCCCTCAGCGAGCCCCGGACCCGTCAGTGCGCTGCCAAAACAGCCCGGCTGCCCGCAAAGCCCAGACCCCCGGCGCTGTTACAGGGAAGAAAATCACCCAGGCGTTCTGCTAAGCCGCGTTTGTAAGTCCCGCCCGGCCCCGCTACACCGAATCCCACCCCCGGCTGGTGAGCGGCCTGCGGCCGGGGCACCGGCCCGCACGGACCGGCCGGGCCGGCCCCAGGGGAACGCTTCCCGGCGCGGCCAGGGACTCCGCGCCGACAGGCCCCGAGGCCCTCACGGCGGCCCCAGGCCGTCGCACACGCGCGGGGACCGGCGCGGCAGCGAGCCCGGCCTCTCTCGAGGCCTCGGCCGGAACCCTCCCGAGCCGCCGGCGACGGGCGGGCTCCACCGGCCCGGCCCGGCCGCGGCTCCGCCGGCCGGCCCGCCGGCACCCGCCGCCCTGGGACAGGCGCCCGCCGGGAGGCCGCTGCCCCGGCACCACGCGGCGAAGCCTCCGCCGGGGCCCGGCGCAGAATTAGCAAGAACGAAGCGGCTCCCCGCAGCGCCCGGCCCGGGGCCGGCGGCAGCGGCGGCGCCTCCCGACCGCGGTGCCCCGGGCCGCCCGTCCCGTCCCCCCCCCCCGCACAGCGGGACCCGGCTCGCCCGCGCCCGTCCCCGCTCACCCATGGCCCCGGGGCCGGCGCGGCCGCCGGCGCCTCCCGCAGCCCCACGCCCGGCCGCGGCCCCCGCTCCGCTCCGCGGCGGCGGCCACCTGACAACGGAAGTGACGCACGCGCCACCGCCCCCCGCCGCCGCCATCCCGCCTCCTGGCGGCCGCCGCAGAGATGGCGGCGGGGCCGCGGGGAAGGGACGGCGCTGATTGGCCGGCTGAGACAGCGCCAGCTGTGATTGGGGGAGAGCCCGGGGACTGGGAGGGGACATTTGCGGCAGACTGCGATTGGGTGAGGCGCGGAGAAGAGAGGCCGGCAAGAAGCGAAGGCTGATTGGCCGGGGCGGGATGACTCCCTCCGCCGATTGGCTCCCGCTCCGGCCGGCGCTGGACGCCAAGGGGGTTGGTGGGCACGCGGGAGATTCGAACGCGCCGTGATTGGCGGAGAGGCGGGGGCTTTCCCGGCGCCACGGGCCGCGCCGCCCCGTGCCCCCGCCCCGCCCCGGGCCCGCCCCGCCCCGCAGTGGGACCAGCCCCGCCGTGGGGCCCGCCCGGGGCCGGAGCGCTGGCAGGGCCGGGTGCCCCCGGGCTGGGCACTCCGCTCCCCAGCCACCCGTGCGGCAGGCGGCCGCGAGGGCCAGGCCTCGCACGCCCCGCGGCAGCGCTCCAGCCCCAGGGCTCGTCTCCCGGCGGGAAGCGACGCCATGGCTTCTCTGAGAAGCGCTCCTGCCCCAGCAGCCTCCCCGGTGCCCGGACAGCGCCAGGAGCCGCTCCCCGGGCTGGAGGCGTCCCCAGCCCGCCCCGGCTGCGGTGGGGACACGCGGTCCCGAGGCACACGCAGTTTCTTCCATGTGAGCTCCCAAAACCCACCCCCGTCTCCACCCGAGGGGCTCCTGGGGGGACAGCGAAGCAGCGGTGCTGCTACGGGGCTGCTCCCGGAGCCGCTGACCACTCCAGCGAGGCGCCCAGGCCCGGAGCCGTGCAAACGGCAGGCACGGGGGGGAAGCCACCGCGCTCCGTGCCAGAGGAGGCCAGACGGCACTGGGTAACAAAGGGGTCCCGGTAGGGACGGGATGAAGTCATCTGCTGACCGTGCAGTGCTGTCGGCGGACGCGCAGGGGGCCGAGGAAGCGCTGCTGGGCTTCGGGGAAGGGTGACGGAGGAGCGGGCAAGCGGAGGAGCTGGTGGCAGCAGCAGCATTCCCCACATCCTGGGCAAAGCACCTTTGTGCTTTTCCAGGCGGACAGTGCTGCGCCTTCCCCTCCGAGCTCAGCCTCGCTCCGCTCTGGACGGAGGTTCGTCTCACCCTTTTCCTGTTAAACACTTTCAGAACGACGGCTGCCTAGCAGGAAGCTGAGAGGACAGACCACAACCAGCCCCCTCCCTGGCTCAGGACCAGCGTCTCCGGCTCCTGCAGGCAGCGGTGCCGGCAGCAGCAGGGTCCTGGACCCTGCGAGCAGGGGAAGGCAAAGCCATGGGCAGCAGGATGGCTGCGGCCGAGCAACAACCCCAGGCTGTGGCTTTGGCCAAAAGGGCTTTGTTTGGCCATCAGAGGAGGGACACCAGTAGCTGCCAGTGGAATAGGAAACGAGCTGAGAGATCACAGACCCTTTTAAGCGGGGTTATTCATTCAAAAAAAGTAACCCTGCTCCCCCGCAGGCACCGGCCAGGGGAGCAGCGGAGCCCCGAGTCCCTGGGCGGGATGTCTGGGGCGAGGTGTGGAGGCGGCTAGCAGCCTGGTTGAAGGGGCAGGTCCGTCCCGGCCCTGCTGCAGGCAGGGCCGCGGGCTCACTTGTGCTTGGCACGAGGGAACTCCTTCCTGCCCTTGTCGCGGCCCCCGAAGTAGCGGACCCTGTGGATGGCCTGCAGCTGCCGCTCGATGGTGGCCCTGATGTCCACCTCGTCAGGGATGTGGACGTAGCGGATGTTCCTGCCGGTCACAAAGAGCTCGTCCAGGTGGGACACCGTGCCCTGCCTGTCTGTGAAGGTCACCTTGGCCAGCCGCACGTTCATGAAGGCGTCCACGTTGGTGATGCGCCCCGTGGCCGTGCTCTCGTCGCGGAGGTCCACGGTGGTGACGTGGCCGTGCAGGCCCTGCAGCAGGATGACCAGGCTGTTCTCGGCGATGGTGCGCTCCTTGACGGAGTGGCTGACCTCCATCGCGCGGCTGCGGTGGGGAAGAGGGAGACGCCGTGCTGCGCCCCGGCCGGGCGCCCGCTGCCGCGCTGCCGGGGAACCCACCCTCCTCGCCTCGCACGCCTGTGCGCATACGTACCACCCCTCGCACACCCACCCGCACGCTGCCGCTCTCCCAGGTCACTCCCATTCTCCATGTGCTCCCCCCTTGCACGCCTGGGCCCTCCCTGCCCGCTCCCCTTGCACGCTCGCTCGCACACCCCCCCCTCCCCCCAGTCGCTCGTGCTCTCCATGTGCCCCCCTCGCACGCACATACGAACCGTCCTCCCGCCCTTGCACGCCCACCCCCACGCCGCCTCCCCCGCACACGGCTGCGCTCGCTGCCTCCTCCTTGCACACTCACACGCTGCCGCGCTCCCCTCGCGCCCCCCGCACGGGCGTGCGCCGCTGCCGCCCCCCCCCTTGCACACTCGCCCCTGGCACACTCGCCCCTTGCACACTCGCCCCTCGCCCGCTCACCCGCCCGCCCCGCCGGCAGGAAGGGGCGGTCCCGCCTGCGCACTGCGCCCGCCGCCCGCCCGCCCCCGGCCCCGGCCCCGGCCCGTCCCCGCCCGCAGCCGGTCGCAGTCGGGTGTGCGCAGGCCTTTAATGTGGCTCAGAGCCCGTCCATCAGCGCCAGCAGGTCCTCGCCCTTCCCGGAGCTCGCCGGGCGCGGCTCCGCCACCTCCAGCTCCCCCAGGATGCGGGAGAGCTCCGCCCGCCGCCCCGGCTCCTGCGGGAGAGACACCGCGCCTCAGCCCGCCCGCCCCGCGGGACGGCCGCCTGCTAACGCGGGCCTCTGCTGGGACGTACTGGGGGGTACTGGGACGTGCCCCACCACCTGCTAATGCGGGCCTTTGCTGGGACGTACTGGGGGGTACTGGGACGTGCCCCACCACCTGCCAACACAGACCTTTGCTGGAACGTACTGGGCTATACTGGGACGTACTAGGGGGTACTGGGATGTGCCCCACTGCCTGCTAACGCGGGCCTTTGCTGGGACATACTGGGGGGTACTGGGACGTGCCCCACCACCTGCTAATGCAGACCTTTGCTGGGATGTACTGGGGGGTACTGGGACGTGCCCAACTGCCTGCCGATGCCCATGAACCTCTTTAAAAAGCGCTGCAGGCATTAGCCTGTAACCGCAAGCGGGCAAATAATGATCCAGTAACAGTTCTCCATCCTATGCAGCTAAAAACTTGCTCTAATATTTGTCAGGTTTCAAGTTCTCTTATTAAATAGTCACCAAATCTGCAGGCTTGGCGGAAAATACTGCCATTACTTATGAGCTTAACTGACATGGGAAAAAAATGTATTTTTTAAGTTACTACTCTGGGTGAAACTCAGTTCTTAGCAAGGCAGGAATGATGAGAATCAAAGATCTGAAAGGCGCTGTACGTACCTGCGTGGCTTCTATGTTGATAACCTTGTAAGATAACTCCTCTGGTCTAGTCAATGCAGCGTGTCTTGATGAAAAACATGAAAAGAGTGCTTAATCTCATTAAGAGAGAAAGTAAAGTATAAAAATCAGATTTCACGGGGCTCCTGTAGGCATGAAGTTTTGACAACATCCCTATTCCTACTAGGCAAATGAATGTATTGACCCCAGTTTGGAGACTTTTCCCTGTCTTGGATTTTTTATGCTTAGTGTAGAACAGTGGGAATATCTCTGTAGTTGAGATTAAAAGTAGGTAAAAACATCCTGCAGAAATCAGGTAACAGAAAGTCTCATTAACCTTGTGCTCCCTGCCAGGAGAGGGCTACACTGTTCAAGCCTGTCAGGATCATCACCTCCAGCAGTTATATTCTTATCTCTGAGATCCGTACATGTATTTGGGGGAGAGGAGAGCTAAAAGGGCTGAAGGGATGTCTCTGTTCTGCGGACAGAACTGAGCCCAGATCGTCACCTGCTGCTGACTGCCAGTGTCACCTGGAGGGAACGCAAAGCCGTGCATCACAGGAGACACCAGTAAGGGAGATGGCTCTCCTTGCCAACAGCCTTAATAAAAAGGTCCAGCCAGGGAAACTGCTCCTCTTTTGTTCCTGCAGGGACCATCTGGACCAGAATAAGGAAATGCTAAACCCCTGCTATTCTATCCCTAAAGCTGGTAAGGGCCAGCTTCTGTCTCCAGGGCTGTCCACGTGGCACTACATCACAAACCCCAGACCGAGAGGACTCGAGCGTACTCTTCCTCCTCGTCGGTTGTGAACAAGTTCAGTCGGAATCCCGTCTCACTGCCACCAGGTTTCTTGATCTCCAGTCCTCCCAGCAGCCTGGCCAAAAAGTTCAGTTCTTCTTTAGCAAGGGGGTTAGGGGCTATATTCTCCTGCAGAAAACAGCAATGGGTTCATTGGTCAGGTTACCAGGGAGATGAGGACTGTAATCATTCTTGTGTTTTCTGATATTACATAAATGTTCTTCAGAGTGATATAAATACATTTCTGCATTGTTAATGGTACAGATTGTGCAGATAACTAGTAATTATCAGCTATATATTTAAAATGGTTGCTTGAATTTATAGACCCAGGACAAGATAATTTTCCAGCTAAACTGAACAGCTGAGAAATCTGTAAAACCAGCTTTCTGTTTTCTGAAGAGATTAAAATAGTAAGTGAGTACACCATTGCATAAGCCTGTGTGTAAAATTCCTTAGGAACATGTGCCCTTCCCCTAGCTCAAAATGAGCCGTGGAGGATTGGATGGGTCTCTGAGAAGAGCTAAACAGGTTCCTCCTGTATGTGTAGACTAAAAACAATATGGTTATTGTTTCCCCGAGAAAGGAGGTGAATAAAGGGGAAGATAGTGCAACTGTATAGTAAATGATGTGGAGATGACAGATGTGGGTGTTTCATTCAGTGTCCCCATCTATTAAGAGCCAAGGGAAGCAGAATGTAAAATCTGGTGGACGTGCTGAAACTGCTCAAAGGAAACGCTCCCACCACGTGTGACCGGCTGCAGAACTCACTGACACAGACTGCTTAACCAGTGGCAGGAACAGAACAACACTGACCTTTGCATGGGATGCCAAGTTTTTGGATGATCCTGACATGTGTGTCTCTACTGGCCGACTAACGCTGTACCTAGAGAGAACACCACATGAGGGAGAGCAACCCATTACTTGTATGTGATACAGGAACTGCAGGGAGCACCACAGGATCTAAATATCGTTTTAGGATATTTTTCTGAAGACTGTAAATAACTGAAATGAGAAGTTACAGTTCACTTTATGGAGTATTGAGGCATTAAATGTATGAGCAACAAAGCTGTAAGAAAGAACACTGCTTTCTCTTATTCTGTGAATGGAAAAATTACATAAGACAAACATGGAGAAAAGAAAGGATTTCTTGAATGCAGTTAAAATTAAATTACATTTCACAGAATATGCAGTACCAGATGAGAATACTCTTTACTCAGCTCTACTGTAGACATAAATCAAACTCTTTTCTACAGCTCTTTATACACATCTATCCACATGCGTTCTGTTTCAGGCCATCACTTTGTAAAGAAGTCAAGCTGATAATAGCAAAAGAGGCAAAAATAAATACACAAGGCTGAAGACGTGCTTCTGAACAAATCCATAACCATCAACGTTTACTTCATGTTTCTATGTAGGACAAAAATTACTTACATATTTGTTCCAAGTTTGAGGACTCTGTCTCCATAAAGATCAAAAGATCCTTCCCTTTGTGGAGTAACATAATTTCCATCAGTGGTGAACTCAGTTCTTTTAACTTCATCTCCATTGCGATTAAACATCCTTAAAAACAAGTCATTATTGAAACATATTTACTAGTTTTATTACTGATTTTCAGTACTTCCACTGCTTACTGTACAAGAGAAACGGGAATAAAACTCTATTCTGTATATTGGTAAATGGGTAAATGACTAATAGCTAATTTACTGAAATAGAGAATGCCAGAAACAGCTTAGTATTTCATTGCTGGGGGACTTAGTCCCAAATCCTGCCCTTTAAATAGTACTTCCTGGAGGTTCAGCTATCCATGCAACATGAATGACAGTCTAAGCTCGATTCCTATTAGACCTCTGGGACTGACTGTTCCTCCGTGAGCAGCCATACATGCAAGGCAGTGCAAACACTATAAGCAGCGGTTCAGAATTCACCTGATGAGTCCTGGAACTTCTGTACCCCAAGGAACAGGGCCTGATATTGGCAGCACAAAGCGACCATTAGAGTTTTGCACTTTATCCTTCAGAAAGATAGAGACCTGCAAAAGAATATTCCATCTTCTAGAAAATCAATTACATATCTTCTGATCAGAATTCTTTGAAGTCTGACCTTGCAGCCTTCCTGCCTAGACTGGGATTGGTTTCCTAAAAGATTTTGATGTATATACCAGTAATGTAGAATTGTGGTGCAGAGGATGGGCACACTGATGTAACATTTTTTTAAAAAAAAGTGTACTGTTTATGCACTTGAGTATGATCAATTTATTTGGAGAGTATCAAGCCCCATGACCTCAAGCGCAGGTTCTCAGTTTCATATCAAGTTTCTACTAAAAGGAAAAACATATTTATCAACTAGTAAATCCGTACTAGTGGATATTCCTTTTTTCATAACATTTTAGAATTTAGTATTATTGTAGTAAATGTGCTCAATTTGTAAAATTTTGAAGATGGAAATTGCAAGCACATCAAGATGACTGAAAAGCATAAGTAACAACCCCAAACTTAGAGTGTAACTATGACAAGACACCTTTGTATTCTACCCACAAACTCCCTTCCGTTCTTACTGACTAGTTATATGGGGCTCTTACCCTTATGTGCATGTCCTGAAAAAAAATGAGGAGTGTTTGCCTGATGAGCTGAAATTCACCAGCAGAGAGACAGCTGTACGTCTGAAAAAGAAAAGCATCATGTAAGGCTTTGCAAGCGTACCACGTCCAACCCGGGTAAAGGTGGGAACAACTATATCGGAGTGCTGCTAGCCAAAAATGGTACGTGTGTGGCAGGGGAAGCAGAAGTGATATAAGGGCTGCTGGTCATTATCGGTAATTATTATCCGTGACTAAGAGTCTGATTTAATTTCTGCTGAAGTCAGTGGAGACTTTGATCAGGTTGAATAAGCAATATATTGATTTAAACTGAGCCAGTAGAAGAATAACACTTGACTCGTAGACATCTCCCTCTCCAGAAGCCCTTTGGAAACATTTCATTGCTTCCCAGAACTTTTAGCATTTTATGAAACCAGTTCCCTTCCACTGGGACATTCATATTCTTTGTCCAAAGAATTACAGCAATTGCATGAGCAAAAGTTGCTAACCGGGAGGCCAATTTGTTTCCCTCAGGTTAAAAAGAGGGGAAGGTTATTAGGATGGTTCTCTGAGGTTGAGAACAAATCAACCTCGATGGTTGGTGGCACTTACTGATGTAGTATTTAGTCTCGAAAGAGAAAAAAACCAACCCAATAAACTCAAAGAACAGGGTGTCCCACCATTTTTCTAAGGATTCTTACTTCAATCAGCTGTCGGAAAGTCTCGTCCACCTGGTTCAGAATGCCAGGAGAATCGCGTACGAAATCCTTGATCGCATCCAGGTGATTGAATGTGACCAGCAGAATGTCTTTGGGCCGAGGGCACAGCAGCACTTGGTATTTGAAAGCCATAGTCATAAGGTCATACAGCTGCAAAGTAACACGGGGAAATTTTAGTTCCGTCACAACACAGAGCACGACACCGCTTAGGTAACTTCACATTGACGTGGAAAGGGATTTAGACACTGAGGCTAGCACCTGCCTATGGTAAGAACCATTTTAGCTTTGTTTCCTAAGAAAATAAGCCCTCTGCAATCACATTGTCAGCCCTCCTGCTGGTATCTCCAACTGCCTTTAAAACTACTGCCAATTTCAACAACGCTGACACCCGGGTAGAGGTCTCACAGGTAATCCAGTTCCTACAATTTTTTTTCAAAATCATCTGCTGGATATACTGTTTGGAGGCAAAAATTCTAACACCTGCAACTGCAAAACAGTCAGTGACAATATAGAAATATACGTATTTATACACACCCACGTATGTATGTATTTTTAATATATATAAAAAAATCTGATGAACTTAAAGAATGCTTACTGAACCACTTAAAATCAAACATTTACATATTAAAGCAGAAATACTTAGTTCTGAAGTATCTGATACAGCACGGATTTCCCCAGAGCTTCCTTGGCTGAGAACCATTTTTACAAAGAAAGCAAATGGAAAGAGGGCTGTTACAAAATGCTTCGAAATTACAGTGACGTAAAGCCATGTACTATCGCAATCAGAAGCCTGTGAACGGTAGCGCGGACGTACAGCAGAGTCACAGGACTGGGCAGGTGGTCTTTTTTACCTTGTCCATGCTTGCTTGGTTCAGCCTCATGATTGAAGCATGAGCTAGCCGGTCGTACACTGTTCGCAGAGCTTTCTTGGAATAGAGTTCCTGTGGTTTAAACAGCTCTTCCATAAATTTTTTATTGAACATGGTTGTGATGATGTCATTCATAACTGCAAAGACAAAGAGTCTCTGTTTTTTGCTTCAGAAACAGCACATTCATCTGATTGACTCCACACTGAGAACTTGGACACTGAAGCTGCGAGGATTGACGTGAATGCTTACCTGTGAAAACTAGGTACATAGCCACAAAAGAAAAGAGGAGGAGGAACATCACTTCTTAATGTCAACATTTTTCTCAATCCCACATTGGTCTAAGGGGCAGCACGATTCCTGCTGACTGTCCCCAGGGGCAGAAATGCTACTTAAGCTGTAGACAACAAACCCTGTTCTCCAGTGGGAATAAGGCTGGTTTTGTTGCCTTGTTTTTAGAGCAATGGTTAGCACTTTCCCCTTTTAAAATAATTTTTTGATAGGCTACTCTGTATGTATTATCTACAAAAGCTACAGTTCTGCTCCCCAAGACGACTGTTTTGCATCGCTCTAGATTTTTGCAAACCATAGCTAGCTGACTCTGCCTGTTCTCTTTAGCCTTTGACACTATTAGTCTCTTTTTCCTTCTAAACAGAAGCTCCTGAATGATTCAAGGCTCCTTGAAATATTTGTGTTAAACGGATTAACGCTTGACAAGTATTTAAGGAAGCATTTATAACACTGGGATCTATGTCAGGCCATCCAGGGCTTTTACACAGCAACATCTGCGGATACTAGAGCAGTTCAAAAGCGCAGAACTCTAAACCTCCTAATGCGCGCTTCATTTTTTAATGTGTAAATTTAGACATGGAATTGTTATGCGACTTACTCAAGAGTATGTAGAGATCAGGAGTGCTGAGTATAAGGGCTACACTCTGGTTATCGAGCTTTTAATGCAAAGAAGATAGAAAACATTTTGCAGTGATTCAAGCAGATGCAGTATCTTAGCTTTTGTGCTGGATCTGGTACTTTTATCATATACCCGATACATTCTCCAGAGTTATAAATAAGCATTTATTTCTCTATCAAAAAAATGTTAAATAGAAATTTCAATTCATAGATTATTGTACAAGCATGAATTTTCATATGCAGATGACTGTTACTGAAGCTCATAATGCCAGCTGATTCTTCTGGATTAGAAAAATCTCAGCGGAAGTAATAAGAAAAAAAAAAGAAAAAGTGAACATACACCTAGTGGTAGTGATCAGCTGTTTGAAGTACTGCTCTAATTATTCATTGGTGGGTTAGACACCCAGCTTTTCACAACTCTGGTACTGAAGCGACACAAAGAGCCAAAAGAAAGTTAATGTGCCAGTCACTTTGTCTTTTCTTAGATGATTAACTCTCTGGGGAACATTGCTAGGTACGCTGTCGGCGCGGAGAACCTGGCCACGGATAGCTGTTTTGCTGAGGGCAAGTGCCTTCTGAAGAGATTCTCTCTGTCTGCTTAAACATGATGTTTACAGGTTTTCTCCTACACTGGCGTACATCACTGGTGACACACACATTTCAGCATCCATCGCACTGCACCTGATGGGGCTCACTAGTTCCTGTTTTAAGTACCAAAATAATACAGACAGGTCACAGCGCAGTTTCTGAGCAGCACGGATTACAAGTACACTTTGTAATGACAAATGGGAAAAAAATCCCTCCTCTTCCTCACTTCCTTTCAAATAAACTGTCCATAAAACAATCCCTACTTGCAGTCTGAGGCAAAAATCCTCACTTCTTTTTCCAGTGGAGAAAATAAAATACAGTGTATTAGTATATATTTCATTTTGCAAGTAATCAATTATGACAAAAATAAAAACTTTTGCCCCATACTGCTATCAAGAAAAATATTTTTAAGTTGCTTGCACATGTTGTCTGCACAAAGGCTTCTCCTCCATCTTCAGAGAGTCACTAATAACCGAAACTGTCAGGAGACAGACAGTGCCCCAGTACGCTGACTGTAGCCAGTAGATATTCCCAATGGGATCGGAAGATCTGCGTTAACCACACACCCAGCCTTACATAAATTATCTTCTGAAATTAAAACCTCTTGTATTGGCTATAAAAAGAACTGAGAAAGACATAAAAAAAATCACGGTAAAGGGCACATCTCACACGGCATGTTTGATAATGACACAGCAAAGAGATCTTAGAGCACAGGTAGTCCCTAGGGAGATATTTACACCATTCTAACAATGGAAAACAACAAAGAAAGGAGCGTTAGCTCAGGAAAAATGGCACGCCAAGCAACATAGCATAAAAGCAATTTAGCAGAGAGGGGTTTCATCAACTGGGATGGGGAGAGGGAAACCAAGTATAGACAGTGCAATGGACAGAAGAGAAGCTGAGGATTTACGGTGGTTTTCGCCTACATGTGCCATGTCACTGGTGACAAGACACGTTCCAACGTCTAGTGCGCTGTCACGTAACATGGCTCGGATGCATGACATGAGACTGAAGTCTTTACGCCTGGATATGTTCATGCTTCTCGGAGGACATTCAAGGCAGCAGAGGGAATGTTACGAGTCCAAAACAGTCACACGTTCTGCTTGCAATAGGTTTATAGCTTGTAACAAGGTTGTTGGCTTCATCAGCAATAGACTCGGCTGGTTACTCTACATAACTCTTCAGAGATCGCCCCAAGAGCGGTGTTCATAGGCAAACTTTTTTCTCTCAGAAGCTGATTAGTCAACTTGGGATCTGCATCTGTGCTGCTACCATCTAAATATGATTAAATGGCCTTTTATACAACTCATCATCATTTTGGATGTGATAAAAGAGGAATATGGAATCTTTTAGACTTCTGAGATATGCAATGCTGGGAAAAAAGTGTTCTTGGAAGCAGCACGTAATGGTAGAAAAAAAAAGCTGGGGCAAACTCCAGGATATCAGTATTTACCTTCAGTAAATATTCAAAACCTACAAACAGTGCTTATTTTAAAAAACATGAATCACAATCCTGATCTCTCTTAAAAAAGGGCTGCTCAGAAAGACACTGGAAGTTCTACTCATGTTCACCTAGCAAAAAAATTGAGATGGTTTAAGAGATTTATTTCCTCATCCAGCTCCTTACCACAGCCCTTTGCTGGAGGCTGCCATTTCAAGGCAGAGTCCAGAAGGAAACGCACGCTCGCAGCTCAGCTGCTCCACTGCGAAACCTGACGTCTCAGCTCAAACCCACCTTCAGGGATCATTTCAGTCAAGATGAGCTTGGCTGAAGTGTGGGCACCTGCTCCTTTGTGATCACTCTGCTGCAAGGGTGGTGACCACTAGCAGAGATGGATAAGCAGCTAGGATGGAAATGCCTTAAATCTTTCCTGGAGTTCACCTGTCAAAACCCTAAGCAATGAATTAGAAAAAAACTTAGAAAAATGCAATATACATAATATTCCTGCATTTAAGCAGAAAAACAACCTTCACAATGCTCACACAATTATATGCTTGCATTAATATGATGCTAGAAAAATACAAATATCATTTTGGCTAGAAAGACCACTATGATAAAAAGTTTTGATCTATTTATAGTCTTGGTTAAATTAGCAACTTATTTTGGAAGCCATATGATTTTGAGGTATTGTCTCTTTTTGCTAAGACCTATAGTTAAAGTGCATTTTAATGAACAGTGAGTCTTATTCATCTTTGACACTGTGACTAGAAGGCTGCAGGAACAGCATAGGGTGTGTTCACGTACGATGAGCCTCATGTGTGCATGTAGTGGTGTTGGTCTACTGCATGCAGCTAGAAGATTACAGTACCTCGTTTCCTGTCCACATCTGTCCATTCATCTACACGAAGCATATAAAACAAAAACATCAGTTCAAGAAGTAAGAACAATAGTTTCAAGGAGAATAAAAGAAATAAAGTAAAAAAAAAAAAAATCTAACTAACGGACTTTGGTTTTTCTCATCAGCATTCAGCGCTTAACAAGAACGAACTCTTCTGTTACTTGACATCTTTCACTGTCAATAAGCACACAAAAGGTGAAACCTTGCCCTCCCCTTGGAAAAAATCTTGTTGCTTCAATGGAGATAAAATTTTACCCTCGATTGAATTTTAGCATGGTTTGCATTTAGCTTGGGAAGTTTTCAGCTGTTTTTTGCACTTATAAGTGAACAATGTTTGAGTGAACAGTTTTAAGCATCAACAAACACCTCAGTGTGGACGAAACCACATCTCAGTAAAATTAATGCCCAATGTTTTGGAAGATAGAATACATGTGTGGATAAACTAGTACAGATCTAATTCTCCTGCTGAGATATTCCACCAAGTACGGCTAATTTAGTTTAAGCTCTAAACTTAGACCTACAGGAACAGTAGTAAACTTTTGTCAGAACATTCTCTGAAGACACACATGAATAATTAAAAATCGCACTGCTGGAGTGAAACCTTTGCTATTGTTTAGCACTTCTTCCTATTGGATAGGCAGGAGAAGCAATAAAAGTAACCACCTCATCAATACCGACTTAATATTGAGTTGATTTTTTATTACAAAATACTAAAGCTTCCCGAAGCGCATTCCCCATCGCATGACAAGAAGCTGTAAGGATTTTTAAAAGCAAAGCTGTTTTGATTTCAAAGTGGTAAACAAAGAGGTGCTCAGCTGTAAGCTGGATTTTTTGTGCACGCATGTGAACGCACAGGGCTCTACTTTTACAGTAGTTTTGACAAAAGGCTAGACTGACAGATTTTTATAAAAGCTGGACAAGGGTTGCAGGAGCCATATTTATGTTATTTGAAGTTTTTCTTAATTGCGCATGCTGCTTCTGCATAGGTGTTACAACATTATTCCTGGAAGCTACTTCCGACTGCAAAGCAATCTGGCCTTCCTGACACAGCTCAGGACCTGGACTGAGACACTCAGATCCTGAGTGATTTTGATTCCAAAAGTGTCTTTCCGAAGCTCTAACCTCTGAAGCAAGTACAGAAACACTGAAAAGTCTTTCAGTTTCTACCTTCTCCGTATGCACTTCACAAATCAGCTTCAATGATACCTTCAGGCAGTTATTACCACAGAGACTTCACGAGAGCTGGTTAACTCAACAGGCTTTACTTCAAATTTAAGACACGAAGAACACGCGCAATCGGTTATCGCGACAGCGCGGTTACACCGTCCTGAGGAAGCCACTTGCCCAAGGCCCCTTTCCAAGCACCCCCCCGGGGCACCTGCCTGGGGGACGGGCACCGGCACCCGCAGCTACGGCCGTGCCGCTCCTCCTGGCCCTCGGGGCCGCCCCGGCGTCGCCAGCGGCTTCCCGGCGCTCTGCTCGGCACCGGCCCGGGGCGGCCCCCGCGCCGCGGGACGGGGCTCTCCGCGCCTCCTCCGGCGCTGCCCCGGGCACGGCTCCGCGCCCAGCCCGGCGGGGTGCCCCGGCAGCGGGCCGCAGGGAGAGGCCCCGCGCGGCACGGACAGGCCGCGGGAGCACCGACGACCGGAGCGACCCCCGCGGGGGGGCAGCCCCCGGCGCAGGACCGGCTCCGGGAGGGGCCCCGGCCGCCCGCCGCTCACCTTTGCGGGCCTTCTCCCCGGGGATGCTCTGGGCGCGGAGGCGCTGGTCCAGGATGTAGAGCATCTCCCCGCCCAGGTTGAGGAACAGCAGCGGCAGCGTCCGGGCCGACATGGCGACCGCCAACCCCGCCGCCGCCGTTGCCGGGCAGCCACGGGGCCAATCGGGAGGCGCCGTCTTGGCCGGCGGGGGCAGGGGCGCGCGTGCAAGCCCCGCCCCTGCGCGTGCGCACATCCCCGTGCGCGTGCAAGGCCCCTGCGCGGGTGTGAGCGGCGGCAGGGCCTGAGCGGCCGTAGGGGAAATACGGAAGTACCGGTTTCATAAGTTCTGGTGCATGAGAAAAATAAAGAATTTATAAGGAGATGATTAAACCCCAGTCATTTTAATAGCAGAGAAGAGCTCAGCGCTGCCTGGGGCCTGCCTGGATACCCGCGTGTGCTACGGTTCTGAGGAACGTGGGGAAGTTTTGTCAACGGCACAGAAAGGTGGCCAACAGGCGCCACTGTAATCGTGTTAGTAATTCTCCTGTGGTTGAGTCACCATCAGCAGCGGTTTTGGTGTAACACAGAATCACCAAGTTTGAGAATGACAGAGGGATGATTGCCAGAGAACAAATATAAATGCGTAAGTCCGCTAGGAACGGCAGGTTTGACTATTAACACGATTGCCACGGCTGCAGAGCTCCAAATCAACCCGTGTTTTCCGGTGAGAAGGAAGGGCACTCTGAGTGACTGTCAGGGCTGCTTCGTTTCCAAGTAAGCAGCATTTCACCTCATTCTCTCCCCTCATTTGTCAGCCCACAGCCCAAATCCCTGCCAAACGCCGCTGAACAGCTGGGCCAACGCTACTCGACAGCGCAGTCCTACAGGTAACGACAGGAGACGGACGCTGCTCAGAGGTGTTCTAATTTAAAGACACCTCTGCCTTCCCCGCCACGAGGCGGTGGTGAAGTCCCCCCGGGTACTCCTCACACAGACGGACCTGCTCACAACATGGTGAGCATCAACCTTAAATTAAACTTCTAAAACACTTAAAACGACTCACTGCACTTTTCTGGGTACTCACCATGGCGCGGATCACGCACGTGCATAAGCAAAGAGGCAACAAGTCTTTCGGTAGTTATTTATTGTTAAAGAGACTGGCTGTGTCACAGCCTTCATGTGCCGCTACACGGGTGTCCCCTCGCACTGCACCTGTTTCTCCTTTGCAGCTCTCGCTCTCGCTTGCCACTCTCTTCTCTGCTTTAGCCTCTCTGGTGCTTTCAGCTTCCGCGCCTCCCGAAAAACCTGCGGGAGGAGCATGAGGAGGTGAGAGAAGGGGAGAGACAAAGATGCCTGCTGCTGAGCAGAGCTGCTCCACCACCGCCGCTCGCTGCTGCGCACAGCATGGATCTGAGCTCCCGCAGCAGAGGCCAGGAGGCACGCCATGCAGCCAGATCAACTCCTTCCCGTGCCTCTCCTCCAGGACTCCAGGCAGCCCTGTTTTCAGGGTACCACTCAGAGGTATTCCGTTATAGCTACCTAGTCTTTTGGTAAAAGTTTATTGGACTGAAATTTAGTATTTACAGACTGAAGGCACATCCAGCTTTTTGATTCTCCGCAGTCACCCTGAGGTATATTGCACACAGCTGTTACACCAAAGTATTTGGAGCAAAAAAGAGTAGAGAGTGGGCGTATGCACATTTGTGTTCCAAAGCTGCCATCAGATTTAATTGTTTCACATAACAGTTCCCCATACCAGGCTCTGAAAAAAGCTGGTTTGAACCATACATTTCTGAGCAAACTAGTAGCGCAATTCGAAGTTCTCAAGCGTGATACATCTGCAGCACATGTGTCATTGCCCACTACATACCTGTCTTTCGTGGATCTCTTTGCCGAGCTTATGTATTTCTCTACAAACATTATCATTGTCTCCTCAAATTCAAAGCATGGATTCAAAGGACCTACCTATCAGTCTAACTGTCTTAATTGTGCCCTTCTATAAAGAGATTTTTTTTCTACTCCAGCTACACGGCTCTCTCCACATGGCTCCATACCTTGAGACAGAAAGCCTTCTTCACAACCCAGCGCTTGGTGATCCTTCTGGAGTAGGGAGGGGGTAGGCTGTACTGGATATTCAACTGCTTGCAGGTGTTTTCAAAGGTATCATAGCGGACACGGCGAAGATATGCAAGTAGCTTCTTCCGGCGATCTATATCCATCAGCATGCGACGACGGTTATTTTTATCCTGCAAAGGACTTAACGTTCACTAGATTGCAGACAGATTATACTTCCATTCCAATAAATTACTTAGAATAGATGAGATTACAGCTGAAAGGAAACAATCAGGTTAAGGACAGTATCTTAGAACAATTTTTCTTGGCAGATACTGCAAGCACATTAGGTCACTACAAGGAGATCCAAGATGACTTAATTTACTTTTCACTGGAATTGCTTTCTTCATTCTGTGTCTGCACCTTCCTCCCTCAGCCTTGAAGACTGTTTTCAACTTGTATGCAGTTTCAGGCAGTGGCAAAAGCTGCAACGGCTTGGAGGCAAAGGCTGCAGGGAAGGTCTACTGGCTAAAAACTGCTCCCCCTGAAGTGTTGTTCCAGAAAGAACACAGAAGCATTTACCTTTGTTTTTCCAGAAATTAAATGTGAAAATAAAATGTGACTTGGCTCTATCTGACCATTTGGGTTCTTCAGAAGAGAATATGTGTAGCTTGAGCCATGCCATTCAGGGCAATCCCCCATGGGAGAAATTTCACTATCCTATATGAGCAATTTGTGTAAAAAGCAGGCTTCATCCAAGTAATTGCAAAAGGTCTCTTTTGCTGAAACATTTGGTACAACTTCTGGCTTCTTATAAAAACTGAATTCTATTCTGTTTTACCCTTCAAGCTTTTATGATTAACGAATAATTATGCACTTTTTTCAAATTCAGTTGATTAATCCATTTCCCACCTTTTGCACTGCAGAAAGTGTCTTTAATACACCTTGTTCATAAACTCGTAGTTACGATGTTTCAAATTTGGGCTCTGAACCCAGGTAGCTTTAGGTAGGAAAGTGGTCGTTATGACATTAACACAGTCCTGTCCACTAAACATTTTCATAGGCAGAACAGAGAGAGAATACAGCTGCTGAAGCGATAACATGAATTACACTGAAAACTAAGCAGTGAAGCCACATCTGCAGCAAGCACATATTTAGCTAAACTCTGTTCAAAGGTATCTGCTCAGCCATTTCCACCAATCCAGTAACAAAAAAGAACACACTCCACATTTCAGTCGGTGAGAATGTAGCTGTGACTGAGCCAGCAGTTTCCCAGATCGGCACCAGGGAACAGTTATAACTATTTTATAAACCTTCTTAGGAAAGCCATAATCCCCAGAATTAAAATCCTTTTGTTCTAAACTGAGAAAACAACCTGAACAGCTGCTATCTCAGACCTGTGGGCTCAGATTACTGATAGTTACCTTGGGATGCCTCTGAAGATGTTCCTCGTAAGTGCGTATCTTGGCAGTCAACATAGCAACTATAAAGAACAGACATAAGAAGCTGTGTGAGAGCAGCAGCTTTCCAGGGTGAGACAGTATCATTTGCATTCCCTTCAAATTGCCAGTCGAGGACTGCTGTTCTTACGGGTACCCACCGCACCACAGCAGATATTACCACACAGCCCTCTGAATAAATGCAAAACAAACCGCAAAATACAACCTACATAACTCGAGTCAGAACTATTACTATTATGAAGCTGCTTAATTAGAGGTTAAAATTTTAACAACAGATCATATGAATTTATCTGTAAAATGCCTCTTGCATTACTGATGACTTTACATTCATTTCACTTCACTTGGTTTAAGCTTTGGAGGAACAGACACAAATTAAGAGGTTCTTCCTAAGAGCAGCAGCCAGCTCTTTGTGATTTCAGGCTTTGGAGAAAGGTGCTGGTGGCATCCTGAGAAACTGAAGGCTGTTATTAATGATAAAGGAGCGCATCTTGGCCGCTGGCAGCGTGGCCTTCATCCCTGCACTGTCCCTACAGTGTGCTTCAGCCAGAGCTCTCTGATGCAGAGGGAAATTTGGGTTCCATGGCCAAATCTAGTAGTTTATTTTGGTAATGAATGCAGCGCAATGCTTCATGTCATACAAGCGCTTCAAGCAGAATAATGCACATGCTGCCTTTGGAGGGTGGATATGGAGTAGGAATTTGGAAATCATCCTAGCAGACATCTGCCAGTAAGGGCATGCACTGCCTCTGCAACGTTCCCAAACCCTCAACAGGTCCTCCAGGGCATACTGCAGGCCACCTGCCTCTCAGGTGCTCTCCTGAAGGAGATTCTCCTAACTGATACAGGAAACTTGAAGCGCTGGCGTGGAAATAGCTGAATAAAAGCAGAGATGTATCATCTGCCAACAATACCCTTCTACTTTTTTAACTTACCTTGCACCTCAAAGGAGCCATTGTCGTGGGGAGACCTCCTGACCTTCTCCACCAGCTGCTGTGTCTTTATTTTCATCTTCTCCTTCTGTGGATAACAGAAAAGAGCTTGTCACTTTCTCAGGAACACTAAAGGTCTGAGACACCCCAGCTCTCTTCCCAAATGCTCAGATAAAGGCTTTGTCATTAATAGCTTTACTCAACATCCATCACAAAATGTGTAAAAAGTGCTGCAAAAAAGGACCTACTGCTTGTGGGACAGTGCTCAGAGTACAGCAGCGAAGCAGCACAAAGAGATCTGGGCAGAACACAGCATTGCCATTGTTCAAACCAAGAGTCCAGGCACACCCTTCACCCCAAGATTACAGAAGAAGGGCGTTGAAGAGGCCCCACTGCTCTCGTGAATGGAAGAAAGAACTGAAGCTGATCTCATATGGCAGTAGCCTTTACTTTTCACATCTTTTTAAGCTTAAGTGGTAAGCAGCAAGAAATGGTAAGATCTTTGTGCTACCTTACGATTTGCTTTTTGTTTTCTGGCACACAAGAAGTAAAAGGGATTTGAAGAACATTTGCTGTCCGGTGTACTATTTTCTAGAACACAGGCCAACCATCAGCAGTAACATAACACAGCTCATCTCCCCTGTGATTACCTAATATTTTCTTCTCTCATTTTAGTATGCAATTATTATCATAAAGAAGACTGCATGATAAATTTTAAGAGCATACAAGACTTATCACTCTCATGTATTTAATAGCCCCAGATTTGCAGTCACCGAGCAACACTTAAAAATAAAGTAAGTGAAGGGCATTTAACAATAAGGACAAGTCTTACACAAAAGTGCTCACTAAATCTTCTAGGTTTTTTTATGCAAGTAGAATGAAACAAACCTGGCTTGCCATTTCCAGTGACAACAGTCTTTTCACTACGTCGTCAACACTGCAAGGAGAATACAAATTAGTTTATAAGCTAGAAACGAAGTATATTTAACAACAGAAATGAGGTTAGGTTTTCAGAACATATTAACTTTTCTCAACTTTAATTTACTCTACAAATTTACAGCAACTCTCCTCTCCTCCCCTCCCAACCCTGTCAGCCATAAACTGTTTCTTGCATTCCTAAGAAAAATCATGGCTGAGATTACAGAAGCATCGAGTAGTTTTGCTGCTGTGGGAAGCACAGTTGTTTCAAATGATAATGAAGTCTTATCAATTCCAAAAACGTTACGTGCAAACTGGGTGCTGAAGATTAACCCCCAAGTAAGTGCACAAGGACAAAATAATTAATTTTAAGACCGGCTCCTTCAAAGATCTGTGAAAGTCTCAGTTACGAGTTACGCCACTGGGGGCTCTTCATGCACCACACATGAGCAGTTCTGGAATCAAAGCATAAAAATGTTGAACTCCAGGTCCAAATTTCAGAATGTCCTGGTTTTGGCTGGGATAGAGTTTTCTTCCCAGTAGCTGGTACAGTGCTGTGTTTTGGATTTAGGATGAGAATAATGCTGATACCACACTGATGTTTTAGTTGTTGCTAAGTTGTTTACACTGGTCAAGGACTTTTCAGCTTCCCATGCTCTGCCAGGGGCACAAGCAGCTGGGAGGGGGCACGGCCAAACTGCCCAAAGGGCTATTCCATACCCTATGGCGTCATGCCCAGTATAGAAACTGGGGGGAGCTGGCCGGGGAGCAGCAATCGCTGCTCGGGGACTGGCTGGGCATCGGTCAGTGGGTGGGGAGCAATTGCATTGTACATCACTTGCTTGGTACATTCTTTTATCATTATTATTTTCTCTTCCTCTGCTGTCCTATTCAACTGTCTTTATCTCACCCCATGGGTTTTACTTCTTTTTTTCCCCAATTCTCTCCCCCATCCCACTGGGGTGGGGGGGGAGGGCGAGTGAGCGGCTGGGTGGTGCTTAGTTGCTGACTGGGTTTAAAACACTACACAGAAGCAGCCATTCATTTTGAGCTGTTTAACTACACACTCTCTAGCACCTGAGTTCAAGACAGGCATAGATTATTACTAAGAAGATTATTTCTAGTATTTCAAGATTATTTCTTTTTTCTATGGACTACAAAGTCCACAGAAGATGTGGGCAACCAGCACTTAATCTTACATTAAGTAAACAAAAACCTTACATAACCCTAATCAGGGACTGCTTTTGGAAATTTGACTTCCAAAACGACTTTGCAATTTTTGTGCTAAATTGTATACCAGTGACCACAGAGCATTAATTAATTACTGAGCAGGTGACAGCTTCCATGTATTGTGGTTGTGCGTGTGTAAGATACAAATCTCTGAAGAGAACAGTCATTCCCTTTCCCCGTATCATACCTATTTATTATTGGGACATTGGCATAATCTTTCTTCAGCATTGTGGGAGGAAGATCATCCAAATGGCTGGGGATGTCTACAAAGAGAAGATTAACATTTAAGGAAGAGCAGTACAAAGTCAGAGCTCTGAACATGCTTGCAAACTAGATCAGGGGAAACAAGTTGCAAAGAAAATAGACTGTATGCTCCAAACAAGAAGTAAGAACTTAAGGGATGGCAGGAATTGAGTGAATAAAATTGAGTCCAGTCTCTTGCCTTCAGCACTCCGGATTTACAACACGGCGTATAGTCCACCAAGATCAGTGATCTCATGCTAATGACAATTGCTAATTTCCCACACATTCATGAGCTGCTGAATTTTCTGAGTAACTTTTGAGCTTGCAAGGAATTATTTCTAGAAGCACAGAACCACAAAAAGGCTTACAAAGGGACCTTATGAAGTTTCTCCCCTTTAAGGTGGGACTGTCATACTTTCTTTGTCTAGCAAAGCCTTGAAAACCTCTGAGGATGGATATTCCACAGCCCCTCTGTGAAGCGTGTTCCCACACTGCGCTGCCTTCCCAGTGAATCCTTTTTCCCTTTTGTGTCCAGCTGGAACATCTCCGAGCTGCTATCTGGGACCACTGCCCCCCATTATATTGTTTGGCACTACCAAGAAGGGTCTGGCTCCCTCACCCTTGTAATTACCCATCAAGAAGCTGCAGGATTGCAACAGGGGTTATATTTCCTCTCTCGTCTCATGACGAGCTCTGCATCGTTAAAGTGAAACCCACTAATTCCTCCAAATACCCTCTCTTCCTGTGGCATGAGGGTACAACTCTGATAATGTCAACAGTAAAATATTTTGCCACGTGGTCCCGTTAATCCTGACATACCTTTCCTCTTTCTTCTCACAGGTCTGGCGTAACATCTGGCTGTCTGAATAAAGGGACTGCAAGCTTGATGGAAAAAAACAAAGACTTATCAGACTTGTGTTCACTTTTTTAGCTATGTACACATTAAATACTGCTCAGGCTGTACTAGAAAACTGGTCAGAGTACTTAGAGTCCAAGGCAATCAGTGGCCAGCCAGGCCTTTTGTCCCAAAGAAGTGTGGAGCAGGTCAGCGTGGTTCTCACACGGGTGCTAAAACATATCGACAAAGCTGTGCTGCTTCAGGGTGATCAGAACCCAAATGATGAGAAGACCAGAGCAGCAGGAGGAGATTACAGACACTGAGCAGAGAGTGCGAGGGCTCCCGGGCTCCCCAGCTGAACTGTGTTCATTTAGAGGGTTTAAACTGATGAACTAATTCAAGTAATTTCATGTGCAAGTTAGACTGGCTGCTCTGGACTACCCCAGTGGCAGAGGGCAGAGGCAGCGAGACCTAGAGACAACCTTTGACCGGCACAGCTTGGTACAGATGAGAAAACTAATCAGCAGCCTGAATTAAGCCGTTCTTTGACCTTTCAAGAACAAACTCTTCCAACTGCTCTTTCAAGGCCCCTGCTACTGGAATCAATACCTGCTTCAGATTACCCACCTGTGCCTCAAATGTGTTTCCAAGTACAGACTTTGCCAGTCCACATACCTGCCTGCAAACAGGAACTGGCTGACAGGCACGCGAGCTCAGCTCTGGATCCGTAAGGCACCGGAGCTGCGTGCGGGCTGCGGGCACAGGCCGCGGGCGCAGAGCTCTGCACGCCCTCCCATGCTTACTCCCATGGGTGCCATACCTCCCACGCCCTCCCATAGGTGCAGCAGCAGCCTATGCAGAAGGCGCGCCAGGGCTCTCGCCCGCACTGGCCCAGCTCACAGCAGCCTCGCCTGAGAGATCTCTGGCCCCGGAGCCGCCCGAGCTGCTCCACCGGTCCCCGCCGTGCGCAGGGCAGGGCCAGCGGGCAGCCCCCCGCTCCGCCGTGCCTGCCCAGCCCTCGGCCCTGCCGGCTCCCTGCTCGGCCCCCTGCCCCCGGCACGCTCGGGGCTGCCCGGCCCTCGCCGCTGCGCGCTGCCCGGGTCGCCCCGGCGCGGGGGCTCGGCCCCGCTCACCCCCCCCCGCCCCCTCGGGTGCCACCCCGGGGTCCTGCCCGCGCCCTGCCTCCCCAGCAGCGCCCCAGGCCCCCCCCCGGCTCACCGCGCCCCTGTCCCCTCTCAGGGCCGCCTCACGCTCCTTCCCCGCCGCCCCAGGCCACCCCCGACCCCGAGACCGCCCCTTCCCCCGTCCTCGGCTCCCCACCCCGGCCCGGCCTTCGCCGGGCCCCGCTTCCCCTTCCACCCTCCCTCCCAGCGGCCTCTCCAGTGCGGCCCGAGCTCCTCACCGGCCCCGCCGCCGCCGCGGGAGCCCCCCAGGACGGCGGCCCCGCCGCGGGCCGGCCCCGCCAGGCAGCGGCCTAGCGCCGTCCGCAGCGCCAGCATGGCCCAGCCCTCACGGCCCCGCCGCCGCGGGCGCCGCCATGTTGCCCAGGCGCGACGGCCGAGCGCCGAGCGGGGCCGAAAGGGCCGAGCGCCGAGCGCGTCGATGGGCGCGGCGGGGGTCGGGCGCCCCCCGCCGCCACCGCCCCGAGCCCCGCCCGCGGCGGAGGGTCCGCGCCCCGCCGGCCGCTCCGGGCTCGTCCCGCCGCAGAGGCGTCCCGGGCCGTTCTCAGCGCGTCCCCGTTTATTGCGGGAGGGGAAGGGAGGGGTGGGACGGGACGGGACGCACGCAGCACCGGCGGAGGGAGCCGGGCCCCCGTCGGGCGGCCCCCAGGTCTAGGCCCGGCCCGGGCCACCCGCAGGCCCGGGGCCGGGTCCGTTAGCGCTGCCCGGCCCCCGGCACTAAAACGCCTGGCAGTCGTGGAGCTCCTCGGCCCCGCTGATGCGGAGGCCCTGCAGCAGGGGGAAGGTGGCGGGCGGCTCGTCGGGGCAGCCCCCGTCCCCCGGGCAGCCGTGAGGGGCGGCCCCGTGGAACCACAGGTTCTCGTAGGGCTTGGGGCTGGGGCTGGGGTCGAGGAGCAGGGGCTGGGTAGAGCTGGAGCGCAGGTAGAGGCGAGGCGGGGCGTGCTGCTGGCCCTTGTACCCGTCGCGCACCACCCGCGCGTACTGGACGGTCTCCCCGCTCCCGCCGGGGCCCGGGCACGGCTCCGCTGCCGCCCAGCCGCGGCCCGGCGGGCCGGGTCCCTCCTGCCGCACGTAGGGCTGGGGCAGGGCCGGGAAGGTGCCGGTGGTCTCGGTGGCGGGCTCCTTGCCCCAGGCGGACGGCTGCTTCCCCGCCGCCCTTTCAAGCACCGTGACGGTAGAAATGGTCGCCAGGCCGGGCTCCCTCACGCCGGGGACCTGCAGAGGCTCCTGGAGGGACGGTGCGTGGTCACAGCCTGTTCGCGGGGTGCAGCCCCTCCTCTGCCCCCGCTTCGGGCACCACGGGAGGGAAGCTCCCTGCACCCCTGTTCCCCATCCCGGCGTGGCCTCGCGCCCTGGGTGCCTTGCCCTCCGCGCCCTGCGGAGCACAGAGCGCGGCCGGAGCCGCGGGGCTGCTCACGAGAGCGGTGCCCGGGTGGGGAGCGGGGGGCCGGGGGGAGCAGCCGTCCGGGTCTCACCTGCTGCAGCTCCGCCGGCACCCACTTGCCCAGGCTGCTGTTGGCGGGGTCGGGGACGCTGGGCCAGAACTGCTGCTTCACCCTGGTGGCCACAGGACGAGGGACTCGGCGAGGGGGCCTGAAACCCGCGGCCTTGGGGCTGGCCTTGCCTCCGCCGAGCTCACGGCGGGACGCTGCCACCCCCCGCATCCACCCCGTCCCTCCAGCCCCGAGGCTGTGGCCAGGGCCACCGCAGCCGCTGGGGACAGGGACTCCCAGGGCGGCTGAGCCCCGGTGCAGGGCCGGTCCAGCCCGCAGCGGCTCTCGGTACTCACCGCCCGTTCTTCTGGAAGCAGATGAGCAAAAGTATGAGCAGGACAAAGATCAGCCCCAGGGTCAGGAAGAGGAACTGGATTTCAATGTCGTCTGGAAAGCAGGCAGGGGAGAGGGTCACCGGGGGAACCGCGGTGGGGCACCTCCAACCGTGCTGTGCCGCGAGGCTGGGGCAGGACCCGGGGTCTGGCAGGTCCCCTCCTGTCCCTACACCCCCCGGGTGGCTGCACCCCCTCACCTAGCACCGTGGTCACCAGGGTCAGGCTGGTGCCGTTGGTGCTGCCGGCGGCCGTGGATGCCATGATGTGCACTTTGTACAGGGTCGACGGCTTCAGCTTCTGGATGACATAGGAGCTGAGAGAGGGATTCACCGCGGCGCCTGGGGAAACGCGGGGGCTGTTGGCACGGCGGGGGCTGCTCGGCAGGTGCCCCTCCCCTGCATGGCCCCTTGGGTCTCTGCTGGAGGGGGGTCCCATACGGGACCCAGGCACGCACCCCAACCCTCTCTGACGAGGGCACGGAGTCTGCTGACATCCCCACCCTACACATCGAGGCGGGATGGAGGGCAGGGCCGGCCTGACGCAGGCAGGACTCACTGGACACTTCTGCGGTGCTGTTGGCCCAGAAGATGGTGTAGCTGGTGATAAAGCCGTTCTGCATCTCAACCGGCACCGGGTCCCAGCACAGCTCGGCATTGGACTTGCTGATGCTCTTCAGGTGAAGCTTCGGGGCGTAGGATGGTGCTGAAATGGAGCAGGACAAGCGACCGGGCGCTGTGCAGAACCGCTGCCTCGGGGTGGGAAACCGGCGGGGGGGGATGCACTGAGTGGTGAGTCCCACTCCCGAGGTGTGGGTATCAGGCCCTGCCCCACGCTGTGCCCCCGTGGGGCTCGGTCCAGCTGAGGGCACCTTCAGAGACAAGCCAGGATCCAGCCCAGTGGGCTGAGCTCTTCTGCACAGCCCCTGAATTAGGGGTACGTGGCGGGAAGGCTGTCTCTCCTTTTTGAAAGGCAAAGGCTTGGTGGTGTGGGGCGAGCCCCCGGAGGCCCCGAGGGCGGCTGCTGGGAGCACACGTACCCTTCTGCTTGGAGTAGGCTGCGGTGTGGACAGGCACCCCTATGGCGTCCTTGTAGAGGGGGTACACCGAGATGTTGTACCGCTGGAAAGGCTCAATGCCATCTGCAACAGAGAGCAGAGGGGGTCTGGGGGTTCCGGGCTCTGGCTGCCGAGAGCCCCTGGCTGCCCTGCGCCCGCCCCACAGCGCCAGCCCGCTGCCCCGTGCTACACCCCGGCAGTGGATCCAGATGAAGGAGGGAGGGTGTGGAGCGGGCTCGGGGCAGAGTTTGGTCCTGGGGCAATCAGGAGGGGTGCCAGCCCCCAGTACACCCCCCCGCACAGCCGACCAGGAGGGCAGGGACCCCCCCGGCAGCCCCTGGCTTACCCCGGATGAGGGCTGCGGTGGCAGCCCCATCATGCTCCATCTGCCAGCAGGTGCTGCAGCGGCCAGGCTCCGAGGACACCCGCTGCCACTCCAGGACATAGGCTGCTGCCGGGGCCGGGGGGGGCTCCCAGTGCACCCAGAGGCTGCGCTCGCCCCCGGGCACGGCCCAGAGCCTGGCCAGGGGCTGACCTGCATGGGGACAACCAGCCGGGATGACGAGTGAGGGGAGCATTCCTGCTGCATCGCCCATCTGTGCCCCCCAGCCCCTGCCCGGGCGCCTGCCCTGCTCCTCGCCCCAGCTGTGCGCCCCGCGGGCAGCCTGCTCGGGACCCCCGCGGTCGCACACCCAGGAAGGCGTCGCAAGGCGAGGCGAGGGAGCGGCACCCGGTTTGAGAGCTCGTGGAGCTGCCGGGGGGGCAGAGCCCCAGGGAGGCGTGCAGAGGCTTCGGGCCGCGGGAGGTTTGCACTGCCCTCACCTTTCCTCTCCAGGAGGACGACCTCGGTCGCTGCTGACTCGCCGGCGGCATTGTAGGCTGAGAGATAGACCCTCCTGGTCCCCGCCGGCGCGGAGAAGTTGCAGTGGGTGTGGGTGGTGTTGCAGACGGTGGGGGGGTCCCTGCCCCTCCTCCTGGGGCTCAGGGTGACGCGGTACCCCAGCACTCGCCCGTTCGCCTCCCACCGCCGTGGGGCCTGAGTGCAGGCAGGGCATGCGGGGATGCTCGGTCCCCGAGGGGATGCTCGGTCCCCAGGACGATGCCCTGGCAGCCCCCGTGCCCCCACCGCCCGCCCGGCTCACCTTCCAGCGCAGCTGCACCTCCAGCTGCCCGCCCGCCCTGGCCGGCCGAGCGCTCCACCACGCGTCCAGCTTCCCCGTGGGGGCTGCAGCAGGAGAAGGGCGGGCAGGGAGCTGAGAGGGGCGAGCGTGGCCATGCCACCACGGCTGTGCCGCCCGGCTGGGCAGAAGGGACCCCCCGGGTGCCTCCGCACCCACCTTTCTCGTGGGTGGTGTAGTTCCTGCCCAGGCTCCACTCGCTCCAGTAGCCCCGTGCTGAGCTCCGCCGGCACCGCATCTGGAAGTGGTACTGCGTGCCGAAGAGGAAGCCACAGCACTGTGTGGTGCCGGCCTGGCCGACGATGCCGGTGACCTGGTGGCAGCCAGAGCGAGGGCTGTGTTGGCTCCTGCCTCGAGCAGGGGCTGGCTGTGGGGGTGCAGCCAGCGCAGGGTCCGGCCCCGGTGTGGGTGCTGCGCAGGGTGTGCGAGGGGGCACCTTGCCGTCCCCCTCCCACGCAGGCACCCCACCGCTACCATTGCAGGAAACCTGGCATTGCTCAGAGTGGAGGGGAGGGTCCCCGCTCCTGCTCGCTTGCCCTACCCGGTCCTGCTGCCCCAGCATCGCTCACCAGAGCCCAGGTGGGGTCCTCGGGCGCCCGGTAGCGCAGCTCGCACTGCAGCTCCATGTGCGCGTTGCTCTGCGCCACCTCCCAGGCCAGGGTGACGCAGTCGGTCTGGAAGGGGATGGACTGGATGCTCTGCAGGGCCGGGGGGTCCAGCTTGGCTGGAGGAAGAGCCGGGGAGAGAGCTGGAGGGGTGCCGCGGCAGGCGGTGCGCGGGGCCGTGGCCTCGCACGGGGCCAATGTTAACACCACAAGCCGCAGCCGGGGCGCTGGCCTGCCCAGACCCGGAGGCAAGGATGGGGAGAAACCGCTCCGAAACATTTAGGAGAACGGCTCGTGGCAGGGGATGGGAGCCGGTGTGTGACCCTGCCCGGGACACGGGGCGATGCTCAGGAGCACAGCACCAGCACTGCTCTGCAGCCCGGGCTCCAGGCGGGGCTAACGCCTACCTGGGAAAAACAGATCCCGCGGGACCTGGGGCCTGGTGCACAGCCAGGAAAGCCGCATGTTTGGGTCTGCCGGGGGATGAGAGCTCAGCGTGGCCATGGAGGGCTCAGCTGGTTTGTGGGCAGCCCTTCCCTGGGTGCAGAGCAGGGAGGACGAGTCGCACCGTCTGGGAAGGTTCCTTTTATAAATAGTTTATAGGAGCTGGATATATTATTAATAGAGCTCCTGAATAAATGGGTAATCAATTGCTGGAGAGAGTTGTAGAGTGCAGCAGGTCAACCGGCAGCTCATAACCCGCTGGCACACGCTGCTCAGTCTGTAATGCGGCTTTGGCACCTATTCATCCCGGCAAGCCATTTATCATGGGAACCTGCCTGTAAAATATGACCTAAAAGCCTGACGTGCTTTAATGGCACTCTAATACCCCTCTCTCACTGCTGATGAGCTTCCCCAGCCCCTGACCTCCGCACGAGGCAGGCGGCTCCGGCTGTCACTCACCAACGTCCATGGGGTC